>NC_040903.2:187761235-188373847 GCF_004126475.2 Phyllostomus discolor | reverse complement strand
GCCTTGGGGAGGGGTTTGGGGTGGGCCGTAAAAGGGGAGGTAGAGGATGAGGAAGACAAATTCATTGCTCTGGTCCCTACAGTTCTGCTGCTATGCATCTCTGTCCAAGTTAATGTCAAATATATTTTATTTTGCCGTGAAATTGTCATACTTTCTGGTTCTGTTAATGAAGCTGTTTCTACCCTGTAGTTATTGTCTCATGCTAATAGAACTGAATATCTTGCAGCCTCGGTTTTCTTGTCTACAAAATCCTACCTTGCAGGATTTTTTTCAAGGTTTCCATGAGAAACTACATGGAAGGATCCTGGCTGGAATATTTTAGGTCCTCGCCAAGTGCTTTCTCCTTTTCTGTCTTGGCCTATGAAATTTAGGCAATTATTATTATTATTATTTGTAATTTTCCTTTTATTTACATATGTTAATCTTGTTTCTCATGACTAAAGTTTTTGAGGACAAGTATATTTCTTTTTCATTCTCTGCAGTATATGCTCTTAATAGTACCTTGTACCTTTTCTTCATAGAGCAACCTGTTTTTTATTTACTTATATGACCATTTAATTAGGTTTTCTTCCCTTTTGGTGTAACCTTCATGAAAGCCAGGATCTTGTTCGATTTTGCTCAGAAATGTATACATAAGACCTAGACTAGTGCCTGGCATGTAAAAAGTGTTCTGTAAATATTTGTGGAATGAATAAATAAAGGATTGATTATTAAGTTAAACATACTAGAGTCTAAGCAAATATAGCATATTCCTTGCAGACTTAGCCTGAGTCCTTGTAGGAGGTTATAAAAAGCTTGCAGAATTTTCGCTTAGACCTCAGATCTTTAACACGGTGTGTGGAAAAGAAAAATGGTTTACAAAATACTTTGAAGTGGCTCAGTACTTAATGTTACTTTGATGGGAAGTCAGTAATACTGATACGAATATGATATTGTAAAGAATTCTTCAAATGTAAATTATTATTACTACTTTTAGCTAGTATTTATAAGCTAACATCTGTGAATATTAATGTTAATTCAAAATTTAGGCTTGGAGAATAGAGCAGTGAAACATTGCTTGTTTTTCTTCCCTTTGCGAACGTAGCATAAACCAATTTGTACCTGGAGGGAGTTTTGGGAGGTACGAGAGCCAGGTGTGTCCCGGTCTTGACAGTGCTCATCCAGATTGTTGAACTCCTCATAAATTCTTGCTTTTCTGTCCCAAATGGACTGTTAGTCTGTCATTCTTTTATTCAGATGCTAGCTCTCTTCACTCTCCAGGATTTCAACATATTGCTGATGCATATCCTGACAGCTGAGTCATTTCATGTACTGAGTTGAGTCAGCATCCTTACCTTTCTTTCCTCTAATCAAATTACATTTTCTTTGTGAAGTAATCTCACTGGATATTAGTAGGTCAAACTCAACATTATTTTCTTCAAATATGGCTTATACAACTAGACACAAAACAAGGGAAGGGAAGAAACCCTATACGTGTCAGCAATTTATATTCATCTGTTAAGTATTTTTTTTAAAGTTGACATTTATTGAACATTTTCCATGTGCCAGGCATTGTGTGAAACAGTTTATGTATATCTCATTACATTCTTGAGCTAGCACTGTGACAGAACTACTATTCTTAGACTCATTTTGCAAAGGACAATAAGGCTCAGCAATGCTTTTTATTTTTATTTATTTCTATTTTTAAAAAGATTTTATTTATTTACTTTTAGACAGAGGGGAAGGGAAGGAGAAAGAGAGGGAGAGAAACATCAATGTGTGAGAGATACATAGATAAGTTGCCTCTTGCATGCCCCCACCCAGGGATCTGGCTCACAATCCAGGCATGTGCCCTGACTGGAAAATGAACTGGTGACCTTTTGGTTCGCAGGCTGGCACTCAATCCACTGAGCCATACCAGCCAGGGCTCAGCAATGCTTTTTAAAGCACATTTAGCAACTGAAGTTTATTGAACATCTGAAATGTCCCATTGTTGTGTATATTTTTATTCATTCACTTAATCCGTAAGTCAACTGCATCAGGTAGGAAATATTATTATACCTTCATTTACATAAGAGGAAACCGAAGCACAGAGATTCACCTATGGTTTCCCTGCTAGGAAGTGGCAAAGCCAGGCTTAGAATTCAAGTAGTGTGATTCTGTAGCCCATTGTAACTGCCACACCATACTTCCCCAGATTGCCCAGCTGGTATGTGGTGGAACCTGATTAGAACCAGGACCTCCCTGACTTTAAAGGGAGTGTGTGGCCCAAAGGACAACTTCAGCCATCTGGAAGTTGCAAGATGAATTTACTGTTTTTTGTTTCAACTTCCCAGTGTGCTGAAAGAAGTTGAATTAATTAGGCATTGCAAGCATTTCTGTAATGTTCTTGCAGAATTGTAGCTGACGGACTTTTGAGACTGAGTTGCCCAGCTTAGTTTTAATTTTGTTACTCTTATTAACACCAAATCTTATTTCTCATATTTGGTCTGGCCCCTTAAATGGAATATACAGTTATATAATATGTTTTCTGAAAAAGAAAGTCACTTCTAATATAACTGAAGAGAAAATGTTTGTACTAACCAGCAGCATGTTTAGCTAAGCCCTAGAGTACTGCATTGGGTATAGAATGCTGAATTATATCAAGATTCAGAAAAAAGGCTTGGCTTTTTTTTGTTGGCATGCATATCTTTACGGCTTACTGACTTTTCCTACCCTATGAGATGGACGTTTGTGGTCAGGACATTAGTAGTAAAAAAGGGACTTACATTGTAAATATCTTGGCTCAAACTGGTGTCCTGTTTTACTTTTCAGTGTTTTAAAATGCTTTTCTGCTCTGAAGTGTTAGGCTTTCCAGATCCATCATTCTTCTTTAAAAAACTCTTTGCATTACTTTTCTGTAAGTTTTAATTTTGTAGTTATACACTCACAATTAAACATACTTATATACATACATATATGCATATACATAGTGAGTTTCTTTCTGTTGTTTTATGTTTGACAGTATTGTTTTTATACACAATAGGAAATAAAGTTTTAAAAGGATTTCATTTTTTTTAGCATGGTGTTTCAAATTTCAGTTTTGGATTTCCTCAACCCTTATATATGACCTTACATTTATATTTAGTTTATATTAATTACTAACTTTCGTATGATGTATAGATGAGTTCCACAGTTAGTGGGGTGTTCTATATGCCTTCACTGGGATTTACTGCCCAGAGTATGACCTTAATTATAAGTGTACATTCTTTATTGCTTTTGGGATTAGAGGCCATTCCACTGTGGTTACTGAGTCCTGTGTCACTCTCAGGAACTTAAGATCTCATATTTAAAACTCCCAACTGAGGTTCAGAAATAGCACCTCTAAGCTGACATTGCAACATTGGATTGAATCTATTCTTTACTTTAAATCTCTTTAAAAACAGTTTAATGATGTCTTTGGTGTCAACTCTAAGTTGTAAAATAACTGTGCTTAATTGATATTAATGTGATATTTATATGTGTATCCATCCATCTATCCATTGGTTTTTAAACTGCGTAGCATACTGTTAATAGCTGCAGGTTCATCCCATTCTGAACTGATTACATTCATGTTAATCCACAAACAAATGGAAACTAGATGGGCCATTTTTATCCCCTGTAGACGTAATCTCTCGGTGAGAGAAGAACCCTCAATTAACTGAAATACTTGAAAATCTTGTGTTCTTTCATTGCAGTGTTTTTTTTTTTTTTTGTGGGGGGGAGGGTCAGTTTAAGGGAAGTGCTTGTGGATAATCTGTAATTCCATTAATTTATTTCTTTACCTTATAATCATGGCATAAATAAGAATAGTTTTTTTGAAGATTTTTGTTGTTCATACTTTTGAATGCTGCTGAAAATTGGTCTTCAACAACAGTGCTGATTCTTACATCCTGGAAGTTTGTTCTATTAATTCCTTTTATAAGAATATGATTTTATGATTTGCTCCTTGTGTTAAAAGACAAGTGCAGAAGAGAAGGCAAGTTATGGTTATTTGAGGGTTCTAAATAAATGGCCTTTGTTTAATTGAAGTTTGATATTAAAATTGAAATGAAAATTTAATGTTTCTAGAAACATTTAAGGATTTATTTTTAAATGGTTATAAAGTAATTTTGAAGATACGCCAATAATAATGTAAGTATTTCCACATAGAAAATAGTTCTAATAACTGAAAAAGTTGGGAATTGATCTCACACTGTATGCTGTAGATACTTGATAGATGTTTGTCAGATGAAGGATAACTTTTTGTGAAAAACTCTTTCCTCCTTACAGAGGGTCTTCATTTAATCCTCACTCAACCTTGTCAAGTACATTTTCTCAGTTTTACAGATAGGGAACCCAAGGTTCAGAGAAGTAAGTGCCTTGTTCAGTGTCACCTGGTAAGCAGTCAAAGTGCAGTTTTCGTTCAGAACCATAGTCGAGACTGGAGTCCTTACAGTATTTCACAAGGCCCAGGGTGATTTCCTGCAGCTGCTGCTCATCCCTCTCTGGCCTCTCTCATTTTCCACTCAGGCTCCAGCCACGTTTGCTAACTCACCAGCATGCTCCCTCCTGCCAGGGTGCCTTCACACTTGCCATCTCCTTTGCTTTTTGTTTTATTCCCAGACTCCTGATTGACTGACTCCCTTGCCTCCTAAAAGCGCATGTTCAGTGGTGTCTTCCGCATGAATACTCTATTTAAAATTGTACCCTTTAACCCCAGCATGCCAAATTGTCCTTGC
This sequence comes from Phyllostomus discolor, assembly GCF_004126475.2. NCBI lineage: Eukaryota > Metazoa > Chordata > Mammalia > Chiroptera > Phyllostomidae > Phyllostomus > Phyllostomus discolor. The sequence goes on along the minus strand of NC_040903.2, from coordinate 188,369,129 downwards.
CCTGCATACTGTTTTTCCCATAGCATATTTATTATTTTTAGTTGCTATTATTTGTCTCTTCCTGCTAGAATGTAAAGCTTTGCAAGAGATCGGATTTTTGTCTCCTTCTGTTGTGGTGTCCCAGCCTGGACCTCAATGTGTATGTAGTCAATGAATATTTCGTAAATGAATGAATAAGTGAGTGAGTGAGTGCAAAGCCTATACTCTTTCCACTAGACCTTCCCACTTTTCGTTTGTTAATGGTAAACTTGACAAAATTATTAGGTTATTTTTGCTAGGGAGGGCATTTCCAAATTATACTGCTTATTCATGTTGTGCATTCATCTTCATTTTCAATGTTTATCTTCCATTTTTCTCTCATCCTCCAGTATAGAGCATTTATTTTTACAAGTCAGCTAGAGTTTTTATAAAGTGTTAGAAAATAAGATATTATCTTATTGAATATTAGTAGGGGTGAGAGTTCAAGGACGTATAACATTGTGTAAATTTAAGGTATACAACATGTTGATTTGATACACTTCTGTATTGCAAAATGATCACCACCATAGCTTTAGGTAACACTTCCATCTTACCACATGATTACCATTTCTTTCTTTGGGGCAAGAAAATTTTAGGCCTACTTTCTTAGCAGCTTTCAAGTATATAATAATATAGTGTTGTTAACTACAATCACTGTGCTGCACCTTAGATCCCCCAAACTTACTGCTCTTGTAACTAGAAGTTCATACACTTTAACCAACATCTCCCCATTTCCCTCCAACCCCCAGCCCTTGGTAACCACTAGTCTCTGTTTCTGTGAGTTCGGCTTTTTTAGGTTTCACATATAAGTGACATCGTACAGTATTTGTCTTTATCTGATTTATTTTCCTTAGCCCATCCTGATTTTTAAAGTTTTATTTTGTAACTTGTTATTATTAAAGTGTTAGGAACTAATTTATTAAATATGCTTGCTATATTAACATTTTTGTCTATTCAGTTTAATTTTATTTCTAGAGGAACAGAGTTTTTGTTCACAATTGAAAACGTGGAATTCAATATGTAGAATTTACTGACTCAACCTTGTTTTATTATATACCAGCATATTTTAGAATCTCCTGCTCACCTAGGTATTAAAATATGAACAAGACATATGGTTCACTGGTTTAAAAAAAAAGTCCCAGTATAATGTGGCAAGTTTTTGAATGGGGGTATGTATAAAGTTTTATGAAAAGTTTTGTTACAGAATTCCTAGGGCCTACAAAGCTGCTGTCAAGTGAGGGTATTCCCACGCTATTGCACATATATGATGGTCTTTTCAGCTTTTACTGTCATCTAAATACAACTGAAATTAGTGCTGTCCTTACAGCCAGAACTCTGTTTCCCATGCTTCTAGAAAAGTGTTGGAACAGTGAGTGATATGGCCCAGAGGTTCCCAAACAGAGGCTGGCAGAAAAGTTGTTACTGGTAGGGAGCAAAGTGAAAAAGAAGTGGAAGAGAAGGTATACAGAGGGAGAGAACACGTGATGTGTGTGTATAGGATGGCCAAGCCTGCTTTTTAAGGAAGGATTGCTTTCATTCCGAGGTTGTCCTTTCTCTTTTATGATGTGAAAGATCCTTTCTTTTAATGAAATTATAGTGAAAATAAATGGTGGCTAGTTATTATTTAATTCCTTTACCTGAAGGAAAAAAAAGGCGACCTACTCTTTGTAGTTTTAAAATATGTAAGTAGGTATGTGAGATCCTCAAAAGAGGAAACCACTGATAGAGGTACTTTGGAGCCTGCATAACTCCTGCAGCCTCCTGCCCTCCTTTTTGGGGGGTATACTCCAGCATGCTTCAGGGATTTACTGTATTCAGCAGGCCCTGGCCCCTATATTCCTGGTGTCGCTAGCTCTGTAGAGAGGCCCTTGGGTAATGCGTGATGTTTGAGAGACTGATGGTGTTGGTTAGAGGTTGCAGCGGCTTCTGTCCTGTGGGTGAGACTGGTAACAGGAGAGTAATCTACGCGTATAATTAGGAATTGGGTCAATTTTAAATGTTTTATTTCTTGTCCTAACAAATTTCAATGACTGCCGTGGCCTTAGAAGACAAAGTGGGAAAGATGGTAACCAGTGAAGAGTTGGAAACAGACACTTACTGGAGGTTTTTTGTCTGTGTGCCTTGTGTGTTTTTCTCTGTTTACTCTGATTGGAACATAGTGTCAAAAGTCCTATGAAAGCCCTGAATCCTATAATTTTGCTGCTGAGGCTACTAGTCTGCATCAGAAACCTTTGGGTTTTGGTTATAAATTAGAGAGCATGTGTTTGTCAGCATTTGGGAAGGGCAAACTGGAGTGATCCATGAAAAAACCGTAATAAATACATGTTGATTGTCCAAGCTGGGAAGAATAATTAATATTAATACATTATTATTATTTAAAACTAATTTACCCACCTACTATTGTTTACTAGTTTACCGGCTGATTTTGTGCTGTTTAAGTTTTAAAAACATTTAATTTTCAAAAAGTCAATCAAAATTTCCTTTATTTTAGGTTCCAACTTTTAAAAAAAATTAATACTAATATTTAATATATAATGAAAGACTGCCAACTGCAGAAATAACACACTAGGGTAAAAAGAATACTATTAACACATTTTAGGAAGGCATTTATAAATGGTTTAATGATAGTTATGCTGTTGTTTTAACATTTAAAACCCCATCAAGATGGTCGCAGTGGTGGAATGCAGCAGGTCCAAATACTAGTCAATAGGCTGCATCAAAATGACCTAGGGAGCTTTAAAATTGTTGTAATTAAAAAATTTTTTGGCTATAGTTCTTAGGGCTTTAATTTAAAACTACTGAATCAAAATTGGAAAGGCCAAGGAATCTTTATTATTTTTATTTTTTATTTTAAAGATTTTTATTTATTTATTTTTAGGGAGAGAAGGGAGGGGAGGAGAGAGACAGAGAGACAGAGAGAGACATCAATGTGTGGTTGCTGGGGGTTATGGCCTGCAACCCAGGAATGTACCCTGGGTGGGAATTGAACCTGGGACACTTTGGTTCCCAGCCTGCACTCAATCCACTGAGCTACGCCAGCCAGGGCTGGAATCTTTATTTTTTTAATTGAATGTATGGGGGTGACATCAGTCAATAAAATCGTATGTAGGTTTCAGGTATACAGTTCTGCAGTACACCATCTGTGTATTGTATTGTGTGTTCACCACCCCAAGTCAAGTCTCCTTCCATCACCATTTATCCCACCATTAATTACTGTCTTCGAACTCCCTACACCCCTTTCTCTGGGAATCACCATACTGTTGTGTGTACATGAGTCTTCCTTATTTTTTTTTCTTAACCCCTTCACCCTTCTCACTCAGCCCCAACCCCTCCCCTCTCCACTGTTAGTTTATTTTGTTCATTAGATTCCACATATAAGTGAAATCATATAACAACTTTTCTTACATATAAATTGTCATGGTTAGTTACTTATTTATCTCCCGTGGTGGTGGTTGCCGCTGTCAGTTGCTATTATTTATCATCATCATCGTCATTGTTGTTATTGGTGTGGGCCCTGGAGTGAGATTTCCTGGGTTTAAATACCAGTGTCAGCCCATACTGGCGGGACAGGTTGGGCCAGTGACTTAACTGTTATGGGCCCCAGGTTTTTTCCATCTGAAAAACTTGGATATTAATAGTAACTGCTCATAAGGTATTTTGAGGATTAAAGGGGATACTGTATGCCAGGAGCTTAATACAGTGCTTTGCAATAGAAGATGTTCATTATATTGTTGTTATTTTTACGTTGAACTATCAGTCCTGGCCTTTTCTTCCTTTCAGTTAGTTGTTTAACGAATACTCACACCTTGGTCTCATTCTTATGATATTATTTTATCTAGGAAGCTATTCTATGAGGCACATTTTGAACCTTTCAAAGAAGTGTATGCTGATAATCAGTAAAATGTTTTTCAACTTTCTGAATAGATTGGAAGGAGTTCTAAAGGCAGCTAACTCTACATTAATTTATTTATAGTTGAGGCCAAGAAGGAATGCTTTCCCTCTTGTAGATGTTTCCAGGGACCTTCCTTTGCTTGGAAATGGAAAGTTTTCACTATTAGCTTTAAATAATCTAAGAGAGAAAGAATTTCAAAGGTGAAGGAGATGAAAGAGGGATTTTAAAGTTATTACGTTAAAGAGAAGTGGTTTTCAGCTGTGGCCACACATTGAAATCACTTGGAACACCACACCACCACAACCACCACAACCACTACCACCATCAGCAACAACATTTTTGAACCCACTGCATGAGTATAGTAATAAAATAAATAGTAGGGATGGTCAAGTATATAATAGTTATTTTAGCTAACATGTTAATTTCTTACTTGCTTATTTACTTAGAACTATCTGTGTCATCATGTTATACTTGGGTACAATTCATAGGATATGAAGCCTCATTTTATTATTTGATTCATTATAAAGATTTATAAATGTTTCCTTGTTTTGATGAAGTGTTGGCTATAACCATGATTCTTTTGGGTACAAAAAGGAATTCTAATAGAAGCTTCCAATACAAACATGACCATTTTGTAGAAATATTTCTTCACTATATTTCCACATAAGTTTTATTTATTTATTTTTATTAAAAGAGAGAGAAACATCAATGTCTGGTTGCCTTTAATATGCCCCTTATTGAGGACTTGGCCCGTAACCCAGGCATGGGCCCTGACTGGGAATTGAACTGGTGACCCTGTGGTTTGCAGGCTGGTGCTCTATCCACTGAGCCATACCAGCCAGGGCTCCACATACATTTTAATAGTCTATGTATAAATAAGTTACTAGCCTGCATCTTTTTTTTTTCTCTTTAAAACCATTTTGCCTTCTTCCTGTGATATAATAGTTAAGAAATACAAGAATGTGGGCCTTTTTTATTTACTTGGTTGGTGTATTTGCAGGGACCAATTTAATACTATGATTTCAATAACTTCAGGTGCCTGGAGTCCCAGAGTACCAAATCTAAAGAACACCAGGCTCATGCTTTATTTCTTCTACCTTTGTTACTTTCTGCTTTGCAAAGTCTGGACTGAGTCAGGCCCCAGGGGAAGGTGGGCTGATAATGGACTTATGATCCTGTGCCCCAAATATTAGATGGGATGGAATAATGGAAGCTGTTGACTACAGTGGCAGGGGGATGAGCCTGCCAATTACAAACAAACAGACAAACACACACACACACACTAAACAGCCATTCCTCAAAATCATACTGAGGGTGAGGGGAGGTGTGTGTTTGTGAGTATGTGTTTGTGTGTGCGTGCATGGTGCACATGTGATGGGGTGGGCTAAAAAAGGTTATAGTTCTGTCAACTGTTATTTAGACACAAGGAGAATCTGTCTCATAAGTGAACTTGTATCCTACCTCTGCTGTTGAATTCTGTTTCCATTTTTCCATCACTTGTGGCACTTGTAAATTTTAAAATTATTTAGGTAAGAATACCTTGGAGGTAGGCTTAGTTATTTTCTCTAGCTTATTGATGAAAGTTGATGGGATGCTGAGCGATGATAATAGAAAAGGCATGTGGGAGAAAATGACTTATGTATAAAAAGGAAGAGAAGGACAGTACAGTGAGAATTATAGCCACCAAGTGGATTTACCACTTTGCTGGTCACCATGTTCTTTTCTGGGATGAGAAGCATTTTCTGAAATCAACTTAATTTTAACAGTTTTTCCAGAGCAGTGGAATCTGACCTCACGGGATCTTATCAAGCTGCAATAATTGGATCAGTTATTCTTCCCTTTAAATAAATGGTAACATTGGATCGGTGGATTGTTTTGCTAATAACCGTCATGGTATTACATAACCACTACTTGATTCCTTATTATTATGGTTATGATTCTGTGGGATCCCTCTCCTGGGCTCAGGGGTAGTCTGTGTAGGCCACGAATTTCCATTTGGAAGAGAGACAACACGAACATTCACTACCTGGTCTGCTTTGGGATTCTAAACCACTTTTAATTTTTCTAATTTACATTTATTTCTAAATGTCTGTAATTTGTATTTTTTTTAAGTTACTTCAGAAGTTTTTAGATTTTCAGGTAGATTTGGGAGATGGTAGCTTTGAGTTAAAATCTGGTGTTATTCATTGAGGTAAAAATGTACTACTCATCTGCCCTGGCCCGTGTGGCTTGGTTGGAGCATCATCCATTGACCAAAATGTAATGGGTTCGATTCCCTGGTGGGGACGATTACCAGAAGGCAGCAGCCAATCAATGTTTTTTTCTCTTGTGTTGATGTTTCTCTCTCCCCCTTCTGCTGTTGCTAAAAGCAATGAAAAAGTTTTTTATTTGGGTAAGGATTTTAAAAAGTGTACTGCCTGTCTGATTTTTTCTTTTTGCCATTTATGAGATTTTCCTTTATGGCCTAGTACCTGATACATTTTATAAATGTTTCTTTACAAAGAATATTTGTATCTGCCTCTGGGACTGGTTACATAAACATTGAACCTTTATTATTGAAACCTTATGAACTATTCAGAGAGTGTTCCTTCTCTGATGCTGGCCTGCCCTACACTTTTCACATTCTCCTTTTTTAAATCCCACCGGAATTGGGGAGAGGAGTTCAAGGAGGTTGGGACCGGCATGGCTGTGTGGGGCAATTAAGGGCCAAACTTTACAGGAGGAGCCCTTTCCTTGGACTAAGTGAGGGCATCTTTCATCATGAATGAAGATTTTAGAAAATTGTTGCTGTAAGGGAATTGCCTCTTTGAGAAACCTCTCCTCGTTTCTTTCAGTCAGTCTTGATTTCTTAAGTTGTTTAATTTAAGGAGAGGATATCACTTTAGAAGAATTTAGTCTGTGAAAAAGGATGAAGCAAAGCTTATTGGGGAATGGGCTAGAGAAGAGAGAGAAGGGGTTCAATATGATCCTTTATGAACGGGGCATGTTGGAGATTAATTTGTGCTTTCCTTCTGCATTCTTCCTCTTCTCCCTTTGCACATCCCTGTTCTGTGGAGTATGGTATATTACTCCTGCCTCTCACTGAGTCTGAATGCTGCATGGTGGTGAAGAGTCCAGACCCTGAACTCAGTCTGCCTGAGTGTGAATCCTGTCTCCACTGCTTGCTAGCTCTGTGACTCTGGGCAAGTCACTCAATCTCTCTGTGTCTTGGTTTTCTCATCTGTTAAATTGGAAATAGTACATACTAGATAGGGTTGCTTGGATTAAATGAGATGTAATATGTGGAAATGCTTAGAATAGTACCCAGTATATGTACCCAATAGAATTCAATAAATGTAAGATGTCACCATTGTTCTATCAGGCAGCTAGCCTGTTTCACATTTATCTGTAATGTTACATCAGTTTGGATAAGTAAAGAATACATTTTAATGGCCTAACATTGAAAAAGGATTAAATGTTAACCGTATACATTTTTTTAAGTAACCAAATAAATGAATCTCTTGCATATTATTGCAGTTACTACAAAGATTAATTGTGGGTTGTCACTGCTTCACTATGGTTTGCTTTTTGGAGAAAAGGTTATCATTTACAGATGCTTTCCTAATTCGTACATGCTGAGTTACGGAGTTCTCCATGTGGCTGGTCTGTTTTTTAAGCTGTATTAAAGTTATACTGTATCAAAAATAAGATTAATTAAAATTTCCCCTGAAGATTTTAATGTTACATTAATAAGCTTTTTCTTGTTCCCTATACAGCATCAAAACTTACAATTAGCTTTGCGGTATGGGGTCCTCTTTAGAATTTAGAAAACTTTAGTAATTAACCATGATGGTCCTGTGCATGTAATTAGCCATTGATTAAAGGTATATAGTCATGTTCATAGGCAGCCTTTAGTTTTTGTTTGTTTATTTATTTTAAACATTGAAGTAGGTACCAATCAGAAAGAAAACTTGGTCTGAGTAAATTTAGTTCTGGTTTGAAAGTGATTAAGTCTAGGGGCATAGAATAAGATATATCTCATGGCTTAACTCAGATTCCAAAGTCTTTGACAGTAAGATACTGTACATTGGGCCTCTGGGGAACTATGGGGGGTAGTGGTGGGAGCGGGAAACTCATTGGTTAAGAACTATTTCCAATTTATAACTTGTTTTTGTCGAGAGTAACTGATGCTGTATATTTCAAAATACTAACTACTTCTTGTTCTCTTATACCTTATCTGTTAGAGAAATCCCATGGTTTTAGGGGTCCTATCCACTCTCACTTAGGCTTACCCTAAAGTCGGTGTCAGTAGGCAATGTCTTGGGGGAGTTACCCATGACATTCTGAATACTAACCCAAGGGCTAGCACTTGGGTTGTGGTGGTGTGAGGAGGGGGAGGTGGCTGTGGAGAGGCTTCATGTGGTCCCTGTGGATAGGAGGAGCCTAGCCCTCACTCCCTTCTGCTGGGGCTGCTGTTGGCTCTAAGGTGAGTGCTGTTAGCTGTTGCACTGAAGTACAGGGAGCAGGTGGCCCATGCTTTGAAGCTGCTGTCAAGCATTTACTGGGAGGCTGGCAACAAAGGGTGCAAGCTTGTTAAAGTCCTTCATGAATGGAATAAAGGGAATATGGGAGTGTGGTTAGACACAGGCACTGTGCCCAGCTCCATAACTCATTCATTGTGGGACCTCAATGATTGTCTTTATTTTTCTTTTTAGAAAATAGAGAATAATAATATAATACCACCTCCAAGAGGGTTTTGAAGATTAATGAGTTAATTGCCTTGGAACAAGGCAGCAGAGCTTAATCTGGTCACAATTTCATTGTCTTTCTAGGGAAGCTCCAGTTTGGGGGAATAAAATAGTGGAGAGAAGGTAGAAATAGAATGGCTGTCTGCAACTTACTGTATTTCAAGTTCAACTATAGATTAGGGTCCCATTTTAGCTGGGGAATTTTAACCTAACATTTCTAGATATTTTTTAGAAATAAGACAAAACCAAATGTCTGGTCTCCTGTTTGTGGGAAAAGAATAGATGTTGTTCTGAGAACATATTAATAAAGATGTTAGTGGTTTTCTCCCACAGTAAGGAAAGAAGATGGGTCAAAAGAGGGAGCATACATTCAAGTAGAGATTGTTATTGTCCCAGTGCTGATGTGCTCTTTTGAGAAAGTTGGTATTACCTCATTTTGTTGACTTTTCAAGTTTGTTTGACAAAGAAACTTCATGGATATCAAGCCAAAACAAAACAAAAAAATATAAACGCACGCACACACACATACAGGGATAAGTAACACCAGTTACTTTAAATACCAAGGATGTCAGCGTGAAATTAAAATGAATCAACTGACATTTCCGCTTTGAAATTTTGGGGTAAAACTAATTTAAACCAACAGTGAAAACTTCTGGCTTTTACCTTATAATGGGAAATTTGACCTTTTTCAGTGTTTTTGGCTTAAGGATGTTGACATTGGGTTGTTTTTGGGTTAAAATTTGCTTCAACTCTCTAATGGATGGCTCTTGGGGTTTTGGTCAATCTTTGGTGTGGAATAACAAATGCTGTCACTGGTGTTGGTATCATGTAGCTTTTCAAAGACAAGGTCTCCAAGGTAGTGGATATGGTATCCCCTCCCACCATGTGTAACTGTTAAAAAAAAAAAAAAACCACTGTTGTCATGTGAATTTTTTTTTTGAGCTTGCTTTTGAAATAACTTTCACAGAGAATTCCTGTTACCTAGAAATTGATGACAGACTTACACCATTTCCTTTTTTTTTCTTAGACGTTCCATCCTCAGAGCAGCCTGAACTGTTCCTAAAGAAACTTCAGCAGTGCTGTGTCATTTTTGACTTCATGGACACGCTATCTGATCTTAAAATGAAAGAATACAAGCGCTCCACTCTTAATGAACTGGTGGACTACATTACAATAAGCAGAGGCTGTTTGACAGAGCAGACTTACCCTGAAGTAGTTAGAATGGTGAGTTTCTTTTTTTTCGCCGGGGACACTTTTAAGCACCTTCCATAGCAACTCGCAGGTGTATTTATTGCAGGAGTCAGGTCGCTTGGAGGTCACCTCCACACAAGAGAGCCAACCTTCTGAGAGCTAAGCACAAGTAGTCGGCACAGTACTAGAAGTTGAAGAGCATTGTTTTATGAGAATGAAATCCAGAACTTTTCACCTGCAACAGTATTGGAGGAATCAGTGACTTCAAACTATGAAGCCAAGACTGCCAGGGCTTTATTGGATTTCTGGCCTTGGGAAAAGAGCAGACACAGGAGAATCAACAAAACTTTTAGATCTGTGTTTGAAAAATATTCAAGCCTGTTGGATGTCTTGACTTTTTCCCCCTCCTTATTCATTTTGGTATATTAGAAATGGCTTTATGCTTAATAAATGTGATTGATAGAATCTAGTTAAGCCTCTCTTGGCTTCATAAGCTAATATTCTCTTTATACTCTTGAAATCAGGGATGATGTCTTTTATTATTTATGAACAGTGTCTTGCACTTTGTGTGGTTGTTAGGAGTTAAGAGAAGAAACATTATTAGCATAATGTAAGTAATTCTGCTCTTATTGTATCAATAATTATATTAGTTTTTCAAAAGCTGAGCTAAAATATGGTTCTCTGTTAGATTTCTGTGGGAGATGCCCTTCTTTGGCATCCTGGAAGATCTGGGATCTATAGAGTGCACACTCTTTGGGCGGGATGGGTGGGGGCCGGGCTGGTCTGCTAACTGGTGAAATTGTGCTTCAGTGACCCAGAAGGGTCAGTGTGTATTATCATAACATGAGGAACTGTGACCGATACATGAAGGTCATTTCAGCATATCCAATGTATTCCTCAGATCCATATCTGATTGTGTATTGCATTTGTGGTTAATTTATAAGAATATAGGACCAGAATGTTTTGTAGGTTAACTAATAAATAACATGTGGCTCTTGAGCAGTGGTTCTCAACCAGCGTGTGGTTTTGCTTCCCGGGGCACTTTGGAAATGTCACAGCCCGTGATGGGACAAATGTACATACATACTACCAGCATCTAGTAGAGAGAGGCTAGAGATGCTGCTAAACATCTTAATGATGAACAGCCCCACAGCAAAGAATGGCCTGGCCCCATAGTCGGTAGTGCTGTTGAGAAGCCCTGCTCCAGAGCTTGCATGTTGTATAACCTCTTAACCTGGTACTTAGGATCTTCTCTAGTACCCTTGCCTTCTGCAGAGGATGGTCCCTGCTTTTAACCTACCTGTGTCCTCAGCCAAGAGATATCCACTGTTTATAACTTCCTTCTACATCTTTATACAGATAGTTTGTGCAAATGTCAGCACATACAAGCATATGTATAAATCTTGTTTTTTGTAAACACATGTATACACTTTCTTTGTAACTTGCTTTTTTTCGCTTATCATTATATAATATATATCAGTAAATATGAAGCTGCCTCATTCAGTTTTTAGCTGCACAATATCTCATTGTGTGGAGGTGCTGTAATTTATTTAATCTGTATTCTGTGAATTTGCTGATTGATTTTTCTTTCTTTTCTCCTGGTTTCTGGACTTTTGTGTATCATCCCCTCCACTCCCCCCAGGCCCCTCCACTAATTCTGATTCTCCCTTTCCTGTCAGAACCGGGCTTAAAGTGCTACCACAGTTTCCTGAAAAAGCCCAGAGTTCTCTCCTTCCTTGAGTTCCTCAGCAGCCCACCCATTTGGGTTGGGTTGTTCTTTCCAATTTTAGTATATGTGCTGCCGAAGCGAGCACGGGTTGGGTTGTTCTTTCAGCTAACTAGTTCATTTGTTGCTTTCTATAGTCACATGTTTGTTGATTTTTCTTTTTCTTTTTTAAGATTTTATATGGTGTTAACAACCTATTGACTATCTTAGAGGATTTGTATCTGTAGCATGTGTGGTATTCTAGGCACTAGAAAATTAACTTTCTTTGTGGTAGTTTATGGTCCTCAGAGGTATAATTTTTTTTATATCATGATTTGTAAAATTGCTAACTATTAATTTTACGTGGCTCTTAGGCAGTCTGGTGTATTCACAGAGAAGGAGGTAGCGTGTAGAATAGAAGGGACTTTGGAATTACACAAACGTGGTTCAAGTGTCAGCTCTGGCCACACTTGCTTCATCACCTTGGATGAAACCCTCCATCTTGAGCCCTCAGTTTTCATGTGGTGCTCAGAGGAACACAGGATTGGGGGAAAGGTGGTCAGAGTCTCTCTCACCCTGCTCCATAAATACTCCACCTAAGTAAAATACTGTGCTTTGTTTGTACGTGAAAGTTCTCACCACCTCAAATACACACACAACCTAGTGAGCAGGGTGCTTACCGCTCTATAAAAATGGCTGGAACCAAGTCCCCACTGAAGGTGACCTCTACTCCTTTCCTTTTTGCCACTTCTGAGCACCTCGTATATGGAAATTATGGTGCTGCAACTGCTCACCTTCCTTATCTGTGTCTTACTTGCCTTTTGAGCATTTTGTGAGGATTTACAATGATTCGTATAAAGCTCTCGGAACAGTCCCTAAGACATGGCAGACATTCAATTAATCATATTGTTACGTTTTAATGATTTTGTTATTAGATACTTGATCTGACAATTACTGGTGGAACTGAAGTTCCTGGCCATGGACTGAACATGCTCTCTCAGCTAGATGTGTGTATTCCATTGCTTCACTGGTTCTCAAGTTCTGTACTTCCAAGGTGATCCTGCCCATTGAACAATCCCTGTCCCTCCTATTCCTCTTTCCTGTTGCTGAGAAATGAAACTGCTCCACCAGGGTTAGGGGGGAAAATGGTAGTGCTTTTTTAATAAGGTATCAATGAAGTAATAACTAGGTTTTAGACACCAGCACGGGTAATGACATGATGGAATGTTCTGGTGTCAGCATTATTACCAAAAAAGCTTTTGATGCAACCTCATGGGAACTAGAATTTGAGAATTGCTATTCTTATTAGGGGAAGAAAAGAGTGACAGATACAAGTAGTCTATGAGTTGTGGAGCCTTTTTAGCATTTAAATGAAATCTGGGTAGCACCTACCAGCTGTTAGAAATAAGAAAGAAAAAGCAATTATGTGCAAACAAAACAATATCACACTACTTTCGGTATAACTTACCCAAAGAATAGTGTGGGGTAGTGTGGGGTAGTAGGAAGAGCCCCAGACAGAGAATGTGGAGGTCACTGTCCTTATTTTTCATCTTCCACTTAACTAGTGGTGAGATGTTGGGTCAGTAATTCCCTTTTTAAACCCCAGTTTCTCCTTTTGTAAATGTGGAGGGATAATAATGGTCTCTCACATCCTTCCAGCTCTGAAAAACTACCAACTCTTTCGGTTAACACAGCCTAAGAAATTTAGAATGGATTCTGCCATTCTTGAAGTTTACAAACCATTGTCCAAAGTAGTTGCTTAAGTAAGTGGTTTGTCTTACGTGTATTTCTCATGGGGTCATATCTGATGGAAAAATGAGAATCAGGACTTTCAGTTCATTGAGCTCTGGCACATTCTGCTTTGTATCTTCTCAAGTGCCAAGCTTCTGTCCTGGAGGCAGTAATTTTACCACATGTGCTCATGTTTTCCTTCTGGTTCTGTTGCCATGCATCCACTTGAAAGGTCTTTCAGATTTCTGACTCTCCCAGTAATCCTATGTTTAATTTTTTTTTTACCCAAACTCAAATGCTGTTTATTTTGCATTCTTTATATTTACACATCTTTCTTTTAAAAAATGCCTCTTGGGGGGTAGTTCAGATGTGAGCTGAATTGCATTGGTGAAGACATTGTTTTGGTACTCCAGGTAATGTTTACTGAATGACTTAGAACCACACACTTTCACATTTTGATGAGAAAAAAAGGGCAGGACCTGCTCTGTCAACAAGCTCACAATCAGCAGAGAGGATACTCATGTGAACAAATGAGATAATGTCATGTATGCATTAATAGAAGGCGAAGAGGAGTAGAGAGAAAGGGTGATTAACCAGAGTTAGGTAGGAGTTGGTGGAGGAAGGCTGTACGAAGTGAGTTAAGCCTCAGTAGGGTATTAAAGGTAAATGTGTGTTTTTCAGGTGGCTGAAATAGTGTCGAAAAAGAGAATTATGTGATACAAAGGACTTCCCCATCCATGATACAGTCCAGAAATGCTGTGATATAGCATGATACAGTCACAATAATGCTGTGTTGTTTCAGCGTTTGTGTGTGTGTGTTGGGGAGTGGGAGGAGGTAAATGGTGCCAGTTGAAAATGAGATGCAAGCCAGATCCTGAGGAACCTCCCAGAATGGATAGCCATACGCAGTTTTAGATTTAGTCAGATTTAGAATCCAGTGACAGTGTGTCAGAGAGATTGGGGGGGTGGGCTGCAATGGAAGGCAGAGGAACTATAAAGAGAGGTACGGGATTGCTGTGTTAGAGAAGTTGTGGACCGCCTAAACCAAGCACAGGTGTGGAAGTAGAGACGGCGAGGAAAGATGGCATTTGAGACTAACTTAGGAGGTAGATTGAAGCTTAGTGTTTGTGGGGTGGTTTGGAGTGTGTGAGGGGATGGGGTCTACGATAGCTTTGGGAATTAGTATTTTGTGGTGCTGGTTATTTGAGAAAGGTACGCAGTAGGGAGAGCAGGTTCTGGGTGGAGGCGGATGAGGTGATTTTTATGTAACTTGGAGGTTTTGGGAACCTAGATGTGGAAAGCTGGAAAAGATATTGGTAATTATCAGCACGCGAGTGGGGCAGGGGAGAAAAACTCCAAGTGATGGTGGAATCGCTGTACGTTAGTGGCAGTGGAGGAGCGGCGTGAACTATGAGGAGGCTGAGATGTGACTGTAGATAATGATTGCACGCACACTGGTGGAATCCTGGCTATTCCTTGATGGAATAGAATCCTACCACTTCTGTCCTGCAGAAAGTGTACCGTGTGCACTGGTCGTTGGCTGTTGTTATTTTCATATTTTGTCTTTGTGACTTGAATTTTCTTGGTTTCAAAGTCTGCCCTGCTCCTAATCTGTGGTTAAATCTCTGTATACTGCAAATCTTAAAAACATGTGGTTTTCCAAAGCTAAGTACTTTTAAGATAAAAATATGTTGAATAATTTTTTGTCTTTTCTATTGAAGTTTTTCCTTGTGTCCTTTATATTATTTCTTAGCCACCCTTAACTTTGTTTCTCTCTCTCTCAAATTATGTCCTGTCATTTGGTTATCTAAGTGCTTTATCTTTATATATTCTTTGATTTAACTGGAAATCACAGCTCTGGTTAGGCTCTTAATAGAATAATGCGGTTTTGTAGAAAATTATGAAGTTGCAATTAAAGGTCTCAGAGTCTGCCTACACAGGAGTGCTTTGTTAACTTCATACATACTCTGTTGGCTGAAGGACAGAGTTTCTTTTTGTAAAATAACAACTATCTAAAAGTAGCCCTGGGGAATGAGAGCTACTGGGGGAAAGATGAAATTTCCATTTTTCATCTTCTTGCATCTGATAAAGAATATAATATATATCCTGGCCAGAATGTGCTTTGGAGGTGACTCTTCAGCCCCGAAGGAGATAAGGTCTGTCAGTGTGAGCCACTGGGGGGGCTGTAGGCTGCTGACACGGCTGGAAGTAGAAATAATGGAAGAGAGTGGAGTGGTGTCTGGGAAAAGCATTTAGGAACTGAAGTTAATGGTGAATTTTCAGGGTAGGATAAGTCTAAAAATGCTAGGACCTGAGAATTAAATTAGAAAGAACTCCTTGGTACTTAGAAAAGAATAGAAGGTTATGACCATGAAGATCGCCAAAAGACATTTTTAGAATGAGATCAGGGAGAATTAATTCACTGCTCAAGGTTAGGAGCAGATTGTTACCATTTGTAATTTACCAGAGGGTAGAGAAACTGGCAGGCACTTTGTCCTTTCCTTAATTACCATCTTAACTATCACACTGTGCTTCTTTAGTTAATACTCACCAATATTCACTTAGCATCTCAAGGGATCCATAGATTGGCTTCATGGGGTCAGTGGACCCTCTAATGTTGACTACAAAATTTTATGTGTTTTTTTGTGTGTACTTTTTTTGGTAGAAGAACACAGGTTTTGATTAAATTTGCAAGATATATCTGACTTCAAAATGATTTCAGCTTGGTTTTACCACATGTGCCGTGCTCTGCTAGTTGCTGCTTTGTTGAAAAATACAGGGTGAGATTGAAATTCCCGTTTATGGCAGTAACCAATGATTAAAAAATAAAGTTGTTAAAATGATTTCACCAGTGAAACCATGTGGTTCTGGAGTTTTCTCTATGTGAAAGTTTCTAGTAGTGAATTCAATTTCTTAAATACATATCTTACTCTTCAGATTTTCTTTTTCATCTTGTGTCAGTTTTGGTAGGTTATAATAGTTACACAGTTTAGCATTGTAGTCAAATACTTAATCCTCACAGGTTCTTCACAAAGGTGTGTACTAGTGATTCTTACTTTTTCCCTGCCTTACCACACTCCCTGTCAGTATAACGAGTACATGGTGATTGGCAGTGAGAAGGGCTGTGGCATTCAGAACACCCCTGTTCTGCCCTAACCACGGTCCTTGAGATGATCCTGTTTCCTGTTCTCTAAGTTGGTGTGCTCCGCCCAGGCCTCCTCTCGCTCTGTCCCACCATTAGAAGCAGGCAAGCTCTTCCAGCAGCCAAAGGCATCCCTAAGTTGCTTGGTTAGCCTGAGTTTGTAGCAAGGGAGTTAGATGATTTGAACATCCCTCCATTTCCATGATGGACCCCAATCCTTGGAAGCACTTACATGTGTACGGCTCCTTTTCTCTTTTTGCTGTCCTTCTTGGGGTGGTGCTACAGACAGACAGACAGACCTGGACCCGGTCCTGCTACTTACTTATCTGTGATCTTAGACGATCCTAACTGTCTTAAGCTTGTTACTCCACTGGTACTTTTTGTAAGGCTGTTGTGATGTCATTGTTATCATCATTATTCATGTTACCACCTCTCCTTCTGCTAGACTTACCTTTTTCTTTAGAAAGATTAATCAGGTTTTCTAGTTACAGTGAAGTCTTGCCAGCCTGAAAGATATTAGTCTCTTCAAGGTGACTTTCCATATCTTTTCTCTGACATTTGGTTTTAAAGTTTAATTCTCTCTGGGAAATTTTATTTTCAATTCTTTTTTTCTTCTTTTGGAGGACCCTGTAAATCTGCATGTGTCTCTGTGTATAACTATATGTACATATGTATATATACTGCCCTTCGTTAACCTAAATAAATTTTTTCTAATGTTTTCCCCAGTGTTCATGTCCCTACTATATTAATAATTTATATAACTAATATATAAGTAATTCTCTCCTGCAAACATCTCTTGTGGAATCTGACAGAGATTTTAATGTTTAGTTTTTAGTTATATATGCTAAGGAGCTGGTGTTTACTCAGGAAGCAACTAAGCTAGTCATGATTGCTGTTTGCTTCATTTACAAGCTGTAGTCCTCCTGGCTTAACTGCCTTACAGGTTGTTCAAAGTCGTCAGTATACATAAAGTTGTTTGACAGCTGTGACTTGTCCGGCACTGATCCATCCAATACTATTATCTCACTGTAAGGACAGTGCTTCTACCTGTTCCCTCCTGTTCCGAGATGACACCAGAATTTTTCAGAATAAGTTACGTACAGTACTGCATTCAAGTTCTGGTTTCTTTTTTCCCCTACCTTTTAATTTAACCTTGAAACTGAAAATATGGTTATAGGTATACACAATACTTTTGGGAAAATCTATCAAGAAAATGAGCGATAAAATGATTGGGAAATATTTCCCACGTAAATGGGTCTTGGATAATTCTAGTACTTGCTGCTGATTTATATGGTTCAGCCGCCTCTGTACTGAGGAGAGACAGAAGTGAGAGAGAGAGGGATTTATTTCTTGGTTGATTCTCTCAGGAGAAAAAGCTGTTTATACCACAGTGTAAAAAAGGAGAAAGCCTGTGTCCTCAATGTGAAATTCTCAGAGACAGTGACGCTTGAGGCAAGAATTCAGCAAGAAAACAACGAGCAGGTCATTTTCAGGAGGTAGTTGGGTACTGACAGATGTGAAAAGCCAAATTTGATCTAGAGATGAAAACAAGAAATGAGCTATCCAGTGACTTCTGCAGAGGAAGTTGCCTCTGGAAAGTGATAAGATAAAAGACTTACAGTAAAAATGCCTTTCCAGTGATGAACAGAGTAAGACGGGGGTTGGCTGGGCCTGGAGGAGAGTAAACTGGAAAGACCAGAGCCTAAGGCAGTGGCAGGTCCTGGCCAGAGCATTGCCAGGAGAGCAGGGGAGACACACAGAAGAGAGGATGTTTCTGAATAAAAATAGGACTGGTTACAACTTCTTGGTAAGTTGGAGAACAGGTTTATTTTTTAATAAAATGGATAAGCAAGGTCTGTTGGAGAATATGCCGTTTTCTGACCCTTCAGAAATATAGGTGACACACAGGGAGTAGGGGCTAGCCAGACAGTGTTAGGTATTAAGTGGGCTGCTTTGAAATGCTGTGGAATTCCCTTCCGAAGAAGGTAAGGCCTTTATGAGAGAGACTTGGGTAGAACACTCTGGAATAATGTAGGCCTAGACCTATTCCTTTTGTGGGACTCTTGGCTTTTTCTCTTGGAAAATTTGCGAGGCTTAGATAATAGAGAAGGTTTGGAAAATGGAGTTTTGTGTTTGTATTGACATCAGGTGTTAGGTGGGTAATCTGTTATACTTTGTTCTGGAAAGTAGGAGTGGTTATCTGAGGGGTAAAATAATTGGGAGGCAATGATCTTCACACGCACATTTGAAGTGGAAGCTTACGGGGTTGGTGGACATTTCCTGCCCCTAAGGCCCTCTCTTGGTTTCTTTTGGAGGAACTTACATCCATCCTCCTGCCTTTCTCTCACGATGAGGCCGGCATGCCTCCGTGAGGCCCAGGAAGGAGGGCTACCTGTCCTGCCCGCCCTCGGAGTGGCCTATTATTAGTGACCTATTATGAAGCAGTACTATCAGGTAAGAAGTAATGTTGTCAGATGTAGTTCAGGTGTGTTTTTGTTTTCGTGACTCATCAGCTAGCTCAGGGCTTTGTTTTAGTAATGAAGAGCCACAGAGAAAGAGATTCACACGGTAAGGGACAGTGAGTGTTTGGGCAGCATTTCCTGTTTGTTTTTGGTGATTAGAAATAAGACTACACATTCAATAGCCAGAAATGTATTATCAGGAGCCTCAAGTGTTTTGGGTGCACATGCTTCTGTCTTTTAGTTCAAAATACAAGAGATTTTAATTTTCTTTCAGCATTAGCTTATTTTGAGCCATAAAGTGGTCAAAGTAGATGTTAAAATAGATGTGTTCTAAAAAAAAAAAAGCCCTGTATTGTTACTGTTTTATCAACTGTGCACTTTTATTCTTACAGAAATCACTTAATTTACTAGCTTTAGTACCTTTTAGGACCTACAGTCCCTGTACCAGAAAGGTAGCAAACACCTGGTGTGACAGCCTAGCCGGTGGGTGGGGCCTGAGTGCTCGACCGTGACCCCTGGCAGTGCGAGGGCCTGCTCTGTATTTATACACAGTGAGCACTGTGACTGTCAGAGTGTTTACACCTCTATTCTTGGATTCCAAGATTTAATATCAACAATCACCACTTTTGGATTCACTACCACATTTCCAATTTTGGAGACAGTACAATATAGTTGTTTCTGTGTGTGAAATATCATTTCCCTGCAATGGTTTTGTGTAGGAATAACAGACTCCAGAGAGAATTAATTTAACATCACTGTCACCATTGCAGCAGGTAAAAAGCTGCTCACTGTTTTCAGAAAGTTTAATCTTGAAATAGGAGCCTACTGGAGTGGAGGGTTCATGGTTGGAATTTGTGGGCAATAAGGTGGGGGAGGCAGGGATGGGTCTAGGTTATAGAGGTTTTGGCAAACTAGAATAAGTTAGACTTGATCTTATAGGCAGCAAGCAGGAAGTTGCTAATATTTTCGAACAGGAGAGGAAATGTAAATGATATTCTTATTTTTCTTTCTTTAACTCCCCACAAAGAAAGTCTGTACCCTTCTGCCAGCTCCTTTAAGGAGGTTTAGGATGGCAGATTTAACCCAGGCTGGCTGATGACAGAGGGCTGTTACCCTAATCTTGTTAAGTGGTGGCAAAGGAAGAGGAAATGGAGAATACATGAAGGACTCACCATCTCCTACATTTTTTCCCCATGTGCTTATAAAAAAAAGTTGAGGGAAAAAATCACCTGTAGTTTCATTATTTAAGTTCAATCATTGTTCACATTCTGGCCATTTTTTCCTAATTTATTTTTTTTTATGAGGTTTCCCCCTTAAATGAAAAAAAAAACAAAAAACAAAAAAAACAAAACCCCCAAACCCTCCAAAGGTTTAGACAGAATTGAGAAGATGAGAATAGAATTCCCTTTTGGGGGATGTGGAGGTCAAAGAGGATGCGATTGGGTTTGACTAGATTAAATTTGAGATCTAGCGAGATGTCAGAACTGCTCTGTATATAACTGGAAGTAATGGAACTGAGACATTTATGTGGCCTAGAAACAGAAGTTATAATAGAAAAGGTGGCAGAGAACTGAATATTGAGAGGAGAGGAACATGCCAAGGATCCAGCGTTGCTCTGCCTTGAGTTCTGGTGCTGATATATTTATATGTTGAGATTTGTTTACTTGTTCATTGGGCGAAATGATGACTTTGAGGCATTCATTTAATTCTGTGCACAGTATGCCAAGATCCAGAATGTGCTTTACTTCCTATTTTGTTCCACACTAAGAGCTTATGTGGTTGATGCTAATTCTGAGAAGGAAAACTGATGAGGGGTCACTCACATTACCTTGGCTAAGTAAGGTTAGAGCAGCTGCCACTCGGTTTTCTTGTGGTTCTACTGGATTCTTTCCCACTGAGATGGGATTGATATATCTGCATAAGAAAATTAAATTATTTCAATTAACATGGAATAGAAGAAATAACTTAATTGGAAATAATCACTAACTTTTGAGTAAATAGTGGGAATTGAACACATGCATATGTTTATTACTACCTATACCTCCTGAAATCACACAAAAGTTAATGGAAAGAAAGCTCACAAGAGGAAAGCAAAATGCAGAGGAGATCTCTGAATGAACATGTTGGAAACTAGTAAGTGAATGAACTGTGGTCTCTGTTTTGAATGATCAGAGAAGGCTGAACACTGAACAGCAAGCAGCAAGGGAAGTCTGGTAGTACCCAGCTCACAGCACATTAACTCGGAGAAGTTCAGAAGGATACCTTTCAAAGTAAGGGCGCTTGGGGGCAAACATAGGAGACTTGACGGAAAGTTTGTGTGAGAAGTATCTGGAACTCCTGATCCTACCCTACTGCCCCCAAACCAGGCAGCCAGGTGACTCCATGTCTTAAATTGCAGCAAAAAAAAATGGAAGGTTTACTCACTCTCTTGAGAGGCTAAACTGGAGGGAATCTCAACTTAGGGACATTAGGCACAGCTGGGAGCGGTGGGCGCCTTTTTGAAAGTAGGGGGCACATTGGGAACGTCTCTCCCTTTCAGCTCCCAGTTTCCTCGCCTCTAGTCAGGGACAGACGGTCCTTCTCTGGAGGGGAAAAGACCTAAAGACACCAATGAAAGGAGGGTTCCCAGTGGGGTGAGAGGGCGGTGGTGGGTAGGAATAGCCCAGGCAGTCTCCCACTGCTCGGCGGCAGCCTTTCACAGAGTTCCCATTTTAGACGTGACTGGAGGTGGCCCTGTAAGAGCACATATTTTCTGGTGTTGATGCCTCTCTCCTGACACTGTTGTGACATTGATGCTGTCAATTAGTTTTGCATTTATGTAAGTGTACAAGGAGGGGACTCAGTTCAGATGTCTTCCCTTTTCCCTTGGGCCCCCTCCCTATTTCTTTTCCTGCCCTAGTGGCATCTCTGTCTGATGGGCTTGCCATAGGAACAGAACGGTCCTTTTCTTCACACACTTTCTTTTGCCTCCTTACAACCAAATGTTGATGTCTTTTTCAACACTGTACCTTGTATTAACATTTGATCTGATTTCAAAATCTGTTGACTTGGTTCTTGATCTCTCATGGATGGATTCCTTTCTTCTGTACAGTTGTCGGTGCTCTGATCCTCCTAGAAACTGGATGCCTAAGGCAGCACTTTTCCACCTTTTGTACCTCATGGCACACATAAACTAATTAATAAAATTCTGTAGCACACCAAAAATTATATGATTTTTTGCCAATCTGACAAAAAATATAGGTATAATTTTGATTCATTCATATTGGATGGCTATTGTTGTGTTGGCCATTGTCACTTTTTAATTTGACATTCTAAGGGAAAAGAGGTCAGTGCCCCTGACTAAACAGTTAGGTATTGCATGTTTTAAAAATTCTTGTGGCACACCGGTTGAAGATGGCTAGCCTAAAGAGATCAAATTATTTTCAGAAAAATTATTGTATGTTAAATACAGTTATACCAGTTGATCATAAGAATTATTAACTAGTTAAGTATTGCTACCAGCGACATCAGTAATAACAATGAAAACAGATTCTTTAGGTCTGTATAAATCTGAACAGTGTGTATACCAAGTAGATTTTGAAAGGAATACTTGAAAAAGGAAATATAAGTAAGTAGAAATGATGACATCCCTGAGAGTTAGGAAAACAGTATGTGCTCAAGTTTTTATTACTTTAGTCTTGTTTTTTTTTGAATTTCACTGTATGTTTTCAAATTCTAACTAGGCAGTATAAATTTTAAACTTCTTTTTTTTTTTTTTTGGTTTCTTTACTGTTAACCCCTTTCTCCCATTGATTGCTATGTATTTTTTATCATTTTAAGACGTTTCTTCTGTCTCACTTCAGAAATCAGCTTTAATAGAATAGCTGCTCTGTTCTAGAAAGCCCTGCTGATGCAGATTTAAAATATGACAGTGAATGTGCAACAATAAGGTTGGACTCATTGACTTTACAGATCTTTTAAATTTTCTTTTAGATTTCCAGATGCTCTAAAACAAACCTCACAACTGTCACAAGTGCATGTTTCTTCGTTACATGTAAACAGTGCACTCTGTCTTTGGTTCTGGTTCGATGACTGTTTTCTCACAAAGGTGCTTTTATGGTGAAAGTGTGGACAGACTTGTTGGAGGGCTTGACTACCCCTGTGTATCACAGTATTTTAGTCTGTATTGTGTTGCCGAGACCAGTAGTTGTGGCAGACAAGGGCATCGTGGACATCATTTTGGCTCAATGAATCATATCCAACTCAAGTGAACATAATTTGTAGTAATAACTTCTGGAAAGTCTCATCTGAAAATTTTTATTATATTGGTAACATTACATAGCAGTGACAGTTATATACTATCTTGGAGAATAAAGTTAGAACTATAGTTGATGGCTCATGATGTAGGAAGTTATACTGATCCTCTAATTAAATTTCTTCTCTTTGCAATAAGGTCTTTATGTTAGAACAAGGGATTTTAATGTTTTCACAAGTTTAAGATAACTTTTAAACAGCCATGTATATTCATGTAGATGGTGAGGATTAAAAAGAGACTGCATACCTACTGTGAAGTAGAAACTATAGTACATTTAGTGCAGTAATTAAAAGATGTAGTTTGGCTTTAGAAACAAATTAATGATTGAACAAATTGCCAGTAAATTAAATTAAGTCCTAATTGAAAGTTTAAAAATTTTGCCATTTGTTCCCTAATCAGAGCATTAGCTTAAAAGATATTTATCTGCTCTGATTCTAAGTCTCTTGAGCATAATTACAGATGCTTTGGGACTTTTCTTCTTGTTTTTAATTTATTAAGTTTAGAAGTATATTTACCATTTGGATCATTAAAAATTCTTAAATTTGGTGTTACTAAAAGTAACTCGATATTATACATATGTTGTTTATTATTTATGACTTTTACTCTATAAAACAAGGTATCCATATAAATTTTATTTGAATTTTAATTGTTATCCTTAGAGTTTTAATATTTAATACAAATTCTAGTATATTTGGAAATAGTTTCTCTTTAAACATCTGATTTCTATAGCCTTAAAGTAAGTTTTGCTTATGTTCACATTTTTTGTTTTGTATAAAATTGTTTTTAAAAATTGTAGCCATGGAAAATGTTGAACTACTCTGAGGTTTTTGTATTTTCTGTCAGGATTTAGTTTTACCATATCGATTTAGATGCATCTATTGAGCTAACACAAAATACCATGAGAATAATGCACAATGACTTAGCTTCAACACTGTAACTCAGGAATGTTACTGAAATTATTATTTGGATGAGGTCTTAATGCAGTAGTACTAAAGAAATAATGACACTTTTAAATTTGCTTGAATGTTCTCTAACATCATTCATTTAGTTCTTTTTGTTAGAAAGTTTACTTTTTAGATATACCCTCAAGAAAATTGATTGTATAGCTTTGATGTCATTATATTGGTATTTACAGTTTTTTTGTAGTATTACATAATTGTAAGACATTAGTTTCACACATAAAAGGTCAACTGGTTCATCTGCTTTTATCTCAGAAAGATGCCACCTAATTGTCAAGAAAGTAGGATTGTAAAGCACAGAGAAGTTGATTTAAGTTACCTTGTTATACTGTAAAAGTGCTTCTCCAATTACATTATGTCTGGTTTCCTAAGCCTGAAATAATCGTAGTGCTAACGAATATATAACTAAGAAATGGAAGCCATTCATTTAATAGTTTCTTTTTAATAACTCTCACTGTATTGTCCTGACTGTCTGTCTATTGAGGGTTAATCTTGGTAGATACTTATGAGTAGCTACTAGGTACTCGCTACATTCTGTTCTTTTACAATTTGCTAATCATTTTTCTTAACAACAACAACAACAACAACAACAACAAAATGTCATCAAAATCATGGGTAAAATTAGTAGTCCTATGGAGATAAATGGACTGAGGCCAATGAATTTTTTTTCCCTGTAGTAATTTAAATAACTTAAAAATTAGAAGAGTTGTATTTTTATATTGCAAGTCAAAAGTTATAAGTTGTTTGCTTAATCAAAGCCTCATGAAAATGTACCTAAACACTTCTTCCTTTTTTGCTTATTGGGCCAGGCACTTGAGAACCTTTTAGTTCCTTCTTTCAAATTTGGCCAAGACTTTGAAATTTATTTTTCTGCAGCATACTCAACAACAATCAGTAGTAAACTAAAACACAGAAAATAAGAGAGCAGCCTGCCCTTCAAAGCGAGCAGCTGCAGGGCCTGCTCCTTGCCTTGCCTGCGGCACATCCCCTCTCTCTCCCTCCTCCCCAGCTTGCAGCACAGCCATTCTGAGCCACAGCCCAGTTGTTACCAGAAGACGTTCTTAATTAGTACTGGTGTCATTTTAGGGTTGTTAGATTTAGCAAATAAAAACACAGGACCCCTAGTTACAGTTGAATTTCAGGTAAATAACAAATATTTTTAAAATTTTAAAAAATATATTTCGATTATGCTATTACAGTTGTCCCATTTTTTTCCTCCACTTTATTCCCCTCTGCTCTGCATGCCCCCCCCACCCCCCGCCACCAGCATCCCTCCTGCCCTTAGTTCATGTTCATGGGTCTTACACATAAGTTCTTTGGCTTCTCCATTTCTTATATTATTCTTAACTTCCCCCTGACTTTTTAAAAAGATTTTATTTATTTTATTTTTAGAGGGGAAGGGAGGGGGAAAGAGAGGGAGTGAAATATCAATGTGTGGTTGTCTGTCGCATGCCCCTTGCTGGGGACCTGGCCCACAACCCAGGCATATGCCCTAACTGGGAATTGAACCAGCGACCCTGTGGTTCTCAGACCAGTGCTAAATCCACTGAGCCACACCAGCCAGGGCCCCCTATGTATTTTGGACCTACCATTTATGCTTCTTATTCCCTGTACCTTTTTCCCCATTCTCCCCCCTTGCCCTCCCTGCTGATAAATTTCCATGTGATCTCCTTTCTGTGATTCTGTTCTGTCCTAGTTGTTTGCCTAGTGGGTTGTTTTTTTTGTTGTTGTTCAGTTGTTGATAGTGGTGAGTTTGTTGTCATTTTACCATTTGTATTTTTGATCATCTTTTCTTTGATAAGTCCCTTTAATATTTCATATAATACGGGCTTGGTGATGATGAACTCCTTTAGCTTTACCTTATCTGGGAAGCACTTTACCTGCCCTTCCATTCTAAAGGATAGCTTTGCTGGATAGAGTAATCTTGGATGTAGGTCCTTGCCTTTCATGACTTGGAATACTTCTTTCCAGCCCCTTCTTGCCTGCAAGGTTTCTTTTGGGAAATCAGCTGAGAGTCTTATGGGAACTCCTTTGTAGGTAATTGTCTCCTTTTCTCTTGTTGCATTTAAGATTCTCTCTTTGTCTCTAATCTTGGGTAACTTAATTATGATGTGCCTTGGTATGTGCTTCCTTGCGTCCAGCTTGTTTGAGACTCTTTGAGCTTCTTGGACTTCCTGGAAGTCTATTTCCTTTGCCAGATTAGGGAAGTTCTCCTTAATTATTTTTTTAAGTGAGTTTTCGATTTCCTGCTCTTCCTCTTCTCCTTCTGGTACCCCTATGATTTGCATGTTGGAATGCTTAAAGTTGTCCTAGAGGTTCTTAAGCCTCTTCTAATTTTTTTGAATTCTTGTTTCTTCATTCTGTCCTGGTTGAATGTTTATTTCTTCCTTCACCTTCAAATCACTGATTTGAGCTCTGGTTTCCTTCCCTTCACTGTTTCTTGTATATTTTTATTTATTTCACTTTTCATAGCCTTCACTTTTTCCTCTATTTTGTGACCATACTCAGCCTTTCTGTAGGCATCCTGATTACCAGTGTTTTGAACTCTGCATCTGATAGGTCAACTATATCTTTTCACTTAGTTCTACTTTTGGAGCTTTGATCTGTTCTTTCATTGGACCATATTTCTTTGTCTTGGTGTTCCTGCTATGTTGTAAGGGGTGGAGCCTGAGCTATTTGCCAGGGAGTGGCAACCCATGTTGCTGCATTGTGGCACTAATGCCACTTGCTTGGCTCTCGACTGGCTTTCAGTCACTGTCCCGGCTAGCAAATTGGGCCCTTCTGGTGCTGATTCCCAAGTAGGTAGTTATGTGTATGTTCTAGGACCCTGTGGGTCTCGCCAATGAATTCTTCTGTAAGGCTGGGAGTTTCCCCTGCCACCGCCGTTACCCCCACAGGTTTTTTTTACTGCTAGAGGTTTTGAGGCTTTATTTCCCCATGCTGGAACCCGGGGTTGTGCTGGTTTGTTTTGCTCCCCAGTTGTTCAGGTATATTTGAACGCAAATGTGGGACTTCCCGGTTCTCCAGCCGCCGCCTTATCATACGTCCTTTCTGCCCTGGCTCTCCATCTCTGTCCCTCTTACCAGTCTCAGTGAGTGTTTCTTCTTTAACTCCTTGGTTGTCGGACTTCAATACAGTTTGGTTTTCTTGCAGTTATGGTTATTTTTGGATTTTAAATTTGTTGTTGTCCTTCTTTTGGTTGTGCGAGGAGGCATAGTGTATTTACCTGCACCTCCATCTTGGCTGGAAGTTCCCTAGTAATCATCACAAATAATTTTTTCAGTCTAAGTATGTTCATGAAATATGAGTATGTTCATAAATTCAGATTTATCTGGCAATCCCCCAGGTATTTTTCCATTTATTGAGTTTCAGGTACTAGGCATTCTGAAATTAGTAAGGGGTCCTTAAGGGGCTCAAAGTCTAAGTGGGAGAGATAAGAAGAAGGGATGGAAGGAACAGGAACACCAGAGAGAGGAAACTATTATAATAAAGATGTTTGATGACGGGAGTATGAACCAGAGAGCAGGAGGGAAGAGATGCTTCTGTTTCCCTGCTAGTGCTGAGCAGTGCCGTCGGGTAGGTTGACAGCGTCCCTGGGTGCCATCGAGGCCACTGGCAGGCCGAGAACCCAGGGAGATTATGGCAAAGGTGAGAAAGTGAAAAAGTAATAAAATAATAAAAAGAAATGAGGAGGAAAAAGAGAGCTGGAAAGAGTCAGGTGCATACATGGCCTGCATGGGCGGGGTGGGTGTGGTGTGCCAGAGAAGGAACCCTGAGAGCCTCCGTGCCCGTGGTGGCCCT
Organism: Phyllostomus discolor; assembly: GCF_004126475.2. Taxonomy (NCBI): domain Eukaryota; kingdom Metazoa; phylum Chordata; class Mammalia; order Chiroptera; family Phyllostomidae; genus Phyllostomus; species Phyllostomus discolor. Next base: position 188,341,207 of record NC_040903.2, on the reverse strand, counting down.
GTGTTACCTTGGAAAACCCAAGCTCTTCGAGCCTCTCTTTTCTTATTTGGAAGATGAAGGTGCTGGATGAAGTAGCTTGTAACGTCATCTGATTCTGGAAGCTTCTCAGTGGAGCCCCTAATCTTAGGTTTTCTGTCTGGTTTTAATACATGTTCCTCCCATTTCCCCAGCCTTGCTTTCTGTCCCTGTAGTCACTCATTGGAGGCCAGGCCAGCGCCTTCAAGCCGTTAGTTCGAGTCCAGTATTCATTGTTTATTTTAATGTCTTTAGTGTGAAAATGAGTTAAACTACCTCAAAGATAATTATTTCTTAAACTTTTCTTTTTCTTTGCATTGACACCAGTGTAGATTAAAATAAAATCGTTGAAAAATAAGTCCTTCTAATACATTTAAAAGTTTTCTTTTGTTTATATTTTTGTTAATCTGTTCCTGAATGAATAAAATAGAAGGCTCAAGGCTAGAGACTCATATATTTAAATATACTACAGAGACAATTTGTGACTTTAGAAATACCTAGGTGAATTTAACCTAGCCACAGAGACTCCTGACAGAATGGCTGTATGGTGGGGGGTGATACTGGTGGCTGCTCGTGGTCACAATGTATTTGTATGAGCATGCAGCTGCCATTACCTATTTATTAATACTGTCTATTTAGTCATCTGTTTAACCTTGGCCTATAAATCTGAAATGGCTGCTGATGATAAAGGAAGATTTAATGGAAGCATATGTATCATTTTGGACAGTGGTTTTTAACCATTTTTAGAGCCAGGAAGTCTTTTGAAAATCTGATGAAGGTGATTTATTTTCCCAAATTGAACCCACATGCAAAATGTTGTGAAAAATTTGGGGATTTAGGGATCTCCCCCAAGCCCATCCATGGATAACCCAGTTTTAAACTCATGATTTTGGAGCTAGGCTGTGCATTTAAACTGGTCGATTCATTCAGTCCTTCCTTCAGTGATTCACTTTTGAGCTAGACTCTAATTGTAGGAGGCTCTGAGTTTTAACTCTCTCCTGACAGTAATGATCTTGTTCAGACAAATTTCAAGAGCCCTTTTGCATCTTGAAATTAAAGGCATAACTTATATATTATATGTCTCTAACTTATACTTTTTATAGATTTAGGACTTACTTGGTGTGTCCCAAGAAGAAAATAGTAACTACCTACTTTATCATTCACATTCTTCTTGCTTTACTACAGCTTTTCTTAATTTCCCTTTAGTTATCCATATCCATTCTTTATAGTTACAGTCACACCATTTTCAATTGTCTCTCCACCTAAATCTTTATTTATAAACATTTCTCTGTGCTTCCATATAGCCATCCTCTTTAATGCTGCACAGTATTCCACTAAGTTGATGTACCTCTTTGATGTTGGACATAAGGATTGTTACCAAATTTATGCTTTTTGAAGAATATTGCAAATGACTGTCAGTTGTTTTGTTTTTTTTTCCAGTCCTGTCTTGGGTTAGTTTCTTAGGATAGAGTCTCCAGGATGGGAGCAATGATTCATTCATTCATGACATTTTTATTAAGCACCTATTATGTCATAGACTGGGTCAGTCTTGGCCATTTACATGACACTTGATGATGTGCTTTGACATTCTTTCCAAATGTACTAGAGAACTACGTAACCAGCTGAGTCAGCTTTTAATTGTCCAGCCCAGCATGGTTGTGCTTCCTAGTGTCTCATCTGGTGAATGTTTAAAAGTAAACTCAGTATAAAGCACTTTTATTTTGTGACTATTTATTTGATGCTTCATATATCCTAGGAAAACAAATGTGAAAATGACATTGAATATTCTTGATTAGTGGGGAGAGACAAACACATATGTAAACAATTGCTGTAGGGCCTGGTGGGCACCGTCAGAGAGTTTACATGTCCAAGAATACAGAGGAACAGAAGTTCTGTCTTTCTGTCCAGAGTTTTACTGTACAGAAGTCGCCTTCTTCTTCTTCTTGCTCCTCTTCTTCCTCTTCTCCTTCTTCACTTTTAGGGTTTACTTTTACATCTCAGGAGAGGAAGAGACCTTGTTATAGATTACAGTAAATATAAATAATTTAGTTGGAATGAAAACTCGATCATTTTTGAAATACATGTTTAGTTTAATGAAGATTTAAAAGCAAGTAATTAAACTTTTGCCTGTGTGATTGCACAGTATGATTGATTGTAGAGAAGTCATAGGTTGATGGTTATCTGAAAAGTCACTAGTTTCTTTATATACATGATTTCTAATAATCATTGGAAGGGACAAAAATAAAATAACAGAACTGTGCACGCTGTTATTAGCCATTGCAAAAACATTCTAATATAATTTTTTTCAGTCATTTAAATTAAAGTAGAGCAAAAGAGGTGGTCTACCTACTTTTCTAGAACACAGTGGTGGAGCTTGACAACTTGGGTTCTTTTGGAGCTGCTGGTTACTAACTGCAACCTGAGATCTTAACACCTGGATTTGTTTTCTCAATGGTAGATTGGGGATAATAATAATAATACCACCTTTTTGGGCTGCTAAATCCAATAGATACTGCTCTATGCTTATCTTAGTCTCAGAACAGCATTTGCTGCTGTGGACTGCTTTCTTAAGACACTCTTTCTTAGCTCCTGACATCCCCAAACTTACTTTTCTTCTACATCCTACTCCTTTCCATTTGTCTTTCTTGGCTGTTCTTTTTCTATCTGATTTCTAAATGTTGGATGCTTGAGGGTCCTTTGCCCTCTCTACTCCATTCCAAGGTGTCCCATCAGGCCTGTGGTTGTAAATATTGTGTATATGCCCATGAATTCTTTTGTCTCCAGTCCGGACGTGTTCAGCTCTGAGGTCCAGATTTGTATGTCTGATTGCCTCCTACACACATTGCTCCTTTAACACATTCCTGACTGGATTTCTGGGTCTCCCCACCAAAACAAGCAAACAAGGAAACCTTTTCCCTTTCCAAACTGTCTCCATCTGGGTAAATGGCTTTAGATCTGTGACTCAATCTGGATTCTTTCCTTTCCTTCACCGCACATATCCAAGTCAGCAGTGTATATATTGAATCGATATATTTCGTCACCTCTTAGTACTTTCACAGGCTTCTGACTTGTCTTCTTCCAATCTGTTGTATACACAGCTGCCAGGATCATTTTTTAAATACAGCAAACATCAAATGATGTCACTTCTGTGTTTAAGATCCACCAGTGGCTTCCTGTGGCACTCAAAATAAAATCTAATCTTCTTTCTGTGACTTAGACATCTGGGCGGTTTCCATAGCTAGGAAATTGGAATAATCTGACTTTAACTAGAATTTAAGCTCTGTGAGGGCACAGATTTCTATCTGCTCTGCTCACTGCTGTTTTCCTGGTGCCTGGAACAATGTGTGGACATTCATAATGGGCACTGAATAAATGTTTGTTGAATGAGGAAATAAATTTAGATTATATGGGCCTTCAAAGCCTTTCTTCTTCCCTCTTTCAGAACAGCATATTAAAGCTTAGTATTTTCTGCATTACATAGAAAGTGCAGCAGTGGCTTTTGGTGCAATATCTCCTTGCTTTTCCTTTTCTGCTTTCTACACATGTAACACCCTTTCCCCCACCCCTTCTCTCCTCATTTTATTCTTTAGTTCTGAGGAAGTGTTTGGAGATGTTTAGGATACTTAGGTGAAGATAGGTGAGTACGTAGGACAAGAAACAGAATACAGAGTAGAAATTGAAAAGGAACCCTCAGAATAGTAGCAACAACATTTAAAAATAAGCATTTTACAATAGAAATCTTTTTTAAAGTGTATTTTATTGATTATGCTATTATATTTGTCCCATTAGAAATCTTAGAATATATATGAAATAGTATAATAGTATAATGAATCCTCATCGTGTTATTGCCCAGGTTCAACAGTTACTAACACATGGCCATTCTTTGAGCAACTAGCATTTAATTTGGAAATTGCCTGTGGTAAAGGAATGCCTAGAGGTTTGTATCTTGTCCTGGGTATTGTTATTATTTTGTAAACCAACTGAGAACAGATTAGGTATGACTGTCAGCATGTTAGAAAAGTTCTAAAACGTCTTCTCTGATGTACTTCTTGTGAACACCTGAAATTTCACCATTAGTTCAACTGTTAGTTTGCAACTTGTGAAAAAGCCTGAGAAAGGAAATACATGGAAGCCCATTAGCAGTTATTTATATCTTAGTGTAAATTGGTTAATTAGAAGCCTGTGTGAGTGGTAAGTAACCAAAAGCAGGCTTTGATGGGAGGTAAACAATCCCAAGGACCTGGGGTGGGAATGACCATATAAGGACAAGGAGTACTGTTCAAGAGGGTAGATGGTGCTCACCTTTGCCCAGAGGTGGTCAACCTTTGCCCAACCTCAAAGACTATGGAAAGCTGTCCTCATTTCAGTTTAGTGGTGCTCCTGCATCTGTCCTCTGGGTTCCCTTTCGCTGGCGGCAAAGATCTTGTGTAAAGCTACTCAGGAAGTGCTTCCAGCTAATTCTGCCGCTTGTTTATTTTTAGGTATCTTGCAATATATTCAGAACTCTCCCTCCTAGTGACAGCAATGAATTTGATCCAGAAGAAGATGAACCTACCCTCGAGGCATCGTGGCCACACTTACAGGTACTTTGAACTATACCATTTGTTATAAAAGAAAGATCCATTAACTCATTAGCTGATTAGTATGGGAATTTATTGAACGCCTTTATTTACTACGAATCAAGTTACAGTACATTAATAGGAAGCTAGAGAATGCTTTTTATGTTTATTATTCTTGATAAGTAGGATGCCAAAAGAATAAAGTAATACGTTTCAGTGCAGCGCTTTAGTGTGGGCCCCTCTGTGTTGTGGTCCAACTGGCAGTTCTTCCTCTTATTATGAGTTCCGGTGTGATCCTGCCTGTTAGAACCTCATACGAGCACAGAACCGTTTCCACATTAACATTAGTTAGATGTGATTAGGTCACAGAGTACGCATATTATTTGCAGTGGTGGGTAGCCTGGGGACTTGTATGCCTGTCTTCCTGATAACCACAAATGTGTTTCTCTAGCCCAGAAGGGCAAAAACAAATTGCAACGCCCATTTCAAAGTGTTATAAGGAAGAGCAGCAGCTGAGGGAGCTTGGTGATGGCCATTTTTGTTCTCTCGCCCTGAGAAAGCCACGCTTTCCAGTTGTATTCACGAACTGGAACAGATCAGCGAATCTCCTTTCCCGGCACCAGGCCCACCTGTGTTGTATTTACTTTTTCGTACTGGTCATTTTCCATCCTCCTCTCCCGGCTGCCTTCCCTAGACCAAGATTTCTCAAAAGAATAGAACAAAGAAATTTAACAAAATGAATCCCAAAGTCGTCCTCATTGAGTCAAGCCGTCCTCAGAGGCTAGTCCTCCCGAGAATCATAGCAAGGAGGGAAAGGAAGGGAAGAGAAAGAATATAACCTTGTACATCTGCACCTCGAGGCAGAAGCCACTGCATCTTTGTAGCTGTGTTCTTGGTTACTAGTTGACATTCTGAAGCACAGAAAACTGTGCAGCAGGGGGACGAGGCCTACAGACATTCTAAGGGTTTATTTTTTTCTCTACTTTAGAATTTTTGACATAAGTATGCACCATTCCCTGTCCCGCTCTGACAGCTCAGGGTTGCTGCAGATGCACATGTACGCTGTTTCCTAGTTACATGGAGAATTTTCAGGGGCTCTGCTCTCAGCTCTTACTCAGGCGTGTTATATGTATGTATTTCTACTACTAATGCCAAGATTGAGTAAATTAATTAAAATGCTATAGTTGATTTATTACCTTAGATGCTTGATTTTTTTTTAAGGTGCCAGACATACTATGCACAGTCTAAGAAATTTGCTAAACTATTTGTGATGTTCATAGTGTATCCCGATTATGACAAAAATCCCCCCAAAAGAATTACTCTTTTGAATGGGTGGACTTCTTGTCATGCCATATTCTTAATGTTTGGCAGCAGTTGATAGAATTGCATTGTAGTCTGGAAAAAAATTTAAAAACAAAAAAAGATAATCTTTTCAGGAAAACTCCATATCTTATGGTAGAAAGGACAGGAAAAGCTTCCATTTGTCTTCTCTACTTCCCAAAGAATAGATAGTTGACCACTCTGGCCATTTGCAAGAGCTTTTGGAATAGTCTAAAAATTACTATTACCATAGACATAGATGTTAGAGTTTACCTCAGTATTTCAGTTAATCCTTCCTAAGCTTAATGACTCTATAAAATACAGGACCAAATTAATTTCTAAAGCTACTAAACTAAGTTCTGTCACCAAAAATCTCTAGCTTATACTATACCATTGCTACAGGAACATTAACCATTAGTTCATCTGAAACTCTAAAACCAAAGTAACAGTGAGGAGTGATGATAACACTTGTACCTTTTTGGTTATAGAGTCACAAATGATATTCAAAATAGGCTGATTTCATCTGTGTTTCAGCCTTCATTTATAGTAAAGACTGAGCCAGTAGATACACTGGTGCCCTTCCCATTTATTGCTTCATGGAAGTATTCGCTCAGGCTCCTGGCTTGTGTTGGGAATCTGTATTTCCTCTGCGTATTCTGACTCCACAGATTAGTCACCTTTCCATTTTCACCAACAGTTGAGATTAGCACTGGCAAGAGCACTCACTGAATGTTTAAGAAATTTCCTTTTCTGTTCATGATAGGTCATTCATGTCGTAGTGATTCATCAACAAATTGAACATTTTAATTCTTAATTGATCAAATAATCCACTTTTCCTACCAAAATATAGCACTTTCTTAGACCTCTTCACTTTCTTTAACTCCAGCGTTAGCAGTGTGCTTCCTTTGGACCACATTTACAAGGAAGCAAGTGTTGAAAATGACCACCCGACCACCACGTCTCAGTGCAGGTTTGTTACTCTTGAGACGTGGTGGTTGCGGGAATGGCCGGGCACATCGCCCAGCTCATTGACTGATCCCGAACACCTCGTCTTTGATTGAAGTTTGTGTCTACAACAAAACCACCTACAACAAATCAGGGATCTTTGGGGATATTTAAAAATATTAATAGAAAAAGGAATATGAAATCCACAAAAGTTAGTTCCAATATATCAAGGGGTCCTATTGCATGTTTTACTTGATTTTTTTTTTCCCATTATCTGTGTTGGTATCTTTTAACCTGGTATTCCATAGTTACCATGGTTATTCTTTATGTAATTTCTGAACTTAGGCCTATACGTATTTCCAGTAGAATACAGTTTTACAGGACTTTCATTTACAATTAAGGGATTGTTTTTAATGCTTTTCACTTGAGATTGGAAAATGGGAATGCTAAAGTCCTTTTATTCATGTGCCTTAGAGAATTCTTTTATGAGACCTTGAAAACTAATTGATTCTCTCCAAGTTCCCAGTCTTTCCCTTTAGAAACTCAAGGGAGATTTTTGATTCTGAGGTAAAAATCTGTCTCTTAAGTACAGAGAGCATTTATGCTTATTAATAAGTATGTCTGAAGTGTTTCCACCAAACTGTTTTAAACCACAACTGCTTTCAAGGGACCAGAGGGGAGAGAGCACTCGGCCAGTCCCATGTGCCAGCCCACGTGTCAGGCCTGGAAGATGAGAATCTCTGCACTTTGTGGGTTACTTGAATATATGGCTTATATTCTACTTGTAAAACTAAGATTTAAAAGACTAGTGTATTGAAAAATGGAACAATTCTTCTAGGAGGTGTTGGGACTCAGGTGTTATTACGACTAGGAGAATATGTACAGCTTGACAGTATTTTTCAGATCGTTGGGAAAGGAGTTTTTCTGAATTCGGAGAGTTTCAAAGACAAAAACAACGTTTTATAAAGAAGTAAAATTCTAATGTGGACCCCTAACTTAAGTATTGAAGTAGTAGTGCCCGAGGTTGGAAGGTTACTGTGTGATACATCTGCATTAGTAGTATCTGCAGACCCCTGGGGGAGACCTGAGACCTCCTTTTCAGTGGCCTTCACTGCCACGTACTTGCCTTCACTGCCCCATATTTGCAGTTCTTCACCTCAGAATGTCCTTGAAGAAGCAGCAAAAAATTATTAATTTTATTAAATCTTGACCTTTGAATACACGTTTTAAAAACATATTCTCCATAAAGAAGTAGGAATTTGCATACAGCACCTCTGCTGCCTAATGAAGTATTACAGTGTCTTGTGCTGAGGCCTTTGTGTGATTGCTTTGAGTGGCAAGCTAAACTGTTTTTTCATGAAATGTCATTTTTACCTGAAGGAATGCTTGGCAAACTAGGGTTATTCTGGCTTGAGTATTTGGAGGATATTTTCTCTAAAATGAGTTTAAAAAACAGTTGTTACCACTAATAAAATCAGAGCACTCAAGCAAAATTTAAAATTAAAAATAGAAAAACTTGTATCTGTCACCTTGAACTTTACAGGTTCCAAAAGCTTAGCCTTAAAAAAAAATTAAATAAAATTGGAGATACTAAGGAATGTGACTAATGAAATGTGTCAACATTTGATGATTTTACATAACACAATGAACCGATATTTTCCAGTTGGCCAATAGATGGCCAGTGGAGGAAACCACACACGAGTACAGATCCATTCAGAGTGCAAGACAGACCACTGGAATTAGTGTGACGGAGCATGAAAAATGCATTGATATGGTTTCTCACTCTACATTGCAGTTCATCCTTAAAAGATGACGGTTTGTCAGGTCATAGTGTGGTATCAAAGAAGAATATCCCCAATTATGTGAAAAGACCGAGAACGGGTTCCCTTTGTCATACGGCGAGATCTGTGCGAGGCTTGATTTTCTTTATATTCTTCAACCCAAATAGATTGAATACAGAAGTGGATAAGACAGTTATGGTTGTCTTCTAACATGCCTTTAAAGAGATTTTCAAAAATAAAAAGTAGTGCTTCTCTTCTCAATATTTTGGAAAATAAAATTATTTTTACAAAAATATATGATTTATGTTAATGTGTAATATATTTTATTGTTTTAAAATACATACTAAAATCTTTTCTATATATACTATAGTCATCTAAATACTCTAAATATATATACTATATTAATATATAATATATTACTATATAAACGAGCTCTTTGGGGTCTTTAATCATTTTTAAGTGTCAAGTGCTACTAGAAAGTTGAAGAATACTGTTTTAGGCAATAGTAACAGTGGTGATACGAGTCAGTCTGTGCAGAGGGCTTTGTAGATATTAACACATCTGATCTTAGGGATTATGTCATCCTCATTTCACAGCTGAAGAGAGAGTTTTAGAGAAATTAACTTGCCTAGGGTTACAGTTAGTAAGGGACAGAGCTAGGCTTCCAACCCAGTGTCTGCCTGTCTCTTAGAGGTTCTGGTTTTAATATACTTTTATGGACTACACCAGGATCTCGTGTATACTTTAACATGGATTTATTATGCAAAGAGCATAAACAGTGGTTCCCTACGCTTCATCGGAGCAGTTATTCAAAGTTTATGCCTCAGATGAGAATGTTCTTTCTTACTCTTTGCAGATGAGAATATTCTGCCATCGTATGTTGCTTAGAGGAGTGTAATGTGCCATGAACTTTCTGAAAGGAAATTTGTGAATGACTATTGAAAATTCTGGAATGTTTGAATATCTTTTAATCTAACAATTCCACTTCTAGAAGTGTCTCCTCATAAGATAATTGAGCCAGTGCGCACTAATGTATGTTATACAATATGATGTACGTTGTGGGATAATTTGATAGAGAAGTAATTCAGAGCTACTTAAACGTCCAAGCATAGGAGATTATGTATAATGGACTACTACTTGTAGCTATTAAGAAAAATAGCTTAGATATTATTAACATAAATTGTTCATAATATATTGTTTAGAACAGCGATTTTCAACCTTTGTCATCTCACATCTTTCCAAGAATTAACCAGATGTGATCTTAATATGTGATGTGACTAATAAAATGCTCTATTATGTGACCTATATATTTATGGTTCGAGACAGGGCATTCACGTTAGAAGACTATTGTTGTGTTGGTCGCTGTCTTTTTTTTTTTTTTTTTTTTTTGACAATCTAAAAGAAAAGAGGTCAGTAAAAGTTTTTGTAGCACACTGGTTGAAAATCACTGGTTTAGATGGTAAAAGTAGTTTACAAAACCATATAAAATATATTTATAGTACATTGGTGTATTGTAGAACTAGAGAGAAAAATTGGGAGGTTTATACATTAAGATCTTAATGTATTTCTGAATGACAAGACTAGGATTTTATTTGCTTTATTTGGCTGTGTTTTTTAATTTTTAATTTAAAAAGTTAAAAAATATAACAGCAACTGTGAGCCACAATGAAACACTAGCACAGCTAGTCAATTAATGTTAAAACCCAATTTTCTAAGACCTGTCATGTTTTCTTTTACAGCGTTTTTTAAAAAAAATTATAGTTGATGTATAATATTTTATTAGTTTCAGGTGTATAACAGTGATTCAGCATTTAAGACCTGTCAGTTTCAGTGTTATAGGCTTTTCATGGTTTTAGATACTATCCTCAGTGAATTATAATTTGAATTTCATTTTTTGTTACAGCTTGTATATGAATTTTTCATACGGTTTTTGGAGAGCCAAGAATTCCAACCCAGCATTGCCAAAAAATACATAGATCAGAAATTTGTATTACAGGTAAGCAGATTCTCCTGGTTGCATGCATTTGTTACTCAGTTGATAATACTTTACCTCATTTCTCTTGATGTTTGGAAAATCTAGCAATGGCAGTTACAGTTTCCATTAATGCCCATTAAAAGTAATAGCTACCTCTTTAATTTATTGTGCTGGAAATTAATTACATTTTAAATAATAAGGAATGGTAATACCTAAATCCCTGTAGTTTTTCTCCCTAAAATTTAATTATAAAGGGATTTTATATATAACCCTAGTTTACATGAATTTTTATGTAGCTTGAAAACGACTATTTGCATCAGGAGTCTTAAGGAACTATTGCATAGATCCATGAAAACTGAGTTGGAGTGGTTTAGAATAACCTTTAATAAATTATCCAAGTCAGAGAACTAACTGATGAGCTTTCATAGCTAGGAAATAGCACAGCTCAACACTTCAAAATTTCCCTGAAGGGATTAACTCTCACCTACCTGTTTAGAATTTGTCAGAGTTTGAATTTTTCCTGATTTGTCATTTTACATTTTATAACTATAGATCATATCTTCCTTTTCACCTGGGACTTGGGTACTTCCACGGCACTGAGGCTTTAGGTAACGTTTTAGGTAACATCTCCTTTCTCATGTTGTTGACATTCGTCTACAAAAATGGGTACTCAAGCCAACGGGCGTACTGACTGTTGGAGCTCCTTTCTGAGTAATGTGTGTGGCACCGCGTGTAGAAAAGAACAAATTTCTATTTCTGAATGAGCCAAGTGTCCCAGTGAGAACTTCAAATTTAAACCATTAATTTGGCAAGAAATTGATCTCCCCTATGCCTTACCTGGATCAAGTTCGATAACCTTCATTATGACCTTATTGTCTTGCCCTAATTAAATGAATACATTTAGAATTCTAGATATGTTAGGTTGAGTCATAGCTGATATTTTAACTGCTTTTGACACTCAAAACACAGCAGTTTCATATAGTTCAGCCTAGTAGAATGCCAGAGACAGACTAGTGCCAAGGAGCTGAGGGTGATGGGAGCTCCTAAACATCCCCAGTAATGCGACTGGGTGGAATTAAACCCTAATTCAGCAGTCAGCTCAGAGGTGGAAAGGAGCTCTGGGGCCTGGTCTGGGCGTCTCATGAGCACCTGTACATCCCTTCCCTCTGGTTGTGGGGGCAAGTCATTGAGCTGTGCTACACTTCTGGCATACACTGATTTCGCAGTGGGAGGCTTAACATGGGAGACTTTGGAAAACTGAGGTTTGAGGTGTACACAGAGAAGCAAGTAAATAGGTGGATACGTGGATCACTGGGTGAATGGGAAACTGACCCAGATTCTTATACCAAGAAGGCAAAAGGCATACACGATAAACTGAATGCCAGCCACAACAGGTTAGTGTTTCTATTGGAAGGTCCTTGCATTTGTAAGCATCTGTGTAGTTGTCAGAGAATCCATATAAGCATTATTTAATTTGACTTCCACAACAGTTTAGAATAGACATGGCTAAGTTTTACACCCATTTTATAGATGAGTGAACCAAGGTGTAGAGAGATCAAGTTTTCCCAAGCACACCTTCTGGTTTTCTGCCCTTTATGCCTTCTTGTGATTCCAAACCTCACTATATCTTGGAATGACTTCAAGTCAGGAGGGCTCTTGCTTCTTACCACTAATGAAATAACCAGGTTCCCTTATATTTATGGTAAATTAAACTGGCTGAGAGGATCAGATAATGATTCCGCAGTAAAGCCTGTGTGTAGTTGACATGGAAACAGTAAATTCTGCAGTCATTCTATGAACCAGTGCCTTCTTTACAAGAAAAGCCTGCAGGGCCCAGCACAGTGTGCTCTCCCCAGTGGGTGGGTACTGATGATAATAAAACAAAATAAGATTAGACCATCAGAGAAACCCAGACTTGGAAAGGATGTTTTGGGTTGTCTGTTCTAGTTTTTTAACCTGTCTTCTTTGTGACCCTGATCGGGGGTAACCTCAGTTTACCCCTTTTCAGTGAGGAGAGGCCATGTACATAGGCAACCTGTTCCATTTTTGTTAGAAAAATTTTGTTAGAAAAATTTTCATGTTGAGCCTCGCTGTACCTTTGGCGTTATTACCCTGGACTTTCCCAGACATGTCACTATCCCTTGGTATATCACTATCCAGACATAAGCTTCCGGGTGTTAGACACAGCTTTCGTATTCACCCCTCGGCTCTTTTTCCTCTAGAGTGGAAGTGCCAGTCAAATGCCTGCAGGCTGCTCTATGGTAAGCGTGGCATCCAGGTGTCAGACAATAGGAGGCCCACCGGCTCCCACTGCAGGGATCTCTGGCTCCCCCTCTTTCTTCAGTTACAGCCAGACTTTTCTTTCCCCCGAGAAAAACAGAAATCCAGATTTTCATGGGAAATTTTCTGATACTTCTGATATCCTGTTCGGGATGAACTAAGCCCATCTGCTGTCTAGTTTCTAGCCTACCAGCTGTCAGTGTGCGTTTTCTTCTCTAGCCCATGTCCTTCGTTCTCTCAACCCTGTCTCATTTGTCAGTTTCTGAAATCTTTCAGCATGTGTCCGCTTGTCTTCACGGGTGACATCTGTTTCCGAACACGCTGCCCTGAGTCTTGTCAGTCCAGCGCAGCTTTAAGTTGGGTTCTCTGCCTCTGGAGGCTAGGTTTCTTAAAGAGGAAGTATCGTTGTAACACCGCTAATTTACGTTAAGCTTGTGGTTTTAACTGACTTCTAATTTAGCTTTATGCATGTTGTTGTAAGGCCATGGTTTCTCTTGTTTTCTCATTCATTTTGTGTGTGTGTGTGTCTAGGTGTGGGATCTGACATATATTCTTTAGAATATAATTTTTCCTCAGCCTTTTGAAGTTTTCCTGGATCTTGAACCTGTCATCCACCTTATTCTCTGTGTCTTTCATCTTAATCACATCTGTGACCTTCTTAAATATGCTGGCTAGTGGCCTCATCAAAGTCGTTGATTAGAAGTACTAAACTAGCTAGGACAGGGGATCAGGACTTGTGGCGTGCCTTTAGCAACTTCCTTTTATTATAGCACAGATTCATTAGTCAGCAGTCTTCAAATTGCATCCTTGAACCAGTTTGGAATTTAATGTCATATCCTTCCTGAACTTTAAAATTCTGTTCATCAGATGGAGAGTGTAGTGACTTGGTCATGTATTGTGGTAAAAGCTAGAACTTTATGTTTACAGCATTCCCCTCATCTATGGGCCTTGGAACTTCATCATAAAGAGGGGTGCCATTCATCTGCCATGGGGCATTAGTGAACTTCTGGGGGCTACTGCTCTGTAGTGGCAGCGTTATTATAAGTGCTTATAAAGCACAGGATTGATCTTCTGTCGCTGAGTTTTGCTAGAGACAAGAAATAAAGCACAAATAGTGAAGGCCATCCATTTATACTTTACATTTTCAGGCCGCCTCATTTTTTGCATTTGCTTTCTTTATATTCCGTCTTCTGGTTCTGTTTACGAACCCAAGGCTCACCCCAGTTCCTAAATTAGTCATGAAAGGGACAGGGAGGGTATTGGCAGGTTCAGTGGCACCACTGAGTGGTATACTTGAATATAATCATGTGACTAACCCGTGTGTTCACTGTCATGTTGGGGATAAGCCCTGGGTGCGTGTTAGCTGCCATTTTCCAGAATATCCTGTTCCTTCATGTTGGTAACCTATAAAGTTGACTTCCTGTTTGTTTTCCTACTACTGATGCCTCACCTGGGACTCCAGCACCTTCTAGGAGTAGGACCTCAATCCCCTGCCTGCTTCTTCTGAGTCCCTTCTTGGGAGGCGTGGCCCTGACTTGTGACCTGCTGGAGACAGATGGGTCTTTGGGAGGTTGAGGCATTATTGTTAATGAGATCCACCTTGTGATGACATTTATGGAGTTCCTTTTCTTTCATCAGATTTTTTATTCTCTGTTGATTCTCAAAGATCTCAAAGTTAGTTTGGTGATCTCAATGTATGTCTCTTTTTAAATATTAGACTTAATTTATTCTAGCTATGAGACTTAAACTTATTTTCTATAACAGCTAGCTTTCTCTTTACAACCTATTCTGACTCTCATTCCCCTGTTAGTAAAGACAAAAGCGAAGCAAGAATTGAGCTATTTTAACATGATGTAGTAGAAAGAAAGTTTAGAAGCTCTGGATTTGAATCCTGACTCCGCTATGTACTCTAAGTATATTTTAGGAGCTGAGAATTTGAGCTGAGGGGTGAGGAAAAACTTCTTTCAAACCCAGGCTTTTCTCCGTATTTGGAATGTGGTTTCAAACATGTATAATTTTGTAATATCAAAGTTTGAGTTTCCTCATTTGTGACATGGGGATAACAGGACAAATCAGTCATTTGTAAGTAAAATAGGGAAACAGCACCAAACTGACAGCTGTTAAAGCTTAATTCAGTTGGCATGATGGATACAAAGACAAGATCCCTACAGTAAATCTTAAATGTATACTGAGAACTTGGTTACCTTATGGACTACTCTGAGCCTCAGTGTTCTCTTCTGTAAAGTGGCAATAACAGTTACCTCTCTCACAAGGTACAAGTGGGCTTGTTATGATGATAAAATATTTCTCTTTTCACACTGTATATTATCTGTCCATGGTAGTAGGATATCTTTTTTTATTCTGATATTTAAAAAATTTTTTAATTTACTGATTTTGGGAGAGAGAAACATTGATTTGTTGTTCCACTTATTTATGCATTCATTGGTTGTTTCTTGTATGGACCCTGACCGGGGATTGAACCCACAATCTTGGTGTATCAGATGACCCTTTAGCCAACTGAACTACCTGACCAAGGCTGATTCTGATAATTTTAAAATCTCTACCTTTTGAAACAACATTTATATGAAACATAATAAAATTTTGCAAAGAAGGCTTAATACAGAAATGTAATATTCCTAGATGGGAAGACTTGCCATCAGAAAGATATGTATTGTAATTCCAAATAATTTATACATTTGGTGCAATTCTAACTGAATTTTCAGTATTTATTTGAAAATTTCACATGAAAATATTATGAAATAAAAGAAACATTTGAAAAAGAAAACTGATATTACCTATTAAAACATATTGAAAAGGTACATTTATTTTAAACTGTGGTATGGGTGCAAGAGAATGAAATATAATAGAGGCTTGGGTAGAAAAGCTCCTTCTTGGTATGTCATAAAATGCATAAGAAAATGTGTAAATAGGTAGATAAGTACATTAAAGTAGCATAATCCTTTGAAGAGGAAATCTGATAGTATTCTGTCAACTTAGATTTTGACTGAGCAAGTCCTAGAGAAATAGATATGTACAGAAAGATACATATACAAGGATACTGAATACATCATTGTTAATAATTCTTAGAAAATTGGAAACAATTTAAAAGTTTCTCAGTAGGGATGTTGTTTGAATCAACTGTGGACATTATACAGTGAAATAATCATAAGTTTGTAAAAAGAATGAGATGGAGCTACACTTGATCAGTTTTTAAGTGAAATATGCACATTTTGAAACAGTATGAGCTTTTGAGTCTGAGTCCAATGTTTTAGGGAAAAGGATTATTTGTATATGCAGTAAAGTTTTTGGAAGGAGATATATGAAATTGTTAATTGATAGGGTCTGATTATGCATGATGATCTTCATTTTCCAATTTTTATATTTCTGTGTTTGCATTAAAAATAATGAACATATATGGTACAAGCAGTAAGAATATGACAAATATTCAGTTACAAGTACATTCTCATTTTGTTGCCTTGCATTTTCACAAACCTTAGCTGATTTTGTGCATTAGCCTTCCTAAGACTATTTTGGTAAGACTGTGCCATTCTTTTATACTTAACATTTGTTCTGTTTCCTTCTTTTCATCATTTGTATGTGTCTTTTTAAAATCCGAAGCTTGATAGAAAGCTTCCTGTGTTGCCTCAGGAGCCTTTTTCAAAACCTCCCATTTTTCTTCCTCATCAGGAAGCAGTATAGATTAGTGGTGAAGTGTATAAAACTGGTTTGAATTCAGGCTCTGCCATGTTTTAGTTCGTGACCTTGGGCAAGTTACATAACTCCTCTATGCCTCATCTGCTCTGGAAAGTAGATGCAAAGTATCCACAATATATAATAGTAATGATGTCGAAAGGATGTTGTGGAGATTTAATAAGTGAATAATACATAAGCACATAAAACAATTCTCGACACGTACCATACATAGTCTTCAGTAAATGTTATGCTGTTGCTGTTACTACTGGTTTTTATTGGGGTCAGTTCTTGTTTTGAGAACCTTCTTTCAACAGATTTTCTTGAACAACCTCACTCCATGAAGTCATATGGTGTATCATGTCTTACCTAGCATGTCATGGATTTTTTAAAATCTGACTTTTATTATTCTAAAAATCAAAAAAACCCTTTGGATTCTATTTTGTTTAAAAATCTGTTGGGATTTTTATTTTTTAGATTTTTAAAAAAAATTTTATTTATTTATTTTTAGAGAGGGAAGGGAGGGAGAAAAAGATAGAGAAACACCAATGTGCCGTTGCTGGGGGCTGTGGCCTGCAACGCAGGCATGTGCCCTGACTGGGAATCAAACCTGCAATGCTTTGGTTCGCAGCCTGCACTCACTCCACTGAGCTACGCCAGCCAGGGCTTGTTGGGATTTTAAAAAAGATGTCAAGTGTGATTTCTCCTGTGCTTGGATTCTCATCAGTTCCAGTTTGCTAACTGATTTCTCCCAGTCAGTGTTGGCGAGTAAATGTTTATTAGTGCCAAGAGCAAGTCCTTTTTAATACGTGAGAACCAGGGATAGTGCCTTCAAATCTTGACAGAGCCCAGACAAGTGGCACATAACGAAGTAGTGTGAGTGTGACAACAAGGAGTGATGGAAACACTGATGACTTAGACAGTTTGGACCCTGTTGCCAGCCCTCTCCTGTGAACTGCTGGCCGATAGGTAAGTGGGCCAAGTGTTGCTAGATCTAAATTTTTAAGGTAAGCTGAAAATCCAGATTTTTGTGTGGGTCCCACAAAACAGTCTATGACTTTTACCTTTGAACACTTTGCTGTTTTTGACTCAAGATTGACTGGCTTGCTTAAATTTCATTGCAGTTTTTATTAAATCTAGATTTACATGACCTTTAGCATTTCTTATGTACTTAAGCTAAGACTTTACATAAGAAAGCTGTCAGATTTATCAAAGATAGTCAGTTGATTACACAGTGCACTTGTGTCTACGGAAATGTTGATTTTAGACTTAGCTAGCCTGGTAACTGCCTTCCATAGCTGTAAGTGTGTAGGCTTGTCCATTCCTCATAATGGTAATTTTCATCTGTGTTAGGATGGCTTGGAAAATGGTTTCTTTATTATCTCTGCTTTAGACCAAAATGAATTGCCAAACCTTGAAGTATTTTATTGGGTGGGTTATTGTGGCAAGAGTGTAACAGCATATTTCTAAAGACTGCTTTCAGCCATTCTGTAAATCTGAAAAGCGGTCGGTGGTTGCTAAGAGACACATTACTATTCAAGTATCCCCATAAATATATGTACTGCTAGAGAATGCTATTTAGTAATTTGTATATCACATTTGCAGTTAGCTTAGCAGAAAGGTGCCTTATTTATTATGCAAGTTATGCAAATCAGGCAGCTTGTTCTTAAAAGTGACCTTTTGTTGTGTTTTTAAAATCTCAAGACAAATTGGACACAACAGCTTGTTAAAAAATTGAAGTTCCAAACTGAAATGAATTCCATGAGGCTTTGAATTTCAGCTCCAATGCAATCAACTATTTTCTGAACAAGTTTCTTGAATATGTTAAAATGTTTACATTTCTCTCGGAGTCTATAGCAAAAACCATAAAACTGAAGAATTTATTTCTACTAGGATTTTCTCAGAGAGCCATTACCAATGAACAATAAATCACCTCAAAGACCTTAACAAAGGGCGTCACTGCTTGCATCCTGCATCCAGAGCCAGCTTTGTAGGTGTGCACCTGTGTAGTGGCACAAGCCCAGGCTTAGAAGGGCCTGGCACTTGGTTTAACACCTTGCTGTTGTGGCTTGGAATTCCTGATAATTTTTGAACAAGAAGCACTGCGTTGTCATTCAGCACTGAGACCTGTGGACTCTGTAGCTGGTTCCATACCCTGCATCCCTGAAGTGTGTTGTTCGGTAGCATAACTGCTCTTTCTTGAAATGCTGACCAAATTGGTTGTCTTAAAGATAGAAATTGCAGGTTTTCTTGAATCAGATAAAATGAGTACTTGAGGGAGAAAAGATGGACTCCTAGTTTGTGAGAAGAATGCCTGAAATTAGGAAGAAAATAAAAACATGTGACTTGGTCAAGCTGTTCGTATTTGTATGACTTACACCTTTGAAATTTATTTTTTTAAGATTTTATTTATTTATTTTTAGAGAGGGAAGGGAGGGAGAGAGAGAGAGAGAGAAACATCAATGTGCGGTTGCTGGGGGTTATGGCCTGCAACCCAGGCATGTACCCTGGCTGGGAATCAAACCTGGGACACTTTGGTTCCCAGCCCGCGCTCAATCCACTGAGCTACACCAGCCAGGGACCTTTGAAATTTTTATAACGAGTTTCCATAGGGGCTTTGAACTGAGATTGCCAGACATGCAGCATTTTGCTCCCTTGTCCTCCCTGTGCTTCCTCATTGGTTGGCTTATTTCATACGGTTTTTTTCTGACTCGTTAGAGTCAGACGGCCATTGGCTCTTGCTTCTTGGTTCTGGGCTGTTTTCTCCATGTGCATTAATTACTTGTTCAAGGTGAAGGAATTAGGAAGACAGAATTTTTCAAGTAGTAGAACAGCTAAGGTTAAAAACAAAGCCAGAAATATGGAGATCTGATTTTAGTTTAGATTAAAACAGTTAGAATACTACTTTTATTGGTGATCTACTTGAGGATTTCCAATGCTCTTTAAAGTCTTTCTTTATCTGGAATAGGGCCGGGCTGTTGCATCTTTATTGTAGCAGAGGGCAGTTGGGCTTCTTTTTGTCCCACATCTTTTGCTTTTAATTTTTAAAAATACTTTTTTTTAAAAGATTTATTTATTTATTTTTAGAGAGGGAAGGGAGGGAGGGAGAGGGGGAGAGAGAGAGAGAGAGAGAGAGAGAGAGAGGGAGAGAAAGAGAGAGAAACATCAATGTGCGGTTGCTGGGGGTTATGGCCTGCAACCCAGGAATGTACCCTAGCTGGGAATCGAACCTGGGACACTTTGGTTCCCAGCCCGCGCGCTCAATCCACTGAGCTATGCCAGCCAGGGCTTAAAAATACTTTTAAATAAAAAAAATAATGTCAATTTTAAAAACTCAAATATATTTACATGACTATAATGAAAACTAGCAATTCCCTGCCTCATCCTTCCCCAGCCCAGAGCCTTATTCAAGTCTTCCAGCGGTCTTCATGTTTATCTCCACATTTCTAAAATAACATCCTTAAACTTAATTTTTTTTGATTTTTCATTTTAGATTTTAGCTATTCCTACTATAAACCATTATTTGTCTCCCTTTACATCTCCCTTCTCTACATCTTTCCAACACAGTTATGCCATAAAATTTAATTAAACCAGATTGTGATGTTTGCATTAGTATGGCTGTGTACGTGTTGTTCACAGCCAAGGCACGTATTATGTTATAATTGCATTTCTTATAGGACATTCCCCCTCCTTAGACCTCTGGAATTAATAGTGGCCGTCTTCTTTACTTGCTTGCTTTCCTCTGCATTGGTCGCCAGTTCACCCGTTACTTCTCTGAGAGCATCCTCAGCGTGGCCCTCCAGTCAGCTGTCTGTCAGTGCCAAGTGTTTTCTTGTGGGCCTCCGTCTCAGAGCCAGGCCGTCCTGAGTCCACAGAGGTCATCCCAGGACTTCCCTTTGCCCTCTTCTGGACTATGTTTTTTTTTTTTTAAAGATTTTATTTATTATTTATTTTTAGAGAGGGAAGGGTCGGGGGAGAGAGAGAGAGAGAGAGAGAGAGAGACAGGGAGAGAAACATTAATGTGCTGTTGCTGGGGACCGTGGCCTGCAGCCCAGGCATGTACCCTGACCAGGAATCGAACCTGCAACACTTTGGTTCGCAGCCCGCGCTCAATCCACTGAGCTACGCCGGCCAGGGCCTGGGACTATGTCTTTACCTGCTTAGTTTCCTCTCTTTCATTTTGGTGGAATATATCTTCTAGATGATTCCTAAAAGAGTATGAATGGGATGTAGATTTAGAGGGGCTATGGACCAACTCCTTTGTGTGTGTATAGGGTGGGGCCCACCAGCAAGCAGTTCTCAGACACTAGCTGGATATTGTATAATTCAACTCAATTCTGACACTGTCTGCCTGGAAACAGGGTCAGATTCCACAGGTTAAGAACTCAGTGCTATAGGGCTGTCCCAGCTTCCATCCCCCAACCCTGCTGCTTACACTTTGGATACCAGCCAGAAGCCCAAGCTGTCATCTGTGCCTCTGACCGATGGGCTATAGTTCGGAGGTTCCAATGGCCCCCATCTTGGGTTCGAAGAATTTGTTAGGGCTGCTTACAGAACCCAGAACCATTTTACTTACTGGATTACCAATGTATTATAAAAGGATATAATTCAGGAAGAACCAAATGGAAGAGATGCCACTTTCCCTGGAGTTTTCACATGTTCACCAAGCCACTCCATAGACTCCTCTCCTTTGGGTTTTTATGGAGGCTTCATTGCATAGGAATGATTGATTAGATCATTGGCAGTTGGTGATGGGTTCGACCTCTAGCCCCTCTTCCCCTCTCTCAAGGTCAGTTAGATGGGCTGAAAGTTCCCACCATCTTATCACATAATTGATTCTCCTGGCAACCTGCCCCAATACTTAGGTGCCCTCTAAGAACTAACCTCATTAACACATCAGCCTTTATTTTTCTCATCACTTATGAAATTCCAAGGGTTTTAGGAGCTTTGTCAGGAACATTGGCCAAAATATATATATATATATTCCTCATTATAAATGACAACATTTTTTAGAACTGCTTCTCTGAAAACATCTTTAATCTACCCACATACTTGATTGACATTTTGACTATGCATGGATTTATAGGTTGGAACCCATATCCCCTCAGAAGTTTTAAGGAATTGCTTCATTGTCTTCCAGCTCCCAGTGTTGGTATTGAAAAGGCCTGTGCCAGCCGAACTCCTTATCCATCCTTCATTGTGACTGATTTTCTCCATAAGCTTTTGAGATTTACTCTTTGTTCCCAGTGTCCAGAAATTTCAGATTGTACTTTGTTGTGGGTCTGTGTTCATGCCTTGTGCAGAGCCATGATGGCCCTATATAGAGTGAAGCTTGTATTTGGAAATTTGAATTCTTCCCCAGATAATTTCCTTCTCTTAATTTCCTGGTCTTATCTTGTCTTTTGTCCTTCCTTCCTTCCTTCCATCCTTTTTTCCTTCCTTTTCTGTACCTTTTGGGCATTCTTATTAATCATGTTTTCTTGATTGATCCTCAAGTTTTCTTATCTTCTATATATTATATTCATCTTCGGGTTATACTTTCAGCGTAGATTTGCTCATTTTAATGTTCTAGTCCTTCTGAATTTTTTTTGTTACATTTTGAGTTTTCAAAAGCTCTTATTTTCTGAGTATTCATCTGTAATAGTGTGTTGTTTTTGTTTCAGGGATTCAGTATATTTGTTTATTTCTGAGTCTGTTATAGGTTCTTTTCTGTATTTTTTTTCTTACTCCTTTCGTTGGGTCTGTTTCCTCTGAGTTCTTTATGATTATTTTGGTCTTTGCTTGTTATGGTAGAATGTTTGGTGATCTTTAACTTCATATTTATAGTTACCTGTTAGTCATCAAAAAGCCTCTTAGAATACAATAAAGATTAACTACGCTTAAAAAGATAAAATAAATACAATTTCCACACATAAAAAAGCCTCTTAGAGCCTGTGTATGTGCATGTAGTCATGCTTTCATGCGTGGGAGACCCGGCATATTGGGCAGGGACCTTGCCATTTCACTGGGGAGCTTAGTCAGAGAAGGGGGCTGGCAAAGGTCTCACTCTTCAGCGTGCAGAGTTTCATTTAACCCCATTATTTTCCATGAGCGCTTCACTTAGTTGTGTGTAGCGTCCCCAAGACTAGAGACTAGAGAATTTATTAATTCTCTCCAGACTTTGATGGTCAGTCTTCAGTACACTGCATGGGACAGGGATCTGGGAGGTCTTGTTACTCCTACAAACTGACAACCAGCCTTCCTGTTTTTAGCTCCTTACACCTTTGCCACCAAATATATCTGGTGCCCTCAGTTCTTAAGCCTGTTAAGGGTTCTCTGTTGTGAATTGGCTTGCTTCTTGTTGGCTTCCCTCCCTGCTGGCAGAATGGAAAAACACTTAGCAGAGTGGAGAAAGCGGAAACTCCTCGCCATCCACTTTCCATCTTTGAAAGTGTGCAAATTTGTCTAATCTGAACTTCAGTCCTCCCTGCCTTGTAGTTTCTTCCATTTTTATTCCTTAACTCTCCACTTTCATTCTTTTATTCGGGGAGGGTTCAGGGGGATAGAGGTTCAGTCCCCCATGTCTAACAGGAAGACCCTTAATGCCTTTTTCATGTTGCTGCTCTCCTTTCACTGTTGGTTTATTATGAGGTTCAGAGGAGAGTTTCTTTGTTAAATCATTACACAGCTCATCCCTGTTGATTAGTTTCCACATGTTGACAGGTCTGTCTTTGCTCCGTAATCACCTCGGAAATTATCCAGCTGCTTTTTCTGACAACCAGTTGCCTGTTATATTGTAAGGGACACAGTTCACCTAAGCATATACAGATGCTGTATTATATTTTTCATTGTTTTTTTTATTTTTGTGGGGAGTGTTTGGAGTTTATATATGACTAAGCACACATACTTGGTTTTCGAAATCAGCTCCTCATCCTACTCTCCCCCTTTTTGGCATGTGTACTATTATTCTGTTCCCCTTATCTCATACATCATAAAATCATCAAGAATGTGTTCTATAGAATAGCAGGAAAGTAATTTATATACTGCAATTTATCTTTGTTCCTCATAGAATGTGATAATATATAATGCTTGTGGCTTTGTAAATGACTCCAGTTAGGTGCCTGGTAATGCATTTTCTTTAAGGCCCTAATGAAAATATTAGTTCAATAATTTTTGTTTAATTATTGTTTTTATTAAACTCTCAAGATTAACAGTCCATAAGTATAGTTAAGTTTTGCTAAAGCGCACCCTTCAAACCTTTTGTGTTTGTTGCAAATTACTCACTAAACCCTTTCACAACACTTAACAACAGAAATCAAAGAAAAAATAGAACTCAAAAGGTTAATTATTCTGTTAATAAGGAATAGGGTGGTAGGTTAGGGGTCTTACATCACTTTGTGCCTGTTGTGGGTAAGAGGTGCTGAGCCATGAGGGTTTTTTTTGCCTGTAGGTTCCCATGTTCTTTTTCAGGCTGTTCCCTGTAGAAAGGGGTAGTTGACTTGCTCATTGCTTTTTTGTGGGCCCCAGGTTTGTTTGTGTGTGTGTATGTTTGTGCATGCCCTGCAATGAGGACAGTTCCTGGCATTGATTAATTAATTGATTGATTGATTGCGTGGCCAGGTGGGCAGAGATATGGCAGGTATTTTAATAGTATCTGTTTTTCAGATACTATTATCTGAAACTGCTGGTGAAGGCATGTGGTATTGAATCTGCCATGAACACTTCCTCAGAAGCCTTCCCTGATCACTCTGCTTCCCCCAAATAGAGTAGATATGTCTGCTATGTATTTATATAGCATCCCAAACCACCTATCTTGCTCTTTATTGTCACCATCCCTCATTAGACTAGGCTCTCTGAAAGCAGATTGTGTCTGCATACACATTTATTTGAAATATTCATTTTTTGGGTGGATAGATGACGTTGTGTAGCCAAAAAATTGCATCTGTCTCATTGACGATTTTTTTAAAAAGATTTTATTTATTTATTCATTTTTTTAGAGAGAGGGGAAGGGAGGGAGAAAGAGAGGGAGAGAAACATCAGTGTGTGAGAGAAACATCAATTGGATCCCCAAACAGGAATCTGGCCCACAACCCAGGCATGTGCCCTGACTGGGATTCAAACTGGCGACCTTTGGGTTTGCAGGTGGGCGCTCAATACATTGAGCCACATCAGCCAGGGCTCATTGGCCATTTTTGAAGACTCTCCTTCAGTTTGTGCTTCCTGCCATCATTTGAAGGGCCTTTTTTTTTTTCTCCTGTCTGGAACTCTGCCTTTTATTCAAAGAAAAACACCAAACAAAAGTAGATAATTTATTTGGATACTGCCCACTGAGTATAATATTTTGCTGTCAGTCTTAGCCTCATGTCTTAATCACTTAAAATCATACTTTTATATGTTAATAGCTTTTTGGTAATTAGGGTAGTCTGTGTTCATTTGTATGCTGTCTGTATGCTCTTGAAATGTTTTGCTATAAAGTCAACACTAGAACTATGAGTTCTGCTTTACTGCCATGATAATGAATGTGTGAAGAACTCAGTAAAATTTAAACCAGTCTCTAAGTTTGTTCTTCAGCTAGAGGAAACTGCCTACTGTTTAGAAAAAAAATAGCAGCTTTATTGAGATATACTTCATATACCACAAAGGTCACCCTTTTAAAATGAACAGTTCATTGTTTTTTCAGAGTTGTGTAACCATCACTGCTATATAATTGCAGAACATTGTTGTCATTCTCCAAAGAAATGCTACGCTCATTAGCAGCCTCTCCTCATTCTGCTTTATATCTCCGTGAAGCTGCTTATTCTGTGTATTTCACCTAAATATTTACACATTTCATACAGTTTATTAATTTCATACTGTATGTGGCCTTTTGTGCCTGGCTTCTTTCACTTTTTTTTTTTCTTTAAGATATTTATTTTTACAGAGGGGGAAGGCGGGGAGAAAGACGGGGAGAAACATTTATGTGCAAGAGAAGCACCGATTGGTTGATTGGTTGCCTCTCACACACTCCGAACGGGGACCTGGGGGCCAGGTCCTCAGGCATGCATCCTGACTGTGCATCGAACTGGTGACCTTGCAGTTCACAGACCAGTGCCCAGTCCACTGAACCACACCAGCCAGGGCTTTTCTTTCACTTTGTATGATGTTTGTAAGATTCATCCATGTGGTGACATATATTAATACTTCATTCCTTTTTATGACCAAATGATACTTTATTGTAGCACATTTTGCTTATCTGTGCATCAGATAGTGGACATGTGGGTTCTTCCTACTCTTTGGCTATTATGAATAATGCTGCTGTGAACTTGCATGTATAAGTTTTTGTGTTGATATGTTTTCTATCCTGATAAAGTCAGGTCTTACCAGGATTGAGTTACTGACTTTACAAATGATTGGGAACTTTAAAAATGTTATTCATATATGACATACGTATGGAAATTGTGAATGTTCACCTCAGTGAATATTTACAAAGATATTTATTTACCCATGTAACAAGAACCAAGATCTAGAAAGAAACATTGCCTGCATCACTGGGGACTTGTTTGTGTTTGTTCTGCCTTAGGTTGTTTCATTCATTGGAATGCTCTGGTAGAGCTGAAGGCTTATGTTAACTGTACATTTGGAACATAAGCTCAGCAGGTAGCTTATGTCATAGTAGTGAAGTGGCTGAGATAATGGACTCTAGGGCCTCAGCTACTTGAGTTCAAATCCTAGCCCTACCACTTACTAGCTTTGAGACCATGGGCAAGTTTACTTAACATCTCTGTGCCCCCCAATTTCCTCATCTGTAAAATGGGGAGTAATGATATAACTAGATTGCTTAGACAATAGCCTGATAACTGTACTAAGTGCTGTGATATATTATTGTTGTGGTGATTATTATTGCATATCTCTTCACTAGAGTATAAGCCCCTTGTTTGACTTAATCACTGTATCTCCAGTGGCTAGCACTGTGCCCAGCACATAATAGATACTCAATGAATTTTTGAAGAAGGAAGGAAGGGATTTTGAATAACAAGTGGCAGACTTCCTAAATTTTTTCCTGACACTGCTTTTAACAGCTACACTTTTTTGTTTACAACAGCTTTTGGAGCTGTTTGACAGCGAAGATCCTCGGGAACGTGACTACTTAAAAACAGTCTTACACAGAATTTATGGCAAGTTTCTTGGTCTTAGAGCATTTATCCGAAAACAGATTAACAATATTTTTCTAAGGTAAGTGGAAGGAGGGAGGAAAAGGAGAAGCAAAATTAGTGGTTTTATAGAAGTAATAAGTAAACCTCAAACATTTGAATGTTACTGGACTGACTTTATCCTCCCCTCCCCCCTCAAAGGTTTGTTTATGAAACAGAACACTTCAATGGTGTAGCTGAACTGCTGGAAATATTAGGAAGGTAAGCACATCTTCATCGGATTGCTAATCTCAGTTGAGCATCATTCTGTAAGTTAGGTTCAGGTGGTGCCGGGAAGTGCTGACCTAGATCTCTCGCTGTGCACACACCGGATGCTCTCACTCGTGCTCTAGCATGTCTCCCAGCTGACTCTCCGAAACACCGGTCCTCGTTCCCCTTGCCCCAGTTACACATTGCTCATTCTACTGGGATGACAGGACAAGCTAGCAGTTTATCCCTCGTTGTGCAGACGGCGCTTCTGATTGCAGTCAGCCCCGTTACCCCAAGACATCTTATTCTTGTTAGTTTCCAGGCTACCTGTCCTTTGCCAAATCTTTTGAAAGCAGGTTTATAATAGATTGGGAACATTGCCATTTTCAAGGGAACCGTGTACCCAGGTGTAGTTCTTGGACAGCTGTTCCCTGGTGTAGTGGAGTGAATTGGAAAGAGACAGCTGTTGTAGGTCTCTACACACAGGGGAGACCAATGTAACTGAGCAATGAGATTACTTAGTCTCTCCTCCTAATCAGAGGAGAAAAAGAAGGTGGAGTCACATGGTTTTCTCTGCACCTTCTCTAGGCTGGGCTCCAGGATATTCTTGGTCTGAGCACAGATGTCAGGCACAGGAAGGAATGATGTCTGGAAATGGAAAGGGTCATAAGTGGGCAAGGCAGGCAATTAATTACTTGGGGAAGGAAAAGAGGGAGGAAGAATAAAGAGTTGTTGATACAAATGTTGTTGGGACCGACCATCCACCTAGGTTTAAGAGCACAGGAGCCTGTGCAGGGAGATCACAATCAAATTGTCTTCTCTTCAGTTTCCTTCTGACTTCGGTGTATTCTCTGACATAACTAAGAAATCCTGAAAGCCTCTGGGATGGGCTTTGGGTTGCTCTGGAACAATCATAAGTGGATTAAGATTTAACCTCATCTCACAAGAACAGTTTGTCTTATGTTAGCTCGTTGTGGTAACATTGCTAGTTGTGGTAACATTGCTAATTTACGTCTCTTTTCTTTTTCCTAGTATTATCAATGGCTTTGCTTTACCTCTTAAGGCAGAACACAAACAGTTTCTGGTGAAAGTGTTGATCCCTTTGCACACTGTCCGGAGCTTATCACTCTTCCACGCCCAGGTAGAATTTTGTGCAACTACTTTTTTTGGAAGCAAAGTAAAGTTTGCAAACCTGATGTTTTCTTGGTAGTGATATATACTTAGTGTTTTTTTAAAGACTTGTTAAAGTTTAAAATACTCCTCAAAGAAAATAAAAATGTGTATATATGTGTTTTTCAGTGCATAGGAAACTCATGGAAATATTTTTCAATTAGAAGGAGCATTCATTTAGTCCTCTCACTTTTCAGAGGATTTAGATGACTTGCCCGTTCATAAAATTATATATTGAACATGTTGTATGAAACAATATACATGGGCTTTTCAGATTTAGCTCTTTGGACATGGGTAGTCGTTTCTGAATGTTCTCAAACATTTTGTCTCACCCTTATTTTGCAATAGTCTGTAAGTTGCCCTTTGCTCCCCCTTCTAGTTCGTTCATAATTTCTGACTTTCTACACACAAATAAATACTCGCAAAAATAAACAAATTAGTATTTTCACATCTTTTTATTTTTACCCTCCATTACTTTAAAAAGCACACCCTGACTTGTTCCCACTCTGATTTCCATTCTCACACTGCCTTGCATGGTAAGCATGTCACAGAGGGGAGAGAAATGATCTCGTGGCGTTTTAATTTTAGTATTTGAAACCTCTGACTCTCCCCTCCCCGCAGAGGTAATGTTTTGAGTTTGCATAAAAATGTAACACATTTTTCTGAGCAGTGTTCCTCTTTAAATGTGAAATTCTGTATTTCGAGGAAAAATTAGTCCATATGCTTCTCATTTAGAACACCCTCAAAATGTTGTTTCGCAAGAGTGGATTTTTTTGTCCAAGAATCTTTACCAGTCCTTTTACAAATCTTGCCTCTAGTTTTTTAACAAGGTATCACATTTCATGATCATTTAAAGGAATTCCTATCTAGGTGAGTTTTATCAGATGTAAAAACTCATTTCTCCAGGTTGTAACTGGCAGTAGAACATTTTATGTCTTCCTGAAACTGCTGTAGTTTGCATGTGCCACGTCAGGCACTCAGCAGGGGTTTTGGGAAGAGCCTGCTCCTTACAGAGGACTCTTCTGGAGCCACAGTAAAACCCGGTACTGTGGACGTTAGCAAGGAGTGGAAGGAAGCCCATGAGATGTAACTCGGACTGTATGCAGATGAGTTACTTTCAGAATATACTTAATGTGATACTTCACCTCTGCTTTTCGTTAGCTGGCTAGTTCATGTCCCAATGTTCTTTCTTAAAAACCTCTCCTGGAACCTTATTAGTATCAATCTTTTTATTTTGCTTTATATATTTTTTATTTTTTAAATGAATTGGACATGAAGTTACTAAAACCAGAATCTGGAAACTCTTTAGGAAGTTTTACTGATATATCTTTTGTGCCCTTAGTATGTAGAATTTCCAATTTTGTCATTCTTTCTTTTATGTTTCTCCAGCTGGCATATTGCATAGTACAGTTTCTGGAGAAAGATCCTTCACTCACAGAACCAGTAAGTGTTTTTATCCTTATGTTTAGAATTATGGATCACTTTTCATGGAGTTTATATGAAAAATTAAGTGTCATTTGTTTTTCTCCTTCTCATTTTAGGTTATTCGGGGGTTAATGAAATTTTGGCCCAAAACATGTAGTCAGAAAGAGGTAAGTGCTTATTCAGTGTGTTAATAGCTTACTAAATACTTGGCTGAGTGCCAGGCATTGAGCTAATAAGCATGTATAAAATGCATTCACTCATTTAGTCCTCACTG
Source organism: Phyllostomus discolor (assembly GCF_004126475.2). NCBI lineage: Eukaryota > Metazoa > Chordata > Mammalia > Chiroptera > Phyllostomidae > Phyllostomus > Phyllostomus discolor. Next base: position 188,311,415 of record NC_040903.2, on the reverse strand, counting down.
TGGCTCTGTAAGGCAGGAGTGTAAATATTCTCATTTCACTGGCTAAGAAATTGATGCCTAGAGAAGTTAAGTAGCCTACCTGAGCACGCCAAGTGGCAATGGTTAGACCAGAGCCCAGCTTCCCGGTCGGTGAACCCTGGACTTTTATCAGAGTGCTGCCCAGCCCCATGGAAGCCCAGGTCATGTGTCCAACTGTCTAGCTCTCTCGATGTCACCTTCCTAGCGGCCACTTTTATAGTATGGAGGAGGTTTTGCTATTGCTATAGATAGATGCTAGAGCAACCTGCCTAAATACCCACTTCAAAGCATAATGTAGATGGGACTGTACTATGTACAGTCGTAAACTGTATCACAGACCTCCAGTTTCAGCTGTTCACAGGCGGCCCCGGAACCCTGTCCCCTGCAGTGATCTGTACTTGGCTGAGACCTAACCGGGCACATGCATGTGAAGTTGTTGGGGGGGGGGGTTGGAGAGTGAGTCTCAGCTTGGAGAGTGAGTCTCAGCTTGGAGGTGAGCCTAGCTGGGTACCAGATCTGTACCCCCTCTTCCGAAAGGTTAGGAGGTGCACAAACCATGTGAAAATGTACCCCCCGCAAAGGTCAGCTGTTAGTTTTACATTCTGGAAAATTTTTGAGGTAATTTATGTATCTTGACAAATGGCAAGGGTCTACTGAAGTTTGCTTTTAACAGAAACCCCCTCCTTTCCGGAATCAGTTTCAATTCTCTAAAACCGTACTTTACACAATTTCAGAAAATTAATCTAGTTTTTAAATACCCGTTAGGTAAAATTAAAAGCATACATTGCTGTCTCTATGTATCTTACAATGTGAAGACATTGTCATTTCTCATATTTTAATTGCAAACTTAATTTTTTCTGAGGTACTTATTTTTCATGCCTAAATAGGTAACTGCTTTTTATTTCTCGGTCAGTTTCCCATTATATATAAAACACTTGATTATATTTATTATGTGGCTCCATTTTGTGATCTGAAAGCAGTTTCTTAAGGTCACGAGATTCATTTTGCTTGAGAGTGAACAGCTGTGTACGTGTGCATGTGCGTGTGTAAGTGTGGAGATTGGGTGGGTGTGTGCTCAGGGTAGAAAGGGCCCCTGTATGGGGGCGAATCTGCTCACTTGTATCTCTCTGCCTCTGTGTCCTAAAGGAACGCCTGGCACAGAGCAAGGCGGTGGGCATTTGGGAAACATCCGCACGGGGCACTGCGGACTTCCGTCCACACGTGCAGGACAGCCACGCCCCATTGTTCAAAAACAGTGGGTGAGGGGAGGAGATAGCTGGGTTGATAGCAACAGAGAAGAGGGCCCCCCAGGGCCAGTCCTGGTTCACAGGGCCCTGCTGCATTGTCTCAGTGTCCTTGTTCTGCGTAATCGATGTAACGTATTTTTCCAAAAATAGTCTTTCCAATATTTTTTCCATAGAGCGTAGGGGACTTGCTCTCAACAGGTACCTTCTGGAGAATTCCTTGTGAATGAACACCTTCTAACACGAGTTAATACCTGATTTGTTCATGTTTAGTTTTATGTGTAAATTTTTCTTAAAACAGTGTGAACGCTCCTTAATTCCCATCATTCCTGTGGATTTGTTTAATGAAGTGCCTGACATTTTGTGTTTTGCATGTACTTACAGGTTATGTTCCTTGGGGAGCTGGAAGAAATATTGGATGTGATTGAACCTTCACAATTTGTTAAAATTCAAGAACCTTTGTTTAAACAAATTGCCAAGTGTGTATCTAGCCCCCATTTTCAGGTTAGTGGGAAGGAGGGCAGGAGCCAGAGTGGCCTGTGCAACACGTATTATTTTGGTAAAATTTTATTTGTATTGAAAAAATATAATAAACCCTAGCTACCTGTTGTTACTTTTTTGCAGTTTTTTCACATAATAATAATGTTTACAATAGGTGCCTTTATCTCAAGGACCTGTTACACATCAGCCGCCATGATGGTTCTTTCTGCTTGGTAACTTTAGTTCCCACGGCTGCCCTGCACGGAGGCCAGCATAGTTTTTACAGATGAGAACACTGTGCTCAGTGTGGGAAGTAGTTTGTTTCGAGTAAAGTAGCTGAATGAGAGCTAGACTGGTTGAGTCTCTATAGTATGTAAGAGTACTGAAGAAAGCTTATGGGCAAAAGGACAGTAATATTTTATACTGTGTTAGATGCTTTACATGCATTATTTCTGAACTGCAGATGATCTTATGAAGCCTCCTCCCCACCCCATTTTGCAGATAAAAAATGAGGCTCAGAATAATTTGCTCAAGATCCCAAGTTGATAGGGAGTGGAGTCAGTAGGTAGTTTCTTGTCAGGACCTTCCTGTGGCAGCACTCTGCCTCCTTGTGGCCACTCTGGGAGAGTACAGGGCAGGTGAACCTGGGCAGCCCTTTTCTCAGCTGGGCCCTGGCTGCATGGCTGCAGTGATGAGGAGTCCGTGCAGGAGGGAAGTGGGTAATCTGGGGTGAAAGCACAGTAGGTTTTACCCTTTGCTATCTCAGCAAAGTCCAAGTTACAGAGTAGAGAATTGACTTTATATACTGCCTGCCGGTGTGGAGAGCTTGTTCAGACTGTAGTCAGCAGCACAGAACCACACAGCAGACAGTGACTGGATGGTGGGCTCGTTCCCTGCGCTGTCATTATCCTGCATAGTTAGAGGCACGGCTCTTCTTGGAACACATCCTAGTAGGTCAAGTCAGCGGTCTTGTGACAATCTTGGGACTTGTCCCACAAAGCCCCCCAAATAAAGAAATAAACAAAACCACAAAGAGCAGAAACCCTTATGTGAACCATTGCATTTAGATGATCTAACACATGTTTAGATTAAAAAAAAATCCAGGATACTGTGTAGGTGTTTTGCATATTATACATGCAAAACATGGGTGCTCAAACAGGAAACATCTGGATTATTTAACTTATTTTTCAGTTTTCATGAGCGTGTTTGGTGTAATGGACGACAAGGAGCAGGAATCTTTTAAAATGAATATCACCGGGGAGGATGAAGTGTGATTCTCAGAAACTGAGACAGAGGGTCTTCGTCAGGGAGGGCTGTGTTAGTTGGACGAACTACTCTAACAGAATACCACATTGGGTGGCTTATGACCAACAGAAAGCTGGAAGCCTGGTGTCCAGGTGCCAGCATGGTTAGGTGAGGGTCCTCTTCTGGGTCACAGACTTGCTGCGTCCTCATGTGGTGGAAGGGGCTGGGGAGCTCTCTGGGGCCTTTTTGAAAGGCACTGATCCCATTCATGAAGGCTCCTTTCTAGTGACTAAGTACCTTCTAAAGGCTCTGCCTACTAGGACCTCACCTTTGGGGGCAGGGATCTTAACATACAAGTTTTGATGTTTACAAGCATACGGGCAAATGTTTAGACCTTAGCGGTTTCTATAACAGAACACCACAGGCTGTGTGGCTTGCACAGCAGAAGTCACTTCCCACAGTTCTGGAGGCTGGAAGTCTGGGGTCAGTGCACCCGCATGGTCGGGCTCTGGGGAAGGCTGGCTTTCTGTCTTGCAGACGGCCACCTTCTCACTCGTCCTCACAAAGCCTTTCCTGGAATGACGGGTGCTCTCGTCTGGTAAGGTCACCAGGCCTGTCGAATTAGGGGCTTAAACCTTCTGACCTCACTTAACCTTAATTACCTTCTATCTCTGAATACACCCACTGGGGGTTAGGGCTTCAACACAGGAATTGGCAGGGAGTGGGGACATGACATAGTTCAGTCCATAGCAGAAAGAAAAAATTTTAAATTATTTGACAGAAGTAGAACCGAGAACAAAAGAAAGGAAAGAGGTTCTTCTTTACTCATTCATTAAGTGTTCATTGGTTCACCCAGCAGACATTTATCTGGTGCTTCTCTGTGTAGCCAGATAACCTATCACTTCTTGCTCCAGTGTGGCACTGGGGTCGGAAGGTTCCTGGCTAGAGACAGTGCCACCGTGTGTGTAGGACAGTGGTCCCAGGAAGGTAGTGGTTCTGTTCTAGTGTCAGATACATTACCTTTTACTTTGTATAAACAACACCTTTGCTCTTTAAGGGGCTTTACCTGGATATTGTCTTTCTGTGAATGATTTACATGTTAACATACAGATGTATACAGGTTTAGGATACTTGTTAGCATTAAGCGGCTCATTGTTGGATGTAGGAAAAGCCTAGATTCCCTCCTTCTTTACCAGCATCCTCCCATGGTCTCTTTAAAAATTCCTCCTTTTAGTTGTAAGTTTCAGAGCAGCCTCGTCCTATTCCCCTCCTTTCCTTGCTTCATGTTCTGCCTGTCTGAGACCCACCAAGTGCTTCGTGGTCGTCGGGCACACTGTCTGTGTTGGTGCCTGTGCCCGCCCTCCCTCCCTGTAATTCCCTCAGCCTCCAGTGCCCTTTCCTTCTTTCATTCTCTGAAGCCCGGCCTAGCTGCCACCTCCTGTGCTGCAACCCTGCCACTCCCCTCCCCACGTCATCTGGGTGGTTCTCTCTGCCCTTCCTTCCAGCACTTTATTTCTTTTCTGATACGACATTTACCACAGTTCACACTGGACAGGCTCATAGATTCCTCCTTTCCCCACTGATATATGAACTCCATAGGGATAGCAGAGTAATGAATGAGGTTAAGAGCAAGGACTTTGGAGTCTGCCACTTGCTGGATGTGCGACCTTGAGCCTCAATTTCCTCATTTGCAAAATATAATGGCACCTTCTCTGTGTGTTGGTTGTGAGGATTAGGTAACGTGTGTGCGAAGCACTTGGCACAGTGCTGGCATGCAGTGAGCATTCAGTAGTGATTGTTTCCTTTGTGCTCTCAGAGCCTAGGGCCTCCAGTCCCAGGACGGTTTTTGAACCAGGCTGAATAATGAGAAGGGAAAGTTCTAATGTCTCATAGCCTGAGGTTGGGTGCATCTTACACCATTTTTTTTTAAGATTAAATTTAATTCATTAAATTAAAACAATTTCTTAATCTAATTGAATGAAAAAAAGCCACTCTTCCCTTTGTCTATATAACTACCCTTTTTAGAGTTTTTAGATTTTTTGGAGATTTTGGCTCATGATTCTTACTATTTTAGATTTTTAGATTATTTTTTGAGGTGTCCATTGAATTCGTAGAGTCATTTGATAGTGTGGTAGTAAGAGAAAAGGGATGTGAGATAGCAGGCAGTCCTGTACCCACTGTTGTCCCCGAGTCTGGAAGCAGAGTGACTCTCTCCTGGCTAATGGACTTCAGAGGAAGGGAGACAGAAATGAACTCTGGAATGAGTCCGGGCTTTTACCATTTACTAGTAACGTGACCGTGGCTGGGTTACCAATCTCTCTGAACCTCAGTGTCCCCTCTGCACAGTGAGCACAGCAATAACTGTCCTCAGGGGCTGGCAAAGGGGGGCATTCTACCTTCAGTGCAGGCACAGCGCCCGCGTGGGAGGTGCTCAGCAGTGGAGACTGCTGTGCAGTGACGGGCAGCTGGGTATTTCTCAGCAGCGATGGACTGATCGCCAGCTGTGTGCTGTGTGGGAGAAAGAGGTGAGCCAGGAAGGGGGTTACAGTGATGGGGAAACAGCATCGCATAGGGAGTAAAGGAGTCTGGAGCTTGGGAGCTATGCAGAAAACTGTGGAGTCATTAAATGGGCAGCATGATAGGAGAATAGACATAGGTAGGAAAACCGTCGTTTCCTTCCCCACATTGATGGGCCACTTTGTAACTTTCTTAAATTTTAAATCCACAAAAATGTAGAGTGTGATTAATACTTAATTTTACATTTGATTGACTTATATAAAAATAACCTTAAATACTTTCGTTTGGAGATTTATAATTTTATCTTTGTGCTTTCTTAACTTTTTTTTTTTTTTTTTTCCTAAAGGTGGCGGAAAGGGCGCTGTATTATTGGAATAATGAATACATCATGAGTTTGATAGAAGAAAACTCGAACGTCATCCTTCCCATCATGTTTTCCAGTCTTTATAGGATTTCAAAAGAACATTGGAATCCGTAGGTTTTCCCCTCCCTCCCTCCCTCCCTTCCTTCCTTCCTTCCTTCCTTCCCTTTCTTCTTCCCTGTCTGGCTGTCTTCCTTTGGTCTTCTCTTCCTCCCTCCTTCTCTTTTGCATAATAAAATGTCTTCAGTGCTTTCTCTGTGCCAGATGCTATGCTTGTTGCTAAAGACAGATATGTGAAAAGGTAAAACCCCTACCTTTTCAAATTCACTGACTGGTTGGCAAGACTCACAAGTGAACAGATACTTTATAAAATAGCGTCTTATGTGTGTTTTGTTAACACACCAGTTCACAGGAGGGCCTCTGGCCTGTCTGTGAAGGTAGCAGACATGGGGATGCTCTGGAGCAAGAGGAGAGACTGGTGGACAGTGATTGGATGGTGGCAGGTGGATGGAATGGGGGAAGCCATTTTTTTATTTTTTTGAAAGATTGTATTTATTTTGAGAGAGAAGGGAAGGGAGGGAAAAGGAGAGGAAGAGAAACATGGATGTGAATGATAAACATCGATCGGTTGCCTCTTATATGCTCCCCCACTGGGGACCGAACCCACAACCCAGACATGTGCCCTGACCAGGAATCTAACTGGCAACATTTGGGTTTGCTGGACGCTACCCAACCAACTGAACCACATTGGTCAGGGCTGGGAGAAAGCCCTTTTGGAATGTGGATCCGTCTGAGTTTGAGATAGATCTATCTGCGGGTTAAAGCACAAGGTATTTTGGGGAGGTTTTTGGAAGATAAGGTTAGAAAGGGGAATGGGACCCACATGAGCTTTTACCAAGATCTATTTCTTAAAAACCAACTCAGTCGTTATATGTGTTTTCTAGGGAAGAAAAGTTTAGTCTTCAGAGAGAACTTTAACATCTAGTCCTATGAAAGTTAAAGCATTCTGTACTTGAATGGCTTTACATATTTCCCTGTGGAATAGAAAGAAAAGTTAATGCTGCATTAAAAATTAGCAAACAGATTTCAGTATATTTGTAATTTGGCTTTAAAAGTTTTGCGTAGAACTGTAAAATAACACATTTTTCATTTTTCAAGTTTGCCAAATTTTATTAAGAAGACATGTAAAAATTATGAGCTGATAAACAGTTGAGTTTCCTTATACAGATAGTCTCTTGAGAACCTAGAGAGGGGTTTTACCAGGGCGTGTAACCGCTCAGTGTGCCGGCTTCGGCCTTCTCCACCACTGTGCACAGGAGGTCATTCCCCTCGACGGAAGGGAGCACACGTTTTCCTTCAATGATGGTCAATGGGAAGAAGCAACGCAGCAAGGACACCTTCTTATAAATGTTTTGGAAACATCAACCCCATTATTTATTTAACATATGGCCTAACTTTTACCAGTGTCTTTTCCAGAGGTATTGGGAGCATGTTGCAAAATGGAAGCACTGTTGTATATTTTGCAAAGGGCAATGCTCCTTAGACTCTAGTCTGAAGCTGTCGAGCCCATTATGGGAGAGAGTGAATATTGCCCAAGAGCTTATTCTTCCACTTGGTACTGGAGAAGGATGGATCACTGTTTTGGCTGTTTAGCTGCAGAATGTTCCACAGATAATAGCAGCCATGACCAGCTTGCCAGTTGCCTTACCAGGCGATGTACTGGGGACTAAGTAGGTGTGAATGGACTGATGCAAGTCACAACTAGAAACATAACTCATTAAACTGCCCAACTTAAAGGGGTTTAGTATCATATCTTTGAATATGAATAATACATATTACCTGTTGCCATGGGAACAGCTTTTGATTTTGATGAATTATGTATATTATTCCTTTAAAAATAAAATTCTGTGCAAATTCAGGTCTGTAAGGTTAGTTCTACCACAGGTGCTCATTTTTAAGGGTGAAGTTGCTTTATTTTATGCTTGCCTTTTTATTAAATGGAATTAACAACTGCCCACAGGCAAGTCTATTCTGGGTACCAATAATTAGAAGGGCAAAATTAGATCTTCCTTTTGTTTAATCCTGCCATCCCTCAGAAAGATATCTTTCTTTGAACAGTGAAGAATGTCACTCTTGATGTGTAATTGAACTGTAGGTCCTTCCTAGTTCCAACTAAAAAGGGATGGAGATAGTACGCGATATTTGGGGCTTAGTCAAAGCTCGTGCTTCCGCTTTCTTCATGCAGCATCCCATATGTAAGACTAACCAGCCGGTTCCCTTTTCTCTGCTTCCAGGGCTATCGTGGCGTTAGTCTACAACGTGCTAAAGGCGTTTATGGAAATGAACAGCACCATGTTTGATGAGCTGACAGCCACATACAAGTCAGATCGTCAGCGGTAACTTTTTAAAGCTTTTTTGTCAGCTATGCATAAAACTATTGAGTTCTTTCCTTGCTCTTTGCTCAAGTTGTTTGCTTGCACCGAGATCCTAAGCAGCACAATTTTATTTATTTGAGGGCTTTTTTGTTTTGTTTTGTTTTTAGATTTTATTTGTTTATTTTTTTCGGAGAGAGAAAGGGGGGGAGAGAAACGGCAATATGTGGTTGCCTCTCATGTGCCCCCTACTGGGGACCTCACCTACAGCCCAGGCATGTGCCCTGACTGGGAATTGAACTGCTACACTCTGTTTCATAGGCCAGTGCTTAGTCCACTGAGCCACATCAGCCAGGGCTCAGTTTTATTTATCTGTTCATTTTTGCATGCTCATTAGCTATGTCTTTATTAGTGTACCCACTGGGTGATGAACTGTCATTTTGAAAAAGACTGCTTTCCTCCCTGCCTCTATAACGTTTCTCTTCTGCCTCAGGGTTAAGAGCTTGACACACAGCTGGTATTTCAGGCCCACTTGAGGGGACCACCAGGTAGTTTGCCGTCTGGATTCATTCCCATTCTGAACTTACTTGAAATACAGTTGGGCTTCACTTGTACTTCACTTTGGCAGCTGGAGAGATGAGGCACCATTTTGTTTGTCCTTTTGGCCAAGAACTTCCTTTCTTTTCTAGAACCCAGCAAATGCATTATAATTTTAACGGCAGTGAAAAGAATAGGGAGGTGAAGAGTCTGGTATTGTGTGAATCTTGAAATGTTTAAGACCAAAAGGGGGCAAAAAGCAGTTGCACTCTTTATAATAAATGCTTATGGCTGAGTAAAGCCTTCCTTGATTTTATTGATACGATTCTTCAGTTTTGTTATTTATCGTCCATTTTTCCAAAAGATGTTGTCTTAGTCCATTCAGGTTGCTATAATAAAATACCACATGTGGGTATTTTATGGGTGGCTTACAAAAACCAGAAAGTTACTGCCCACAGTTCTGGAGACTGGAAGTCCAAGAGCATGGTGCCCATGGTGCCGGCATGGTGGGACGAGGGCTGTCTTTCTGGTTCAGAGCTGGCACCTTCTCATTGTGTCCTCACTTGGTGGAAGGGGCAAGGGATTTCTCTGGGGTTGCTTAGAAGAACAATAATCCCATTAACAAGGGGGTCCATCTTCATGACCTAATCCTCCCCTACCAGGGGCCTTACCTACTAATATCATCATCCTTGAGGATTAGGATTTCAGCATATGAATTTGGTGTGGGGGGAGGGGCAGGAGCAGACACAGATGTTTAGACCGAGGCATGGGTGTACTTGGAGAGACTGAGGAAAGTCTAGAGAGTTTGTTAGTAGTGGGACCTCTGGGTTTGTGCTTGGATTGCACAGAAGCAAATGCCACTTTTTAAAACTGTGGGCCTTAGAAGGTCCCAGAGGTGTGTGTGAGAGTTCACACCCAAGACCTATGGAATCTCTTGAGCAAAGCTATCTGTGGTTCCCTTGCTTCTCTGCTTTGCCTGATTAGGAGTGTACTACTTGTATTTTAATGATAAAGAGAGCAAGGAGGGGAAAGGTTTGGTGGCAGGAGGTAAAGGACCATTACAGTCATTGAAGAAAAATGATCAGATATGATATGTTGGAAAGCAGCTTAATTATGGAGTATGGCAGGTGTTTAACTATAGTCAGGAAAGGCTGAGATTTTTTATACAGTAGTGGAGTAAATATCAGTTATGGGATATGTTGTGTCATACTTGCAATTTAAAGAACTTTTAATATATTTACAGTTTTTACAAATTGTTGAATTTATAATAACTTTTCTTGTCCCAAACTTAGATGGATGAGATTGGGTGCATTCAGGGTGGTATGGCTGTAGACGCAAACTTAGAATGTTATAAAGGAGATATAATACACATTTTCATGATGTGATGTACTATTAAACAATGTGTTGTACATAGCGTTCCTTTTTAGCAACTAAAAGTTTATTATCCTAGTTGATTAAGGATGAAATCTGTAGAATACCATTAATAGTATTAATGACCTTACTTCTAACATAGGGAAATTGATTGAATTAATTCATATTTATTGAACTTTAATACTAAAGCTGTTTTCTGATCATTTATTATTTAAGCTAGACCAGACTCTTGAAAAAGATAAGAATTAGCCAAGGGGACCAGGAATAGACACTGTAAAGTTGATTCTCATGGTCTGGTATGTTATAGTGATTTAAATGAGTGGACTTTCTTAACGAGAAGAATTTTTTTCTTTTAGCAAGGGTAATACTTCGTCCAGTTAGCAATCAAAGGTTATACTGAATAGATGGAGACATTGATTTCTCCACAGGTATAGAAATAGGAAAAGAGAATAAAGAGATTTATTTGGTACTTTCAGAGAAGAACTGAATGAAAGAATTCACTTCTGGATGCAAGATGGTAGTAACTATTTCAGTTCAGATACAGTTTTAAGTCTTACCAATAATCTGCAGTGGTGGGTGGAATGAGGAACTAACAGTGTTAGGCACGCCAGCAGTAGTGCTGTATAGAACTGAGATTGGGAGAGAATTTGACAGTATCCCTAGCTTGACAGCGTGGTTAAGTTTTTAAATTCCCACCTACAGACAGACAGAAAAGTGGGAAAGAATGAGGATGACACTAACTATGGAAATATTTAGAATGTTTGAAGATGAAGTTGTCAGCATAAAAGATTTATGATAAATCAGCATAAAGTTCATCTGGAAGAAAAGCCTCCACAGGACAGATTGCATCAAATGCCATAAAACTTTGATCAAAGATATGAATGAAAGGCTTCCATGATAAGATGATGAGTATTTCAGTGACGTTGCTCCTTAATTTAAACTGTCACTTAGGGCAATATGAACCTAATACATGTTTAAACTGTTTTTTTTTTAGTTGAATAAAGTTCCTAAGCCATTACCTACCAATTTTGTCACTCATTCCAAATGTAAGATCTATAGAACTGACTTAAATGTACTCTAATTAGTGTTCTCGAATAACATTTATTTGCACTTAATGGTATCATCAAGTGTACTGAGAAACCAAAGGTGTTAATTTACCAAATAGCTTGCTTTTACAGTTTAGAATCTGGAATCCACAATGATTGAAGGATTATCTAATCTTGCCCCTATTGCCCTATTAATACAATTTTTCAGAGTCAAAATTACCCAATAGGTAATTGTTTGAAAAACTGTTATATCCACTGAAATTCATATTGTGCAGATTATATTTGAGGTAGCTGAAACTAATTATGGGAAACAAGGCTTAAAATAACAAAATATTAATTATGAAATAATATTAATTACCATATTATATACTTAAATATTCCCTTAAGACTAGTGGGATGAGAATATAAAATTACCTAAATATTGCTAGAGATTTTTGGGGGGGGAGGAAATAAAGATTCATTTCTGTTGCTATAGATATCAAATATAACTTTAAATATGTGAAGCATTGGAATTATTTACAAATTTCACATAACCTGTGTGGAGTTCCCTGAGTAAATATTGTACTGTAACTGGCATTAAACCCATGCTAGGTAACATGGCACAAGGACCACATCACCCATGTCTGAAAGGGCAGAGACCCTTTCTTCAGGAATTACCTGGATTTATGGATACGCAGATGTCATTTGGATGCGCTGTTCACTGGTTCATCACAACACAGGGAAACTAGGGACAGTGCAGTGAATTATTTTTAACAAATGCAAATTGAATTTACAGAACGATCATGTATTCCTGGATTATGTACTTCTAACTTGGTTGATGTTAAATGTTATCTAAAAATGTCCTTGGCAAAATAAAATTGTTAACCCTGTTTTAGACATTTAGAGTTTTGGTAAATTTTGCCAGTTTTTCCAGAGGACTGGAAGTCACATCTCAAATTAATGTTGAACTAAATTTGAAGGCTTGGAACATTAAAATTTTAATATATAGTTATATCAACAAAGTTCTGTCTAGATCATTAGAACTGAAAATCACAAGAGAAAGAGTATTTAATTTGGTTGTATGAGGTCTGTCCAGAAGGTATCCAGCCATGTACTATGAAAAGTAGAGACATTTATTGAAGAAGATACAAGATACAAGAAACACTGTACATAGGGCAGTGACACCTCAGTCCCCTTCAAAGTAGGCACCTTGGGCCTTCACACAGCTCTCCCAGTCACCATCAGCTGCTCCGTCATATTTTCCTGAATCTCATCGATGGTTGAAAAACTCTTTCCTTTCAAAGGTGATTTTAGTTTTGGCAAAAACCGAGTTTGTGGGGCACCAAAATTGGCTGTAGGGGGGCTTGATCACTTGGGTGATTTGATGTTTGGCCAAAACACTCTGCACAAGACATGATGATGAGCAGGCGTGTTGTTGTGATGAAGCTGCCAAACTGTACCTATGGCCTTCAGAATGATGCAAATAGTTTCTGTGGAGGCGTGTTCAAGCGTAATACAAAATTTCATGTAGATTCATTACTCTACTTGCTCAGTCATCTTGCTTTCTTTGTTTTTTAAGATTTCATTTATTTAGTTTTAGAAAGAGGTGAAGGGAGGGAGAAAGAGAGGGAAACATTAATGTGTGAGAGAAACATTGATTAGTTGCCTCTTTCATGCCCCCAACTGGGGACCTGGCCCACAACCCAGGCACATACCATGCCTGGGAATTAGACTGGCAGCCTTTTGGTTCACAGACTGGTGCTCAATACACTGAACCACACCAGCCAGGGCCGCTCAGTCATTTTGAGTGTGATGGCCACACAGTACACACACCCACTTAAGGGTGTCTACTCTCCTCACTGACTAGTGCAGTGAAGTCATCATTGTTCACACATGTGCAGTCCAGTCCACTCTCCTTGGCTGCCAGGTTACATCAATGTCACACAAACTGTCCTAGTTATATTAACAATAGCTGTACTTTTTCCAGACAGACCTCATAAGTATAAAACAAGTTAATAATTTAGATTTTGTGATTCATTAATAATTGTACATATAAGATACTGCTAGAGTTTAAATATACTTAGCGTAGGAAAAATAGATACTCATAAAGGGGAAGTGTATTTTCTTGATCTACGTTCTCTGTATCAGAGTCATTTCTAGCATCGCTTTTGAGAAATTAAATATTTGGAAGCAGAGAAAATTAAGTTTTAACTAGACCCCAAGTGAAAGTCACTAATGTGTCCTTGGTTTTAGTATAACAGATACATATAAATGATTCTCGTTTTTGTTTCTCAGTAATTTTGAAGTAAATATTCTGTAATAAGTATAAAGGAATATTAATATAAAATCTTGTTCTGGCTGGTGTGGCTCAGTGGTTTGAGCGCAGGCCTGCGAACCAAAGGATTGCTTGTTTGATTCCCAGTCGGGGCACATGCCTGGGTTGCAGGCCAGGTCCCCAGTAGGAGGTACATGAGAGGCAACCACACGTTGATGTTTCTCTCCATCTCTTTCTCCCTTCCTTTGTCTAAAAATAAATCTTTAAAATCCTAAAATATTTTTTGTCATCTCCTATTCTGTTCATTAATATTACTTTGTGTAAGTGTCAAAAAAATAAATAAAGAGTAAGAGAGGGAAAACCAAAACGAAAAAAACACCCACAAGCTTAAGGCCAAACTTTTCAAAGACCTTTTAAAACATACATGGAGGAAAAGCGTGTCAAAGGGGCAGTTATTGATGGATAATCTCTTTAAACTTTCCCAGGTATTTACCTTGCGTTCTGTTTCTTTCCCAGTGAGAAAAAGAAAGAAAAGGAGCGTGAAGAATTATGGAAAAAACTGGAGGATCTGGAGTTGAAGAGAGGCCTTCGACGTGATGGCATAATTCCAACTTAACAAAAACGATGACAGCAACATTACTAACCTGTGGAGTCACACATTTATGTAGTAGAAGATGGAGCAACAGTTTTCTGTATTGTGCAACTTTACAGTAGATTTCACATTTGTTTCATTATTACAACAGCACTGTATATACCTGTCTCTAAGTAAAGGAAAAAAAAATAAGGACTTCAATCCAAAGTTTGGACAGTAGATGGACTTCTCAGAACATTGCAAACATAATCATTGTTCTAACCCTTATAAAAAAAAAAGCAGTCTTCAGAGATGTGTTAATGAAATTGCTGTTAAAATTCCAGTGTCAGGATTCCTTATTTATCACTAGCAGAGAGTATGAAACAATTTTTAAATGTGAACAATCTTAAATTTAGCTTGTCTTTCTGCTAAGCTGTTAAATGTATTTATAGTAAAGGAAGAAAAAAAAAAAGACTGTCATTTCCATGTAAGTTTGTACAATATCCTCTTCTGGATAACTTGACTGTGTTTGACATCTTCTCCTTTTGCACATCTTCATGAGTTGATTGTCCACTTGCAATGGGGCCACGGATTAATTATAAAGGCCCCTGATAAAAGTTTTGTTTACTGGATTGAACATCTTTCCAGTAACCAGGTAGTCCTGGTACTCCTTTAGTTTTAAAATTAGGAGTAAAGAGAAGAGGTGATAAACATAGTAGGGAAGGGAAGTTTGGATTCATGCAAGTTTGTGTCGAATCCAAATCAATGTCTTGAATCCTTTGAAAACAGGCACTGGGACATCGTAGGCTTCAGTACCTGACCAGTATTAGTTGCGTACATCATTGAACACACACACGCCAGAGATGTTGTAGAGATGTCAGAAAACATCCTTTTGGACCATTTTGAAATCAGAAAGACAAACACTAAACAGTACAACCGTGAAATTGATTGCCAGGATTGCGAATCTAATTGGGAATGGAGTTGATGAGCAAACAGCCTGGACTGTTTGGAGTTGTTGCCTTACTTTTTAATATGTATTTATAAAGTATTCCAGCAAAAGAGGATGTAGCCTCTGGGAAAAAACAAACATGTTACAGTGTTTTTTTGTAGATTCTCCTTCTATATCTCATCACAGCGCCAGCCCTGTTTTTAGCCAGAAAGGATTCAGGATAAACATTATTATGCATTCTGAATTGGATGCGTATTCCTAACTACTGTATTTGTTACCAAAAGTGGTTCTACAAATGCTACTGAAAAAAATCTGGAAATTCCTAATGTCCTGAGTATTAATAATAAAGTTTAAAAATGCTTTTATATCAAAGGTGCATTGTGACCAAATTGTTTAAGAAAAAAAATACAAAAAAAAACCTGAACAAAACAAATCTAGGGCTGTATCATAGATATATCTTATTGGCTGTCTGCTTTGTATTTAAAAGAGGACTCTTAACACCTTGGGGAGATAAAAATACTGATAAAACTTGTATACAGTATGTACTTACCTAATGTGGTTGCATTATTATGTACTGAAAGTTATGTGTTTGGGGGCTTATTTCCAGGATGCTTTTGCTTGTTACGGATGTGGCAGCGTGAGTTGATAATCCTAAACCATCACTTCCAGCAGTATTCATGGTATAGAGCTGACTCCGTGTTCATGCGTTGAATTGTGATAGCAGCAAACATGAACATATGAACTGTTATTGCTCTTAGTAGAAATATAATATCAATATGGGCTTGTATATTTTCTTCCATTTAAATACAAAGTAGAATATGCAGTTGTATTGTTTCCAAAAAGGGGGCGGGGGAGGCTGCTGACCTTTCTTCCCTGTTCAGTATTTCAGGATTATCAGGTCACAGTTTGTGCGTTAAAAGTCAGCTAATGATGGATATTGTCATCTCAACGACCTTGTAAAACAGAAAGAAAACTTGGCATTGTTAATTCTGAAAAAGAAACAGCAGTAAAAGAGTCATATGCAACACCAAACACAACATGGTTTAATGGAATTCGTAGATTTTTTTTTTTAAAGACCATTCACGGGGATTCAATGTAAAATTGGCCAATGCCTGCAGGAGATGAAACAACTTCCTTTCAAAGTGTTGGAGCAAAGGTGCAAGTTCAGATACTAAAGATAAAACATGAATTTATAGCAAATCACCTCTAATTTTAGCCCGTTAGTTTTGACTTTGCATTACATTTAGTTTTGACAGTATAAACTTTTGTTTGCCATTATTTCATCTTTTTAGATAGTGGACATTAAAATCACAGGTTTATGAAGCATCTCTGCTGATTAGAATGAAATGCAGTCATTTGAAATGAGAAAGACCAGGGTCCTGTTTCTGTACCTTACCCTGTCCTCAGAGGTAAGGTGAGAACTACACAGATATCCTTGATGTTGATTTCTATGTTGATCATTCCAAACTGAGAAGAATAAAGCCAAATTTTAGACATATTTAAAGAAGCAATTTTAGATATATGTCTAAAATTCATAGGGCAACTTCTGAGAAGAAACACTGTCTTTTCTTTTTTAATTGAAAGTGACAATGTGACGTTTGTCATGTTGTGTCCGGTGACGCAGAGTAACTGAGGTAACCTGACTGTTGCACTATGTGACATATTTAAGGACGTACTTGCTGCATTTGCAGCAGCCCTCTCTGTCCTTTCCCACATTTCTCCTGTTGCTGCAACTTGAGCTCATTGTGACAAATGCATCTTCGTGTTATATTTTGTTTGCTTCATAATTTCCAGAACTATATATAAATCTATTTTTTAAATAGCGAATATTGTAGTTAGTGAGTGATGATCACTCCAAACTTATCCCTACCATATTGGTTTCAGGGGTAGGATTAAGAGTGTCTTTGGAGGAAAAAAACAAACACAAACCCTGTGGTTCAGAGTGATGCCGAGGCCTTAGGCTGTGGGCCTGGAAAAACCATGTGAGTGAATTGACCCATTTCGTCCCTCGAATCAAGCATGCATTCCTTTCTCATCGTGCAAGTGTCCCCAGTTGTTTCCCTAAGTATTTAGTTTGTGTCCTTTTAAATTTTATTTTGCTCTCCCTAACATCTGTTTTTTTATAAAATAAGATAAAACATAAAAAAGTAAGAAATAATACCCTCGATGCCGCTGGATACTCACAAGCAGGGTTATGCTCCTTCATCTTGGGCTGTGTGCCTAAAGGGAAGGGTTTAATTTATTTTGTACCTCCTATGCGTGGGGCAGTCCAGGGTGCAGAGCCAGGAATTGCTTGTAATTGCACCTGCTATACTTAAAACGTATAGCCCTAGGCTCAATCACACTATGGAAAGAAAAAAAGTATATTTAGAGCTTTAAAAGCTTTTTTATTTTTTTGTGGGGGTAGGGGGTGGGAAAGGGAAAATGTATGGATGTTACTGGCATTTTTAAGAGTTATTCCCCCCCCTCTGTTTTGTCTCCCCCCCCCCCCCCCCCCGCCTTTAATCAGATGCACTGACCTGGCCCAGGAAATGAAAAGATTCTCTCTCTCGATGCTATTACCAATGTTATCACAAAGTGACTGGTCATCTACAGTAGGAAGGTGACAGACACCAGGCATGATCGGTGATGTTTTTTATTTGCACATCAATATTTTTATTTTTATATTCTGGCTCAGCTGCTTTCTCTGAGAGGAGTTAAGGAATGAGCCACAAAGGATTTTTGTAGTAGGCATATTGGCAATGCATTTTATATTTCTCAGTATTTAATTTTGAAAATCTGAAAGAATTGTGCATCTTGAGAGAAAGTTGAGCAAATTTCGAAGTAGTGGAATGTTCGTTTGTGCTGCTTCTCGTGCTCGATCGTAGTGGCAGGGTCTCTCATGGAAATAAACTCCCCCTATGGCGATGTCTATGGACATAGGTTTCCTTTACTCCCCCTTCTTCCCTTCCTCCCCCACCCTCCTTTTTCTTTCTTCCCTTCTCTCTACTTTTTTAGAAATCACTTATTGTAAATAAGTTGTAATCCAAACCTCATGTATCAGTGGGGAACTTTCAAATATAAATATTACCAATACATTTTCTGGTGGTTGTCTGATTTTTGACTGAGGTATATGAGAATGACATGTCCATTGCTTTTGGTTTGAGGATTTCGCTTTAGCTTCATAAATCTTTTGGTATTTTAGTATTTCATTGTTTTAGCAGGAGAGGGCAGCAAAAGTTTATTTTCCCTGTTAGAAATGCTGTGGTTCATGAACGGTTTTGTTTAGTTGTGCGTGCGCGTGTGTGTGTGTGTTTAAACAGCATCTGTTTGTGGGTAGAGGTAAAAATGAAACATTTTTGATATGAAAAGTTGCATATGAAAATTGTAGACTGGTTCAACCAGACAGCGAAGACTTCTTTTCCACCATCGAAGTTAAAATGCCACACAACAATCTTCCAGCTCTGGCTCAAGTATGCTACTACTTCCTTTTCAAACACAACAAAATGCAAGCTGAGTCTTATACACACTTGGAATTTAAAATGTTTTTCTTTGAAAATGATTTACTTTCGTCAAAAGTGGTAACGGAAACAAAAATGAAGGTGCTCCCAAAGAGAAATGTAACCCTCCCCTTTCACAGATGTGTGAGAGGCTCTGTACTGTGGGTGCATCCTAATAAAGAAGCAGTGAAGAGTTTCCAGGTGCCTGACTGTGTGTTTGTTTCACCCTCTGGCCTTGTGAACCACACAAATCATAGGCTGGGTCAGCGTAGTGGAGACAGTGGGGTTGGTGTGTTCAGGCATCCATCTAGAGAAAATTGGAGTGGGCCGGTGGCTGTCGCTGTGTAACAAACTACTCCAAAACTCAGTGGCATGACCCAAGACAAATGATCGTCTTGTCTTCGCCCCCCAAATGTCAACATGGGTTAGGGGCGTAGGAGGATTCGCTTCCAACACAGCTCACTCACATGGCTGGCAAGTCGGAGCTGCTGTTGGCTCGGGGTTCAGGAGGCCTTAGTTCATGACATCCTTAGGGGGCTTCCTTGGTGTCCTCACGGCTTGGCAACTGGGCTCTGAGAACCATTGTTCTAAGAGAAAGGGAGCGGAAACCACTCTCTTTGAGGCCTGGGCCATTTAGAAACTGTCTTGGCATCACTTTTGCCGTATTTTATTGGCCAGGCAGTCACAGGGCCTGCTTAGATTCAAGTGGAGGGTACACGGGTCTCACTGTAATGTGATGAGAGGAATGTTGTCTTCAATCAACAAGAGGACACTTCTTTGTAATGCATTTGATTTAGGTGACTAATTAGATCACGTTGGACTTGGAACCCTGTAGAGCTAATTAAATGTTTCATGTTAAACTCTGAGTTGGAGAGAAACATTTTTGTAAACATAGAAATTTTGTATTTTAAAGCATAACCATTTGTAACATCTGAAGATCTTGGTAAATTGTGGAGGGCAGGAAGACACTTGTAACAGAATTTAAGGGCTCAAAGAAATTTCAGTTTATTTCAATGGGATATCTATCCAATTCCTACTTCCCAGATTTTTGTACAGTAGTGTATCCAGCTGGTTTCTAGTAGATCGAGTTCACATTAGATTATTTTTTAACAGACTGGGGGAATTAAAATCTGATTTTTAATGATACATGTTCATTGTATAATTTATTCTTGAAAAGGCAGATAAAAAAAAAACAAGTAGCAAAGCTACATGCTGCTCGCTCCCCGTACCTAAAAGTCCACTAGAAGACAACTCAGTGACTGGTAGGGCCAGCATGTATTGATTGGCTCTGTCCACATCCTTGCCCATTCTCTGATGTTCAGATTTTCTGTCTTTCTGTTTAATTTAGTTTACTTCTTTTGAAATCATAGTCTGAATTAATCATACAATTTGTAGTGAGGCTTAGTGGGTGCCAGATGATGCGAGGCCTAGCACCAGGAAGGACGTCAGCCCCAGCCCCCTTCATCCTCGCAGGTGCTCTTCAGGTAAGAGGTCTCTGGCCAGAGTCCCCCACGGTGAAGGCCAGGGGCCTGGAAAGCAGAGACCCTTGGGATCCCACTTGGGTTCTTCCATTTATCAGCTGTGTGGCTTTGGGAAAGGTTCTTGATCTAAGCCTCAGTTTCATTTGTAAAATGCAGGTTAAAATGGCAGTTTATAGTGTTGTATTATATTAGATACTATATGTAAAGCAGTTATCACAAAGCCTGGCACATAGTAACTTACCTGCAGTGAATTAGCTGTTATCTAAAGTGGTGACTTAAATATAAATAATTA
Organism: Phyllostomus discolor; assembly: GCF_004126475.2. Lineage (NCBI taxonomy): Eukaryota > Metazoa > Chordata > Mammalia > Chiroptera > Phyllostomidae > Phyllostomus > Phyllostomus discolor. The sequence continues at coordinate 188,291,198 of NC_040903.2, read as the reverse complement.
TGATAGCTATCACTTACCAAATACTGTAAGCCTCGCATCGTGCTAAGAATTTGTATCCATTAACTTTTGACAGCAATTCTGGGGAGAAGTTACCATCCCCATTTTGTGGATAAGGACAAGATCCCCGAGGTTCTACCAAGTACTGAACCAAGAGTCTGACTTGAATGTGCTCTGAACAGCGGTCACTATGCAGTAGGATCACTGCTTCTGAGCATGTGCATCACGTTGTATTCGCCATAACTGAAAGACTGAAGTTCACTCCCTTGCGAGAAAGAACCTTACTTTATTCATGCTTGTGTTTCCATTTACTGTTCAGTCCACTTTCCTTGGAGCTCCCCCAGACTTCCGTATCAGGCCTTTCAAGTCCTTTAACCCAATCCCATACCATCTTAACTTAAAAAAACAAAACAAAGCCCAAAAGTTAAACAGCTGGTGCTGGTGATCATGTGGGTAAACTGAAACCTTTGTGCACTGTTGCTAGGAATGAGAAATGGTACAATCGCTATGGAAAACTATGGCAGTTTCTAAAAAAAATGAAAATAGAATTTCTATATGACCCAGCAATTCCACTTCTGGGTACATACCCAAAAGAAGTGAAAGCAGGATCCCAGAGAAATATTTGTATGCCCATGTTCATAGCATCATTATACACATGGGTGCAACCCACATGTGCATTCAATGAATGGATAAACATACATATATATATATGATGGAATGTTACTCAGCATCAAAAAGTAATGAAAGTCTGAAATATGCTACAACATGAATGAACCTTGACATTACGCTAAGTAGAATAAGCCAGTCCCAAAAAGGCAAATACTGTATAATATCACTTAGAGGAGGTACCTAAGAATAGTCAAAGTTGTAAAGACAGAAAGGGCAATGGTGCTTGCCTGGGGCGGGGAGGAGGAGAGCACGAGGCGTTGCTGTCTCGTAGGTACAGGGTTTGGTGTGAGACAGAGTCCCGAGGATGGATGGCCATGATGGCGTACGGCAGTGTGAATGTATTTGATGCTGTTGACGCGGACACTTACAAGGGTTAAGGTTGATAAATTCAACACTGTGTGTTTTACCACAGTAATAAAAACAGAACACTACCAGATCATTTTCTACCGTGGGTGTGACATTTCATACTCGCACTAGCAGTGTGTGTGCCAGTTACTCCACGTTTTTGTCAGCAACGGTGGCTTTCTTTAGAATTAGCCGTTCTGGGGAGTGTTTATGGTGCTGTTTCATATATGTGGCTTTAATCTCTTCTCTTGATGACTGATTATATTGAACAAGTTGTTGATGACTTGTATATCTTTTGGGAAGTATCTGCTCAAATCTTTTGCCCATTTTGCTTTATTGTGTTCTTGGCCTTTTTATAATTGAGTTGTAGGAATTCTGTATACATCCTGAATAATAATTCTTTGTTGGATATATGTTTTGTAATATTTTCTCCCTGTCTGATAAGCAGAAGTTTAAAATTTTGTTGAAATATAATGTAACTTTTTTCTTTTATAATTATTGTTTTGTGACCTAAGTAATCTTGTTCTCTTCTTCCTGCCCAACGCTGCCAAATTATATTCTCTTTTGTTTTCCCTCTATGAACTTTATAGTTTTTACTTTTATGTTTATATCCATGATTCACCTTGGATTTTTCTGTTGCATAAGCTTTGAGATAGGAATCTATATTCATTTTTTTCCCTATATGGATGTCAAGTTATTGCAGCAGCAATTTTTGAAAACTTTCCCCAAAGAATGGCTTTGGTGCCTTTGTCAAAATAAAGCTACCACCCTGGCCAGTGTGGTTCAGTTGATTGGAGCACCATCCTACAACTGAAAGGTGGTGGTTCGATTCCCAGTCACGGCACATACCTGGTTGTGGGTTCTGACCCGTCGGGGCATGTACCATTCCTGGTATGAGTGTGTATGGAAGACAGTCGGTCAGTGCTTATCTGTAGCATCAAGGTTCCCCCTCCCCCTTTCCACTCTGTAAAAGCAATGAAAAAAAAATTCCTCAAATGAGGATTAAAAAAACTTTTTAAAATAAAGTTACCATAAAAGTGTGGATCTATGTGTGGGTTTTCAGTTCTGTTTCAGTGGTTGACTTGTTGATTTTTACTCAAGAACCACACATGCTGTCGTGATTACTGTGGCTTTAAAAAACTCTTTAATCAAGTTGTCTCAGTCCCTAATTTGAAAGGTTTTTTCAAGATCACTCTGCATGTTACAGGTCTTTTGTATTTTAAAATAAAATTCAGAAGAAGCATCTTGATTTCTACAAAGGAAAAACCATAGTGGGTTATAATTGGAATTACATTGAATCTGTATAATTTTGAAAAAATTTGATTATAATAGTCTTATAATCCATGAACATGGTATAGTTCTTCACTCACATAGTCTTTAATTTCTCTCAGCAATATTATATATTTCACATAGAGGCCTTATACATCTTTTGTTAAATTTATCACTTATGTTTTTTGAAGTTAACTATAAATAAAATTTTCTTAATTTCATTTCAATTGTTTGGTGTTAGTATATAAAAACAAGTGTTTTTTGTAAATTAAGTGGCATCCTTAAGCCATGGTTAAAGCACTTACTAGTTCAATTAATTGTTCTAGAAATACTTCAGAATTTTCTATGCAAACAGTCATTATCTGCCTCTTTATTTCCGATCTCTGAATTTCTGTTTGCTTCATTCTGAGACTGGGGAATGGTAGTTATGTTTCCTTTGCATGCTCCCTCTCAAGGTGCTGTTCAGTTTTTTTAAAAATTATCTTTATATTGAGATAAACGTCTCATAAAATTAACCATTTTACAGTATACAAATTAGTGACACTTAATACACAGTATTGCACAACCTTCATTTCTGTCTCGTTCCAAAATACTTCCATCACCCCAAAAGGAAACCTCATGCTCATTAAGAGTTATCCTCCAACCCTCCTTCCCTAACCCCCGGCACCCACTAATCAGTTTTACGTCTTCACGGATTTACCTATTCCGGATATTTATGTAAATGGAATCAAACACTATGTGATCTTTTGTGTCTGGCTTTTTTCACTTGGCATTATGTTTTTGAAGTTCATTCATGCTATAGCATATATTAGTACTTCATTCTTTTTCATGGCTGAATCATATTCCATTGCATGGATATACCACATTTTGTTCATTCATCACTTGATGGACATTTAGGCTGTTTTCACCTTATGGGTATTGTGAATAGTGCTGCTGTGAACCTTCAGTGTGAGTTTTTGTTTGGATACCTGCGTTCAGTTGCTTTTGTGTGTGGGTAGGAGTAGAGTTGCTGCTTGCTGTAATCAGGAGACTTTCTGAGGAATTGCCAAATTGTTTTCCACAGCGGCTGCACTTACATTCCTGCCAGCAACGTACAAGGTTTCCAGTCTCTACACATCCTTGCCAACACTTGTGTTTTTATTATATCATCCTAGTGGATGTGCTGTTCATTTTATTTAAAAAAATGTTTAATATTCTCAAATTGGATAACTTTTATGGTCTACATTCAAGTTCATTGGCTCTTTCCTCTGTCATCTCTAGTAACTGCCTTGCCCGTATAATAAATATTTTTATTTTAGATACTTTATTTTTTTGTTTTAGAATTTCCTCTTCGTTCATTTTTATAGTTTCTTCTCCTCTGTTGAGATTTTCTATATTCTTATTCATTGTGAGTATATTTTTTCTTAATATCTCAGCATAATTATAGTAGTTGTCATGAAATTATTGTTTGCAACATTGAGGTTATCTAAAAATCTGCCTATTTTTGTGGTGTTTTCCTTGATGATTTGTTACATTTTCCCTGTTCATCACATGTTGAGTAAATATGGGTTTTTGTTCTGGATACTTTGAATATTATGTTTTAGGAACTCTGGATTGTGCAATACTCCTCTAAAACATATTAATTATTTTGTTCTAACAAAAACTTACACGGAGGGTGTTAAACTGCAAACTCCTTCTCTTGTGCAGTAGCTCAAGTCTCAGTTCAAGCCCTTTATCAATCCCTGGAGCTTGTTCTGGGCTGTGTGGGCCAGGCATTAGCTGTCGACTGGGGCTGAGTCATCCACACACGGATGCTGGTTCCTGCTCTCTGGCGCTCTCCTCTGTGGGATACCCCCACGCCCCTTCCAGTACCCGTGATTGCCCCAAACTGTCTTCTCTGATTCTTCAGACCAGAAAGATAGTTTCTCTCTTTGCCTTTTCCGGCTTCACATAGTGTTGACCCTCAGCCTAAAACCCGTGAATGTCCCTTTCCTCTGCAGCATCCAATCCAGGATCCCATACTATGTTTCATTATGTCTCCTTAGTCTCTTCCTGCGTGTGATAGTTCCTCAGTGTTTCCTTATCCTTCACGACTGATACCTCCGGACAGCACAGCACTGGCCAGTTATTTTTTAGAATGTCCCCCAATTTGGGTTTTCTTGAGATTAGATAGAAGTCTCGCATGACTGGGAAGAATGCTTCAGGGTGGTGCTCCTCTGAGGGCATGATGTCGGGGGTACATGGTATCACTGTCCATTACTAGGCTGCAGAGAATAGTAACATGGTCATATATTAACACAGTGTCTGATTATATTGGGAAGGTGGGAGAGAGAGACATAGGTCACGCAAAATTAAGCTCAGTCCTTAGTAGATAATGTCTGTGAAGTTGCTAAGTCAAGGAATAGTAGTATAAGCGACTGGAAATGCGGAAGCAGTCACTAACAGCATAAGGAGTTAGTATCAGCTACAAGTAGTCAGAAGAGAATAGAGTGATCATGCAAAGGAAGTGTAACTATCCTTGACAAAAGTCTCAATGCCTGAGAAGTAGGTCAGATAAATAGGGTGCCTGCTGTTTTGAAGCGTAACAGACCTTAAACAACTTCAGCAACAGATTGAGACATGCCTGTTGGTATAAACGGGGCTTTCTTTGAGGACAGAGTGGCTGTAATATGTACCGATAAAGCAGACCCAGGTCAAGCATTAGGAAGTAACTTTGTCAAGCTGCTAGCCCCCCAAATACATAACTATTTTCTTCAGTTTTTGGGAATGTAGGGGGTCAGAACTTGATTTGTGCCACTGTTGCAGTATCCCAGACTAGAAAGAAAGTTGGCACAGATAGTTTCTCAAGTTTGCTCGAATGAGGAAATGCGAACATCAGGTGGTGTTAGTTAGGTGTTTACGGGCGATTTCCCTAACACAAAAAGGATATTATCACTGTTCTCCATGGCGCTTCAGCCCCTGGAGTATCTCAGACAATAGCAAGTTCACGGAGTGAGCAATCTGCAGTGCCAAGGGGTTAGGACTGAACAAATTGAGCTTGTAGAATCTCAAAGGCAGGACAGTTTCTTTGCTGAACCCTGGAATAGCACCATTTCCTTAGAGAGCCCACCGCTAGCTGTGGGAGATCCAGTGAGCCAGGAAGGGCGGCCTGGAGGGGCCTGGCAGGAGGCAGTGAGGAAGTGGGAGGGGCTTCTGAGGGCCCAAAGGCATCCTCTGTGGGGTGTAGTCTGGAACTCTTCTTATTAGTGATTTTGTTACAGAACACAACAAGGGGGGCCTGGGATGATATACTATTATTGAAAGAAGGCCCCGGGTTCGTTATGTCCGCCGCCCTAGGAAAGACGTCTCTCAATGCCAGAGATTTGTGAAAAGGAAAGGAAATGTTTATTTACTGCTATACAAACTTAAAGTAGTGACCTAATGTCTTCACCAAAACCCCAAAGTCCCTTAAAACACCCACAAACAGACACAGTCCTTCCTTTCTTCTCCCTTTGCCCAGTCCAGAGTACCATATCTCAGGAAAGGAAATAGAAGTCCATGGCTCAGGCAGTCCTCTGGTTCTTCTCAGTTAGTAATCCCTCTCGACTGGGAGACCTCCCTTTGTTCCCGGCACCCTCGGCTGAGTTGCCAGGATCTCTGCTAAAACCAGGTGGTGGTTCCCCCTTCTAAAGCTGTGGGGGTCCCCACTCTGTCCAGGCTGCGTGGTTCTCTCCTCCAGGGCTGCCGCGTGGTTCTCCCTCTCTCAGGGCTGTGGGAAGGGGAGAGTCCCCACTCTGCCAGAACTCGTATCCTTCCAGCTTTACTGGGCTGCCATCATGAGTCTGGGCAGGCGTGGCCCCATGTCCTGGAGTCAATTATCTCCAAGCTCCCACGCAGGTGCTGTAACTTGCAGGCGCTGTAACTCGGGGGACCTGCCCCCCCAGTTACGTTTTGGTGGGGAAGTTACTTCCATTCCCCTGGCTCAGGGCATGGCCACAGCTATTTAACATATCTAAGCGACCAGCCAAAGGCTATAGGTATGCTAAATGACCATGCCATGGATTAGCTGCAAAGCTGCCCTGCATGTTCTTGCTGTGTGCCCCTTCCCTCAACTCACACCTGTGGAGGAAGAGGTGAAGACACCTTAAAATCTCCTGGACACCTTGAGTTCTGGACCCCATTTCAAATGCCTATTTGGGGTCCCCTGTCTTGGCTGCACCCTGTAACAATTTGAAGGAGAATTATCAGAGAGAAACATCTGAAGACCCATAAACACTGCATGAGCCGTTTAGCTCAGTTACAGGGCTGGGAGAGAGAGAGGAAGTGCTGGGGAGGATGCTTGTACAAGCTCATAAATAAAAAGCACATCAATTTTGGAAGTTTTATTTTCATTATGAAATTACATCTATGCTTTCATTTTTACTGTTTACTGAAGTGTAATATCCTTGCAGAAAAGTACACATGTCGTACATGAACAGCTTACTGAGTTTTTACTGATTGCTTGTTAAAGGTAAAAACAAGAAACCAAAGTTAGAAGTAGGAGACAGGTTGGGAGAGACAGTATTCTTCTCTGTCACCATCTAGTGACAAGTGTGCACTTGATGGCCAGGTGTGGCTGCGTCTCCCCAGAATTGTCTCTGTTCCTTGAGGGACCAGTCAGGATTGCCTGAGGCATGACCCCTTGTGGGGATGCCCACAGTGACCTGTGACCTCACACCTGCATGGCTGCATCCAGTGACACCTGGGAGGGCAGCAAAAGTCTCCAGGTTCCAGGCGGTAAAAGAAATAGGGCTACGAGCAAGAAAGGGAATACATACAAAGACGCTGCTGTGATTTTCCCAGGAAACAGCTTGTGTTTCCATCCCGTGACTCATCACTGATTCAGACACGGGAGAAACCCGAAGGAAAGGCCATGCCTGGCTCTGAATATAAGATTGTGTCACTCCCCTTCCCAAAACCTTTCCATGACAACTTGATACACTAAGAATCAAAACTAGACTCCCAACCATGGTCTCTAAGTTATCTGGCATCACCCAACTCTCTAACCTCTCCCGATCCCCTCCTCCTTTACACATTGATCCTAACTCTACTGGCTGCTGTCCTGTTCCCTGGCCATGCCTCAGGGCCTTTGCACTTGCTTTGCCTGTGGGGTTCAGTCTGTCTGCTGAGTGAGCAGGACAACTTCCCTTGAAGCCAAGCCACTGGGTATAGACTCTGGGCTTGAAGTTTCTGGAAAATATTAACATCAGGGAGTATACCATTGGGTGAGAGTAGCTCCGACGGGTATTAGGGATGAAACATTTGGTGCTGGGATGTGCTCTGTGGCCTTCAACGCATCTGAACACGTGAATTCCCCAGCAGGCTACTGGGCCACTGCCCATGTGTTTCCTCCAGCAGCCTGACCTTTGAGCAGGATGAGCAATTCCTACAATGGCTGTCCCCTGGGGTGGCAGCCGGGGTACCCATGTGTTCTGACACATGATAAAAAAGCTTCAGACTAGAAAGTTCTCCTAGCAACTGTATTCTGCTCGAGCAAGCCAAGTTGGAATTCCTCGACCTGTGTCCACTTCCGGGGATGTGCCCAGAAGGTGAGTCTGAGGATCACGGCTGGGGGCGTCCCACAGCTCAGGAGTGCTCAGTGGCGTTCGTGCTTGGTCCCTGCTCATCTGGAATGCTTCCCTGCAGCGAGTATGAGGATGACTAATCTCTGGACATTGGAGGGCCCTAAGGATCATGCCTGTCTGACTCGGTAAGTGTCGCAGGAGCTTTACTAGGCAAGATCTCTAGGAGGCCACGGGCACATACCTCAGTGTCCTGACACCTCAGCTGACCGAGCGAGCTGTTCTCCCGCATATGCAGCATCTGTTCTCATGGGTGGTCCCTTTCGTCCAGGTCGATACAGTCTTCAGTTCTCGCCGGCATCCTCTCCTCCACTGTCATGTAAATACATGAGTGGTCTGTTTCTGTTTTTGAAAGATTCATTTTTACTTGTCTGTTAGGAAAACTCCCTCACTCATGGGTGGTCCTGCCTTGTAATTACCCCCAAGAGCCTCCGTCCAAGTTTCCAATCAACTTCAATTAAAACTCATTATCTGTTTTCCCTGCTTGGGTGGATAGGGTCTCCAAGGCAGAGTCATATCGGTCACAGTGACTTCAGTTGATCTGAGAAACAGGTTGTTTCAGAGTGCCCTTCTAAGTAGAAATGCCAGTTCTTAAAAATACACACACGCAACTCAGACCATTGTTGTTTTATTGGCTCTTTTGGAGTAGGTCAACTTGTATCCTGTTATTCAGGTCAGTTTATATCCCATCGTTTTTGATCATCAACCTGCAGTGGACTTGTCCAGAAGAAAGGCCAGGCAGGCTTAGCAGGGGCTCGCACACTCCCTCAGGAGCGGTGGGCTCATCCCTCTCCTGTTTGCTGGGGTGCAGCGAGTACAGTGATGGCTCCAGAGGAGATGTTCACCCAGAACCTGTGAACATGACCTTATCTGGAGTGGGTCTTTGCAGATGCAATTAAGGATCTGGAGATGAGATCATCTTAGATTTAGGGTGGGGTCTAAAACCAATGCATGGTGCCCTTAGAAGAGAGAGACAGAGACACAGACACACAGAGAAGGGGATGTGAGGACAGAGGCAGAGACTGGAGTTATGTGGCTCCAAGCCAAGGAGCACCAAGGACTGCAGTAACCACCAGAACCCAGGAGAGGAGCATGGGGTGGATTCTCCCTCAGACCCCCCAGAAGGAACAGATCGTGCCAACACCTTGATTTTGGACTTCTGGCCACCAGAACTGTGAAAGAAAAAAAACCCAAATGGTGGTGGTAGTTCATTTCGGCAGCCTAGCAGACTAATGCATAGGGCAGGGATGTGAGATGTTACCGTTTGCAGTAGTTTTTGGCATCATGGGATAATTTGAGTTTCCTTTAAGAGAGCGACCTGGGGACTAGAGGGTTATTTGGAGGTGGCACCATGGGTCCAGAATGGCAATGGTAAGGCGTTTGGAAATGGAAAGGCCAGAACAGGGGCTGGAGGCCTCCTTGACCCCGTAACACTAGGGATTTGGCTGAAGGAGGATTGGAAGTGTGTGTGTCTCTCACGTGAGACTAGTCTGTGCTGTCTAAATGGAAAATGAACACTTGCTGATGTAAGATTCACTCACACTTGTATAATTTGTGAGTAAAATGACAGCCATTGCCTGAACCAAACTGGAATCAGAAATGACCATTTTCCATTCACTCAGAGGGTTAGAATATACCCTTCCCCGCTTCAGAGCTGTCAGAGGTCTGTGCAGAGGGAAATGTCCATTAACAGGTGGCTTATGCTAGACCTCACCAGGTACAGAAGCCTGAGCCTCCTGTTCATGTGGAAGGGGTGGGGTTTCTTGGAGGGAGAGGAGGCACCAGTTGGTTATGAGGGGGCTGCATGTGTGTATATGTGTTGGGAACCGCCCTGACTGGTATCAGGAGCTGAAACCCCCGCCTAGGCTAAGGCTAAGGGAACGCCCTTGGAACCGTAAGCCAGCAAGGAGACAAAAGCTTATCTCCCTGGCAGGAATGCTGCTTCTGCTGCTTTATTCATAACTGAACCCCAAAAAGCTTGGTCGGTTAGCCAAAGACGGGTAAGATTCCCCAAGGGGGGAACGACCTAAGACAGGCACGATCACTTTGGGAGGCCCCCCAAAAGAAGGACTTGGGGGGCTGCAGCAAAAGGGGGTGATGGACCCTCGCTCCTTGGCTTTGACATAGCCTGAGTTCTCATCGCCTGGGAGAAAATCTCCTTATTGCCTTAGTTCCCTTGCTCCACCTAAGCCTGAAACAATGACAGGGTGGTGTAGCTCTGTGCTGAAAAGGGCGGATTCCCCGGGTGATCAGGCCTAAGAAAGAACATGTAAATTACTGTGAAACCTTCTTTGTTTAGAATGCTCTCAGTTGAATGAGAGAGGTCCAAGGAGGAAGTTAGTTTGTTCCTCAAAGTCTTACAGCTCTTTGACCCCGACTCAAAATAGACCAGCAGAGTTCCTTGTTTTCTATAGTTCCTTACTTCCCCCTGATAAGTACTGTACTTTACCTGAATTATTATGCAAAATGAGCTCAATAAAAGCAGGTATGGATGGTAAATCGGCGCGCTCTCCCACTAGGGGGTGGCCATTTCGCCCCTGCTTCCCCACAGAAACTAGTTTGTCTCTGTGCATGTTTTTTTCTCGCGTGTTTTTCGACAAGCCATCCACAGGATTCCGTGATCAGTGCTGGCCGGTGACCCACGCAACATATATGCAGTGTAGAGGGGGCACAGTCCACCTCCTGGTCAAGAAGGTGCCCTGTGTGGCTTTCCAGGCGGGGATGGCTGCAGGTCAGTGCGGGAGTCCCCAAGCATAAGGAGATTTCCACAGACTGTCCTCTTCCAGAAAAGAGGGGCCTGCGTTGTGGAAAATGGTATAGCAGTTCCTCCAAGTACTAAAAATAGAATCACCATATGATCCAGCAATTCTGCTTCTGGGTATCTGCCCCAAAGAATTGGAAGCAGGCTCTGAAGGAGATATTTGTACACCCATGTTCATAGCAGCATTATGCACAATGGTGAAAATGTGGAAGCAACCTGAGTATCCACTGGCAGATGAATGGATGAGCACAATGTGGGATATATATATGGAATACTATTGTCTTGAACAGGGAGGAAACTGACATACACTACAACACAGATGAAATAAGTCATTTGCAAAAAACAAACACTATGTGATTCCACTTAGATGAGGCCCTTAGATGACTCCAAATCGTGGAGGCAGAGAGTAGAATGGTCGGTGCCAGGGTACGGAGTTTCAGTTTTATAGGATGAAAGGAGTTATGGAGGTGGACGATGGTGATGGTTGCAGGATACTATGGATGTACTAAATAGCACTGAACTGTATGCTTCAAAGGCTAACGTGGTAACTTCCATGTTATGTGTGTCTTACCATAATAGAAAAAGGCGGGGTGGGCAACACTGGCCAAATACCTTGATGGAGTCCCTTTCAGGCCTGACTTGTTACAGCTTTATAAGAGAGAAGTTGAGAGTCGGTTTACTTGGCATTAAAATAAACCAGAATTATTTGGTTGGGGTAAAATTGGAAATAGGTAATCCTAACAGAGAAGAAGGAAAGAACGAGCCCTCCTCACGCCTCGTCAGCTGTAAAGGGCAACCGATGGACTTTCCCTGATGGTGTCATACCTGAGCCTGCGGTCCAGCCTTTCTTCTCTTTTCTCTTACGTCTATCAGACTTGGTTTCTCTTGCTTGCACACTGGGTGCTTTTGTATAAATTAAACTTTCTGGCATTCAGCTTCAAATTAAGCTCCTTGGAACTCTAGGATGAAAGCCCGGAAGCTAAAGGGGTCAAGGTGTTGGGATCAAAGCGTGCTTATATCTTTTTCTCCCAATCAGGAGGTGAGAGGCTAGCTTTAAAAACACACCCTGTATGTGTTCAGTGATTCATTACGGCCTGGTGTGTGGTCACAGCAAACTTCCACTGTCTCAATTTTCCGAGACAAGGAAACCGTGGAGACCAATGGGCTGCACGAGAGCGCGCCAGGCAGCCAGCAGTGAGGGATGAGGCCACCTTTGGGACGCAGGGCCTCTAGGGCATATCGTTAGGTGAGAAAAGCAGTATTCCAGAGTTCATATGGCATGCTTACATTGTTTTTTTAAGAGGGAAGATAAGATTGTGGGGGTACTTCCTTATATTTGCTGAGTGACACACTGCAAGGATAAGCAAGAAATCAACACAAATGGTTACCTATAGGGGGTGAGGGCAGAACAGGGAGGGAGTAAGACATAAGACATAAGACATAATACTGGTTTGCTTTTTAAATAATGTAGATAAGCTATTTTTCAAGAAGAGACTAATAAGACTGAGGTTTTCTGTTCTCTAAATATAGTGTGTTATATATAATATATAAAATCCATAGACCTATCTAACTAGCTACTTTTCTTGTATGCATCTATTTAGAATTTTTTAAATTCAGTCCGACAATGTAGTCTTTTACTTAGAGTGAGGTCTTCAGAAGATGAATGTCCAGGTGGAGAGAGCAAGGAGCAAGGCTGGTGAGTAGCCAGGGGCTAGATCACACACAGCGTCATAGTTATTATTGCAAAAGCAAGCCAGAGTCGCTGAAGGGCTTTAAGAGGGGGGAGGACTGAATACAATTGCTACGTATTAACTTTTCACTGCTCAGTTTTCTTTCTCTCTTTTTTCTTTTGCCATTTCACTGATAGAGTAAATGAAGTTATTTGCAACTCCCCATACTGGATCACAAATCAGCATGAATCGACCCTATTCAGGGCAAAACACTTTTGGAAACTTTAATAAAACATAACATTATTAACAGAGTAATCATCTAATATGAAGACCACTCTTTCAGTTAAAATGCCTTTTCCTAAAAACTATTGGAATTTGATTTTGAGATTCAGCAAGAAATCTTGGTAATTGTTAATAATGTGTTACTGACCTCATGACTATTAATACAAGTTGCTGATTACCTTATTGAAAATGTATTGAAATGTTTTTGTTTTAGTTCTACCATGAATAAGTTTATGTAAAAAAAGATAGTGAATTTTAGAAATGAATTAACCAAAACCCAAATTTGTCTCTCTTTTTTATTCCCCCACCCCTCTAGTTAAAGTTTAGTCTACCTTTTTTTTAAAGCATCACTCCTCAAAGTGAGAACTTTGAACACTGGGACATTTTTAGGAGTTTGCAAGGTAGAAACTATTTTCTGGGTGAATCAGGATGGTATTTGCTCCTGTTCCTGTGTCCACATCTTCTCTGGGGCTGAGAGCTCGGGGCGGGGGTGCAGTGTGGAAGTGGAGCCCCAGCCTGACTCAAGGCAGCTGCACCAAATCAAAGTTTTCACCACCACACATGCGTAGTTAAAAACAAAAACCTCGTTTCACCCAAGAATATCATGTAAAAAGTATTTGTTATCTTTCTTTATGCCCCATTAAGAGAACAAATCCAAGTGGTAATCCCTAAGTAATGATGATTGTTGTTGGTTTCTAAACAGAAAAAGTGATGAGGCCAGCTACCAGCTACAGAAGTTTCTTTGTGGAGACCTGGAAACCGGCTGCGGCATCTCATTGTCTTAAGGCGTTCTGGAACCTTAGTGAATCTGAGCGACAAGTTTCTAAGAGGAGAGATTACAGAAATCTTTTAGTGCAATGAAAATTCCCTGCTTACGACCTTTTCTTTTTTCCTCCACTTGACACACTGTCCCTAAAAGCCATTGACATTACTCCTATTTTCTGTTTTTTTTTTTTGCTTTTTTTAGATTTACCTACAACCCCTCTGAAAAATCCTTGGCTATGATGTCTGAGATTTGGGAACAGAATGGCTCATTAATGTGACTAGAAACCAGATAATGAAATTTGTGTTTGGCTTAACTACTAGGGAAAAGGGCATGGAGAAATAAGCCACACGTAGTCCTTCTAGTATTTTCCTTTGATCAAATGTCATGGTTATGAATAATAGAAATCCTGGGTTAGCTGGAAAGCTGACTAAGTAGCACCGAGTTACTATGTTATTCTAAAGTAAACAAACATGTCCCTTCATTGTCTCTGTGGTTTCTTTTTACAGGTGCATTTTAAAAGTTTTATATTTTAATGATATGGATTTCATTACCATTGATGACATCTGAATGACAGCTCATGAACAAGAATTGGAAGAAGATGAATTCTTTAACTTTGGAAATGGCTGGAGAATGTTTTGTGAGCAGGTAGGTATCCTTTCTTAAGGAAACTTTCTGAGTATCCAGTCATGGGAGAGGTGACAAAGAAACCCACTTGGAGCCTGCTGGAGAGAGACTGGACAATGGCACTGAAAGAAACTGATGTAAAAGTTGATTTTGCAGCCTGGCTATATATTTACTTAGCTTAAATCTCTGTCTCCATTTTCCTCAGTGACGAAGTCTTCTTCTTTCATAGAAGACTTGCTAGTCTTCTGTGGACGTAAAGCCCACTTCTTCCTTCTCTGTGGGTTGGTTTCTATCTTTAAGAGGAAACATAAGTCATAAATATGTACTTCCCAAACTTCTTGTTGGTCCCTCTCTGGCAAACTCATCCACTTTTTTACTGAGCCCTGCTTTGGTATCATGTCACTAAGCTTCAGTAAAAAATAATAACTTGATATATTACAAAACTATAATTATCAAACCAGTCTGATACTGGCATGAAGATACAGACCAGCAGAACAAAATGGAGAGCTCAGAAATAAACCCAGTCATGTATGGCCAACTGACCTTTGATAATGGAGTTAAGACTACACAATGGGAAAATGATATTCTCTTCAACAAATGCTGTTGGGAAAACTTGATATCATATGCATAAAGACAAAATTGTGTCCTTAAATTATGTCATACACAAAAGTCAACTCAGAATTGATTGAAGCCTTAAATATGGGGCCCAAAACTATAAAACTGCTAGAAGAAAACATAGGAGAAAATTCCTTGACACTGTTCTTGGCGATGATTTCTTGGATGTGACACCAAAGCACAGTTAACAAAACCAAGAACAAGTGGGATTACATCAAACTAACAACCTCTGCACAGCAAGAGGAACCATCAAGAAAATGAAAAGGCAACCTACAGAAGGAGGAAAAATATTTGAAAACTCTTATTTCTAATAAGGGTTAATATTCAAAATATAAAAGAAACTCCTACAACTCAACAGTGAAAAACCAAATATCCCAATTAAAAAATCGGCAAAGGACTTAACTAGATATTTTCTCCATAGGAGACATACAGATGGCCAACAAGTACATGAAAAGCTGCTCAATATCATCAGTCATCAGAGAACTCCAAATCAAAACCATACATCAGTTCATACTTGTTGGGATGGCCAATGTCTTTAGTAGGTGTCCTGTAGGGTCCAGTGGCACAGCTTCCCCATTCACCCAAGCTGGGCATTCCAGGTGCACACCCCCATGTGGACTGTGCACACCCTCCTGATGTAGTTGAGCCTCCATTGTTGTTGGCACATTAATAGGAGGGATTTACCACAAGATCCATTAGCTGCAGGGACCAGCTGAGGCCACTGTGGAGGATCAGCTATGCAGGGGCCCACCCCATGGAGCAGGACTTACCTCAACGGGGCTCTAGTGCTTGCTGAATCTGCCCCTTGAGTGTGTTGCTTGTAGAAGTGGTTGGGTGGTGCTTTGGTGTGGCCTGAAGTTGTCCACTGGGTACACTGGCTCTGGGGCCTCCCAGGAGGTACATGCCAAGATCAGCCACCTGTGTTCCTCTTAGGGCCACCTGGCATGAGTTATAAAGTGATCTGCAGATGGTGGCTATGTCTGCTGGTCTTGGAGGTGCCCAGGAGAGGCCCAGCTGTGAACCAAGACCAGCTATTGCTAGTGCCAGGGGCTACTTAGTGAAAAGTACAGAGCATGCTGAGGCCAGATGCTGCTTGTTTGAGAGATTTTAAGAAAATCTGAAGCATGAGCCAAAACAGCCACTGGAAACAGCTTGGGTGGGCCCACAAGTTGGTGGGGTGGGGTCTCAGGGAATCGCCAAGGTGTCGTGACAGTGTGAGCCAGGTTGATGGAGACTCAGATATGGCGCCCATCTGCCTGCTCTGTAGGGGGAAGGTTCATCAAAGGAACAATGTCCTCTGCCAGCACTTCTGTCTGGGAGAAAGCTGCCTGTCCAGCTCGCACTCTGATGCCTGACACTTCAGTTCCTCCCTGTATGTCCCTGGCGCCTTTTGAGCTGCTGCCCCAGCACTGGGGCTCAGAGGGGGTGAGTCCAAGTAAATCTGTGTGTGGGTCCTTTAAGAGGAACTTCCAGGGACTCCAGCAGTTTGTCTTCCATAGCCTCAATCCCTGCTGGCTTTTTACGGCCAGAAGTTGTGGGGACTTCTCTTCTTGGCTCTGCAACCCTGAGCTGGGGGCCTGGTGCCGGACTAGGACCCTTGTTCCTCAGGGGGGCCTCTGCAGCCATGATATCCCTCTGATTTTTGTCTGTCACACATGGGTGTGGGACCAGCTCTTTCTGCCTATCTGCCCCTCCTGTCAGTCTCTGTGCAGTTTCTTCTTTATCCCCTTAGTTGTAGGACTTTCATTCATCTAGATTTCAGTGAGTTCAGCATGATGATTGTTCTGTAGTTTAGTTGTAATTTTAATGTGGTTGTGGAAGTGTGTGAGTACTGTATTTATCTACGCTGCCATCTTGACCAGAAGCCCCAAAATATTTTCTCTTGTGCTGAACTGCTGCTTCTATTCACGTTGCTTGAATATGAACTTAGTGACTTTTAATTTCTGTGGAAGAATTTTGTATTTTGTAGATGTTTCATGTTTTGATAGTGATTTGAAAAAAATGCTCTCTAGTAAAATGTGCTTTGCAGTGCTATTTTAATTTCCTTCTCCCTCCCAGGAGAGGGATGCCTTTGGCTTCCTTTCTCCCAGGGCTCAGGCGCTCCCAGGAGGAAAATTTGTAAGGAGCTCCAAGATGTAAGTGTGGTATTCAACTCAAGAAACACTCCTATGAACTGACTGTGTTTCAAGATTCTGAGAGCTCAAGTTACTCTACCAGAAAGAGCTCCCTGGGCTTTAGGAGTTCCTCTGAATGAAGACCATCGTGATCATGGCTGGTTGTCTACCCAGGACAAGCACCCACCCACCCCTTCCTCACACAACCCCTGTGAGGCAGCAGAGGCTGACTCCAGCTTTTCTCAATAGGTGGGTTCTGACTCATGGAGTCCCACCATGGAACTCAATTATTCTTTTTGATGACTGCTTCAGGGTGGTCATGTGAACAAATGGGGCTCCATCAGATCCAAGGGATGACTTTTATTCCATGACAGAGGGTGTGATGATTACTTTTATATGTCAACCTGAGGGAATTCTGACTAACCTCAGGGGAGAGTCTTGTTCCCTCTCAAGGTGCATGAAGGAGAAAGCTCATTGCTCCAGTTACTGCTGCAGCTTTCTTATGGCCATGAACAAAACTGGTGCGCTGAAGAGGGAAGAACAGAGAGAACCACAGAGAAAGAAGAAGTCTTGCTTTTTCCTGGAGCCTGTCCCACCTTGGGATTCAGCTATGTGAGATAATAAATCTCTTAATTGTTTATATCTGTATTAGTCAGGCAGGTTTCCTCTGGCTTCAACGACATATTTAATCCGCTCTCTACTCACCAACCACTATTTGCCAGGTGCTGTCCTAGGTACTGGCTGTGGAACAGTGAACAATATGGTCCAAGTGTCTACCCTCATGAAACATCCTCTCTGGTAACAAGAACATAATACATACGTGAACACCTAAAATGAGGTCAGGTAATCAAGCAGGGTAGTGGAGTAGGGGGTATTGGCAGGGGTCATATGTTGGAGAGGCATGGTATTTGAATCAATGTGGTGGGAAATGAATAAAGTGAGGGAGTGAGCCATTAAAATATTTGAGGAAAAAATCTTCCCAGGCAGAGGGAATGGCATATTCAAAAGCACCAAGGCAGGAATGTGTAGTGTGTTTTATTATTTTTTTACATTTGGAAATCTTTCTATTTTTAAATTCTATTTTATTGATTATGCTATTACAGTTGTCCCAATTTTTCCCTCTTTGCCCTCTAACACCCAGCACCCACCTTCCCTCAAGTAATCCCCACACCTTTGTTCATGTCCATTGGTCATGTCCAATGATATAAGTTCTTCGGCTACTCCATTTCCTATACTGTACTTTATATCCCCATGGCCACTCTGATTACCAATTTGTACTTCTTAATCCCCTCTCCTCTTCATCCATTCTCCCACATCCCCCTGCCATCTGGCAACCATCAAAAGGCCCTCTATATCCATGATTATGTTTCTATTGTTTTTGTTTGTTTAGCTTTTTTTAGATTCAATTGTTGATAGATATGTATTTATTATCATTTTATCATTCATAATTTTGATCTTTTTCTTAAATAAGTTCCTTTAGCATTTTGTATAATATGACCTGGTGATGATAAACTCCTATAGTTTTTTTCTTGTCTGGGAAGCTTTTATCGGCCATTTGATTCTAAATGATTGCTTTGCTACATAGAGCAATCTAGGCAGGAGGTCCCTGCTTTTCATGACTTTGAATATTTCTTGCCAATCCCTTCTGGCCTGCAAAGTTTCTTTTGAGAAATCAACTGACAGTCTAATGGGAACTCCCCTATAGGTAACTAACTGCTTTTCTCTTGCTGCTTTTAAGATTCTCTCTTTACCTTTAAACTTTGGCATTTTAATTATGATGTGTTTTGGTGTGGGCCTCTTTGCATGCATCTTGTTTGGGACTCTCTGTGCTTTCTGGACTTGCATGTCTATTTCCCTCACAAAATTCAGGAATTTTTTTCATTATTTTTAAAAATAAGTGTCCAATTTCTTGCTCTTTCTCTTCTCCTTCTGGCACCCCTATTATGCAAATGTTGGAATGTTTGAAGTTGTCCCAAAGGCTTCTTATACTATCCTCATTTTTTTGGATTCTTTTTTCTTCATGGTTGTTTTTTGCTTCCTTATGTTTCAAACCAGCCATTCATATAGAAAAGACACTGTTAACAGCTTGGGTAGGCCCACAAGTTCATAGGATGGAGGCTTAGTGGATATCCAAGGTGGGGCAAACAGTGTTAGCCAGCTTGATGGAGTCTCAGATATGGCATCCGCCTGCCAGCTCTGTGGCTTTGTGAGGGGAAGGTTCAGAAAAGGAATGATGGCCTTTGCCTGCCTTTCTGTCTTGGAGAAAGCTGTCCTATAACTCTTGTCTTGATGCTAGATGCTTCAGTTGCTCCCTGTATGCCATTGGTACCTTTCAAACTGCTACTTTGGTGCTGGAGCTCAGAGGGGGCAAGTCTGAGTAAGTCTGTATGCAGGTTCTTTAAGGGAAACTGCTTGGGGCTTCAGAAGTTTCTTCTACCAACTCATTCTCTGCTGACTTTTGCAGCCAGAAGTTATGGGGCCTTATCTTCCTGGCTCTGGAACCATGGTTGGGGAGCCTGGTAGGGGGCTGGGGCTCCTTGTTCCTGAGATATCCCTCCTGAATTTTTATCCACCATACATGGATGTGGGACCAGCCTATTCAGTATTGCCACTCTTCCTACTGGTCTGGATAGACTGGTTTCTTTAATTCTGTAATTGTCAGACTTCTATTCAGCTGGGTTTCTGATGATTCTGAGTGATGGTTTTTCTGTAGTTTAGTTGTAATTTTTATGTGGTTGTGCAAGGAGGTAAGTTGTGTTTACCTATGCCTCCATCTTGACTAGAAGTCTATTGGAAATTGTTTGGTGTGTTTAAGAGAAAAATAGGAGGTTGGTACAGCTGTGTGATAGGGAGATTGGTGGTAGAGTGAGGCAGTGATGAGACAAGTGGGTTCCTAAAGGCTGCGGTAGTGAACTGGAATTGCATGTTTTTGTGAATGGAAACTATTGGAGAATACTAAGTATGGAAGTTATTTGCAACTCAAAGTATCTTAATGGGTACAGAAGTTAGGTAACTTGGACCTGAGGTTACAATCTGTAAAAACCAGGGTACTCTCTGATAGCAAGTCTGACTTTAAGCCTTTGAATAGTTATTACACCCATTTGGTCTCCAAGGAATCCATCAGATTAACTAAATGTTGCTGCATTTTTGTAGTTTTGAATAACAAAAATTCATTGTAACTACATACTCATGTATGGATATAATACGATATTGAGAAAATACCTGATTTTCATATTGTATAAGAATTTAAACATTATTTAAAATCATAAGTAACTATTTATTTGAGCACAAGCTTTTGCAGCCTCTGTTGAGATGACATCATGTGCTTATCCTCCTTTGATCTATTAATACAGAGAATTATGTGAACAGATTTCCTGTTACTGAATCATCCTTATATTTCTGGAATAAACCCAACTTGGCCATGGTATGTTATTTGTTTAATATAATGCTGGATTCATTTGCTAATATTTTATTTTCATTATTACATCAGTATTCATAAAAGAAATAAGATTATAGCTTTCTCTTCTGTTGCTCTCTAGTTCTGGCTTTAGTATTAGTGTCTTTGTAAAAATTGGGATGTTTTTCTTCTGTCTCTGAGATTGTTTAAATAGCGTCAAACTTTTTTCCTTGGAGATTTAAAAAAATCAGTTTTTACAGTTAACACAATCTACTCACCTTAAAAAACCAATTATTTTTCATATGACTTTCCATTTTTGTCCTTATGCCTGCATAATTGTTAAATAGATGTGGTTACACCATTTGTTATACATAATTTACATTCTAATTTTCCCTTTAAACTTATTTCAAATGCTATTCTACAAGCTACAGGCTTTATAATTTCAACTGATAAATACTATTCCATTCTGTGGATGGACCACAGTTTAATAATTTCCTATCCTTGCATAATTAGGATGTTTCCTATTTCTGTAAGATAATGCTTCAAAAAGGCATTTTGTGTAACTTGTACTCTCATTTTAGATATTTTTGCTTTAGCATAAAGTCCCAGGCATAGGAGGCTAGAAACTTTTCTATGACTTTTGAGACATGTGGGCAAATTATTTTCCAAAAGCGTTGTACCAGTTTATCAGGTTTTCAGAATTTGTGTACGTTATTGGCACAGCATTTTTGTCAGTATTGGGTGTTATTTACATATATTTTTCTGTCATTAGGTATGAGACAGCACCATAAACATCTAGTCTGGAGTATCGGGTGGGGCAATGAGGACAGGACTTTCCATTAAGTGCATTAAGTTACTCATTCTGGAGTTGATTTAGTTGCTGTTGTTTCTCAGGTGTAGTAAGTGTTAGTCCTGAGGTCTGTCTGGAACCCTGGCCCCAGCTCTTGGATGCACTGTACCAACTGAAGTCAAAGCTCAGAACTCAGACTTTGTTGTGCTTTTCTTTTTCTTTTTTTAGTTTATTGGTGAGAGTGAGAGAGAGAGAGAGAAGGAGAGAGAGGGAGAGAGAGAAACTTGTTGTTCCATTTCCACTTAATGCATTTATTGGCTGGTTCTTATATGTACCCTGACCAGGGATTGAACCCACAGCCTTGACATATTGGGCTGACACTTTAACCAACTGAGCTACCTGACCAAGGTAATTAACATTGATTGAGCTCTTACCGTGTGCCAAAACACAAAGTCTTAACTGCATTTGCTTAGTTAATTCCCCAAAAATAAAATGGTTGAGAACACGAGGACCTCTCCAGGAAGATGAAGTATGAGCCAGCATCTGGTGGCCTCCTTTCAAAGACAGAATGCCTTCCATTTTCACGTCCTCTCAAACTCTTTAATTTGGTGACTATGAACACTAATCACTCTTCTGAGTAGGCTGGTAGCTGGCTTAGGGAGGGGAGAAAATATCTTGGCTCCTGGCACTGAACTTGTTCTTACCTAGTTAATCTAGAAAAAAACAAAACACCACTTGCCACCTCAGCAGAAAAAGACCTCTTATTTTTGTGAAATCAAAGTACTTTGTAACCATGACGAATTTCCAGTGTCAGTAAACTGTCCCCAGGGAGAGGTTCTGATTACTATCAGCTCCTCACGTAGGATAGCCGAGCTTGCATTTCCTCGAGCTGGAGTTATCACACAGGTGACGTCTCTAGGAGGGAGGCTGATCTCACCCCACCTGTCAGGGGTGCACAGAAGGATTAACGGAGAGCAGAGGGCAGTTGACAGAATTCTATGATTTTTTAAAATTTAGTTGAATTAAGTGATCCCAGGCAATTCAGAAAAATAAAATTGCCTGTTTTCATGGTGATGAAAGGATACAGATGACAGAGTCTAGAAACCAGACTCCTGCTCTTGAGTGAGTAAAGAGATTGGGAGGCAGGGAGAAGAGGTATGTTTTTAGATTAAAGTTCATCTTGAGTAATACACTAAAGCCTGCTTGCTTTCCTTAATTTGAAGTCCATCTGACTTGCTATTTTTGCCTTTTCCATAAATTAATATCAATCATTAATTTACTTAATAAACATATTGAACATGTAGAATATTCTTAGTTCTTTTTTTTGAGCCTGAGAATACTAATTCAAATACTATTTTGTCCCTACTTCCAAGTTAATTGTATTAATGAACAGGGGGTTGGGGAGGAGAAGGCACATGGACATGAGAGTGATGGATGTTGGGTCAAGGTGCTATGGGAACCCAGAGGCAATAAATACTTTCGTCCAAAGAGGCTGAGTCCTAGGCTTTGAGACCTCTTACTTGACTTCTTGCCTCTTTTCTCTACTACACATCTTTCCTGGGAGATCTTGTTCAATCCAAGGCTTTCCACCACCCCTGTGTGCAGATGACTCAGTTGTCTTCTTCATTGCCCTGAGCATTCTCTGGACCGCAGACCCACGTGTCCACTTGAGAGTAGGAGTCTCTTTTCAAATTTCTGGCAAATATTACAAAGCCAACACAGAGTGAACTCACTTGCTGGAAAACCTATTTCCAAAGATTCTCCTGCTGGCCAATGGTAGCATCACCTGCCGAGTCAACAGGCCAGACACTTGGGCCATCTGAGATGCCTCCCCTCCTCCATCCTTCACAATTGGATCCCAGTGTGTTAACCTCCCAAATAGATTTTGATTATGCTCTCTTTTATCCACACCTCTATTTTCTTAGTCCACACTCTCAGGACTTCTCCCGTCATTACCTCGATGGTCTTATGTCTGATAGGAGTCTCCTTTTTCCAGCCTAACCCTCCCTCCGTGAATACACACACCACTTCAATTATCTGAGTTAGAAAGATCTATTGTATCGGCAACTCTTATGTGATCATATCAGTCCTCTGCACAAAATCCTCCAGTATCTCCCTGGCAGAACCTGGCCCTTGCTCCCCCCTGGATTTGCCCTCCATCACCAGTAACTGCATCCCCATGCCCAAACGACTTTCCACTCCCTGACCCTTCTGAGTTCCCTCTCATTTCTGAATGTTTTCATGCTCTTTCCTCTACCAAGAATGTCCTTTTCCTTTCTCGTAACATGTTTAGTCCTAAGTCCTTTACATGCTCAGAGATCAACTCATCCCAAGAAGCCTTCTCTTCCTCCTCCAGGTTGGGTTAAGTGTCTCTCCTAACTTAGAGCCCTCTAGCCACATCTCTACCATAGCCTTTATCACTGTTGAAATTATTAGCTTATTTTTCAGTCTGTTCCTTTAGACTAATGCCAAGAACTATTCATATGCTTTTCATCTCTATCCCCATTACCTTAAACAGTGCTCAATAGGTAACTGCAGGATAAATGTTGTTGAAGAGGCAACTGAAACTCTCAAATTAAAAAAAATATAGTCAAGTGTTCAGGGCCAAGTAAATTGATCTCACAGAACTTATAGCAGAACCATTGCTAGCAAACACTTAGAAGCATGGAGGATGACAGGAGAGCCAAGAGATCAGCAAACACTGCTTACATCAAAAAACAAAGCAAGAGGTGAATTTTAAAGATTAGACAGGTAAGATTGATAGGTGTATACATCCATTTAGAAAGGCAATAGATGTACACCATGAGCTCACAAAAATGTCATGCGAAACTGAAAAACACTTTTTTGAGAGGTCTATGAAGCTACTAGATAAGGAAGATACAGAACATATTGATTTCAGAAAAGTATCTAAAATGTCTCATTTTCCTTTTTTTGGGAAGATGGAGGAGAGACCCAACATAGTGGTTGTCACGGGTGCTATTCCAGGAGCTCTGTCTGTTCCCAGCCTCTTCCCTTCTTGCAATGAAACTATTTAGGAAGATGGAGCTGTGGGTCTGTATTTAAAAAAATATTGTTGTTCATATATAGTTGTCTCCATTTTCACCCCCCATACCCTCCACCCCACCCATCCCCACCTCCCACCCTCCAACCTACCCCTTTGGCTTTGTCCATATGTGTTTTATACATGAATAAAAGATTTCTGAATATTGACTTTGAATCCTGCTGTTTTGCCACATTCACTTGTATTAACCAGTATTTTTAACAAGAATTGAATAAAAGATAAAACACTCTGCTTTGGATTCAAAGAAGGCACCGCATTTGTGCACATTTATTCTGTCCCATTCTTCCCTCCTTGACATTTTGATGCCATGATGAGCTTCTTGGTTGGAACTCTGGGTAGGATGAAGGGAAAGATTGTGAAAACTTCTTTCTCCCACTCTCCTTTTTATTGAAGAATATGTAGAATTTTTTACAAAGAAACGTAGTACATGGTTAAAAAGTCAAATACTGTACCAAGAGTTATAATAAAAAATGGCGTTTCTTGCTCTATCCCACCCTACTTCAAGTTCAGCTCTCCTGCAGCAACCATTTTTAACACTTTTTAGCAGTTTCTTTTGTAATTGACTTCTCCATTTCCAAGCATTATAATATGCCTATACTGCTACTTCTAGATTTATAAATTTCAGACATTCTTTATCAACTTTGAATTATGGAAGATGAGGGGCAGGTGTAAGCCGGGCATGGCGGTATAGTAGAGCACACATGTCACCGGCCCTTTTCCCTTTCCATGTCCTTCCAATACAGTTACCCTGTGCCCTTCTGCTCCAGTGTGGGCCATCCATACGGCTATTATTTCAGGACTCTCTTCTTCACTCTTGTGTTGGATCCATGATTCCTGGATTCAATATTTTTGTCTCCCTTTACTTACTTCCTTGTTTACATTGTTTGATAGCTTCCTGAGCTCATGCATGTCTGAACATTTCTTTATTCTGCCCTCATGCTTGATGGAAGGTTGTCTGGGTATAGTATTTCCTGAGATTAAAACAATTTGAATTAGAATTTTGAAGGCATTGTTTCATATTCCTGTAAAGAAGCTGTGGTGGATGCAGGACAGCCTCATCCTCAGCCTCATTTACAGTCAGGTCAGGGTTGTAGGACTGAGTTATGGCCAGTGGATGTGGGTGGAAGTGATGCACCTACTTCAGACCTCCACAATCCCCCAGGCCTCCCTTACCATGGTTGACTTCCATGGTTGTCTTAACAGGCCATGCCTTGAGGATGGTGGCCCCACAAGATGGATCCTTGTCCCTTTATGATTGCAGAGACTGTTTCTCTGCTTCTGTTGACTGTGAGTGATTTTACTCGCTGAGATTTAGTGGCTGCTGTTCGCTGACCCTGATTAATAAACAATTCCTATGCTATTCTGATTCTAGTTCCTTTTTATGTGACTTGTTTTCCATGTGACCTAGCTTTCTCTTTGGAAGATGGTGGGAAGAACACAGCAAGGACATGCCATTTGAGCACATCTCTGAAGGAGGAGTAAGTGTCTGCTGGGCAGAAGGAGCCTTAAAAAGTAAGGTGTGATGGTATAATAAAGTCTGTTTGAAGAACAGTGAAAAACCTGCACAGGAAGTCATTCATTCATTCATTCATTCATTCATTCAGTATTTATTCAGTGTGTATTACCTGAAAGATACACTATGAGGGGATAAAAAATGGCCCTTTATAGAGTAGAAATAGAAATGGGAATGTAAACAAAAATTTATAAAATATTATTTAAATACTGTCAGAGAAATATAACATGTGACTAAAGGCATAGGCTCTGGATACAGACTGCCTAATTCAAATTTTGATTCTACTTGCTTTAGATGTGTGGCCTTGGGCAAATTATTTAACTTCTGTTTCTCTATAGGTAAAATGAAGATAATGGTATTATAACAATATTCTTGTTGTAACAGTTAAGGAGACAATGAAATGTAAAGAGTTTCATATATATTAAGCACAGATAAAGATTTTATAATTTTAGCTATTATTATTATTATTATTATTATTATTACTGAGTATGTATAGGCATAGGCTGATGCTTGGCTGGGAAGGACCTTTTATGGGCTATGTCAAGGTGTTTGAGCTGTGTCTATAGACATTAGGAATCATTTCAACACAGAGATGAAGGAGAGAACCATTTTAGTGTTTTGTCATTCTACTTTGCCTTACAAAACCCACTTTCAAGGAAGCAGCAATTTTCCTAAACTTCCGTAAGCCCATTACATGATTACCCTCAATGGCCTGCCTGGGGCACGTTCACAAGTTCTTATTTTTATTAAACTGACACTGGCTTCAGAGTTCATCATTTTTTCATCATATATCAGTTTTGATTTCCCAGGGACAATGTGAGTCAATGTGAGTAGAATTTCTTCCTTTTATAACATCTGTTAGGCTACTGTGGTTTGATTCACTGGGTTGAGACATTTGAATGTTATAGAAGCACAGGCTGTCAGGGCTGGAAGGAGGCTTTGGGGATGCTCTCATACCAACCTCCTCACTTTCCAGATAAAGAAACTGAGGCCCAAGGGGGGTTGGTGATAGCTTTTCCTACAGTCAGCGGTGCTCCTGGAAGTAATTGTTAATGTTTGGGGGTGGTAAGTGATCATGACTCTTTCCTTGCTCTGAGCTGTGAACTAATAGAAAAATAAGACACAGGAATCTGACAGGAGGAGGTAAAAATATTGGTTTTCTTACTGAGTGAAGTTAAATTAGAGAGTACAACTTGATATGTAGTCAAATGGCCTTTGCTTGGAGTTGAACCAACATGTTTGACAGGCACTGGTGTCTGTCTGCCCTACGGGTTTGCCTTCTGCTCTCACCAGCAGAGCTGGTCTTCCACCATAGAGGCTGCGAGTGTCCAGACCTCCCATTCCAAGCCTTCTTTACAGCGAGGGCATGGGCACATGGCCTGATTCTGGCCAGTGTGACGCCAGAGGAAATGGGTGGGAACCTTTTGTGAGACCTTTCCTCTATTAAAAGAGAAATGCTTGTGACAAGATACTTTCCTCTCCTTATTCTCTCTCTCTCTCTCTGTGCTTTGGGCACTGCTGCTGAAGGACACTAAGCTTGGAGCTGGGGCAGGTCACGAAGGGACTCATGCCAACATGCCAAGGATGGCAGCCAGAAGGATGAGAAGTGCCCAAGGCCTTGGTGACACTTGCAGAGCATACCAATGCTCATCTCCCTGACACTGAGCTTCCTGATACTTAAGTGTAAGTACATTTATGCCACCTTTAGTGGTTTTCACTTGTTATTTGCAGCCCAAACCATCCTAACTGACAAATTTACTGGAACTCTAACCTTCCAACATGTTGAGTCACCATGTTATTTATTGATGTCATCAGTCATTCGGATAAGAGTCAGGGTGGGAGCATGGAGCAGTGTTCCATCCACACTTGTTTCTCTTGCCCACTGCAGAAAAGTGAAAGTGGGAGACAAACACCCCTCCCCTCAACCAACCCTGGTCATAGCATTGGGAAGAAAAGATTAGACTGGTGTCTAAAAATAAAAGGATCTTGTATCTTATAATTGTTTACATTGGGAAATTAGACTCATAACTTTATGTGATGAATGGAGTTGAATTGAGTGTGTGTGTGTGTATTCTGATAGAACTTCTAAAGCTTCATGCCTTTGGCTCAGTCTGCTGTAGGCCTCATGGGTCTTCGAAGTTCAGAAAGTGGAGCGTCGGCCTCCTGGTACTTACCACAGGTTGTGCTCTTATGCTGACTGTACAGAAAGAGGAGGCAGAGTAAACACACTGTATATACCCGGCAGCCCAAGCCTTTTGCCTGGTCTGTATTGTGAATGGGGGTAGGGAGGGCATGGAAAAACAAAAGAAACTGGTACCTTCTGCTTTCTATCTCAGATGCTCACTCTTGAACCAAGACATGATGTTGGGAGGAAGTCCAAGTAGCCTGTGGAGAGGTCTAGTTCAGTTAGTTAGAGCATTGTCCTGATACACCAAGGTTGCAGGTTCGATCCCCCATCAGGGCACATGCAGGAATCAGTGAATGCACAGTTAAGTGGAACAACAAATTGATGTTTCTCTTTCCCTTCCTCTCTCTATAATCAGCCAGAATTAACTTGCTAACCTGAAGTGGACCTTCCAGTCCCCAAGCTGAGCTGGTGTAGTTGATATCACGTGGGTCAGAAATGACCATCCCTCCCAAATCTTTGTCTAAATTGCAGAATTGTGAGCAAAATAAATAATTGTTTAAAAAAAGCAGAGTATCAACCACAGTGTTAGGCAGGCCTGAAATAGGCATCTTTTTTCCAGAGTCCTGGACATGAACAATGCAAAAAGGATGAACCTAGTGACTACATTTTTAAGGCACAGTAATTTCATTATGAAGTTTCCTTCTTCACTTTTGACCCTGAGGGAAGAGGATTATTAAAATTATGTCATTACCCATCAGGCTGTCAGAAAAGCCCAACTCATTTTTCCAAAGGGAGCTGCAGAAGAAGAGAAGTGGTCGAAGTGAATAGCTGTCTGCTAATCACATATAATTCCATATCCCCCACATTTCTTTGATGAGATACTTCAAGCTGCAAAGAGGGAAAATGCTTTTTCCCCTCTCCAAGTAATTGGGGTTAGTCATAAACTTAACCAGACCAGTGTGCCAAGGAGTGCCAAGAAGCCGATGTGCACCCTACCTGACCACTCACATGGAGGAGTCTTCAAATGGTTGGATGTGGAAACCATCAGGTTTAGTGTCTGTGATGGAAAAGAAGATAGCGGGGAAGTGGGCACTGACTGTGCTCCCTGAGCCTAATGTTCCCAAGATTGTTGCTGCCTGGGCTAGTCCATGCCCTCATGTGTGGGTCCCACACTCCACTAATGTGAAGCTTGAGGCATTTCATGATGATCCCCGCATGGACCCACTGAGTTTTCATTTAGCTATGGGAAAGCAAGTCTTGTTGACTTGACCATTTGCTCTTTTGGATATATTTGCCAAACTTTAATGGAGACTGACAAAATTTTGAGTTGGGGGGGGTGACAGAAATAAGTGATATTTATTGTTCTCTACCATCATTCAGTTGTTTACTCACTTAAGTGTTTGTTGCCTGCCATGTGCAGGCATTGGGGAGGGATGGGTGAACAGGAGATCACAGTGCAGCTCTAGGGGTACCCTTGGAGCTAACACTGGTGGCGGCTGGAGGCAAGTGAACTGTTGATGACGATGCCACGTAGAAGGAGCTCTGATAGGGAGGCACAAGGACTATGAAAGCACATGTCTTGGGCACCCACCTCAGACTTTGAGGATCAGAGAAGGCTTCTTGGAGGATGCAGTAGTTAAGCCAAGTCCTAAAGGATGTGTAGGGGTGAAGCAAACATAGGAGTTGGGGAGAGGAAAGGGCAAGTGTGAAGACCTGATGGGAGCTCGGAGTGAGAATGGGGAGGGGCCTGGGGAGAGGCTAGGGCTAAGGAGAGTGCTTTGTTAAGGCATTTCTATTTTATCCTGAGTGCATGGGGAGCAGTGAAGAGTTTCACCTAGAATATACAAATCAAGATTAGACTGATATTTAGAGAGGAACTTTTAGCTACAGTGAACAGAGAGGAAAGAGTCAGAGGCATTAGGAAAATGGTCTTCAAAAGTTCTGAATTAGGAAACTGAGTCACAATGTGTTTGGGAGATAGAAGTGATGGAATTGTGTATGTAGTGGGACAGTGGGACAGAGAAGTGCCTAGAATGCAGCTCAGGGGTTTCGTTTAGAGATGTAGAAGGCCAGATAGAGGGGGTGGAAAAGAGCCTGGAGAGAAAGATAATGAACTTCAGTTGGGACATAATAAGGCTGGGTTGTTTCTGAGGCATATGAATACAGGGGTCATGTAGACAGGGAGGAAATCCATTAGATGTTTATATAGTAATATTCAGATTGTTCCAGCTGTACGTTTTGAGCCTGGTTTGCTTTCTCTCCATGGATTGTTCACTCAGAATCATGGTTTTGAGACTTTTACTTTACTCAGCTCTGAAGTCTCAAACTACATCTCTAATCCTTGGTCAGCATTTTGCAAAGGTGGGTCAGTGGTTCCAAGAGACACCCAGCCCCCAGGGGCCACAGCTACACAGAGAAAGGAGTCTTAGATCAGCCTATCCTTTGTTATGAAATTTCTCCATGTCCTTGATTGTATTCGCTTCACTTCTCTGGACCTGATTACTAACCTGGCTTCACTGTTCACTAAACATCAGGACCATTGCTACTTTGGAGAAATTTCTTCTCATAATTTATTTTGGGGCAGGCCCTTCAGTGACGTGGTAAGAAGCTGTGATCCAGTCGGGTAAACTGCACATTTCCAAAGACTGAGACTCTCAGATAACATAATTAGGCCCAGCAGATCAGAAATTTGGTTCTGGATAAATAAAAAGTTTGACAAATCCCCTCCCAAAAAGTCTTTTATGGACTCTTGGCTGCTTGGAGCTTTGAAACTTAACATTGCATCAGCCACACAGGATCCTGGTCTAGCAAATCAGAGATTTCTATAAGGTCGATCTAATGCTCTCTTCCCTGTAGTCAGGGTGTCCAACCAATGGCCCATGGGCCCCATGGGGCTCTGAATTTGGCCCAACACAGAATCATTGATTTAATTAAAATATTATGAGATTTTGTTGTGATTTTATGTTGGAATGTATTTAATGTGTGGCCCAAGACAACTCGTCTTGTTCCAGTGTGGCCCAGAGACACCGAAAGCTTGGACACCCCTGCAGGCCGAGGTTTCTCACTG
This sequence comes from Phyllostomus discolor, assembly GCF_004126475.2. Lineage (NCBI taxonomy): Eukaryota > Metazoa > Chordata > Mammalia > Chiroptera > Phyllostomidae > Phyllostomus > Phyllostomus discolor. Next base: position 188,260,551 of record NC_040903.2, on the reverse strand, counting down.
CGAGAGCAAAAGAAGTGGCTGTAGCAGCTGAAGACAGTAAAAATCAGTCAGTCAGGGCTGAATTTGAATCCAGCTCCATCACTGATTAGTCAGTTTGTTTAAATTCTTGGGTCTCATTTTCCTTATCCTAAAGGGTAGGTAATCACACTTCACAGGGTATTGTTGTGAGGATCAATAGGTGTGCCATGTGACAAAAGGCTAGAAGGAGTTCAAATAATTACTCTTTTCCACTGCATAGCACCGCCTGTGCATTAGACCTGCACTGTCTAATAGGGCAGCCACCACCTGCAGCTCTTGAGCACTTGAAGTTTCACTGGTTTAAACGGGGATGTGTTATCAATGCAGATCAGACCCAAAGACTTAGTGTAAGAAAAGACTGTAAAAAGAGTGTAAAATATTTTTATTAAAATGTTTTAAATTGATTAGTTGAAATATGGACATTTTCATAATATATGGTTAAATGTAACTTTTATTTCTAGCAATTATCACACTGCGGTTAATTAAAATTAATCTCATGTGTTTCCTTCTAGTTTCTTTTTGTTTAATCCTCACCTGAGGATATGTTTATTGAATTGAGAGAGAGAGGAAAGCAGGGAGAGAGGAAGGGGGGAGAGAGAGAGAGAAAGAGAGAGAGAGACAGACAGACTTCAATCAGTTACTTCTTGTATGCACCCCAATGGGGGATTGAACCTGCAGCCTAGGAATATGCTCTGACTGGGAATCGATCCCACAACCTTTTGGTGCACATGATGACATTCCGACCAATGGAGCCACCTGGCCAGGGTTCCTTCTACTTTCTTCAGGTGGCTACTAGAAAATTGAAAATTGCTTATGTGGCTTGAATTTCATTTTTACTGGACACCTCTGTTTTGGAAATAGGATTTACTGCAAAGGGCTTCCAAGATCTGAGGTGGCAAGCAAAGTGCTCACCTGAGTCACCACAGCCACTTCCCAAGCTGGCGTCTTTGCTCCAGTCTATCTCCTCACTATGCCCACAAGGTCCTTCTAACCACAAACTTGGCTCCTACTTCACGTTAGAACAAAGACCAAATCCTTCATGGTGCCCACCCCGTAGCCCATCTACTGTAACCATCCTCATCCCTCTCTCTTCCTGAACACACTCTGTGCACAACCATGATGACTCCGTGTGGCTTCCCAAACTCACCACATCCTCCTCCATGTCTTTAGTCATTCAACAAACAGTCTTGGGGAATTAGCTGTGAGCCGAGCAGTGTTCTATGCACTGGGGAGACAGGGTTGAACAAGACTAAGATTCTGCTCTGAATTCCAACGGTAGAGTCAATGTGCGGCTTCCTTTGTCTGGAATGAATTCACTCCCAACTCACGGAAGTCAGGCCTCTTGGAAGTCTCTCCTAACGAGACCCCATAGTCTAAGCTCTCAGAGCTCCCTACCTCCATTGTATCACAGCATTTATGCATCTAATGTTATACTGATTTATTTATTTTTAAGCTTCTAGTTGTTTTAATTTAGTTTCTTAACAGTAATGCTTAAAAACTGATTTATCTTGTTTTTCTTAATACATCATAATTATTATTATTTAAAAATTGAGATATAATTGACATACCATATTGCATTAGTTTTAGGTATAACATATAACAACACAATGTGTTAACATATAACAACACAATGGTTTGTTATATGTATGTATTGTAAAATGATTACCAAATTAAGCCTAATTAACGTCCATCACCATGCATAGTTGCAAGCTTTTTTTCCCTTGTGTTGAGAATTTTAAGATCTATTCTCTTGGCAGCTTTCAAAGATACACTAGGCAGTATTAACCGTAGTCACCATGCTGAAGGTTGCATCCTCTGGGCTGGCTTATTTTACAACTGTAAGTCTGAGGCTTTTGGCTCCCTTCACCCCTGACTCCCACCCTGAAATAAAATGTTGATTTATTTTTTAAGCAAACTTTTTATTTTGAGATAATTGTAGATTGATATACAATTGTACGATATAATACAGAGACATCCAAGTACCTCCTATCCAGTTTCCCCCAATTTTTTTTTATATTTTAAAACTATCACGCACTATCAAAACCAGGGGATTGGCATTGCTACAACCAGCTATCTTGTTTAGATTTACCCAGTTTTATTTATTTTCTTGTGCATGTATTTTACTTCTATGCAAACTTGTGACATGTTTTGTTCATGTGTCTACCACCAGAGTCCAGAGACAACATTTCCGTTGTCACAAAACTCCTTCGTGTCACCTGTGTGTCACCGTGAGCACATCCTCCCTACCCCCAGTGCTCCTTAACACCAGGCAGCACAGTCTGTGCCCCATTTCTATCATGTTGTGATTTCAAGTTATATAAATGGGATAATATGGAATATAACCTTTTTGGATTGTTTCTTTTTCACTCAGCGTGGTTCTCCAGACATCCATCCAAGTTGGTGTGTGTTCATTCCGTTTTCCCGCCCAGTGGTGTTCCATGTTAAGGATGTGCCACAGTGTGGTGAGCCATTCACCGGTGGGAGGACACGTGAGTCGCTTCCAGTTTGGAGCTGTTATGAATAAGGCTGCTATGAACATTCGTGTACAGGTTCTTATGTGAACACACATTTCCATTTCCCTGGGAGAAATGGCGAATAGTGCAAGTTCTGGGTCATGTGTGTGTTGGTATATTTATCTTCCTCGCTAGGCTTCAGACATTTTGAGGGCAGGTTCTTAGCTCTGTTCATATTGGCATCACATGTACTTAATATGTATCTGACATATGGTAACACTCAATAAAACATGCAAGGACAAAAAGAAGAAAGAAAGAAGAAACAAAGACAAGAATGGGAAGAAGAAAAGAAATCTATCATTTCTGTCAGTTGTTAGCTATTCCACCTACCCCTTACTTCCTTATATCATCTTTTAATTTTTTTTTTGATGAAGCTAGTGACTCCAGTGCTAGGCAAAGCCTGGCACACAGCAGTTGCTTAATAGATATGTGTTAGATTATGTAATGAATACTCTGGAGAGTAGACCAGCTCTCTTCTACTCTCTACACTCCCCCTGCCCTGTCACCTTGCTCCTTCACTCAAGCACAAGCACAGCACACATGGACACACGCACGCACTCTGGGGCCATAATCCTAGGGGTAGTTTTCTGGAACAAAGCCAATAACTAACAAATGAGGTGCTGTTGCTTCATAGCTTAGCTAACAACAACCTTGACCTTGCCTGCCGAATTACAAATGAAGGATTTGGGGACCCAGCAGCTTTGTGGACTCATTCCAATGAGAATACAGGGTGCACTTGAAATAAAGAATGCTTCTTTGTGACTCATTAAGCTCCCCTCTGTTCCTCTCTATTAGGCATGTGTCTGCCATGCCCTGCAAAGCCTATGGCACTCAAAAGTGGAAGAGTCAGGCGGAAATAAAAACATTCCACTTCAGCACCTAAACCATGTGCCCTTAATCTGAAATAAATCTGTGACAATTGACAGATACTTCTTTCAGGCAGTTGTGGAGAAAGGCTTGACTTGTCCTAGTAAATCAGACACAAGCTTCATTATTTTTAGTCTCATAAAAAAAATTGTCACCATAGCAACAGTACTATCATCTAGGGCAAATGTTATCTCTTTAAGTCAAAATGAGGAGTTGTCCCACAAACACCCAGTGCTTCAAAAGGAAGAAATTACTTTTATTGAAAAGTAATTTCTTCCAAGACTTCAGCATTCATCTTAATTTGTAATCCCAGAACTTTCCCCTTGTCAATGAGGGGTATTACAAGCACCATACAACTTTGTAAAATCCAAGGCTGACCTTTCTTGTATCTGTTACCAGAAAATCATTAATTTTATTACTTCCTTGAGACACATAGGTTCATCTGTGGCTTTTTTATTCATGCACAGGAGGCATACTGCTAATTAATTTTATCCTTGGTCAGAGCATTGTGTATTCTGAGAGGATAATGGGGAAAAACATATGAGAGCATAAATATCTTTTTCTGCTTGCAGGATATTATTGTAAGTGATACAGCAAATGGCTTAGTTCTATGGGTCCTCACTTAGTGCCTGTAGACCAGAGGGGGTACTCAGTGTGTGTTGGTTGGCTCAGTTAGTTTGACTCCATTCTTGGTCAGAACTGAAATTGTTTGAAAGTAGTCCTGAAGATGTATTAATATATCGAATTTAAAAAAATCCTCATCCAAGGAGATGTTCACTGATTTTTAGAGAGACAAATGGAGTGAAAGACACATCAGTTGGTTTTCTCCCATGCACACCCCCACTAGGGATCGGACCCACCCTGACTGGGGATTGAACCCATGACTTTTTGGTGTATAGGATGACACTCTCACCAAATGAGCCATCCTGCCAGGTCAATATATTAACTTTTGGAACCATGGTAAACCTTATACCTCCAAAGTATGATTTGGAACTTAAAAATAAGCTCCAATACCTCAGACATTTTTTTTCCTGCTGCAAACCATGTTAATTTCAATGTCAGATCAGGTTGGCTTTGATTGGTGCCCACCCACGTCTTCTGGTTTCAGAATGCTGGTGAGGTCTCATTGCCTGCAAGGACTTTGCTTCTTCTATTTTCAGACCCAGTTTATCCCAGGGTATGCCTAACAATTAGTGGTGTGACATAATTTTTTATTGGCAGCTTTATATTTCTTTGCGCACACACAGTGATGATGGGATAAGAAAGAGGAACTTCCTTTATTGTCTGTTTATCATGGATCGAGCAATGAGATGAGCAATTTATATACATTATTTCATAGACTCTTCCCATGAGCTCTGTGAAGGAGATGTTTTCAGTTTTGTGGGAAGTTGAGATTCAGCAGGTGATGAGACTTATCCAACATCACAAGTTGGCAAGTGCCAGAGTTAAGATTTGGACACGGATCAGGATGGCTTTATTATGACACGAACCTTTCGTCTCCATCTGACTTGCCCTTAGCTTGTTATTTCATAAAGTAGTTTGCAGAAATTTATGTTCTGGTGTGAAGAAGGACCTTGTGATCACAGGGTCAAATCCATCACGTCAGAGATGAGGAAGCGAAGGCCGAGAGAAGTGAGTTTCCCAGTGTGGCCACACAAGAAGCTGTGCCACTGAGAATCAGTGTGGCTAAGCCGGGGCAGGGGGGCGGTTCCAGGCTCTGGCAGTGTCTCCACCTCCTGCACACAGTGTGCGCCACCGGGCCCTCTGTCTGGGGTTGCCCTTCATCCCTTTGAGGCACTGGCACTGCGCTCATGCCTCCTTCGCTGCCACGCTCTTTCAGACCTCAAGACGATTGCTCACCCATGCCCCTTCTTTCCTCTCTTTACCCCTAGAACCTGTCTCATGTGACGCACCCTCCAAAGTGACAATGAATCAATACAAAGATGATAGTGGAACAAGATTAGAGAAGATTCTCCAGGGCCTATGCTTGGAGACACTGCCCACATCTTTGTTTGTTACCTCAAGACAGTGACTTTGATGGTAGAAATGTCAACGGAGATGGGAGGGAAAGTGGGAGATGTGCAGACTATGGTGACAAGATATTCTATAGGGACCAGGGCTTCACGGAGCCTCTCTCACTCATAGAGAGGTGGGTGGCACAGTGTAAAGACTGGCATCCACACACCACTCCCCTTTTTACCCCACGATGAAGCTGATGGGCCAATGCCCTTCACACTGGGGAAGGATTCAGAGGCCTGTTTAACACAGTGTTCTGGACAGCACCTTTCAATCGGCTGCAGCTGGTTATAGGGGTGAAACAAACCTATCTGCCATCGTCAGTGTCATCAAAGGCCGATGACAGCGTAACTGAGCCTCCATTTCTCCCAATGGAAAAAGGAGAAAATAATCATTGATTTACAGAATTGCTGTAAGACTTAGAGATACCATATATAAGAGCACGGTGGATTCCATGGAGCCTGGTACACAGTGGGTGCTCAGTGACTATACATGGTCATTATCATCAGGTTAATGCTGATGGGGAGGGGGTAAGCCTAATGCCAAAGCTGCAATATAAGGGAGTCAGGGATTGTAGAAGAAAGGTACTCTTGGGCTCCATTTGTTATGTTTCTTTATCTTGTGATGTTTCAGACACAAGTCCGTATGTTTCAGGTCTAATCGAAAAGGGCCCAATAGTTTCCTTCAGAAACCCGGCTCAGGGTGGCAGCTCACCGCTGATTGGTTGGCTCCAGACCCAGCAGGCTGGGAGACCACACCAGGTAAACAGTCTGTCCCCTCACACCCCATTCTGATTATGACGTTCCCAGGCTGAAGTGCTGAAGAAAGTCCTTTATTCCGAGCCTAGTTCAATTTTCTATAAAACACATACGATAATAATCTGACTCTAGATATAGGTATATTGATGATACAGGGATGGATTCACTGAGGGCTGTTCCATGTTTTGAAAAAGTCAAACCTTTAATGAGTAACATGTTTATTTAAAGAACACCTTTTTCTTTTGCAGGAAATGGGAATATTTTAACTTCTGTATTTAGTATCATTTACCCATTTAATGGGCATCTTAACCATCTCTGGCTATGGCGTTATTACAGTGATACGTAAACTCCGAAGGGCAGGGATGATGCCTGCTTCTTTTATTTTTTAAACCACCCAGAATAATGTTGCAAACACAAGGTTTTTGATCCATTTGTATGCTGCTGATGCAGATTGGAATGAGAACTGAGTCCCATCCTCATAAAGGATATTATTTTATTCTTAATTTAGACTCTTAGGAACCAGCTATCATATCTTGCATGTAGCACAAATGTGTATATTTTAAAAAGTATCAATATTAACTGACTTTCTATTACCAAAGCCTGCTCAATGTAGAAAATGTGAAAAATTCTGAAACCTACGTAGAAGACATGAAATGTCTTAATTCGCATGCTGGAAGATAAATCACTTTGAACATCTTGGTATTTTTTTCCTATATGATTCATTTCCAAGTGCCGTTAATATTATCTAATCCTTAGCTCATTTTAAGGCTTTCAAACTGATTCTTCTCACTGTGATTTCCATCCTTTCAGTTAGTGATCCCATGTTCTTTCCAGGAAGAATTATTGTTTTGTTATTTTTCAATGTATTGAAATGTGTTGTGAGTGAAGGGAGTGAGTTTGCCATGAGCTACCAGTGACTGCCTCCTGTCTTGAAGGAAATTTGTGGTTACCACAGAGGAAAATTTAATCCATCTTGCCCCAATGCATTTGTTCTCCCGAGAGCTGGGTGAACTACCTTTGACTGTTTCCCTAAGATTATGTCACCCGCCAAGGTAACTTTCTGTTTCAGTAGGTGATGTTAAGAAACAAAACAACACCCTTTAGGTGAATCAGTTTTGGAAAATAGAGACCTGCTTTATATCTCAGGTCTTTGATGTGTTTAGAGGTTCCTGGAAGGATCTGCCTCTCTTTTGTTTTGATTTATAAGACCTTTCCTATATATTTGAGCAGTTGAGCAGCCCAGTAACCGAGGGTAGAGACATTTACCCAGAGCAAACTTCTATCACTCATTGCGACTCTCTGGGACTTTGGGTGCCGGTGTGAGCTCTAAGAGAAGAGTTAGCTCCAGCAAGATCAGGTAAGTGTGCCTCTGCGATTGTGACTTCACTCTTCCTGAGGGGAAGTCCGAAGAGCCCTGGTGAGGTGACAGGTTGGATGTAGGGCCTGGGAGATCAGATTCAGAAATAAATAAGTTTGCAGCTTTCTAAAGCAAAAATGAGTTGAGGGTGTTCCATAAATGCAATGTCCACTCTCACTTTGACACCCAGGTGTGTTCTGTCTAGTGGGCTGAGCATGAAGGGATTGATCTGGCTTCTGAAAAAGCACAGGATATGACCGAGACCCAGAGAGGATAGAACTTAACAGGAGGTTGGGACTATGTTTTAAATGCCTCTGGTGCTTTCCATCATTTGGATTTAAATTGAATCACAACTAGGTGCCATGATGGCAGAGGCACAGAGCAGAGGCATTTTAGAGTGGCTAGAACATGTTGCAGATGGCCACCAAGTCCAGTGCCAGGCTTCACAGTATCTCGTGCATATCCATGTTGTGTGGAGGGTTGGGTTAGTAACAGTACAGGTGGGCATACAATTATTATTTACCCACCTCCACACCTTAATTCCCCACCTACAACTCTGAAAGTGTAATTTTGAGCAAACATGTAATGTGGCACCAAATACAGTGGATATGAATAAAAGTAATTTGTGTGTATTCATGTATTATATTAGGAGATGCATTACTTTTGATGTGACTTGTATTTTGTGTTCATTTTGAAGAGACTATCGGAGCATGCTTTTTTAACACCTAGGCCAAGTCTAGCAGTTGGGCCAAAATGAGGAAAAGCCTGAGGATGCCCGTGGGGGGTTAGGTGTCCAGTGAGCACAGTGGGTCCATGGAATCCATATTGGAGTCACTTAGAAAAAATTTTGGGCACCTGTGTTGGAGCTTGTGGGCATCTGCAGTTTCTTGGCTCATTTCTTCTGGAATGCTAAGAGCAAGTTCCCTTTGACAGCAACTGTGATGGCTGCCCCTTGGAGGACAACTGGATCTGTTCATCAACTCTCTTTGCTTTCCCTCCCCAGAGGAAGAGCATGAAGCTGGCATACCTTCTCCTTGGCCCCATGGCCCTCCTCCTCCTGGCTGGCTGCTGCTGTGTTCTTAGCACCACCAGCGGGAACCTGCGCACCTTTGTGGGCTGTGCTGTGAGGGAGTTCACCTTCCTGGCCAAGAAGCCAGGCTGCAGGGGCCTTCGGATCACCACTGATGCCTGCTGGGGCCGCTGTGAGACCTGGGAGGTGAGTCTGAGACCGGCCCTGGTGGTGAGGCCTTCAGGGCCAGCGACTTGGCGTGATTCCTGAATGTTCACTTTTTTGATGAAATGAGGTAAAGCTAGGGCATCTGTCTTTTCCTATGGGCTTTTAAAAAATAACAATTATTTGGCATGCTCCAAAAAAAATCTGAAGGAAACATGACCTTGCCCCTCTAACAATGCATTGATAAAGTAATAATTTTACTCGGATGGTGTCTGTGTATTTGGGAATCAACTCTGGGAGTCAAGATGAGCTATTATTCTACCCATTTCACAGATGGCATGGAGGAAACTGAGGGGTAAATGACTGCAAAGTCATGTTTATTCCCACAGTGGAAAGGTAGGAATGATTCTTGGTTCAGGCATGGAACCAGAACTCTTCCCTGTGTTCTTCCTGCTGTGACAGAGCCGAGAGAGAGAGGGAGGGAGAGAGAGAGGCAGGCCCTGGGCTGTACGGCAGCTGAGGGGCATCCTCAGCCCCTCCTTCTGTGCTGCTCCTACAGCCCCACCCCCAAATTCCTGGGGGCCTCAGGGATTATCACTGACAGATCTGTTAAGTCCCTTTAGTTTTTTAAATATATTTTATTGATTATGCTATTACAGCTGTCCCATTTCCCCCCTTCACTCTCCTCTACCCTGCACACCCTCTCCCACCCACATTCCCTCCCTTTAGTTCATGTCCATGTGTCATAAGTTCTTTAGCTTCTACATTTCCCATACTATTCTTGTCCTCCCCCTGTCTATTTTCTACCTACCATCTATGCTACTTATTCTCTGTATCTTTCCCCCCTCTCTCCTCCTTCCACTCCCCTGTTGCTAACCCTCCATGTGATGTCCATTTCTGAGGTTCTGTTCCATTATTATTGAATTACATTCAGCCTTTTCAGAGGCATTGCATTTAAACTGGGGACAAAAATCACAAAGAACCCTATAGGGCTGTGGTGAAGATGTGTTTGCTGGATGAGAAGAGAGAGGGCCATTCAGCACCCCATCAAATCACAACATAGAGTGATCATTGACTCTTCCCACTGGGCCCTTAATTGGTTATAATGAAGTATCAGCTCTGATCCGGTCCTCTGGCTCAAAAATCTTTAATGGCCACCCACGACTGCAAATTCAATAACCGAATGTCAAGTTGTTAGCAATATGACGTCTGCCTCTTTTCTCAGCGATTATACATATTCTGAGCTCTGTCCTTGTCAGATTGATTTTAAAAGTTTTATTCATCACCCTTCATGAAATCTCAGTTTTGGGTTTTTTTTTTGTATCCTTTCTCATTTCCATCTGTCATGATCAAGTTTACGCTTTGATGCCAGAACTGACTCCTTTCCCAAGGGTTTTCTGACTCCATGACTCTACCCTATCTTCTGTCTTACTTCCTTGCCCACTCTACAACCCTAAATTTTAAGTTTTTTGAGGGCAGAGATTAATTCTTGCAACTTTTACAGCTCTTGTCAAAGTCATGCACGAACCAGGCAATCATAAACACCTGGTGAATTATATGGGACTGACCTCTACCTGGAGTTATGATGTTTATCCTCTAGCCTAATCAACGCCAACTTAGAAGCCCTTGCGCACCATGAGAGGTCACTGTCATTAGGAAAAATGTCTTCCTATTCAGGGACTCAGAGAGCAATCTACCATCACTTAGATAAAATTATAGCCCCATGAAGGAACTGAGTTATGGTGATGAAACTTCCAAATTAAATGAAACTGCTCCAGCAAGTTAGCTTTATTTTTGCATCATCAAGGGCTTGAGACCTAGTAGCCAAATGAAAATTTAGTTGCTAAAGATACCGTGGTCGTGACTTGACATCAAACATACTCAGGGAACTTGGACACCTTCTCATATTCAGGGCTTGGCCTGCTGGCGCCTCCCTCTGCCTGAAGTTCATTTTTGGGCTACTTGGAGCTCTTTCTGGGCTCAAGTCTCACCCCACCATTTCCTTCAATTCCATCTTCTCTTCTCCTTATTAACTGATGAATGTCTTTAATTGGATCATGGTCACCCACAGGAGGTCAGGAACTATGTTCTCACTGGAGAAATGAAAGCCCCAAGACCATTAGACAGCAAGATTCTCCTTCATGTTAGCTAGCTTTTATTGATGGCTTTATTGCTGTGAAAAGGGAGGTTACTTATAGAAAATAAATAAAAGAATGTGATTCATTTCCCCAGCAATCCAAAAGTTTCTGCGATATAAAGCACTTATTTTTGGTAACTTAACTGGAGAGCATGTCTGAAAATAGGATGTTTATGGTGAGAAAGTGGCTGCATTTACTTTGAAGGTCAAACTGTTGCTGAAAATAAGCATTTACTCATGGCCCAGGTTTAGGGTTGCCTGGTTTAACAAAAACCAAAACAAAACAAAAACAAACAAACCCCCCCAAACAGAATAAAACCATTGTGCATTAAACTTGAATATCAGATAAACAACCATTTTTTTGTAAAAGTTTGTCCCACACAACATTTGCAACAGACTTATACTAAAAGAATTTGTCATTCATTTAAAATTCCAATATGACTGGGTATCCTGTATCTTATCAGGCAACCCTGCCTAGGATTCCAGATTACTGAGGAAAAAGGACATAAAGCAAAATGAGGAAGGGTGAAATACTACCTTAGAAGCAGGAGAAAGCAATGGATGTTAAATTCAGCTTTTCTACACAATCCTTTCATTGAAGAATTTCATCCCGGACTTCCATTACACATATTTTTTATTTTAATTTTATTTTTTAAAAATATTTTATTTATTTATGTTTAGAGAGGGGGAGGGAGGGGAAAAGAGAGGGAGAGAAACATCAATGTGTGGTTGCCTCTTGAGTGCCCCCCATTGGGCATGTGGCCTGCAACCCAGGCACGTGCCCTGACTGGGAATTGAACCAGTAACCCTTTGGTTTGCAGGCTGGTGCTCAGTCCACTGAGCCACATCAGTCAGTATGCCCATACTTTTTAATTTGCTCTGATAAGAACAATAGATTACATTTACTAAACACTTACTGGGTGCAAGGCCTTGTGCATTACATAGATCACCTCACCTTATTGCCACAATGGTGCTCTGGGGTAGATACTGTTTTACAGATGAGAAACTGAGACGTCAGGGGTTTGTTTGTTTACTTGGAGAAGACAGATGAACAAACAAACAAATGAATTATGAGTTGATTACTGATAGCAATAAATGGTACCAAGAAAATGAAGCAGGATAGTTTGTTTTAATGCAGCAATTTTCAACCTTTTTCATCTTATGGCACACATAAACTACTAAAATTCTGCAGTGCACCAAAACGTATTCTTTCTTGCTAATCTGACAAAGAAAGATGGTATGATTCTGATTCACTCACACTGGGAGGCTACTGTTGTGTTGGGTGTTGCTGTTTTTTTATTTGACAACCTAAGGGAAAAGAGGTCAGTGCCCCTGACTAAACAGTCAGGTAGTTTTAAAAACTCCTGCAGCACCCCAGTTGAAAATCGTTGTTCTAATGGGTTTCCTATTTTCTACCTGTGGGGACAGAAGCCCATTCTGGAGCCCCCCTACATCGAAGCCCACCATCGAGTTTGTACCTACAACGAGACCAAACAGGTGACCATCAAGCTGCCCAACTGTGCCCCCGGAGTCGACCCTTTCTACACCTACCCCGTGGCTGTCCGCTGTGACTGCGGGGCTTGCTCCACGGCCACCACTGAGTGTGAGACCGTCTGAAGAACGCAGATGACAGCCGTGAGCCTCACAGACCCACCGGCATGGGCAGCACCAGCAGCTATTACCCCTGGATTCAAGGACTTTTTAATTTGGAGGAGGTTATCTGTCTCCCTTAGGTCCAGCTCAGGCACGAGACCCAGAGGCAGCATACATAAGCTAATGATGCAAAACAATATTTGTGCCGTCACTAAAATAATTGTCTAGTTCACAAACCCGCAAGTTAATTTTTACCTTGAGGCTCAGAACATAATTTGAATAACACTGTCACCCTCCAATTTGGATTTATAATATGCCAATGGTTTAAATGCACTTGGGCATAATTAATTAGGCATGGGTCTGGAAAGTTTTTAAATTCTCATGTCCTCCTTAATGACTGGTCTCCCACTAGATTTATGACCAAAGGGCCAGAAATCAATGAAATCCATGTTTAATTCTCATGCCCCCGCCCCAAATCTCACTGGAATCTTCCTTAGAGGAAGACTCCCTTCTCCTTTTAACGGAACAATTATCTACACGAGAGACAGAGACCTCTCAGACGTTTAAAAGGTAGGGAAATAGTAGCTCAAATTGAAAGGAGTCTGGATTTGGGCGATCCTTTTTCTCAGCGAATTCCCTAAGTCCCCTTAAGATCCTTAGCAAAGAGGTCCCTTTAAAATAAAAATCTCACAGAAATTGTAATTATAGCTATCATTTACACTTAGAAACTTACAAAATTAAACTCATGTTTGTGGATTCATGTGATGTTCTCCCAAAGCGATGCCCAAAATGATGAATCACAAGTGGCATTTCCCATTTAGCATATTTTAAATTGTAGTTGTAATTTTTTAAACTCAGAAATTTTACAGTTTGTAAGGGGTAAAACTGCATTGCTGGCTTAGGGGAAGGTCTGTGGTTGTATAGCTTTTGCCCTCTCGGAAACCTTACAGCAGCTGATTCTCTGTGACTTTAAAAAACAAACAAACTCGAATGCTATGCAAATGTCTGTAATTCTGACATTTTGGGGGTTGAAATGAACCTTGTTCCTTTTCCACAATATGCCAGGAGAATCTTACTAATGCCAATAAAGCATGTCCTCTGTCTTTTGAATTCATGAAAACGTTCCAAAATGGTCTTATTTAATACACTTAGAATAACAATAACAAGCCTTTCTAAAAATGAACTGCAAGGTTATTTTTACTTACACATTAACTTAGGACGTCATGTTTAGTAAGGGACATGGAGAGCTGGCTGGGTACCACGAGTCCCCAAAGTGTTCCTACCTGTGTTCCTACCCCCGGCGCGTCACAGCTGGGGGCCAGGAGTCCTCCTTGAGAGACGGACCAGTGAGTCCCCGTGAAAACATAAAGGCAAATTGGGATTGATAGTCAAGGACTGGCAGCTGAGGTGGACATCTGGGAACAAAGACCACGAGCGAAACCCAGCCCAACCTTTAGTGCAGAGCCATTTTGGTCGGCGAGAAAGTCAACTCTGACATGAAAAGCAGTGGAGTGCCCGGGGCCTGTGCTGGGACAGTGGGTGGTGACAGGGGGTGATACTGTGCCACACCACTCGAGTGTTTTCAGTGCATCCCTATGAACATCCCTCAGGACTTTTTGAGAGAAAGGGCTGCTTCTTAAGGAAACTTAGGGGAAATTGGCAGAGCTCATAAGGGCTTGCTAGAGTCTGAGGAAAGACCCAGCATCTGTAAGGGTCCTGACAGAAAGGGTCCTGATGGGAAGGAAATGAGACAGGGCAGTGGGGCCCTGAGGAGATGAGGAAACCCACAGGGGCTGTGAAACACGTCTGAACACTTGTTTAGGAGCAATGGGGCAGCCCTAGGCTGATGGAACAAGAAGAGGGCGTGACTATCAGACCCCAGAGAGCCTTGTAGGAGAGGGGTGCATAGGAAGATGCAGCCAACACCACCTGAGGCCTGGTGGGGAGGGAGGCTGTCAGCGCCCCAGTGTCACTCTGCTGCCCTGCCCGGATCTTCTGCGGAATCCAATGGGAAGGCAGAGAGCGAGGGAGCCCATTGACTCTGTCCATACACGTTGGCCTCCTGGGAAGCAGGTTGCAGAAGGGTAGAGAGGGATCTATGGGGCAAAGGAATGAAATCCAGCATAGCTATCTTTTGGGAAGCGTAGTGAGGCTGTCTGCCCCCGGCAGTGCTATGGGCCGTGGGAGCAATGAGGCATGCTGTAGCATCTCAATTACTGTGATGGACTGGGAGGGGCTACACATGGAAAAAAAGTAGGCACTGGCTAACACAGTGTGATGCCTTTTGAGAGGTGTGGAATAATGGTAACTACCAGGACTGTGGGATTAGTTGGCTGGTAAGTGCAATCAAAGCACTCGGGGCATGGTATGAAAGCTGACTTTGAAGAGATTCTTTTCTCCTGAAGCTGGAAATCAGGCCTAACTGGGAGAGCCGCTGAATTATTAAGAAGGCTGGACCCACCACACTAGCCATCTCCCATACTTAGGTCAAGGGCCTCCTGGGGAAGGAGTGGGGCACAGAGGCCTGCAACGGGGACAATTAGTGGATGAGGCTGAGTTTCTCTCGCAGAAGGGGCCACGTCACCTTGCCAGAGACCAGCCTCCCGCGCTTGGAGACCTGGCTGAGGACTCATCCCAGGAGGACGCTTTCCAAGGTCATACTTGCCCTCCTCACACACTGCCCACAACCCCGTTGGTTCTACTTGGATAATTGGGGTGAAGTCTCAGGAAGACCTGGCTGGGGAAGGATCTTCCCAGTGATGGGAGGACTGGGATTCTCTACTGAAGCTGCCTTGTCACTTGACTGGTGTACACAGTGACCAGTAGAATGAACTTGGGGGTGGATCTGAGGGTGTCAGACTGGGGTGAGAGAAGAGAGGGTGTCAGAGTATAAGACTGGATAAGAGTTCAGTCACATGGGGACACTGTCCCATGCTCAGGATTTCATATCCTCGTAAGAACACCCGGATCTAGTCCCTATACACTATTGGATGACTCCTTAAAGCCTGGGCAAAACAGTGGCTTGCATTAATGAATAGAAGTTGCCAGAACTGTCCTGGAAGAGTTTTTGAGGACAAAAGGCTCAGAAAGGTGGGTCTTCTAGAATGGGTTTATTACATGAGACCAGAGAACCCGCCAGCAGGCTATGGTCGTCTGGCGGATTTGGTGTGCTTGCCCTTTGATAAAGCAATGTAAGGAATATGCCGCTCAGGGGCGCCCACATCGTAGGAAAGCTGCACAGTGGCTGTCCTTTGTAGACGGAGGTTGGTGGCAGGAGAAACCGCTGTGAAACTGGGCTCCTTGGTGTCAGCGGAAGGGGGAGGGGTCTGGAACAACAGAGACCAGGTGGTGATGTGCAGCTGTAAGATGCAAGGCGACTATAATTGCTGTACCAGGCAGCAAAGCTCGTGGCACCCAGGGGACTCTGATGGGTAGGGTCTGTGGGCTGTACCTAGTCCATGGTACTCAAAACACTTCCACAGGAAATACATATTGTAACCAAAAAGTTATTAATTAAAAGGAGGAGACTATGTCTGTTGGTGCTAAATTTGAATCTTTTCAAATCTCTGTCTTCCCCTTTTCTTTCTCCTTCTCCCTTCTCTCTCTCTCTCACTTCCCTCACTTCTACAAACATTTATTAACTCTAATTTTGTGCAAGACACTGTGTTTGGGAAAAAAGTTATAAATATTGCCACCTTTTATGGATGTTACTAAAAGCAGGACTCGTGATATTAATGCTTTGTAATTCTTGTGTCAGCTACACTCTTAGGCGTTGTTATTACCATTCTGCAGATGATGAAACCGAAGCTCAGAAAGGTCAGGTAACTTGCCCCAGAGCAGGTAGCTGATGGACAGCGCAGGCCAGGTTTCCGTGACCCAGAACCCAACTCTCCCCATGGGAGCACGGCGCCTCTTTGGAGTGCTCCTTCCAAGTCAATCCTGCCTGGAGAAGTCTTTGAATTTACTGATGTCAGTCTCGCTGTCACCATTGATGAGCACGTTTGCAGTTCCTTCTGGACCTGGCTCATGCAGACTTGGGTTGTTTTATGGACATTGCAACTCTTCTCTAGTTTCCTGCATAACCTCTAGGAAGGCAATGTTTCGCTGTAGCTCAAATCAAAGCTTACTTCAGGAG
This sequence comes from Phyllostomus discolor, assembly GCF_004126475.2. Lineage (NCBI taxonomy): Eukaryota > Metazoa > Chordata > Mammalia > Chiroptera > Phyllostomidae > Phyllostomus > Phyllostomus discolor. The sequence goes on along the minus strand of NC_040903.2, from coordinate 188,243,983 downwards.
AGACTGAGGGTGAAAAGGAGCTGAACCTCAAAGGGAAATTCAGACGGCTGCGGAGATGAAGGTGGTGTGCTCGCACCTCGTTTCCCAGGTCAGGTGAACTCGGGGTGCAGGAGAATGATGTTTCAGTGCTTTTGAGGGGAGCTCTGGATAAAGCTAACTCTCAGCAACTCTTTACTCTTGGAAATATGTTTATTTTTGCAGTTAACGAAAGATGAAGAGAAGTTGGATTTCCCCACTATGAGAGTACTTTTTTTAAAGAAACATTGACTGCTTTTTTAAAAAGATTTTATTTATTTATTTTTAGAGAGGGAAGGGAGGGAGATATATATATAGAGAGAGAAACATCCATGTGCGGTTGCTGGGGGTCATGGCCTGTAACCCAGGCATGTGCCCTGACTGGGAATAGAACCTGCGACACTTTGGTTTGCAGCCCGTGCTCAATCCACTGAGCTATGCCAGCCAGGGCTGCTGAGAGCATTTTGGAATGAAGAATATAGTTTCTCAGAGTTCATTCTACTTCTGGGTTTATTAGCTCCATTGGTTGAATTCCGTTTCCCTTCTTCCATTGGTTAGGAAATGAATGAGGCACCAGGAAAGTACCAAATTCTGCTGAGTGACCCAATGAACTCCTCCAATTAATTAGACTTTTAACTTAATAAAAACATTCCTGAGATAACAAATTAACTATATATCTAATTGAAAATAGTGTAACATTGGTAAAACAAATTGTATTTCATGAAGTTTTCCAAGGACTGCTTGTCTTCTTCATTCAGGAGATGTTTTCTTAAAAGTAATGTGCACCTTATCCTTTTTGGTTTTCTTCAAAACATTAAATTATCAAGAAGTAACTTTTAAGCCGTGCTTTAGCAAATTCTGCAAATTTTATTTTCTGTTGACATTTTCTACTAGCAAAACAGTTTACTGGAAGTTTGGTTCTCATTTGCAAGATGGATCTTCTGGTATTTCTTTTACAGTGATCTCCCTTTGTTTTAATGAGTGTGATTGTTTGCATTTGGAACAAAGAGATCCTGGCTTAATGGCTGGTTGTGACATTGAGTATGCAAAGGCGGTGCTGAAGCCCTCTGAGGTGGTGATGTCCAGTAAAGCAATGAGAAATGGGAAAAGGATGAGAAAAGAGGAGCGCCTGAAAGCACTGTAATTGGTAGGGGAAGGCGGAGGCTTGTAACAAATTTAGAGGGATTATTCTATTCTCTGCTCCAGGTCCTCATTATCAGGAGTAAAGTCAACATTTCCTAAGCTTTGTGGCTTTATATTTGACTCTAAGTTCCTCCAGCTGTGCCATTTCTTTAGCACACTGCATAATTGAGTTAACAAAAAACAAACAAAAAAGGCTTCCTGATACACAGAATCAATTACATGCTTTGAACTTGATTGTTAAAAAATTGGGGCTTCGGAAAGTTATTCAAACGCCCAATAAAACAACTTCCCAACAGCCAGCCAACCAACCAAACATTCCCCAAAAGAGAAAGAAAAAGCATTTTGCTTTAACAAATAATATCAATATTACTAAAATGAGAATGGTAACTTATTGGGGGGGGGATTGATGTTTAAAATAGGATTTCCATTAAGGAATGAATGTAAATATCCCCGAGTCTCAAATAACATGATACAATTTAAAATCACTTGAAAGAGTATCTATTCACTTAGAATACACTATGTACACACAGTGAAGGATATAGGTGCATCATAAACAGTCATTATCTTGAGGAAGTATACATGCAGAATTATGCACTTAAAATGGAAATTTAATCCTGTTCATTTGCAAGTTCTTCCTACGGGAAATGCAGGAACAAATCATGTTTTCTTGGTCTCACTGTGCTGCTCCAGCAGATCCCTGGGAAGACTGTCATGGTGAGGTGCATCTTCAAAGGAAGGCGATCTCAGCTTTAAAAACTTCCATCTTCCATTTCCCTCTTGGAATCTGCATATTGAAACGGAAATATCTGGCGGGGGGGAGCCAATGTTACTGAGTGGAATTAAGACAGTCAGCATTTTAAAAAGATGTTGGAAATGTTTTTAAGAGGAAGATTTTGATCAGCTTTTGGCTCCTGCTGGAACAAACTCAGAAGCTAATGCTGAAACATCTCCCCATTGAAACATAAGTGTCAGTTAATGAGAAACAGAGTCCAGTTGAAATCGGCTGCAAATTTCAGCATCAACAAAACCCAAGCCAACTTCCGGACAAAGCCAAAAGGAACTAATGTAGCATCAGTTCACTCAATGCCAATCTTCACGCTGTCCGCTGCAGACAGGTGGGGAAACAAAAGCAAGTCGACTCTGATCAGGAGTTTTTCTTGTGTAGCACTGAATTATTTCAAGATGGTTCATTCACTAACGTTTTTATTCAGATGAAGAGAGGCCCTCAGATAGCTTGCACTGGGATTTCATGTTACTGTTGCAAGAAAAAGATGGCGAATCAAACACTTAAAAAATCACAAGTAAACGAATTTTGAAGGGAGATTGAAAATTGATGCAAGTTTTCTTGCCCTATTTGCCTCTTAGGAAGAAGATACACAGACTTTATCCTGTGGCCAGGGGAAGACAATGACTGTGAGGGTGTGCTGTGCTGTGCAGGATGTAGGTGGACAGGCAGTCCCTGGTGTAAGAAACACTTTTTGGCAGCTTGCGCCAGTGGTTATGAGCAAGAAATCAGGGATGCATTTGCGATGATGAAAATAATCTTTGGTAAGACTCTGTTTTTGGATTTGACTAAACTCTTCCAAGAATGCTAGCCATTTTGGGTAGCCACGCTGCTCCCAAACAAAAAAAGCTGCCCCAGGTTAAAAGCTTCTCAGTTTAAAGGTATCTTAGGCACACGTGCATTCCTGAGCCTAGAGCCGGAAGGAAGACACCTGATTGAGATTACCCAAGTCAGAACTGCCCTCAGTGCAAAGGGCAGCCTGCCTCAGGGAGCAGTGGTGTCCTTCCCAGAGCGGGTGGTGCCTTAAGGACTCTGTGTGCACAGTGACAGCAGGTCCTTACTCTGCTGTTCTCAGTACACAGAAAATGGTAACCCTTGTGCGCTTTCTTTATTTGTTTGAAGGTAGGTATGATTTGCCTTCAGAACTTCTTTAGCAACAGTGGAACCCAAAGTAGATGACAGGCTTCAGTGTGTGTGCACGCATGTGTACGTGTTTTTAAGGGCTCTTGTACACAAGGCAGGGTGTGGGCAGGGAAAGAAAGCCTGGTTCCCTGGGATGTTTAGCAAAAACACGTTGAATAAGTGAACACAACTCCGGTCTGTGCCTAGGACACACACACTGCCGAGTGCCCTGTTCAGAGGACACGTTGTCTGCGGTCCGTCTTCACTCCGGTGTCTAGGGCACGGTGTCTTCGTGAAGCTTCACCAAAAGTTTCATGCCTCAGAAATTTGTTTTATCTGCGTTTTATAACTTCATGCAATGTGAATCTTCCTTATTTCTCCATGGAAAGTCATTCTAGGGGGGCATTTTTCCCTCCCCTATAAACAGCAGAAAGACTTTCAGAACAGAAGTATTCAATCCTTCAGAGTTAGCAGATCTTTCTAAGCAGATGCTGCTTTTCTCTTTTGATTCCAAAATACGCCTTTTCCTTTTCTGCAGCTGGGCAGCACATGACAGGAAAAAGAAAGGACTTCCGAAAGCCTTACTATCCATCCCGTGAATGTGAACAATTCAAATATTAGCCCAAGGAATATCCAAAATGTAGCATCTGAGAGTCAAGGGAAGCTGCTGGTCTCTTCAAGAGGCCGCTGCATGTCTGGGTGTCTCACAGATCAGCATTCTCACATTTTAATGCGCACACAAATCACCTGGGGCCTTTTTAAAATGCAGATTTGGATTCATTAAGTCTGGACTGGGCCCGAGATACTGTCCTAGTCCTCCTAACTAGGTCCTGGGAAATACACACGCTATTGGTTCCTGCACCGCACTTTGAGTAGCAAAGAGCTAGACGATGTTCGTGTTCTAACTAACAGAGGCCCGGGGAAGGCAGTTTCCTTGACTGGCTGCTGTAGACACCCTTGGATAAAGCAGAAGTGACAGTGGGAGAAAAGACACACGACTTAAAAGTCAGAATATGGCACAAAATAAAATTCAAAGTTAAAGAGTACATGAAAGAATATTCCATTAATTATGATAAGTATACATCAAAAAGTCATGACCTAAGAAACAGATTGCAAGAAAGCCAACCCCGAGCAGGCCAGCCCTCCTTCCCTTGTCCTATCATTTCCCCTGTGCAGACTGCACGGGGGGAAACACGGACTGCTTCCGCTGGGATGAGCTTCTGCTGAGTGTACTCAAACGGCAATACTGCTCACTCGGAACAAAAAGCAGTTTAAGTCGGGTGATGAGAAGAGTGTAGACTTTATTAATCTCCTGGCCCATGGCTTCTCTAGGGAGGGACAAAATCCAATTCCTTAAAAATAATTGATTTAAAACCTGGTAGGTGGTGATATTTTTAAGTGTGTACTTACAAAGCTGCCACAAATATATCGCCCTGCCATGAAAGAGTTTCTATTATTTCTCCAAAGAATTAACATAAACTCAAGAGACTGACTTGTGCAGGGTCCCTGGGAGGCTAAGTGTGCCATGGTGGCTTCTAGGAGGACTCAGTTCTGGGCCTTGGGGACCCTCTCCTCATTGCCCCAGGCATCATATCCCCTGAGACACTCATCAGAACCTTTCACCAAAGGTAACCACATGCACTGGAAGGCTTGGTGGACATGGCTGAAAATGCAACAATGTTTCTTCAGCTAGAGAGTGCCATGAAGTTTCTGAGTCACTGGAGAACGCAGAACAAGATGAAACCGCCAGAGTAGAACATGTTGAAAACACATGCACAAAATGACTCTGGATTGGGATGTAATACTCCCTGAGGAGGGAAAAAATAGATTGTGACAAAGATTAATCAGGCATCCTTTACTCTAATTTCCTGTACTGGAAGTTGAAAGCCAAGAACTGTGGATGAACTTGCATCCCACGACCTCAGAGATGAGCCAAACCCTCCTTGACTCATTCCGCCCTAACCCAGAGAACTCTCCAAGGAGCAGGGCCAAGCCCCTTGTGCCTGGAGCACCTCGTGCAGAGCTTGGTGCTTTCGTTTCCTTTCTGGTCTTTGCTGACCATGGAAGCACCACAAATGGTTGCTTTATCTCATATTTTTGCACTCCATTATTGCTGCTGTGCATTTTAAATGCAATCTTGCCATTTAGATACATTTCACTGAAGATGATTAAATATCATTCATACAAGGAACTGTCTTTCCAGATATCCTCAAGTCATCCTTCTCAGGTTTTACATTATGTTCACTCCCAAGGAAACTTTCAACATAATGTATTCACTCATATTTCTTGATAAGCTTCCCTTCACTTCCTGTTCTGTGTTAACAGAGAAAGTGTGAGGGGGATGACTTGCTACAGGCTGTTAAAGAGCCTCCCTCTCCCCCTCCAAAAAAAGAAGAAGAATTTTGTCCATTTTTAATGAATCATGAGGTGGAATTATCTAGGACTATCACACAGCTAACCCTGATGGTTGCCTCTGTGTAGATACCGAGAAACGTGAAATGCTGTTCACATTAACATCCTCCTTTGTTCGTGGTGCCTCAGGGACAAGGCGGACGTACAGTTCTCTGGGAGAATGATCAGGTATGTGTTTCTGCCTTGCGTGTGGCTTTAGTTTTCTCTCCATTCTCTACATGTTTCCTTTAAAAAAGTACCTACCTTCCTTTTAAGAAACCGGGTTTCCCTGACCTTCTCTTTTTCTCTGCATTCCTAATGGTCCTTGAAATGAAAATGGTTTGTTGAGTTTCCCTATTTGTACTTGGGACCCCTGCTCAGTGATTCTTAAGAAGGTAACTGGTGACCCATGGTTTTCTCTGTTGAGGAAACGCTTTGCATTCTGGCATCCAAACATAGGGGTAGATTTAAAACCAAAGGCATACATGGTTAGATAATCATCTCCAGCATGGAATCAAACATTCTTTTAAAGCAAAAACCTCAGAATCTAATCTTCCATCACTGTGGTCTCATGGATGAGTTTGCCTTTATGAATGCAATACTACATCACTAAAGTATTACTTCACATCAATTATTTCTTCTTGAAGAGTCTCCATGTTACGAGTTGATTGCTCACAAAAACTTAACACTCTAAATAATGACTTATTTTGGCTTTAAATTCTGGGTTTAACTTTTTAAATTTTCTCCTACAATTGTGAATGTGGTTGTGATTGCTCCTTTACTACTATTTAAGTTTTATTTCCTTTTGGGTGATTCTATGAAAATTGTGTATGGTCACATCCACTTCATCTGGCACTTACAGACCAGAATCTTCCTCACGGTTCCTTGTACACCATGATCAGACACGTTGTTATAGAAGTCGCAGGACTAATACTCTCTTCTCGGCATAGGTACATGGTTTCTTTTTTCATTTCTCAGTTTGGCACTTCCTGGTTTAGGGTTGCTGTAGTTAATTGTAGTTATTCAGTAACTGTTCTTTGCGTATAATTTTTCTTTGTAGAAATTAGCCCAGATTTCTTACTGTTAACATGGCTTTGACTTATGTTTTAGTATTTTGTGTTTTTAAAATAGCCCAAATAGTCCATTAATTCTACCAAACAACCAGCCATCTGATTGAAAAAAACATCTGTCAAACTAGTTATCTGAACCATTAGATTGGGATTATGTTTCTGTGTACTGTGTAATTAAATTGGGATTATGTTACATTGTATACTATGGATTCTAGGCATGTCATGTGTCAATTCTTCTCTCTATGTTATTACTAGTTTGATGGGTTATTATATTTATAGTGGCCTAAGTTGTGTGTTTGAAATGTGGCTGGGATCTATAGGAAAAACAGATGCTATTCCAGTAATTATACTTATAAAGTCAAAGTTACTGTATGCGATAACCATATAGTATGGAGTTGAAGGGCACTAGGTGGGAAGGAGAAAAGCTGAGATCTGCCCCAGCTCTGTCACAAAATGTCTTCTTTAATTCATCTAGGTTTAAGTTTCCTCATCTGTACAATGAGGGGATTGGGCTACAAAAAGTTAAGACTCTACCTTCCAATGGAGATCAGGTTATCTTTTCTTGACTTTGGAAAATGGTGTGGACCATTAAAGGACCTGTCTTCAGATTTCTATGTCTCTTATCTTGCATTTCAGGGTATCACTGTATTCAATCTTAGGGCAGAAAACACTTTTTCTGGAAATGAACTAATATATCTTGACATGAAACAGGATAAGTGATTAATTTGGTGTCATGAAATTAACTCATTTTGGTTGCTTTGTTCTTCATTCTTGTATTCAATAGTTAGCTCCTGGGAGCTCCAGGAGCCTGTGCTCCACCCACACGCTAACAGTCTCCCCAGGTTCTGGTTCCAGGAAGGAGCGCGACCTTCCCGCTGTGAATGAGTTAATTTCTGCGGGCCACTGGGGAGGCGGTGGCCTGGGGAACCACTTGCCTGTAGAGTGCACACATCTGGACAATTCTCCTTGGCTGAGCAAACATCCTGCTCTCAATTTTCCATCCATATCAGTGAAAAGTGAGGAGCGGCCCTCTAGCAAGATGTAACCATGCAATAATGCAAGAAAACTGGCTAACAGTACTTCATTTATTACAGAACTAAATATTCATTGTTGTTTGTAAAGGAGGAATTCATAACCTCTGCAGAGTTATATTTGATACATGGTTGATTTCCATTTACAAAGGGAGAAAGTCTTGTTTTCTTGTCAGGCTTTGACTTACAAAACTTGTTTTCTTTTAGGTTAGTGTGTGTGTATGTGTGTGTGTGTGTGTGTATGTGTGCATGTGAGAGAGAATATTTAAGAGAATGTTTAGCAATTAGATGGCGGAGAAGGGAAATAGAATTGGAAATGTGAAAGAGGGAAAAACACATTCAGAAATTCCAAAAAAACAAACACACCCCAGCACACTGAGGGCGTGTTGTGGAAGGTCTTGACAGAGAAGACTCCCACCATAAACTCCTGTTGTTCTGTGCTTCCTCCAGGGGCAGAAGGGACTAGAGAGGCTGGATTTTTCTAACAGAAAGCGTGTGAATCTGGAAATTCTTAGACTAAAATTGGTGTAATTTCATGCTGCAGGGAGGCATTTTGCTTATGCAGTTGAAATAAAAAATAAAGTGCCTACCTGGGTGTTTCTAGGATAATTGTAAGCAAATGAGACTAATTAGAAGCCTTAGCAGTCTGTAATTAAAAGCTAGGAAGTAACTTACTCTGTGATAACATATCCCTGGATACTTGGAAGAGTCATACAGAAAGGACACAAAAGCTTCCTGGGGGCTTTTTCTCCCTCAAGGTCCCTGTTCTATGGAGTACATTGCTTTGAAAACAGGGGATAAATGTATCCAAAGCTTTGTACTCACAGATCTAGCCCCAAAATACACATTTTGCCCCTAAATATACATTTTGGACAATGACTATGGGAAATAGGGAGGGACAGTATTTCAGTACCAGTTGTACTTGGAAAATGCCATTTGCTGGTAAAAGGAATGGGAGCGTACATGGGCAAGCTGAGAAAGTACAGTAGCACCCCCTGCCCCTTATCTGTGGGGAATAAGTTTGAAGACCCCTAAGTTTGGATGCCTGAAACCAAATCTTATACATATTATGTTTTTTTCCTGTACATACATACCTTTTCATTTAAAGGAAGCACAGCTTCTCTTTGGCACATCCAAATGGCCAACATCGCTACTCTTGCACATCGGGACCATCATTAAACAAGATTAGGGTTACTTGGACACAGGCACTGTACTACCATGAGAGTCGATCTGATGACCGACAGGGCGCCTGAGTGACTGGCGGGCAGGCAGGCAGGCAGGCAGGCAGTGTGCACTGTGTGGAGAGGCCGGACAGAGGGATGATTCATGTTCTGAGCGGGACGGGGTGCATGGTGTGAGATTTCACCACAATACTCAGAACAGTACAAAATTTTTAACTTATGAATTGTTTGTTTCTGAAATTTCCATTTAATATTCTGAGACCATAATGACTGTGGGTAACTGAACCGTAGAAAGGGAAACCACAGATAAGGGGTGGGGGGTACCTGTACTTTCAGTTGAAGCAAGAGGCAAAATAGAGGCACCTTGCTTCCCTTTTGGGGACTTTTAAATGCTTGCTTTTTCATGCCCCGTGGCCAGACCCTTCATGTAGATCAGGTTCTTACTGGGCACGGGAGAAAGAGTGAAATCAGGGGAGGAAAAGGGGGTGCATGGGGGGAAGAAAAGTTCACTTTGCTGAATGAAGAATATTTAAAAAGATAAGTGTGCCATATTCTCCCTCCAGTCAACTTGATTGAAAAGCAAAAATACAACTTTATTAAACACAGTTCATTCCTAATTTGCCATGACAATATATAATACAGAAAAAATAAGGCTACTTATCAACATGAGCATTTCTAGGGTGAATCTTTGGCAAAAATGTAACCTGCAACTGTTTGGATAGCGTTTTCTTTCAACTGGGTTCAAAAACCATCCATGGCTCTACAGTTTCCAAAAGTTCTAACATTTTCTTATATCTTCTCCTAGTCAGGCATTCAGAGGTACAAGTTGGTTCTAATAGCTTTGGTAGAAACAGGCTGAAAATAGAAATGAATATAAAACATGTTAAGCTAATTTAGTATGGATTTGTAAGGCGTGAGTAAACTGGGAAATTAGTAAATTTCTTAAAATAATACATATGAATGTAAGACGCATAGGAAGAATAGCAGATGCAGAAAAAAGAGGGTAGTATTGTTTTCCCGTGTTTTGTAAAAGACATCAAGTAAGGCCACCAGTACAGGAACCCAGTGCCTCCTTTAGTTTTCCTGTGACGATTCCCTATCATCCTCATGTTCATGGGCGGGACAGATGCAAGAGAGGCTTTGACTTTGTTTCCAACGTGTCAGCAGCGGCACTGGCTGAAACCCCGGCTCAGCATTCTCGCAGAGTGTGCAATGTGGATGCTTCTGGCTGGTGGGGAGGACGAGGCAGTCGGCTGGCTAGTGGGCTGTGCTTGGGGTGCTCACGGGGCGGAGAAGGACGTCCTCTCTGGCCATGTCCTCCTGACTGGCTTGAACTTGGTTGTGGAAGCTGGCTGCCGTTCTCGCCTGAAGATGGGGTGGAGGTGGGTCTCCAGCCACCTCAGATAACTGAGCAGCAGCCGTGACACGCGGAGCAGTGTTTCTTCTTTTTTCTTCGGGTGGAAAATGGTGAGGATCGCTTCATCGAACACCGCTTTGAGGCCTTTCTGGGTCAGGGCCGAGCATTCCAAGTAGCACTGTGCTCCGATCTTCAACACAAAAGAGAGAGAGAGGCGTGAGAGGAAAGACAGAGAGGGAAGCGCAGTGACGTCAGCCCTCCGCCAGGCCAAGTGCTGCAGCTGCTTGTACCACAAGGAACCTGGGGGTTGGTTCGGATAATGCTCTTTATATTTTGCACTTCATTTTGCCTCTGCTATCCTGATTTTTAATATTTGCATATGTTTTTTACTTTCTGTCATTAACAATAGATGGTTCTGGATCCCTTTTGGTAAGCAATAAATTCTGAAAGTGATCCACAACCATGTATTCCTAATATCAGAATATAAAAGTATAAAAATTAATAGAGGATTGAAAAGGGGTGATATGGTTTCAATATATTTTGTGAACCACAGGGCTGTATCCTGTTGGTTTTAGCATCCTCTCATTTGTACACAGAATGTGTAAATTTGGTCCTAGTGAACTGTATCTGTGTCTTTCTGGACATAGTGAGGCAAAGTGTCAACTTGGTTGATAAACATATAGAAAGACAGTGGCTGATACAGTTTTACAGGTTATTCTTGAATAAAATTCACTTGTACTAGCTAATCCTCAGCAAGGAAATATCCAATTGATATTATTATTTGGTTTTAAGGTACTTTAAAAATCATTTTTAAGCACTTAATAAAACCCAAAGCATGTAAAAATAAAATTAGTAAAATGCATTTATTGGCAGAGACACCCTTCTTGTCAGAAGATAGTCTATGCATATTTAAAGGATAAAATATTTTATGCTTGCTTAGGGATTTATTTCAAAACTTTTAATGATTTCATACTGTGGTATATCTGATAATCACAAAACCCCAATAAGAAATAATAGAGATTCAAGCCAGAACTATAGGTTCTCATTAGAAAAACACTAGGGCAGAGCAGGGCATGCTTTGCAATGAACTTCACGAAATAATTCATGAGAGGGAGACCTGCAGTTGTTAGTGCTCACAAACTCAGTCTGGGCCAACAGTTTGATGCTGCCCTTTTAATATCTAGGACGTATGGAGAAATGCTCTATTATATGCTTCACATTATAAGAATAACTTTAAAGAATTTAAGCAGGTTTAGAAGAGTGGCTGGATGGTGAACTCCTAGAAACCATAGCAGATAAATGATGAAATCAGGGTAGCAAAACCACATGCTAATAGCTTATGTGAATGAGCAAAGGGCTGGTGCCAGGCAATAGGGAGAGGTGGGGATTGTGGTATGCTGTGAAGTGCACACCACCTCTACACTTGGCAGTCATACTCAGCTTTAGGCAATTGTTGCCATGCAGTAATGTTGGTTCACTATTGCCCAGCTTTGTATTTTTCAAGAGGAGTTGGACATTTGCATTTTTTAGTTACTATTTCCCAATTTTTAAAATAATTTGTGGCCCAAGCAAAATACTGATGTGGGATATCTTTGGTAGCAGCCAGCACTTGGTAATGTGTGGAGTAAAGAAATTTGTGGTTCAGCTTAGAATAGAGTGGGAACAGCTCCAGAAGGTAACATGAATTGCTTAAGGATATTCAAATAGAAAGTGAAAGAACTACACCCAGCACCTGGTCTCTTCTCTGTATGTTCTTTGCCTTGTTTCATGACAGTAACTGTGACCCTTATCAATTAGTTTCTCTGCAAGAAGCTGATCAAGTAGACAATTGACAAAATAATATTGTCCGCCTACTTGAAAGCCCACAGATATAAAAACTAAGCATAATGTTTCAGGAGCTTCCAGTCAAGATGGAGGCATAGATAGATGTGCTTTGCTTCTTCACACAGCCAAAAGAAGGATAACAACCAATTTAAAAACAAAAAAACAACTAGAACTACCAGAAAATCAAACTGTATGTAAGTCTGGGGCATGCCAAGCAGCAGCTGGTGGAGCAGGTGGTCCCACATTCATGTGCGGATAAGCCAGGAGGAAGAATTGGGGAGTGAGAAAGACCACGCAACCCAGGATTCCAGCACAGGATTGCAAAGCCTCAAACCTTGTGGCTGTAAAAATCTGGGGAGGTTGTGGCAGTGGGAGAAACTTCCAGCCTCACAGGAGAGTTTGTTGGAGAGACCCACAGGGTCCAAGAACATACACAAGCCCACCCGCCCGGGAATCAGTGCCCGAAAGGGCACAATCCACTTGAGGGAAGCGAGGGAAGTGACTGAAAGCTTGCGGAGAGCTGAGCATGTGGCATTGTTCCCTCTTGGACCCCTCCCACACATTCAGTGCCATGACAGCAGTGGAGTGGGGTCCCCACGCTGGCGAATACCTAATGCTTGCCCCTTATAACTTAACAGGTGCACCAAGACAAAGAAATATGGCCCAAATGAAAGAATAGATCAAAACTCCAGGAAAAGAACTAAGCAACAAGGAGATAGCCAAACTATCAGATGCGGAGTTCAAAACACTGATAATTAGGATGCTCACAGAAATGATTGAGTAAGGATGCAAAATAGAGGAAGAAGGGAAGGCTATACAAAATGAAATAAAGAAAAATATACAAGGAGCCAACAGTGAAGGGAAGGAAACCAGGACTCAAATCAAAGATTTAGAGCAGAAGGAAGAAATAAACATTTAACTACCACAGAATGAAGAAACAAGAATTAAAAAAAAATGAGGAGAGGCTTAGGAACATCTGGGACAACTTTAAACATTCCAAGATCTGAATCATAGGGGTGCCAGAAGGAGAAGAGGAAGAGCAAGAATTTGAAAACTTACTTGAACAAATAATGAAGGAATACTTCCCCAATCTGGCAAAGGAAATAGACATACAACTCCAAGATGATCAGGGAGTCCCAAAGAAGTTGGACCCAAGGAAACACACACCAAGGCACATCATAATTACATTACCCAAGGTTAAAGATAAGGAGAGAATCTTAAAAGCAGCAAGAGAAAAGGGGACAGTTACCTACAAAGGAGTTCCCATAAGACTCTCAGCTGATTTCTCAAAAAAAACCTTAAGGCAAGAAGGGCCTGGAAAGAAGTATTAAAACTTATGAAAGGCAAAGACCTACCTCCAAGATTACTCTATCCAGCAAAGTTATCATTTAGAATGGAAGAGGAGATAGAGTGCTTCCCAGATAATGTCAAGTTAAAGGAGTTCATCATCATCAAGCCATTATTATATGAAATGTTAAAGGGACTTATCTAAGAAAAAGAAGAGTATCAAAACAATGAATAGTAAAATGACAACAAACTCACAACTATCAACAACTGTACCTGAAAACAAAAACAAACTAAGCAAACAAATAGAACAGAAACAGGAACAGAAATGGAGATCACACAGAGGGTTATCAGCATGGAGGGGGAGGCAGGAGAATGGAGGAAAAAAGTACAGGGAATAAGAAGCATAAATGGTAGGTACAAAATAGACAGGGGGAGGAAATGGAGAAGCCAAAGAACTTATGTGCATAACCCATGGACATGAACTAAGGGTTGAGAGAGAATGCTGGAGGGAGGGGATGCAGGGAGGAGGGAGAGAGGGAAGGAAAAATGGGATAACTGTAATAGCATAAAATGTACACAAAAAAACTAAGCATGAAATAAAATAGTTCTGTTTGGGTCTAGATAGTATGTACTTTTTTTTTCTGTAAAGAATGATTACTGTATGAAGGAAACTACCTAAAGAAAAGATATTGGATCTTGAAGATCCATTTTATGGTTTTCATTTTGGTACTGGCTTGAACTTTGAATTAGATAATTTTTTTAAATAATGAAAAACAGTTGGATGCAAGAGAGGGATAAAAGGGAAAATTTTCCTAGTAGTGTCATGAAATGTCATTTGTTACGTGTTGGGATTGTGTCCAATGCTCAATATGAACACATGTGAAAAGCACATTATTCTAGTGAATGTGTCATCTCAATGACGGCTTGTAATCTGCTAGCTCTTGTCAGACGTCCTGTAAAAAAAAATACCCAGGAAGTGCTGTGGGGCCATTCTATTCAGAATACCTTCCCATGGATGACTGCAAGCCTCAGTGGATTCTGGAAATCACAGGAGAGCTGGACTGAGCTCCACTCATCTGTGGGGTTCTGGGCTGCCTGGTTCCACAGGACAGGCCAGTGCACTCTCGACTGGTGCTCCCCCACAGTGCTCTGACAGTGTGTGACATGTGGCCTTTTGATGGTATAGGAGGAGCCCAAACTTGTCTTCCCCAATTCAGACATTTCTGAAGACAATGCAATGGTAGATCAAGGAATTACTGTGTAACTGGGTTAATATAACATTATTTTGTTCTCATAGTTCCAGGACGAGTAGCAGTCAGATTATGGACATGATTTGGGAAATGTGTGTGAGAAACAAAACCCAGTTATAAGGTGAGTATTGGTAACCATGTACCAAGGGCTCTGAGCGTCAGAGAGAAGGTTTCGTGCTGGAGTGGGGAAAAGGCACAGCCTGGTTACAGGGATTGCTAAAAAACAAACAAACACCTCCCTCCCAAATGCCCCCAAACAAAAAAAAATCTGTTTATACCCACAAAGATGTGAAATGGAATACTGTCTCAAGGAAATACGGTTTTTCTTATGGCAGTGAGTTCCTCCGCTCCTTGGAGCAAAGTGACCTGCACAACCAAGTACTTGGAACCCGTAAGTAAGAGCTCAGGATCTGCAGATCCTAGTTTAGATACATGTGTCAGCAATCTGGAACATCCTTCACCAGAATGATTTATTTCCAAAAACGAAAAAGAAAAGAGAGAGATTGAGGAATGTAAACTGAGAAAACACTTTCCTATTAACTTTATAATAACTAAAATTTTGAAATTAATGTGGGAACCATATGGCTTTTGTGAGTCCTGTGCAAAGAGTAAAACAATTTTTTTTCCTTTTTCCAGTTTTACTGAGAAGGAGTTGACGTCATCACTGCGTGAGTTGGAGGTGCATGCACAGCACGATGGTCTGACTTCGATGCATTGTGACAGCAGCCATGTGCCGTTACTGTTCACTTGCTTTCTTGCTTGTTACAGTCATTGTTTATTATAGCAAATTGGTGCAATATAAAAAACAAGTCTTA
Organism: Phyllostomus discolor; assembly: GCF_004126475.2. Classification (NCBI taxonomy): domain Eukaryota; kingdom Metazoa; phylum Chordata; class Mammalia; order Chiroptera; family Phyllostomidae; genus Phyllostomus; species Phyllostomus discolor. The sequence continues at coordinate 188,228,713 of NC_040903.2, read as the reverse complement.
CTTTTCCTTAATCCTGGTATTTTACAAGGTTATCCTAATGTATACATTGTTGTACCCTGCTTTTTTCATAAAAAGCTACATAAAATGATTTTCCCTTTCCTTAAAAAAATTATTGTTCCAAAGCTAGCAAATTTATCAGCGGTGTGTAGAACATACACGTATCTGACAAGAAGAAATAAAAACAAACAAACTAATAGACAAACCCACACTGACCAAACGAGCAGAGAAAACCCAGTACTTCTTCCAGGCTGTCCTTGCAGCGGGGGACGGGTTACAGAATAAGGTGGTGTGTAGCTGGAAGGAACAGAGGCAGAGGGGTTTTTCCAGCTGCAGGCATGTCTGAGAGGGAACACAGATTCAACGACAACTGTAGTTTGCTGAGCTAGACCTCATGTTAAATCAGCTGATTTATCCGTCCACAAGAACCTTATGAAGCCAGTCTCTCACCATCCTCCTTTGCAGCTCAGAAAACTGATGCCCAGGGAGGTGAGATGCATCCCTCAGGCCACAGGACTATGAAAATGGCCGAGATATGAATTTGTCTGTCTGCAGAGCCAGGGTCTTAGCTGCTCTGTCGGGTTGCCTCTAGCAAATATAAAAAAAATGTGGCTGAAAGAGCAAAAGTAATGAACAAGTGGAGAAGGAAAGGGAAAGTAAGACATACCCTATAAACGGAGAGGAGAGATGAGGTTAGTGGAATAAACAGAGTCAGCTGGACTCTGAAGAAGTGGCTAACAGCAGGGAAGTTCTTTGTTTCTTAAGAATCAGAAAAGATACACAGAGAGGGCAACTTGAGAGTCAAGAAAAGGAAAAAGAGTTGAATGGCTTGTGCAAGAAAATCCATCTCCACAAGTCAGAATTACGATCAAGTTGCCGAAAGAGGAAAACCGTTTCTAAGCTGGATAGATCTGCTGTTGGCTTCTCCAAGACTGTGGAGAAGAGACAGCCCACTCGGGGCGGACAATGAGAGTGCACTGCCCAAGGGCAGGCAGCATGAAAGAGTGGGTTTGTGGCAAGCTGAAGGTTACACGTCTTGTCTAAAAGACGGTTTAAAAGTTGTAGTTGATCTGGAAATGCTGGCTAGTTTTGCCAGACCTGTTGTTTTAGAAGCCCGAAATGTGTATATTTATGTAAAGTTTCCAAACTGTTCAATGTTGGCCACTAACTCACATTAAAAATACCTGTGTGGACTGGTCAGAAGATTTAAATGTGGCCTGTCACTCACCAGTGTGCTCCTTAGGCTTTAAAGGGTGCCTTTGCATGTGCTGCTCACCCTATTTGCACATTTTCTCCCCAGTCCCCTAGCTTTGTTCACTTGCCAAATATCCTTGTCCTTGAACCTGGTTCAGATGTCAAGTGCTCCAAGAATTTTCCTCTGACTCCTTCTCCCCTGAATGTACCCAGCACTCCCTCCATTCTGGTACTTTGCACATGTGCATTGTACTTATTCAGTTGTCATGGTTTTCTCTGTCTGTCTCTCTCCTTTTCTAGCCTGTGGGCCCTTTGAGGGCAGGGGCTGTCTCCTCACCTCTGTAAATGCAGGCCTTGGTGATGAAGTGACGGGTTGCAGTGAGAACAGGAGAAAGAAGAAATGACTGGCACATAAAACAAGTCAGGATGAGAGTATTTAAGACTATGGTTGGTGAACGTGGTTGAACATTGATTACAGGATTTTTGCAGCAATTTTGCTGCTTTAAACCACACCAGTAAGTATTATAAACCCAGCAAGACACAGGTACTAAAACAAAGAGTGAGAAGAACAATAAATAAAGCACAAGGTGAAGAAGATGGCAGGAGACAGCAAAAAGAGGCCAAAGACTGAAAAAGGAAAATGGTAAAGTGTTTTTATCAAGAAATGTCTTAGGAAGTCTGAACTTGGAACATCATGTGTAGGTTGTAACAGATGGAACTGGGAAAGAGAAGGCACAAAGAATTATAATCCCAGAGCTGAAGTGTGGCAAAGCTCCTGGCGCATACTGGGTACCCGATCAATTATTGTTGCATAAATCTAGCAACAGGGACATACACAAATAAGCAGCGGATGGGAAAAGTAGGCTGGAGATTAAAGAACATAATGATGAAAAAAGAGGGAGGATCAAACAAGTGCAGGCACAACAATGGGTATTTATTATAAATTGACACAAAGTATGTAAATGTGGTTGAATTTGGAGGGCAAAGAATTGTAAATACACATGATATAAAGATGTCCCGTAAAACTAAAATGTCATTTGAGAGCAAAAAGAGATGATAGATGAAAAATGCTTTGGAAATGGAAAAGTATTGAACTAAAGGAATCAGATATGAAAACTCTGAATTTGCAAAGTGTTTAAGTTATGGGGGGACAATGCACATTAAAATACTGGGCTTCAGCATACACAAAAGAAGCCCCAAGCTCAAGGGCTTCCTTTCAGATTATAGTAGAAGGGGCAGGAGAATGTTGGTTAAAGCTCACTTCCAATCTCTACTCTGCCACCTTCTAGTGGTGTGACTTTACCTACCCCGCATCTTGGTTTTCTCTAGGAGAGTGGGGATAAGAATATGCACACCTCAGGGGGTTGCCTCGAGGACTAATTAAGACAAGACCCGTAAAGCACTTGGCACCAAGCCTAGCACTGCAAACGCTCCATAAATGCCAGCTGTTATTATAAACTCCTTGACAGGAAAGTCAGGGAGCAGAGAAACTTAAAGCATCTCTATAATTACACGAATTGTGATAAAACAAGTTAAACTCTTGTTTGGTTTTCTTCTAAATTGGATTTTGTAAGCTAAACACGATTCTCTCTGTATCTGAGAACAGTTGCTAGGAGAAGCTGGCAAAAGGCAATAAAGTGGTGAACTCAGCCATTGTTCCTAAAATAAGTATGACATGAGATGGGAGGCCTTGGAACAACTTCTTTTCAGAGGGAAAAAACAACTTCCCAAATGAGGAGTCAGGCCAGGATGCTGACGGTGGCGGGAGGTGGGCCCAGAGCAAGGGCTGCAGAAGCCACACTTCTGCAAACAGCTGGTGCGGGGCCTCCAGCACCTCCTTGCTGTGAAAAATGTATCGCTGGGGATCACATGCAATTATTTATGGAGCTATGTCTTTATGCGCTTTAATAGGATAATTTAAACTGGATGTTTGAGGAAAAGACAGAAGAAACTATAGACGTGTACCCATTTTATAAGAGGAAAAAGAAAGGGTTGGTGGAGATAGTTTACACAATAGTCAGGTGCACAGGTGTGATATCCACACAGCTGGAATAGAATCGTTTATGTGATTATCAGCTGCATGACTCAAACGTGCTTATCTTCCCAAGACTGTTTCCTCATTTGCAAGATGAGACAAACACTGTCTGCTCAGGAGCGTTATACCATGAGACCGAAATGGGACAGAGCTTTAAAGTGCATGGTATACTAAGCGCTCTGTGAAAGGCTCACACTAGTAGTTCTGACATTACTATTCACGGAGGTAGGAAGCATTCAGTTTCTCAAGTATTTGTAAGATGTTCTCATGTGCCATATCCATAAAAAACATAATTTTATTGAATTGATTTCTATTCAAGTGTATTGTACTTGGTTTTGGTACCTAAAAGAAAGTTTTAATAAGAGGAGTACCTACACTTTTGTTAATGAAGCATTTGTAGTTAATTAATTTTTATTTATTGATTGATTTTAGGGGGAGAGAGGGAGACAGAGAGAAACATGGATTTGTTGTTCCACTTACTGATGCATTCATTGACTGCTTCTTGTATGTGCCCTGACCAAGGATCGAACAGCAACCTTGGTGTCGAGGGACGGCGCTCTGACCAACAAACTACGTGGCCAGGACCTTAATTTATTCTTGATCAGTTTAAAAGGGTGACTCCTAACTCCTCTTGGGGCATGCATTTTGCAGGGTTACTTTAGAAAGTAAAAGAAATTTCTAAAACCTCTGGCCTAGGTTGATAGATTTGTGGCTAAATCAACAAAGGGTGGATTCAGGTTATGAAAAAAGATGTACAATCCTTCTCTTGCATAAAGTACCTCATCCCCTTTATTTATTTTTCGTTTCTGCTTTTGTATACATTTGGGTGGTAATCGGGAGACAAAGATTTGGTGTCTGGCAAATACTTATAAAGTATGCCCCTTTCCCCCAAGTCACTATTCATTCATGGGAAGCTCTCAGGAATGAGAAAGGTCTGTTGAAAACAGCTCCAGCTGTGAGCAAGTTGCTATTATCTGCAGCTTGGATTCTCCAACTTGTTACTTTTTGGTCTATGTTACTCTTCTAGATGCTGTTCGTGACATAAGCCAGCTTCTCTAAGTGGTTACACATTATTTGGTGAGAAATACTGAACAAATATAAGCCTGCCAGGTGCTTTACCTAAGTTTCTCCCAAGAAAACCACAAAGTGCCTTTTATGGGGTCATTTAAATGAGTTATACCAATAATAAGCAGTGAGACTTACAAATACATATTGAATGACTCTGTTTATTTGTAATAAGTATGGCAAGTAGATATTCTAGAGGTTGCTAAATCAAATGCTAAGTGCCTCAGCTGTTTGAGATTCACCAAGTTTCTTTCTTAATGAGAAACAGATAATGCTGGCTGACAAGAACGCGAACCAAATGGTCCCTTCTGGCCTGATTACAACAGAGAGGAGAATATGAGGCAGAGAGAAGATTCCAAACACAATGCACTTAAAAATCAAAAGCCTCTGTAGCTCATGCGTTCCAAGGCATACACCAAACTCTTCTCAGCATACATTTACAATTAAATTCACATCTGACCGTACCGCTTTTGCAAGCTTCACACCATGCTCGTAAGTGAGAGGTTTTTCTTTCATGTACAGCAAACGGGCCAGGGTTTTGGGGTCATCGCGGAGATCAATCTGGCAAAACACACACACGTGATAAACTCTTTCTTTTCAGGCACAAGCAGGTATTTTAAACTGTGACATAATAGAGATCCTCCCCCTCCCCTTAACATCTATGAAGTTGCCAAGTTTTCTTTAAGGAAGCCCATATGCATGCCCCTATTATGTCTAAAACTTAAAGCGGCTTCTTTGTAAATTTATACATAAGGCTTTTCTTGTCCCCTCCCCTTCAAAGCAGTTACCCCGGAAGCTGAGGACTTTCTCCAGTGATTCTGTGGCTGTCTCAGCTGTTTTGGAATTTCCTATTTATTTCTAGAGCATTCTTACAGGGCCTACAAGATCAGTCTTATTCCCTTACGGTGACACTCATTTGATCCCAAATTATATCACTCATTTTCAATGGTTACTTCCTGGTAAAATAGATAGAGTTCGGCTTTTCTAAACCAAGCCTTTCGCCTGAAAGGGATGAAGATTTGGCGCCTGCGAGGAGGATGTTCTGGCAAGTGTGCTGCGGGCTCTGAAGGCAAGTCCTGAAGAAGAGCTTCCAGAGGGTTTGCTCAGGGATCAAGCACTAATCTTTCCAAAGGTAGAACTACTCTGAAAGTAGCATGTATGTTTGGATTAGGTTTTATAATTTGATTAAATATTTTAGTTGCTTTAAAATCCCACTGTGTATGAGAACCCATGCATCTATGGACGGGTGTGACTGTGGGTACATGCAAGCTTGCACTTTAAAGAAAAACCAATATATTCATATATTAGGGTCCTATTTATAAGCACATTGTGCAGCTTTACTAATCTGTGTGGCTTTTTGGTTTTTGGCTTTAATTGTTCAGCGTAGCGCTTGAGTCATATAGAGATGTTTGCATGTCCCATCACACAGTTTGGCAGCAGGATATCTGGGCTGCGTCAAGATGGACAGACATTATTATTGGGAATCAAGGCAAAGGACTTCATTTAAACAAATAATAACGTACAGAGCAGAATCATCGACTACATTATTATTTATAAATGTGTCAACTCTATGTCCATATCTTCTGTAGAAAATATTTCTACTTTTATGTTTTTTTAAAAATTTATCTTTGTCAAGCAGAACATGCAATGAAAAATAGAAAGCAGCAACCTATGAAACAGACAACAGAGCCCTTCAGTATCTCTCCTGTCTGTGTCTTTGGGATAGTAATTTAGGTTTAACACAGCAAAGGGCAAAATCTATTTAAAACTATACAAATATACAAAGTTGGAACAATATTTAAAACCTTTGTGCAATTGCTGTTGGAAATTCAAACAGTGGACCTTTATTAGCTTTCAAAACACTTTTAAAGGCTTTTACAGCTGCAGTTTTGTTTCTCTGGTATGTCTGTTTTCATTTTTGTTCTAAGTTCTGGAAGACCCCGGGGCTTCAAGGGAATGGAGAGGAGTGAATTTCTGAATCCCCTACCTAAGAGTGTTACTAGGGAGTTCCCGTCATAATGTGACCATTTTTACTGCTGGGGTCATTTTGACATTCACACCTATTTTGTGGCTTTCAAACAATCATTCACTTCAGATATAAAACATATTAGGTGATAGGCATAATTGACATCCCCACTTCAACCCTCTGGTTCAGGGCTGCAGATGGGTGCCTAGTTCCAAAATTACTTTTGTTATTTAAAATAAAAAGCCGAGAGATTATTTTTTTAAAGGTCACACTAAAACTTCCTGACTCATTAGATAGCTCTTCTGTCTTTTCCACTATGGCTAAATAATTGTGCAGATCTTAAGAACGGACTGTTCATGGGATTGGTGTCTCTGAGATCCTCTTCTACAGTGTTTGGTCAATGAGGGTGTTCAAGAGATCCCTGAAGGGTCTTCCCCTTTCGCCCGCCTTTTTTCTAACCTGGGTTCCTATGAGGACGTAAGGCACATGAGGCATGCAGTCCTTCAGTTCCGGGACCCACTCCTCCTGGACATTGTGGTAAGAGGCAGGATTGACGACCGAGAAGCAGATCAAAAACACATCAGTGTTGGGGTAGGAGAGAGGCCTCAGCTGGTTGTAGTCCTCCTGTGGGAAAAGCAAAGAGTTTGTGCAGCCTGGGGGAGGTGGGTGCCACGTGGTTCAGGGAGCGACACGGGCAACCTTCCCCTGTGACCCGCTCCTTCCCCTGCCCTGGGACCGGGTGCTTCCTTCCATTCCTAAAAATCAAAGAGCCATCGGTTAGAAAAACCTTTGTGCTGTGTAAGGAGATTGTAAATTGCTCTCTTTTAACATGACCTTTCAAAAAGATAGTTTTTAATAGCTTTAGTGAGATAGTTTACATACCATAAAATTCACCCATGTAATGTGTATAATTCGATAAGGATTATTGCAATTCTACTATCACGTTGAAACTGTGTGGTATTGAACATGGACTTAAATTAGTGGGCCATTGGCCAAGGCACAGGAATTCTCTCCTTATACAATTTTTAAAAATGGCATTCAAATGTAATGTTATAGAAAAGCTAACTAAAATGCAAAACAAGAGTTGTTGACAAATCAGACACCACAATAGTGGAGGAAATATATTGTGTGTGGGTTTAGAGCTCAGAATTTGGGATTTGTTTCTAAGTTTACCCAGGGGCCATAGTATGTGACCTAATAAATAAAATGTCAGCTTAATTCTTTTCTCCTGAAAGAGTTTTCAGACCAGGAGATGCTCTCGCCTGAGAGTTCCCGGTTACATGAGATGGTTATGTGTGTGCCGTGCCAGTGGGAGGCGATAAAGGCACAGGGAGACAGCGGGCCATCTCAACTCTGGGAAAACATCAGCACGTACCCTTCGTTCCATACAAAATGTATTAGGAAGTTCCGAGGTAAAACCTGCTATTTCAGTAGAAGATTTTATATATTTTCATAGAATTTAGTAACATATAAGCCAAAAGTAATTTTATATGTATGTGTACATACTTTTGCTATATATGTGTGTATACTATGCATACCTACATGTCCCCACACACCACAATGATATGTGTTTATACATATCACACATACTTATATATGTATACACACCACCCACGTATGCATACAAGTACATAGGTATAACCAAATATATATGTTCACACTTATCATATACAGTTGTACATAGATGTGGAGCAACATGTGATTTCATTTTTTAGGGTCCTGACTACTGTCCCTAATATTAAAAAAATTATGAAACTCATTATGCTTACTGCAAAAATTTGAACATTCCAGTACTACATGGAGTAGAAGTAAAACTTTGTTATCATTTCCTATGTGATCTCTAACAGTATTTCCTCTCTTTCCAGAGGAAGCCACTACTTAATGGTATTCGTTCACGTTTCAGGTACACAGCATGGTGGTTAGGTAATCACGTATCCTACAAAGTGGTTCCCATGATATTTCCAGTACCCACCTGGCCCCGTACACAGTTATTACAATATTACTGACTGTCTTCACTGGGCTGTATTTTACATCCCTGTAACTATTTTGTGAATATCAATTTGTACTTCTTAATTCCTCACCCTTTTCACCCAAGGTCCCAACCCCCTCCGCCTCTGGCAAACAACAGTCTGTATCTATGAGTCTGTTTTTATTTATTTTGATCTTTAGATTCTACATATAAGTGAAATCATATGGCATTTGTCTTTCTCTGTCTGACTTACTTAATTTAGCATGATACCCTCTAGGTCCACCATGCTGTTGCAAGTGGTAAAATTCCATTCTTTCTTATGGCTGAATATATATTCCGTTGTATATATGTACCACGGCTTTTTTATTATCTATTGATGGGTCAAGCATTTTATATTTATAAAGATATTAATATAATATACACATAATAGGTTTATAAAGATAAAATGATGATATAATTGATATTGTTTTGCCACTTTAAAAAAACTTATTGTGTCCTGGATATTTTAAAACAGCAATGTTGCCGTCTTTCTATGGACCCTGTTAATGTCTTTTTAAAAAGGGGGTGCACATGTACAGGGTGGGGCAACAGTAGGTCCACAGTTGTTTGTATGGAAAATGATACAATAACTGATAAATAATACCGCAAGAACAGACTCTGTGTTTCACATACTCACAACTGTAAGCCTTCTGTCGCCCCACCCCGTACATGAACACGTGTGGCTGGAAGGAAGCTCCTCAGGTTGTGAGGGGCACTCAAGGTTGGTGGGCATCCATTCATCTGTGGTTTAGCTACTCCGAGCACCCAGCCCACAGGGCTCAGTGTGCACGCCTGCTACTGTTCCTGCTCCAGTGCTATTCAAACCTAAGCAGAGGTTTTAAGCCACCTAAACAAAATGCAATGCAAGATGGCAAAGATGCTGAAAGATCCTAAAATCCTAAAAATAAACCAAAAGAATTAAAAAAATTAGTTACTGTGGGTCATTTACCATATTTATATTAAAACAAATAAATGGAGTTGGGTTCATTGCTAAATAAGCATTGGTCCTGCTGGGCAATCGCTCTTAGCTGAGCTGTGCCCATGTCCGTGTGTGTGTCTGTCTGTGTGTCGGTGTGTCTGTGTGGCGGCAGGGGTAGGGGAAGGACTCGGTGAGTATGTTGTTACCAGTCTCCACTTTTTACACAGTTAGCCCTGAAAACGAGGTCTTGCCTCCCACAGTCTCTTAGCCTCTCTTCTTTCTCTCTGGGACTTTGACTCTGTGAGTAGCCATGAGGCCCCGACACTAAGAACTCCTTCCCAGGCCATCACCTACAGCTGTTTATGACGACACCCGCCCTCTGCCACTTGTTCCCCCATCTGGACTGTCAAACAAGCCCCACTTATACTCTGTCCACAGCAAATATTCCATAAGTACTGTTGACTGATGACCGGACACTGGGTCTTCAGTGACCTGCAGCTGAACACAGGGCTCTTCCATGGGCCGCTTACTGTGGTAGGATCGCCCGCGGCGTTTGAGAACATCGTGATGCCCTGTTAGCCATCCGGCTTGCCTTTACCCACTCTCCTACTCTGGGACTGAGTACACCAGATAGAATCTCTGGAGAGTGGGCTTGCGTATCTGGGCTTTCTCACTTCATTGGCCTGGAGCCAAGAACCGCTGACTTACATCATCATCATCATCTTCACCAGCAACTGAAGATATATCAAGGGTTTATTCCTAAGGGCCGGGCATTGTTTCAAGCACTTAAATGCATTATCCTTTTGAATCCTCACCACTGGAAAGATGGTCCCATCAATCTCCAGATGTCACAGAAGAGGAAGTTAAGCTTAGCAGAGGTTTGGTAATGGCCAAATGTCACAGAACTATTAAATATCAGGATGGAGTATTTAGTCTGAATCCAACTCTAGCTTTTAATTGTGACCACACTATTTTATTCAGAATTTAAAGTGGCAGGTTAAGCATTTTTTTGAATATTCAGTTATCCAGGAATCTTAATACAGACTCACGCTTTGCCCAGGGATCTAAGAAATTTAGAAATGCCTGCGGTATAGTATCTATCTCATAACCTGCATCTGTCAGTCACTGCCACCAGATGGCAGCAGACACTGTATATTTAAAATCTCAAAGTGGAAACACAATGGGGGGGGGGGAGTGTCACTGGCTGATGTACTTGATAGGAGCGCGTAACTGGTCGTTTGAAAGGATCATGTTTATATTTGACTGTTTCCGCAGAGGCTGTCAAGAGTCCCTCCGGCTGAGTGACTTCCTTCCGAGTGGGTCCTTCCTTGGGCCTATCCTGCTCTGCCTTCTGATGGCCCTGCTGTGGAAACCTTAGGCTTGCTGTGCTATTCCACTGGAAAAGACTCACTGTACTAATCGCCTCCTCTAGCACTGTGAAGGACGTGTTATGGGTTATATAAGGTGGATAAGAATTGGAAAGCCAGTTGAGGGAAAGAAATGAAAATATGGGAAACAGTTCAATATGTGGAAGTGAGATAGGTGAAGATTTTCTTGTTTTTTTGTTAGCTCTCTGATGATAGAATAATACAGAATACTTATTTGACTGAATTGGAAAACTACAATTTCAAGGCTGAAGGAGGTCTTACAGGTCAGTTAGTGCAGCGCTCCCAAAAGTATGGCCCCTGACGGGCAGCACTGGAATTGATTGGGAGCCCAGTAGGCACGTCCACTCCCAGGCCCTCCTGGAGCTGAGGCTCTGGGGCAGGGGGACTGCACCATCTGTGTCTCAACATGCCTTCCAGGTGACTCTGTTGCAGCTCACGTTTCAGAACCATAGGTTATTGAGCCTCGCTTTCACCTCAGCCAGTTTTATAGTTTAAGAAACTGAAGTCTAGACAGACTAAGTGATTGCATTGGGACTACTGAGCAAACATACCTTCAAAGAAGCCTCACACCTGGGCTGGGTGGGCTCCTTTCAGCCCCCATTTGCCACTGGCTGCCGCTATGAACCGTGGCGGAGGGGTGCGGGTTAATAACAGGAAGCATCCCCTGGGGACTCAGAGCCGGCCGTGGGAGGTTGAGGGACCTGTGCCAGTTGATAACTTAAGTGACTCTTTGTGTGTGTGTGTGCGCGTGCGATGGAGCACATTTTGAGCTAGGCTGGAGGCTGAGAGAGGGAGAAGGGCTGTGAGGTGTGGATATAGTGTTGCTGGTATTTGACACGGAGAGTGGAAGACCAGTGCTTGAGTGCTTCTTGAAGAGACAATGTTTTAATCTAAAAAAACAACTCAAAGGGGCCGTTGGGGGGTTAAAGTGGACAAAGAGGCAGGGGTGAGAGTAGGGGTGGGGAAGTGAGGGGGTGGGTAAGGAGGGATTTGGGGCAAGGTTAGCTTTGAGTACTTCCCACCCAACTTCACCCCAAAGGCAGGAGAGTGTTTGGTTTGAAGGCAAGTCTGGTGTTCTCAGACGACTGGGGTGAGAAAAGTTCAGGCCTAGCTTTAGCATCAAGCCCATAGGTGAAGCGTGAACCCGCTAGACCAGCCCTTCTCAGACTTTACGTACATTTGAATCCCTTGGAACCTTGTTAAAGGGCGGATTCTTATTCAGCAGCAGGTCTGGGATGAAGCCCAAGGGTGGGCATTTCACACAGTTTCCGGGTCGTGCTGACACTGCGGGTCCAGGGACCACTCTCTGAGTGGCCAGGAGCGTTGTTCGGCACGCTCCTTCCCGCCTCCTCCTACCCCTTATCTCCCACGCCCACGGTTAATTGGAAATAGAATTGCTTCCAAGTCTCCTTGGGTTTATCAACATTTATCCTGGATTTTCAGCACATCTTATTTTCATGGTGTCCCATAAATACACTCCTATCTGTCAGGCTTGGTTTGGAAAATCCGGGCAACATACCTCAGATGGCAGTGTAGCACAGTGACTAAGAGCATGGGCTGGGGAGGCATGTTTGCTGGGTTCACATCTCAGCCCTGCCAGTGACTGATGTGTAATCCTGAATAAGTTCTCTCTGCCTCAGTTTGCTTATCTATAAAATGAGGTTGATAATAGTGCTGGCCTCATAGGACTTTTTATGAGTATAACATGTGTCAATATTTACAGTCCTTTTAGCACAGAGTCTCGGATATAGTAAGCTCTTTAGTGGTCAAGAGTCCATCCTCCATCCTGTGTCAATGACAGCTGCCGTGTCCCAGCCCTCATTGGGTATCAGGGCTGAAACTGAAACGAACTTTCTCTAAACTGAGTAGTAACAAGACCCACATGTTTACATGCTCTGGCTGAACCTCTGATAATATCCCTACAGGTTCATTTTTCTTAATTTGGGGGAAAGTGAGACAGTGTCCTAAAGTTACCTTTACTAATAACTTGTTGCATGGGCAAACTGCTTCCTAACTCCCAATTTGCACACTTCCAAAACCACATTAAGATGCGTGTGAACAAGAAAGGGTGAGTTGCTCATTGAGGAAAAACATGCATTTTGAGGTTTTAGGCAAACTTTCCATAGAGGATTGATGCCAGGTTCTGTGCTCCAGATGGCCTCACTGGGTGAGCCAATAGCAAAGGGGAAGACTGGCGGCCTTCCAAGTGGACCCTGGGTTGCTGGTAATGAACCCCAGATGCACTTGCCCCTTGCCTGGTCCCACGTCTCTTCAGTGCATTGGGGACAAGGGGCTTCAGAAATCAGGGCCGGTGAAGACGTGCGGTGTGCAGCCCTGGCTGAGGGCAGCAGCTGAGGGCCTTCCGGCTCCCATGCTCCGATGGTCACTGGTGACAGCTAAGCTGCCGTGGGCTGTGGTTTCTCAGTGACAGACACCACTGAGTGATTTCCCTATGGGGCTTGTGTGCAGAGGACTCAGGGGATTGCCCTACTGAGAAACCAGGCCCCTGACACCAAAAGATTCTTGTTCCTCCCCAGCAGGGCCACTAACTACCACTTTTGCAAATGTTGCCTTTGAGATATGTCCATCCTGGAGTTTGGCCTGAGAGGCTGCAATTTGAGCAGGGTTTTTCCCACACTGCTCCTGGAAGCCAGGGTCCAGTCAGAGAAGGAGGCAAGTTGTCTTAGTACCATGGCTGGCTCCAACTCTAGATATTGGGCAGGGGGTAGGAGGGTGCTGGGCCCAGAGCCGTGACCTGGGAAAGACCCCTCTCCTAGTTTGGCACCCCTCCCCCAGCAAACGCCCAGGCTCTGCTCCAGCATCCCCACCCCAGCATCCTACTCTCACTTGGTCTCTCATGACACACTCTAAACAAACTGGCCTGTGAGCACGTCATGGAAAAGTCAGTGCTTGGACTCCTTGTAGCTGAGCCAAAGCTCTGAACTCTAGAGATCCCTTCAAGAGAGACTTTCTGCAACGTGCTCCAAGGGACACGTGCCGAGCAGGATGAGCTGGCGAGACCTAAAGAGATCTGCCTTCCAGGCCTGGCCACATTGCCTCCCCAGTGTGAGCTGAGGGCTAGTAAGCAGAGTCACCGGAGATAAAGCCCTCACTTCATTGCCTAACCTAATGTTTGGAATTCTACAGAACAGATGACCTAGAGTTCTGTAGACTTTGTCTTTGAAGGACTTCACTTCAAGTTCAAATATTAATGTGTTCCAGAGTTTTGGGGAGAGAGTAAAGTTTCATAGCAGCTGCCATGTGCTGCCAGTATATGTATGTGACTTCATTATAAATTGTCTTTAGCAAATGCTTGGCTGACTTGTGAAGGCTGGGAGCAGGTCTCAGGGGGGGCCAGTGGGGTTTGCAGTTGTGCCCAAGGCTGACGAGGTGCAGCCAAGCAGTGGGGACCAGGTCGAATGATTTTGTTCAGGGGTAACTTGGAGGGTAGAAATAATGAGTTCATATTACTTTACCTTTCAGAACACTTGTGCTTCTTGAGGTTGGTTTCATCAACTGTGACCCACAGTTGGCTCAAGACAAAGGAGAGAGACGTTGCTCCTTGGTTTATTCATGAAAGAAAGTCTAATTATTCACAGCAAGATGGAACTCCATAGCAGGGCTCAGAGACTTATTTCCTTTTTTGTGGTTCAAGGAGCAATCAAGTTTGAGATTACCTCTTTCTTATTAGTAACTTTGGCCAAATGAGTGTTTTTGAGTTAGTTACAGATGTTCCTTAGCTATGTGACTGCAGCAACATTACTAGAATATAACTGAGGAGGGTGGACTATTTCACCTGAGGCATGGAATGGAAATTTTGAGACAAGGCTTCTAAATTAAATTTGTTATAAAGTCTTACTGGCAGAGTCATAGAACCATGGGAATCAACTCAGGTAATAGTTATTTCTACCACCTTCGAATGTTCGGAGCTGTGCTTTAAGCACCAAAAACTTCTAGAGTAGTGCTTCTCAAATTTTAATGTGCATACGAGTCACCTGAGGATCTTTAAAAACAAATTTTAGAATTTAGCAGGTGGGGCCTGAGATCTGCATTTCTAATAAGATCCCTGGTGACATCCATGCTGCTAGTCGTTGGACCACACTTTGAGTGACAAGCTTCTAGAACAGTGGTTCTCAAAGTATGGTGTACAGACCAGTGGCACAATCACCCAGAAACCTGTTAGGAATGGAAATTCTTGGGTGCCACCTGTAGAATAAGGAACTCTGGGGCTGGGGCCCAGTGGCTGTTTTTTTTTTTAAATTTAAAATTTTTTATTTTTACAAGGCCTCCAGGTGATCCTGATGCCTGTTCAAATTTGAGAACCACTGGTCTACAAAATGAACTACCTGTCATCCTTTGGTGTAACAAATTCCGACATTTAATAATCCTTTCCTGCTGACAGGTCTCCCTTAGGTCCAGCCTCAAGTCATTTTGCTCAATTACTCCATTTCTTTTAGGCTTTCTTGGAGTTCATCTTTTAAATGTCCTAATCACAGAATGTGAAGCCTAGAAGAAATGGTAAGACATGTTCTGATTCCTTTTCCTCATGTTTTATGGCCCCGTACGAACCTTGTCTACCTCTGAGCCTTCAAAGTAGCTGCTGGGAAGGATTAAAGTGAGAATTAAGTTGAAGATATACCTATAACCCATTTGTTATTATATTTTATCATCCCTGTCCCCTTTGTCAGAGGACTGGGTCATTCTTTAATTTGGAGATTAAAGACGTTTTTCACTGCCTTAGAGCTTCAACTCCTATACTAGTATTATTTAAAATTATTTTCTATAAAGGACAGAGCAGTGGGAAAGAAAAATTAACTTCTACAAGAGCTTTTAAACCATTTTATTGAATTTGAAATTAAATAGAGGCCTGGGGAGGTTGTCCTGGGGGCAATTAACACACAGAAGCGAACAACTGCCATGGATTGCTATGCGAGCAGGGAGAACCGATGGGTCTGAGGGGCACAGAGCACTTTCTAGAAGACAAGGGAGACAGAGAGAGTCAGGCAATAATTCTTGCCATACTAAACTGTTCAAACCGGATTTATTATCTATGAAATCTTACTGTTGAGGAGAAGGATGTAAACTCCTCTGTCTTTATGGCTGTGAGTCCCTGAGGAAGGGGACAACCCAATGGTTATGTGATTGAGCTAGGCAGCTCCAGCCCAAACAGCAGTATTCCCCTAGTGCTGAAATGCTTTCTGGTGAAGGCGTAGCCAAGTGTGAGCTGCCCCGAGCCCCTTGTATTTAGTTCAATGGAGCCAAACCAATTTTCCGTATTGGGTGTCTGGGGGCATCCTTTCCTAGTAGTGTGTCTTGGTAACGATGTGAGTGAGCTCCCCAGGTCAGAGAGGAGCTGGCCCCAACAGTCATCAGCTGATGAGGGGAAACTGGATGCTCTTAGGAGCCTTGAGTTTCATGCTAGATTTTCCAAGTTCCCCACTGCCTAGACCTGTTGTCCAACACCAGCCTTTGACATTCCACAGACATTTCTATGCACACGCATAAAGAGATCCCAAAGAAAATGCTACTATTTTTTTCTAGTATAGAGCTTTCAAGTTGAGCAAAAAGACATATCTCCAGATAACTGTGAAAAAAAAAAAGGCCTAGACAAATGTGTAACTATAAATAACAATTACCAGGAAACTCACAGTGGGAAAGAACATGGTCAGACTTTCACTCCAAAGGACTTAAGCTGCAAGACTAAACAACCTGCTGATTTTGACCTAAATAAGTAACCCAAGACATATGGTAACAAAAGGTCTTTCAAAGAAATTGGCCCACAGTGATCGATTGCTTGACCACTTCCCCTGCAACCCATGAACTTATAACATTAGAAACTTTTCATAATGGAGCAGAGGGTATGAGGAAGGAAAAATAAAATGGCATTTTCATCCAAGTAGAGCATGTGCTAACTAATTAAGTGCTCAGAGTTCTAGTTCAGTGCCTTACACTATTGGTTGGCCTGGTTTTCCAGCTTGAAGAAACATATCTGACACAGTGAGAATATTTCAAAAATCTTAGAGAGTTTACAGGCAACCTCTAGCCATTCAGAGGCTGACCTTCACTTTTGGAAAACACCTAGTTCTGGCTTTTCTTCCTCCCAACACTTACTCTGTCTTCTTCCTACCCCATGGCTCCCCATCCCCTGCCTCTTTCTGGACTTTTGCACAGCTCACGAGGTAATTCAAAGAAAGATGGGCAAGGAACAATACAAGAAAAAAATGGGTGAAACTCACATTTGTGAAAGAGACTCAGTAATCCTAGATCTGGAACTGATACGGGTAGGAAGAGTATAGAATGGAGAGTCTTGGCCAAATATATTATTTTGGTTATTGTCAGTCATCAATCATTAAATGAATCATTATTTGCCTATCAAGACCTTGAATCATGTAATGGTTTAGTTCTTTGGAATTATAAATATTTTTATGATATTAAGAAGGTGCTTTGGTTGTCATTTGGGTAGACAATGATCAGAAGAAGTAATATCTATTGAATGAATTAAGATAATGAAAATGAATGAAGACAATAACAAATGAAGATAATAAAAATGTACCTGTCCTGCGGTGTCATACAGTCCGAGCAAGTGTTGCTTGCCTCCCACCGTCACGGTAACTAGAGGAGAAGAGGAGAGGAGAGTCCGTAAATACACGCTGCAGTCAGGAGCCCTCGCATTTCCGCGTGCCAGCGTTTCCCTGGACAGCGAGGAGAAGCATATGCCTCATCCATGTGTACTCTAAACCGAGTTGGCAGCATGATTTCTAAGTGAAAGACAACCTTGGGCTTTCATTTGGAAATCAGTGACAGTAGATGAGCTAAGCCAAGTCCGGATTTCTCAAATGAGAAGAATAGTATTGGGGCTGCTAAGGCACTCTGTAGGCTGCACATTGATCCTTAGGCCCTAAAATATCAAGCTCATGAAGGAAAAGAATGCTGAACTTATTCTCGGTTAGGTTATCCTCTCCTTTCCTTTGGTTTGAGTCACCTTTCAAGACACAGAATTGTGTAAACAATTTCTCTGTTAGAAATCTCCATTTTTATTGGTCTTTGAAATGTTAATAAAACCCCCAGACAAAGAATATTAACCCACATGCATATTTATAACCTATGAGGCAAAGCAAATAGTGAAATGAGATGGAATTCATATTTATCTTAATAAGTTTTTTAAATTGAGTATTCCTGTGCATTAGCTCAACGGATTCATTGCAGTGTTGAACCTTAGTTGAAGGAGGACATTGTTGTACAGGTTCAGTTTTACACGCGTGAAGGGTGTATGCAGAATGGAAAGTAGAGAGTTTGATTTACACAGCAGGCTTACTGCTTTGCGAAGCAATTGCATCCAACAGCGAGACGTGATAGAGGGATGCCAACCACTCTGTACAAGTCTGGAAATGAAATAAACTCTCAATTTGAAACTAAACTGAGATTGAACAGTTTGCATGCAAGATTAATACAATTCTCTTGGTGAGTGGAAAAGTCAAATTTAAATTTTGAAAAAAAATCTCTTTTAGGAAAAGAGAAGTAAAATAATAAAGGAGAATTCTTTATAAAAGAAAGTGTGATTTCTTAGTTTATTGGAAGCTGTATAAATGCAATGTAAAGCTGATATTTAAAAATGGACTTTATTGGGGTGATATTGGTTAATGAAATTATATAGGTTTCAGGTGTACAGTTCTATAATACATCATCTGTATATTGTATTGTGTGTTCACCATCCCAGAGCAAGTCAGATTTTTGATGCTTCCTAGTATTAGCTGTACAGGAAATGAAAGATAAACTAAATAAGCAGCACTTCAAAGCCATATTTCCAACACGTCAGCCAAATTCTCTCATTTGCTGTGCGGAGTTGCTGATTTGGGATTGATTTTACTTTTGTTTTCAGGTTCATGGGCTACATGTATGCAAAGTACTTCCTAATGGCTCATTCTTTGCAAAGCACTTGTTTAAAAGCATGGCCTCCACAGGCACTGGGAACAATTTTTCATCTATTCAGATCAACATGTGTTCGTTCAGCTTGATAACATGGCTGTAGCCATTCAGATGAGCTTTAAATGTGTCTTTTAAAGTGGTGAACCCAGCTCCATCCAACCTTTGTGACAATGCTGACAGAAGAGGGGATTTTAAGTATTTTTACTTCCTTTCAAATGTCAGCCTCGCAAAGGAAATGAAGCTGAGACCACGCTGCCTGGGCCTCTTTGTCCTATTGTATCTTCCTCTTCCTGCATACTTTTGCTTAGAAGTCCGGCCAGATGTTCCTGAAATCTGCCTAAATTAAAAAAAATGTTTTTATTTTATGGTATTTTCCCCTGCCTAAATTGTTCTAGTGACCAGTTCACTGCCTAGTCAAGGATCAGGAAAAAGGGGAAGAAATCCAGCACATGTAATTTTCTGCCTTCAGCGAGCTGGGCCTCCTGTTCTGGAGACCCCCCCTTGGACCATGCACCCACACACAGGCCTAGAGCCATCCGTGGCGTGAGCACCAGAAGCTGAGTCCCCCTCAGGGCTCCACTGGGTACTGCAAATATTCCTCAGCAATGGCTCTGATCTTTGTCACTGGAGCCCTCAAGCTCCTGTGTGAGCTTTCTCAGAGAAAAGCATTGCCTCCCGTCTGCTCCACTCTCTCGTCCTCAGGATGCACCCTTTCTCCCTTGGCAGATTTGACTGCAAGAGCTGGACCAGGCCCGAGGCCAGCACCAGCCCAGGAAGGGTGGGCTGTGGGCTGCTGAGAGTCTTCCTTTCCCTCTGGCCTTCCTTTCCCCCAGGGTTTGTCAGGCTCCTGGGCAGCTGAGGATTTGGAAGTAGCAAGACTCCTGTCTTGAGGCATGGAGAGGAGCGGTTTACTGGCAAGGTCTAGGCGTGATGTAGCAAACTCCATCCCAGGGAAATGCAAAGGGGTGTGGGAGCTCGCAGTGGGGTAGGACTGTGCGTGCGTGTGTGTGCGTGTGTTGCGTGTGCATGCTGGGGGATGTGTGTAGGAACACCGGAGGGGCACTACTGCGTGTGCGCACATGAGCTGCTGGAGCACAGTTGGGGAAAGCGTTCTGAGGATGTGTCTGAGCTGAGTCCCAAAGATGGCCCGGAGTTACCCAAGGTGCATTGAAGAAGGGATACAGGTGGCCCAGGAGTTATGTGGGTTGGGCTGGGGGAGGTGGCGCAGAAGAGGTGGATGTGCAGGTTCTGGCTCTGATGGTGCACTAATTTAGACTTGACTCTGAAGGCTTTGTTTAGCAATGGAAGTCCCGAATTCTCCCTTTTCCCGAAGAGAGCAAAAAAAAAGGAATTAAAATAATTTCCGTGGGTTATGGCAAATGGCAACAGGAGGGAGGGTGACCTGTTGGGGTGGAAGTGCTGTCAATTCTCTGCTTTGCTGCAGTGGCTGTCTGCTCCGTGTGTTTGGCCAGCTCGGCTGGAAGAATCCAAAGCAAGGGAGCAGAGTTTGTGGCTCTGTCTCTGGAAATCACGCCCCAACCCTAAAAGCTGATTTTGTCTTATTTATTTTTTCTTTTCCTTTATTTTATTGATGACAGTATTACAGGTGTCCCCATTTCCCCACCCCCCTTCTTTTGCCCTCCACCCGTTCCACGCACCCCCTTCCCTCTGGCCCTTGCTGTACTGTTGTCTGTGGCTGAGAGTTCTGCATGTGTGTCCTTTGGCTGATCCCTCCACCTTTATTCTCTCATCTCTGCCCTTTTACTTTCCCATTTTATCGGAAAGAAGATAAGTGGATCACACAGTTGATGCTAGAGAACATCTAGGGACAGCCGGAGACAGATCCAATCGTTAATCACAGACTGTGGGTTGTCCAAATGGCTTTGCGAGTCCTTATCTTGGACCAGCAGTGGATGCGTTATTGTTGCCAACAGGCTGCAGTGTCCTCTGAGGCCTCTCAGGTTGGAAATGAATCAGCCACAGCAGCACAGAAGGCAGGTGTGCCCTAAAATGCTAACGGGAAACGTAGTGAGGTTGAAAGAGCAGGATCTTTTAAGTCAGGTGGTTCTGCTTTACAGTCCTATCCTCTATTCACCTTCGAGTGACCTTGGGGAAGTCACCTAACATCTCCAAGCCTCTGTTAAAATGGGGATGATATTACCTACCAAAGTGAGTACTTGTGGGGAGGCAATTAAAGAGAAAATGCCTGGCACACAGCCTGGGCCCATAGTGGGTGCCGAACAATTGTTACTTTGCCTCCTTCAACAAATGCTTATTGAACCCCTTCTAAGGACCAGACTGTCTTGCTCTCCAATGTATACCCTGTGTACACCAACTGGCACATAGTGGGATCTTAATGTTTGTGAATGACTAGTCACTTTCTACCCTAAAGATAGTTATTTAGTTCTTTGTATTCTATCTCCCACTGGACAGGAAGACCCTGAGGACAGAATTTCCATACCTAATGTCTCATGTAGTACACAGCCCAGATCGTGGAGGGTGTAGTAGATACTGAGCACACAGCATGGAAATGGAGCACCAGGGTCAACGCAGGCAGAGGAGACTCCTCCAAAACACGCAGACCAGCAGCCTGAAGCTCCCTGGCAAGACACTAACTGCTGGGAAGTGCCTGCAGCCAGCAAATCTGCCTGGCAGACAGTGGTCAGACTAAAATCCCAGCTCACCTTCTATTCTCGGAGCTATTAGAGTTGTTTTCTGAGTGTAGAGAGGTTTTAAAGAGAGTGGGTCACATGACCTGCTGATGGCTCAGATAGTTCTCTCCATAAAGTGTGAAAAGTTGTCAGTGACCTGTTAAGTATGTACAATGAGGGCCTTCTTGCCAAATCCTTTCAATTCTTTGCTTCCTTGTGCTTCTTCTTTGTGTAGATTGAAGTGGCTCATTGTGTGAGTTGAGATGAAGCCTAAGTCATGGGTTTGATCTCTTGAAGCTCAGTTTCGCCCAGAGAGGAAGCGCCCCAGGCAGGAAGACCTAAGCTTACTGCTCTCAGCACTTCAGCCACCTCACAGAACTGTGTGTCTTTTGCAAACCTGGATGAGGACGTGTTTGTCATTCCCTGGACACCAGCTCAGCCCACCAGTCTGGCCCATCAGCAGCACTAGGAACCTGGTTCAAAGTCCCTTCCTTGATGGGCAGTGGGCTGGCCATCTCAGCTGCCAAGAATGGTCTTTTGAAATTGATGTTACAAATAGATGATGAATCATGAAAACTTGCATGGTGAAAATGTCAGGCCAATTAGGAGGAAGCCTCCATGTGCCCTTCCGTTCCCAGCACACACACAACTGTCTGTATCATTCATGTTGAGTGTATTCTGTTTGGATGGTAGGGTGAATGAAGCAGACCTGACAAGGTAGGTGCATGGATGTAGTCCCATAAAGGTGCTATTTTGGAGGAAGAAACACTAGATTATAGACATAGCATGAAATGGAATTTTAAGAAAGTAACATGGTTTTCATGTAAATATAGGATGAGGGTATGTCAAAGATTTATTAACTCAGTAATGAGAGACCCAGTAAGATCATAAATCTTGTTCAAAGAGCATTTTGAGGAAGTGGGAATATATACAAGGGGTGACCCCAAAACACCAGAATTACCTTCCAGAGGGCAGGCCTCTTGTGGTACAGACTTCCCTGCTAGGTGAGTGTTGTGGGAACCCTTCTGTATCTGTACCAGCTGGTGTTGTTATGAGAGGCTGCATTCCGCTTCCGGGAATTTTTTTGAAGACTCCCTTAACGCATTTGCCCATTTCATGATGGGTGATTTATGAGTGCACCTGCCCACAATGCGCTGAGCATTCAACAGTTTTTGACCAAAGACAGCATGATCCCTGTGCCCAACTTTTCCTGTTCACCTGATCTCACCTTGAACAACATTTTTGTGTCCTGGGACGAAAAGTCTTCCAGGAGTAAAGGGAAACATTTTGCCAATGTGGAAGAGGTGAAACAAAAAACAGCAGAAGCACTAAAAGGCATCAGAATGGATGAGTTCAAAAACTGTTTTGAGCAGGGGGAAATAATCTCGATAGATATATTGCATCAAATGGTGATTCCCTTGAAGATGACTGAAGTTTAAATGTGTAAGAATAAATATGTGATTTTCATAAATAAATCCCAGGTATGTTTGGGTCCCCCTTTGTAGGTACTTAAAAAGGAAAATGTTAGAATAAGATGGTTGTGTTCAATAGAAAACTGATTATTTTCCTATGGAAAAGATAGCCTTTGGTGTTTTCCTTTATACTACATAGTAATTATTTGCATTTCTACTCCCGAAAATTTACAAGTTAACATGCAGCTTCACAAAGTTTAATCTTGTAGTTAACCGTTGAAGGAAACGAAGGTACGTTCATTACCCTAGATTATTAGTCCTTGGGGGAGGGTGCTAGACACTGCCCCGGCGTGACACTGAAAGGACAACTGTATGTCCTTTGCCTTGTGTCCATGCCTGAATCCAAGTTCATTCTTTGCTGCTCATGTGGTAAAATGTTGGGTAACTGTGTATGTCTCTCTCTCACTGGAACAACGAACAGATCATGTTTACCCTAAAGGGATGAAGAACTCTTTACGAGCTGTTCAGAAGTCAGGGTGTAACCCTCACGGCAGCGAGTCTGTGTCTAGGGGGCTGCAGAAATGGAGTGCTTGGATGGAAATTCACAATTCGAACCCTCATCACGCTCGCTGACTAGGCGTCTTCAGCGGCATCCACCGACCTTTTTTGTTTCCCCCTCTCTGAACTGACCCTCATCCCCTGCCCTTCCTCCTTTCTAGGAGATCTTGTTTGGGACGGTGACTCACCCAGCTCCAGTGCTTCTGCTTTGGGGCAGTCTGTGTGTGTGTGTATGTGACTGTACGTTTTATAAGGAACCAACCCAAAATAAGTTAGAACACAGTGTGAAACTAGAAATAAACAATATATTTTCATAAACATGAATGATGGTGAATTCCTTCCTGGGGTGTTTTCATCCTTCCCATGTACGTGATCCTCTTAACACGGCTTAAAGCCCTTCTCACTCGTCTGCATGGCTCGCCTCAGCCTGCTTGCTTCCCTTCTCTGCAAAGAACCCTTGTTTCCTCTGTGTATGTGTGTGAGTAAAATAAATGTTGCTCGAAGAAGACTCTTACTTGATGTGCTGGCATGAGGTCCTGTTTCTGTAAGTGCAAAGACTGAGGAGAAAAATCCAATGGGCTTCCTGAAAACCTGTTAGGGCTCTGAGCTGAGGGCTTGCTTTTGTGATGTCTGCATATTCTTCCTACAGTAGTGAGAGTCCATGTAAACAGGCTAACATGAATCTTCCCTTCCTCTCCATGTTTCTTTCATCTGTTAGGTATGCCTGTTGTGACAAGGCATTTGGTTTGTAGTTATTCTTGTTGTAACTGCCCTGAATTTTAAGGTGGAAGAGCTGTTTGGAGCCCTGGACTTGCTGTGAAAGAACTCTAGGACCTTAGCCCTGGCTGGCATAGCTCAGTGGATTGAGCATGGGCTGCGAACCAAAGTGTCACAGGTTTGATTCCCAGTCAGGGCACATGCCTGGGTTGCAGGCCATGGACCCCAGCAACCACACATTGATGTTTTTTTTTTCTCTCTCTTTCTCCCTCCCTAAAAAAGAAATAATAAAAAAAAAAGAACTCTAGGACCTTGAATAAGCCACAGCTCCCTATGTCTCAATTTTTATTTTTAACTGGCCAAGTGCAATTTATTTGAGGTGCTGAGGAGGTCATGAATGTGAACATTTTGTACAACAAAGCCTACACAAATGTAAGGTGGCATCACTGAGCAAATGGCTTCTTACATAACAACACTTTTGGGAACAGAGCTTGCCGAAATGAAGTTGTACTGGTTCTGGGTGTGGGGTGGCTGTTCAGGAAATATCTTTCCTTGCCAGTACTTGTTTGGTGATGGAAGAGGAGGAGGGAGGCTGGTGAGAGAAGGAGAAGGGGAACTTGGAAGTGACTGGGGATGGGGCCAGGCCAAAGACAGAGCCATGATTCCACGACATCCACATCCTGGAATTTCAGAGTCTTGCTTGGCCTCACTCACCCTTCCTCTCTCAACATTCATTTGGTCTCCACATCTTGCCAGGTCTACCTGCTAAGTCTCTCTGGAATCGGAGTCCTCTTTACCGTCCTTGTAGCTATCTCAGTGCAGCCCATCACGCCAGCCTTGTCCATTGCAAATGGCTCCGAGTCCACGTTTTGTTCGCCAGGTTCCGTCTCCTGTGCGGCTTTGTCCTCACTGCCACACGTCCACGCAGCTGTGGCTCCTAATCGTCTGCCGTGCACAATTCAAATACTTTCCAAGAGGGTATGAAATCTTTGTAATCTGGCTCCTGGTTTACCTCTCCAGATCTCTTATTTTTTTTTTTAACGTCTTACAATCCAGACCAATTACAGTCTTTTATACTCACGATGCCTTTGCTTAAGCTGTTCACTCTGGAATTCTAGAAATTCTAGAATACTTTCCCTACCCTTGTCAGCCTGGAAAACTCCCATAACCTGGAAAACTCACTGCCATACTCCTTTTTGATGCCTGCCAAATACCTTAAGCCTCTTTTCCATGCTTACTTGCCCATCGGGTCATAAAGTGCTGTGTGTTATTTATTCTCATGTCCCAGCATCTAGAATGGGGCTGGCATGTAGCTACTGGTCAAGTGACTATACAGCGTTAACCTCCAGTGACATCGGAGGTTTTCTCTGAGGCATCTGTTTTCTCGAGATTAGTCTTTGGCTTTTTCCAAAGAGTCACCATGAGCTTTTCTGGACACTAAGTGGCAGGATGGGGTCACCAGCAATGCCATCCTACACTGCAGCTGGCCTGCCTGTTCTGAGAGGCTGCCGTGCAAACGTGACTCTCTGGGGTGGCACTGTTCCACTTTTCCAGGCAACTTTCACCAGCTGCCAGGCTCCAGGCCAGTGGGGCAGGGCCGCTGCCAAGGTGTCATCCTGAGGCTCACTGTGGCTGTGCAAGTTATGGTGGTCAGACTCTCTGGCAGTAGCCACAGAGTCCAGGGGAGCTTCCTTTACTTAAGATGTTGGGAAGAAGTGACTGAATTATAAATAGCACCTGAACGTGGAGGCTTGTGGTCTGCAAACCAGAGCGTACTTTTGCAGGATCCCCTCTATAAAGAAATACTTTTAAAAAATGTCAGCTCCTTTAGTTATGTTCACATATTACTAGAAACTCACAAAGTCAAGCTGCCATTGAGGTATGGTGAAATAAATAAATACTTTCCATTTTATTCTCGACTTTGACTTGGTGATCTAAATGTTTTGTGGCAGCCACTGGGGGAGCGAGTTAAAAACACAGATGCCCTGGTTTCACACACCACCTCTAAGATTCTGAGGAAAAAGGTGGGTCGGGGTGGGGCGCTGAAGTCTGTATTTTTATCACACTCTCCAGGTGAGTGATTCAGATCTGAACCTCAGTTTCTTTATCCTTAATGTGATAATAAAAACACAATTACTTTATAGTATCCAATCCACTTTAGACAGGTTTTGTGAACAATAGATGAAGTAATATAAAGGAAAAAACTTAAAATTTATAAAACCCTACACAGACATTTTTGATCATATCTGTCACGCAGTATGCTAGGTGGTCTGTTTGTAACAACACCCCCCCCCCCCGCCACCGCCCACCGCCGCCCTGTCTAGAAGTAGTCACAGAGGAAAGTCAGACGCTGAGGCGACTATAAAAGTGGAATAGTGTGTTCCTATCAAGAGTTTTCAAAGAATTATTAGGCTCATAAAAATTCTATCAGGTGCCAGCAATAACTAGTTAGAAAATATGATGGGAAATATGATTTTCACAACAACAACAAACACTATAATGTGTCTAGTAATGTGCGAGGCCTTTATGAGAAGCCGTGCAGGAAGCACTCTGCTGAGGTCGTAAAAGAAGACAGATGGGGAAGCAACTCATGGTCTTGGGTAGGAAGCTCTGCATTGTAAAGATGTTATACCTCCCCAATTTAGCAAGTTTAAAGTAATTCCCATGGGAGTTTTGAGCAAAGGAACATGACAGAGGGATTATCTTTGATACATAAGGGTGCTTTTTAGTCAGTCAGGAAAATCATTTTCAAAAGAAAATAAAGAATATAGGCAACTTAGAAATAAAAGGTCAATGAATACTAGAGTAAAAAAAAATCCAAATTAAACAAGATGCAATCTTTGGCCTATCCAACTGATGAAAACCATGACCCAGTGCTGGTGAGTATGTAAGGACGCGGCTCTCGCACACCGCTGCAGGAAACGCAGGTGGGCTCAGGTTTTCTGGCAAACCACTTGGCAGTATAGACTGAAAGCCTAAAGGTGGGTCTATCTCTGACTCGGCAAGCCTGCCTCTGCAGTGTACTCGCAGGAACAGTCATGTAAGTGCGCACCAGTGTATGGGGGGAAAGGCTGTTCATCGAGTGTGTATGACAGCCAACAGGTGGAAACAGCCTAAATGCTTAATAACTGGGGATTGGTCCGCATCAGTTATGGAGCAGTCTTACTTTGTAACTTCTTAAAGAATACTGATGGAAGTGGTAGAATATTGAGGATATAATGCTAGATAGTAGAGAGAAAATTCTACATCGCATAGGTAAAAATATTTATAGAAAATGTGTTTAATTTTTTCCATGCTTTGTTACCATGAACATGTAAATCAGAAAAAAGATAGTTGGGTGTCCAACAATTGTGGTTGTGTCCTTATTATGACCGTTATACATGGGTTGGACTCAATGTCATCAAAGTTGTCTCCTGTCACTGCAGTTCTACCATGGCTTCTTGGTCCTCTCTCCGATTTTGCCTTGGGTTTGCCCAGATGTGTTTTAGGCGGTGGGACCAAGCATCTAGTTTTATGAGCAAGACCGCATAATGCATCATCGGTCTGCTGCAGCAGGGCTTTATCAACTGTGTGCGGCAGGGCAGCTTGTCTTTTTCAGAGAATTACGGTGAACCAACCACTCATGTTTTACCTGTACTTGCTTTTCAAAGGTACTAAGAAAATATTGTTCATTTGAAGATGCTAGAATCTGCCAAAACATATTCACTGTAAACTGACAGAAGTGTCTGAGCTGTAAAGACAACAGCAGTAAATTCATTCTAAATAGAGCCCTTTCTTGACAGTGTCTAGGCCTCGCAAAATGAACTAGCCAAGTGAATATTTAGAGTGTGTGTTTCTGCTCCCAATAACTTATTTTCCCCAGTGTTATAAGATTATTTGGAGAACATGAGGTGATTTTTCTGTTTTCTACTTTTGTGCATGGTTGTTGTCCTAGATTATATTTACTCGTCTCTCTTGTTGTTCCTCAGGATTCTAGAATTTTCTGTACTTGTGGGTTTTTCCTCCTTTATTTCACTTATCTTAGTCTGATATCCCTAACCAGAATAGGCGTTCTTTTCAGCTTTTTCTTTTACTTCTTAACAAGTGTCAAGAAATATTATCTGCTGGTTAATTATGTTTAAAGAAAGATGTACATATAACAGTTTGAGATAACACCATCCTTGGATTCTTTCTGAGGTGAATATCTGGAAGCCCATTTTGTAACTTTGTTAAGTATTTTCTCAGAATTTGTATTGGGTAACATCTACCACTTTTATGCCCTTGTTCACATATTTTTCCCTAGTTGTTTTTCCTCAAACATCTAAAAATAAAAGATAATTTTGGGATGCTTATTAGCAATGTAGATTCGTGGCTGGCCAGCCCTGCTAAGGAGAGCCAGTGGAGGGATGCGCCGAGTACTGGCTACCAGCAGAACCTGTGGTACGCACTGCCACTCAAAGCTAGAAGGGCTCTTGCCATGCTTGGCACCTGGGGTCAGCTGGGTCAACAGATTAGCAACCTGGGGCTTTGAATTCCTATTCTTGTTTTTGCTGATGCTTTTCTATTAAGTTTTAGGTGAAGTCCAATTAATCTAGTAGAGTTTCTGTTTGGTTTCAAAGATTTAAAAAAATCCAACAGATAAGTGGAGAACCATGTGGTATGTTCTCAGTGTGGTTTCACATTCAAGGTCACACCACACTAACAACCCAAAGTCCTTATAAACCATTCTGGCTTTAAGTGAGAGATTAAGACACCAAACAGGGATTTAAATCATAGACCATAGCACTGCTTCTTAACATCGTCTTCTCAGTGTTTTTCAGAGCCTCACCCAGCCTTGAAGCTTTGCCCGCCCCTCCATTCTTTACCACCACACCTCCTGTGAATGTTTTAGTCTTCTTTCTGCCAACACAAGACAGTTCAGGGCTTGACTGGCTCTCTCCTTTAGGGCTTTGGAGGAGAGGAAGCTTAGTCTAAGCAAAAGGTGCTTTTTCTCCTCAGCAGAATTGAGGAGGATTTGGGGGAAGGGAAGGATTATAGACATTTATAATTTAATACCCTTTTGTGTATCTCAGACACTTTCATAATGTGGGTAATTTTTTTACAGATCAAGGGGTCATTTGCCAAATGCTCTTAGGATACTAGCATCATGTCTTTCTCCTTGAAGCTATAGACACTCAGCAGTGTATACTACCACACTGTCAAGGACACTCTGGGTACTTGGGACTGCAGTCCCTGCTAGACCAGAAGGTTAAAGGCTCAAGAGTAGAAAGGGGAATTAGAGATAAGATGATGGTCCTCTTGCGTCATCACCAGTTGGTCAGAAGAAAGATGAGATTGTACCAGTGGGAGCCATGCGGACATAGGATGCAGGCTACATGTGTGGAGGCCTGTGGAATCACCTTTACTAGATCAACGCCACCCTTGTGAAGTGAGGCATTTGGGACCTTGTGTGGCGGTGGAGCTACGGCAGAGGGGTGTTTAGTGGTTTTGCCAGTAACTGTAGAGAACTTGTAATACCAAAGAGGAGAAAAAGAAGGCAGATTTGCTACAGACAAGGAGTCATGGTAGGAGTGAGAAGGAAGATGGAGAGGAAAGAAGGGACTTGGGGAGGGGTGGGTTACTCTAATTGGAACCAATCTTTGGAAGCTCAGTGTGGGCCGTGCTCCAAGGCTGACTCCAAGAGCTGATTTAGTCTAGATATCTAGGCTATTTGGGTTGACTTAGGAGCTTCCGCGATATCTCTAGGGTTGCCCTGAACTAGCCTTGTCACCCAGGTTGCTTCCGACCTGTCGCTTCTCTGTACTTCCCTCGTTCTTGACCTGTGGTCCTCCAAAGGGAAAACCCAAACCTCTTCTGAAGGGTTGTTCAAGTCTCGGCTTAAGCTGGCTGTGGCAGAAAGAGTGATTGGGCCGGGGCTTGGTTCTTTCGTGAACAGCTGTCAGGGACTGGGACTGGGTGATAAAGAGACTCTTGCCACTTCTGTCCAGCCTGTTCTTTTCTGTGTGCAGTTACATGCTGCTGAGCCCTGTCCTCCGTGAGGGCCCTGGTAAAGGGAAAATGGTAGCCCAGGGTGCTGCGGAAGACTGCAGTGTTGGCGTGGAGAGGAAGGCCACACCAACACCTCTCTAACCTTCACTGCAACTCAGGTGACCCCCTGGTGATGCTGGTGCCTCTCCCTTCCCTCCCGTCACGAACTTCTACTAAGGGCTGTGATAGTTAATTTTACATGTCAACTTGGCTGGCCCATGGGGGTCTAGATGTTTGGTCTGACATTATTTTGGGTGTCTCTGTGTGGGTGTTTTTGGTTGAGATTGGAATAATCAGTATCATTGGAATCAGTAGAGTACAGCAGATTTCCCTCCATAATGTGGGTGGGCCTCATCTAATTACTTGAAGGCCTAAATAGGAAAAAACAAACAAACAAAAACCCTGACCTCCCTGTGAGTAACAGGGAATTCTCCAGTAGACTGTTTTTGAACTTTGTCAGTGCTGTCGACTCTCCTGGGTCTTGAGCCTGCTGATCCACATCACAGATTTGGACCCTCTGGTCTCCATAATCACGTGAGCCAATTCCTTATAACAAAAGCCTCTTTTTCTATACTTGTGTATTTACATCCTATTAGTTCTGGTTTTCTGAAGAACCCTGACTAATACAAGGGCTATATGATACACCTTCACAATCTGATCTACAGGCTCTGGGTTAGAGACAAGTGTCTAGCATAGTGTGGCCCACCATAGGGATTCAACAAATAAAAGGCTATGTTTAGTCACAGAGTTTGTTAGGTGAGACCTGATGCCAGCACCAACTGATGTGCTGTGTGCTGAGTAAGGACACAGAAATGAGCTATCGAAGCATGAGGGTGATGAATTAAGGTGCTAAGATGATTTTCAAATGTCTCGCTCACCAATGACACAGACCATTCCCCTATTACTGGTGGAGGAGGCATCCATCCTTAATGAAGCCAATGCAAAAGCCACTTCTTCAGGCACCAGGAAATGTGTCTATAACACAGAGACAGAAAAGATAGCCCACAAAGTGGTGGCCCTTCACTTGAATGTGAGATGGGAGAGAGCAGGCCTGGAGCTGTGTTCAGCCCCTGCTGCCATTAGCAGGTGCATTGGAATCACCAGGATGGTGGGTAGGGATGGAGAACTGGGCCTGGGTGGTGATGGTGGTTCTTGTTAGGTAGAGTGCGGATGCTGCATCAGTTGATCTGGGCGGGGCTTGAGAATCTACATTTCTCATAAGCTTCTAGGTGGTGCCCTTGTGGCTGGTCTGCAGGCCACACTTAAGGGACAAGGCTCTTCTCTGTCTTTAAATGTGGTTTCTTTGAGCCCGTCAGGTGGGTGACAGATAGGAAGTACACTCCGCTAAAGAAGTGCGGGAAGGAGCAGTGTCTGGACAGCAGCAGGAGGACTCACGCTCCCCTGCCCACTTGCTGGTCTTCAGAAATTAAGAGGGTGGGTGCTTCATCTCTGTGTAAGTGCCGCAAAGAGCCCAAGGCCTCTGCACTCAGGGGCCTCCAGAGAGGGCTGCCAGTTTCCTCGGTGGAGGTTTTGAGGCCTGGAAGGAACATGGGCCAGAAAAGAGGACTGCAAAATGATGAAATTATAAACAAGTAATTTTGAGGCCCGGAAAATGTTGTTTCACTCCCCTGGGTCATCGCCGAGGGGAAATTAACCTCAAAATGTGAGAGAGTGAGGCAAGGGCGGGAGGCAAGCAATTTGGGCAAATGAGACCATAAAAAGGGCTGATTTTCTCAGTCATTTATTTCAATATTTCACTAAATTGTACCCAGCAGCTTGGAACATAATAAAAACTAATGTGCTTTCTTCTGTATGGGGATTTCTGAGTATCTTTTTGAAGTTCTGTGACCTAATTTATGAAAGTGTGCTTCTGGACCTTAGAAAGTGCTTGCTGTTGCTGGTCTGTTGGGCCTTTGTAAGGGCCCGTGTGGTGGACATGGTGGACTTTACCGGGAGCAGCTGGTAGAGTCAGACTAGTTTATGTTCTCGGGCAAGCTCCCCTCACCCCAGTGTCTCCTCTCTGGCACTGTAACTGGTATCCTTCTCTCATTTTCTCCCTGATCAAAATCTATCTTCTTTGCTTTTCCACACACACTTAAGTTCTGCAAATGATTAATAACAGACTAGACTGTGAACTCCTTACACGAAAAGACAAACTTCTAAGGCCCAGCATAGTGTCTTGAAAATAATGGGTATTTAATAACTGGGTATTTGTTGAATGAACGGATAGCTTTAGGTGTGCCTGCCCCCAGGGAGGGTACACATTTTAAAGAGGGTCACACAGAGCTGCTACAGCTCTCATTGGGATCTCAGAGCAGCTGGTAGGCTGGCGGGTAGTTGGTGGAGACTTGTGGCTTTCTCAGCACTTAGGAAATCACAGAGGGAGGTCCTGGTGGTACTATCTGATATGAATGCCAGGAGACACAATTATTGAATTGAAAGTGATCAATTCTGGAAAACAAGGAAAGCTCTTGAGCCCATGGCCTGGGCTCACTCCAGGATGGACAGTGATGGAGTCTTTGCCTAGTTCCCCCCAGTGACTATTGAGACAATGAATGCTGATTCAGTTTTGAGTGACAAAAGCAGCCGTAGAGGGTGTCAATTTCAGGGCCTGGGAGTTGGGGAAGGTGCAGCCCAAGCCCTTGACCCTAACCACTGCCAGGGACTGACCGGCTGCATCACCACTCCGAGCACCATGAGCACCATGCTGCTGAGAGGCCTGTGGGGAATGGCGCAAGAGCTGCGGACTCTGCTTTCAAATCTGACTTCCCAGAACAGCAACAGAGAGAAAAAGAGCAAAGCACACCTGCTAATTACATTTCAGTTAAAAAAAATAAAATTAAAATTAGTGAGAATAAATGAACATTATCTATACCTCTTCAGATAAATCTAGTTTTCCTTTTTTTAAAAAAAAAAATCATCAAATTGGCTGACCCTTGAGTGAGTGGTTAGCAAAAAGTTTTTTCTTAAACTTTGGTCTGAAGGCCAGGTCTTCTGCCTCCCTGGTGACCTATGGCATTAGAAACTAGTTGTTTTTGTTATGTGATCCCAGGAAGTGTGAGAAGGGAGTAGCCCGTCACTAAGTGCTGACCTGTGTCAAAATGAAATGGCTGTAGGAAAGCAGAGATGGGTAGGCGAGAAGGGGGCAGTGATCTAAACCAGCAAAAGGAAATATAAATGAATGATTTAAAATATCTAAAACCTAGGTGCCTTTGAAGTACAGGTGACCCTCGAACAATGGTGGGGATTAGGGGCTCTGGTCCCCTCATGTTTGAAAATCTGTGTGTAACTTTTGCTCTGCAGTCAACCCTTCACACCCAGGGATTCATGGTTGGGGATCTGTGCTTGGGAGTGTGAAAATACTGTTTTCCATCTGGGGTTGGTTGAATCTGTAGATGCAAAGCCCATGAATTTGAAGGGCCAGGTATATTTATTGGATTCTAAAGGTCTTTCACCTTGAGAATTATAGAGGCCTAGGCATGTGGAATAAACAATATGTGTATATAAATTAGAGCTAGGGCCAGGGCTAGAAAAATTGTCTAACAATCCAGCCAAATGCTTCTTAAACAATTACAGGGAATTTCCTAATTTCTCTGTCAAACATTACCTCTTCACTTACTGGTCTTAAGAGATGCTTCTTATCCCATCCTCATGTCTCTTTTCTGGTGCTCCTGCACTTCTGGGGAAGGGAGAGGAGGCATGAAGGGCAGGTGTGAAATGCTAGGAGTGTGTGCGTGGTGTGTAGTGGGTGAGGAGGGTTTGGGGGAACACAGAGATTGTGGTGAGTTCCAGGCAGGAGGAAGAGCAAAAGAGCTTCTTTCATTGAAGCTGCCTGTTAGAGGGCTGTTGATTAGGAAGCAGTGATATTTTTTTTAGAGTTAAAAGCATCTTTCGAAGTATCCTTGGACTACGATTCCAGGGTGAAAAAGTATCTTATATCATGTCTTTGGACTGAACTGTTGGGATACATGAATTGGCTTGAGTGGATGGTACCAGACTGGGAATAGTTCTTTGATGTGGTTTTAAACACATCCCCAATTCATACTTTGGTATTCCACAGGCACCTAATTGTTTAATACAGCGATTTTCAACTGGTGTGTCACAAGAATTTTTAAAACATGTAATGCCTGATTTTTTAGTCAGGGGCACTGACCTCTTTTCCCTTAGACTGTCAACTAAAAAAATGACAACAGCCAACACAACAATAATGTATTTTGGGGGGTGCTGCAGAATTTTACTAATTAGTTTATGTGTGCCATGAGGTAAACAAGGTTGACAATTGCTGATTTAGTGTGGCAATGGAGGGTAGAATAATGCCCACCCCCCAAATATCTACCTCCCGAAAGGGACTTTGCATTAAATTAAGGATTTTGAGTTGAGGAGGTTATCCTAGATTATTACCCGGTGGTCAGAATGGAAGCCGAGTTTGGAGGGATGCAAAGGAGGCCATGAGCCAAGGAATGAGAGCGACCTCTGGAGTCTAGCTGGACCGGGCAAAGAACAGATTGTTCCTAGAACCTGCAGGGATGCGGCTCTGCCCACTCCTTGATTTTAGCTAGTGAGACACATTTCTGACCTCCAGAAATGTAAGGTAATAAGCTGTCATAGTTTGTTACAGCAGCAGTAGAAAACTAACACAGAAAATTTTGTTATAAAATATCTACTTGCTGAAATAAATGCTTTGAGGTCGATGATGTCTGAGGAGAGAGGACATCCTTTCCCTTGGCTTAATGTTTCCATGTGAAGGGCATCACTCAGTGTTAACACTCTGGACCTAACTGTTCCCAGGAGAATGATCAGCTTGGTGAATTTGGGAGCAGTAATGGGCGTGCATTTTTCTGGTCTTCCCCCTTTCCCTTTTGAATCTGTCTGCCAAGGGAATTAAGAACTCTGTGGTCTCTCTCTCTCTCTCTCTCTCTCTCTCTCTCTCTCTCTCTCTCTCTCTTTCTACATAGGCCTTTGTTTTCAGTGCTTTTGTGATGTATTAGGAAGCTCACTGTTACCCATAGTCCTAAGCCAATTGTGGTCTTTTTCTGTTTGACTCTTGTTTCTGTCTCTCAAGCAGGGAAGTGAGGTGTCATTTTTTTTTTGAATCCCCTGAAACACAACTCATCACATAACTATTCTCTCTTTTCCTTGAATAAGTTATTTGTCATTATTTAATTTATTTACTATGTCTTGCTTAGTTCAAGAGAGTATTTAAGATGGCTTATGAGAACATTATAACTGAAAATGAGGAGCATAGGGGAAATGAAGGAAGGATTCATTGGATGAAACCAGAGTGAGAGCAGAATACAAAACACATGTCATGAGAGTGTTCTGGTGCCAACAGGGGGTGAGCTTGGGGAGGGGTCACACATTTGGCTCTGAGCTTCTTATCAATCAAAGCACAGAGGGAAGCCAAATTGGTTAATGATTTGTAGAATCATTATAGAATCAAAATCAAATGATTTATGGACTATGGAAGCAAAACACTGACTGGTTGCTCAAGAGAAACATAACCATTGCTAGAACTGAGGCTGTGAAAAGCTCCTATGGAACTTTGTAAAGAGAACACTTACAGAATGTAGTCATCTTGACTACACAAACTATTTCTTACAGTATTCCTCAGTGTATGTAAATGGAACTATAAAAACACTTCTTCCGTTTACATTGAGAATTTACTGAGAATGTACTCTGGGTTGGGGCAAGGTTGGTGCTGGTGCAAACATGAGTGAGCAAAGCAGAATTGTTCTTGTCTTCAGGGAGCTTATGGTCTAGAGGGAACCCAATACCATACACGTAATGCCACACTCTGAAGATGTAAAATCAGGCCATAAGGGAGTGTAAAACAGGGGACTCACTTTACATTAGGGGTCAAGGACAATCTCTTTGAAGAAGTGACATATAAGCTGAGACCTTAGCAAATAAGTAAAGTGAGCAAAGAATGTGTGTGGAGTGGGAAGAGATCAGGTGTGGCGTAGGGTGTGTCTGTGTGTATAGAATATTCTAGGCAGAAGGAACAACACATATAGAAGCTCTGAGATGGAAAAGATATGGAGGAAATGAATGGTCCATGTGGCTAACCTGTAGTGGATGAGTTGGGGGTAGGAGTGAGCAGACAGTGGCCTGGGGAGCTTGTGTATTTTGTGGCATAAGCAGCGGGAAGCCTTTGAAAGTTTTTGAGGAAGGAAATGACACATTATATTTTAAGAAGCCCAACACTGGCTGCTGTGTGACAGTAGGCTAGAGAGAATTGGGAAACCATTGCAGGGGCCAGGGAGGAGATGATGGTGGCTGAGGCCAGGTGGTGGCAGTAGAGATGTGGAGATGTGCCTGTGGTGGCGGGGACAAAAGCAAGCACAGATAGGTGGCTTGCTATTGATCCAGGGAACATTTCTCCCTATTTCTGAACTTGATCTAATCCTAAATCAATTTTAACTGTTTCTTAACTGACTATAGCATTTAAATGTTTCAACATGCAAATTAGGCATGTTACCTAGGAGAGACATATCTGCATCTCAAATAAAGTTCTGCGTAAAGCAGTGGTTCTCAACCTTGGCCATACCCTGGACCCATAATAATGGAATCTCTAGGGCAGAGGCTCAGGCATAGGTATATTCTAAAGCTCCCCAAGGGATCCCATTGTGTGGCCAAGATTGAGAACCACCGATTGAGAGCATTACATTGATGAGGTGTGACATGTGAAGTTAGAATTAAATCCAGCATTCAAGGTTGTGAGCAGGTGGAGAAGGAATAGTTCTATTAATGTGAGGTTTGAATGGAGCCAACTACTTACAGTTTTCTCTAACCAGCTCTATGTGGGGAAAATGAAATCACGATTACCCAAGGAAACTAACATCCTTGCAAACACTGTATTTCAGCATCTCTTGTTGAATTTCTCTGAAACCTTGAATTATTATTATTATTATTATTATTATCATTTGAAACCTTGAACTTTAAAGGTGAATTCTTAGGCACTGCACAAACCAAAGTGTGGGCTAATTGGACACAAACGGTTTTGTTTCTAAATCACTGCCAGGGGCCACCAGTTTTGAGGATACAAAACTGCTCAGTGGCAGTTTTTAACAGAACAATCAGCCTGCATCCTGTTGCTATGGGAAGATTCCCAGGGCTACCCATTTATTAGCCTTTGCATATCAGAAATGATTCATGCATGCACTGACTTGGTGGATTCCCATCATCCTGACAGTTCTTCAGAGGCTACTGGTTCTTTAAGGATAGGGAGTGTAGTATATGTATCATGTTACTTCCAGCATCAATTTCATGTCTTCCTCTCTTTCCTAAAAGTGCTCTGAGCTTTTCAACATGATGCAGTAGGCTCTGACTGGTCCTAATGTGTTGGGAACCGCCCTGACTGGTGTCAGAAGCTGAAACCCCCACCTAGACTAAGGCTAAGGGAACACCCTTGGAACTGTAAGCCAGCAAGGAGACAAGGGCTTGTCTCCCTGGCAGGAATGCTGCTTCTGCTGCTGAACCCCAAAAAGCTTGGTCGGTTAGCCAAAGACGGGTAAGATTCCCCACGGGGGGAATGGCCTAAGCCAGGCACGATCACTTTGGGAGGCCCCCCAAAAGAAGGATTTGGGGGGCTGCAGCAAAAGGGGGTGATGGACCCTCACTCCTCGGCTTTGACATAGCCTGAGTTCTCATCTTCTGGGAGAAAAATCTCCTTATTGCCTTAGTCCCGTGCTAAGCCTGAAACAATAACAGGGTGGTGCAGCTCTGTGCTGAAAGGGGCAGATTCCCTGGGTGATCAGGCCTAAGAAAGAACATGTAAATTACTGTGAAACCTTCTTTGTTTAGAATGCTCTCAGTTGAATGAGAGGGATCCAAGGAGGAAGTTTGTTCCTCAAAGTTTTACAGCTCTTTTACCCCGACTCAAAATAGACCGGCAGAGTTCCTTGTTTTCTATAATTCCTTACTTCCCCCTGATGAGTACTGTACTTTACCTGAATTATTATGCAAAATGAGCCCAATAAAAGCATGTATGGACGGTAAATCGAGGCCCTCCCCACTAGGGGGGGTGGCCATTCTGTCCCTACTTCCCCACAGAAACTAGCTTGTCTCTGTGCATGTATGTTTGTTTCTCGCGTGTTTTTTGGCGAGCCATCCGCAGCGTTCCGTGGGCACTGCTGGCCGGTGACCCACGCGCAACACTAATGGTGAGCTGTGATTACTGTAGGCCTATCACATATATCCCTGATCACATTAATTGGTTGGGAGTTGGTGCATGGCCCAAGTCAGACCAATCGGGACCAACAAGACTCAATTCCGTGTCCTTTATTTGAGCTACTGAGGAATGAACCATATTTCTGGCTGGAAGTGAGTGGGTATAGAGGTAGCTCTAGGAGCTTCTGGTAGCTATTTTGGAACTGTAAAAAGAATTCTCTCTGAGAAAGGAGCTAGTCCTGAGAAGGAAGGGCTGAAAGATGTTGTGTGAGTCACGTATAAAGCTTCATCAGAAGCTAGGACTACCCTTGTAATGTGCAATGATGTGGGGACCATGACTCTAGCGTGACCATAAATGTTGAGTGAATGAATGGTAAGCAGAGAAAAGAGAAAAATGTTAGGAAATAAAAATTAGTATTGAGTTTATGTAATTGCAGAAGAAAAGACCATTATCTAAGAGGCTAAATGCTTATTATTTTTCTGACTCTGAAATCTACTTAAAATAGCAAAATATGGAATTTCCTTCTGATTACTTTATGATGACAAAGGGGCTAACATGGAAAAGAGCAGTGATGAATAATAACTCTGGCCATGGGATGAGCGGGAAGGGACAAATCCTTTTTCCAAAACACTAGTATCAAGGAAAATCTGAGTCAGATTTAAGGCATGAAAGTCAATGTCTTCTCAGACTGAAGGGTTGGATTATTTTCTTAGCTTTACAAATGGTTCACTTCATTTAATCACCATTTCCTTGATTTAATGATCAACATTTTGCCCATATTTGAATTTGTAGAATCACCATATCATGAAATAAAATATGTTCACATGTTTTAATATAACAATAGAAAGATAAACATACCTAGTCAATGACCTATATCATAATTTGTTATATGATAAGTTATTGGGTGCTACAGGTACTTTAAGAGCTCACATGACTCCACTCCAGGAAGACAAAGCAATCCAATTAAAAAATGGGCAAAGGACCTGAACAGATACTTCTCCAAGGAGGACATACAGAGGGCCCAGAAACATATGAAAGAATGCTCAGCACCACTAGCTGTCAGAGAGATGCAAATTAAAACCACAATAAGATACCACTTCATACCAGTCAGAATGGCCATCATAAACAAATCAACAACCAACATGTGCTGGTGAGGTTGCGGAGAATAGGGAACTCTAGTACACTGTTGATGGGAATGTAGACAGGTACAGCCGCTGTGGAAAACACTATGGGATTTCCTCAGAAAACTAAAATAGGAATTGCCTTTGGACCCAGCAGTTCTACTGCTAGATTATATCCTAAGAATCCTGAAACACCAATTCAAAAGAACCTATTCACCCCAATGTTCATAATAGCACAATTCACAATAGCCAAGTGCTGGAAGCAACCTAAGTGCCCATCAGTAAATGAGTGGATCAAAAAACTATGGCACATTTACACAATGGAACACTACACAGCAGAAAGAAAGAAGGAGCCCCTACCCTTTGCAACAGCATGGATGGATATGGAGAGCATTATGCTAAGTGAAACAAGCCAGGAGATGAAAGACAAAAATCATATGATCTCACCTATAAGTGGAACCTAATCAACAACAGAAACAAGCAATCAAAATATAACCAGAGACATTGCAGTAAAGAACAAACTGACAGTAACCAGAGGGGAGGCAGGAGGGGATAAATGGGGGGGGGGGAAGGGGAAAGGGTTTCATGGAACATGTATAGGGTTCAAGGAACATGTATAAAGAACATATGGACAAAGCCAAAGGGGGTTAGGATCGAGGGTGGGAGGTGGGGATGGCTGGGGTGGATGGGAGTGGTGGTGGCGGAAATAGAGATAACTGTACTTGAACAACAATAAAAAATAAAAAAAAATCTGCCTCATTTCATACATAACATGTGAATGAGAAAATGGCAAAAGAAAGGTCTTACAGTGACCTATCTGATGATTTTTACTCAAGAATGTATTCAAATACAAGAAAGAGACAGTTTACCTCTGTAAATGGGGGGAAAAGCTAGCTTGTATTTGCCAATAGGCATGTAGGATAGAAGGAAGAAGAAAAGACAGATACCATATGATTTCACTCATATGTGGAATCTAATGAACAAACTGAACTAACAAGTAAAATAGAGACAGACTCATAGAGAGCAGG
The DNA here is from genome assembly GCF_004126475.2 of Phyllostomus discolor. Classification (NCBI taxonomy): domain Eukaryota; kingdom Metazoa; phylum Chordata; class Mammalia; order Chiroptera; family Phyllostomidae; genus Phyllostomus; species Phyllostomus discolor. The sequence goes on along the minus strand of NC_040903.2, from coordinate 188,188,552 downwards.
CTGACAGCTCAGGGAGGATGGGAGGAGGGTGGAGGGATTGAGGAAAAAGGACTCATGGACATGGACAAACAGTGTGGTGATTGTGAGTGGGGGTGCAGGTGGTAAAAGGGGGCTATATGGTAATGGTAAAAATGCAATAAGAACAGAATGATGAAAAGTAGATATAGTCTACAAAGGATGAAAGTTTTAACTTCAAATTTCATGCTTTGGAAATTCAGATACATTTAGTGGGCAGGTAATCATCAGTGAAGATGCTGTTTTAGAACTACTCACTAGCTATAGAATGTACCCTTGTGAGCCCACTGCTCCAGAGGCTTGTTGGGGGTCTGAGGAGACAGTGTGATCCTGAAAGTCTACATTGCGACAACCTCAGTGTATTATTTCAACATGGTCTTCGATCTGGCTTCATCCTTTAGTTCACCTAACAATAAGGGCCAACAGCCATATGTCTGTTGGGAGCTTCCCTGATCATATCTGATTCTTTCTGGTCCTAGCCTTGTTCTGCATCCCCTTCCAATTCTGTCTCCAGACTTGTGACATGGAGTTTGGTAGAAACCCAGTTAACAGTTAAAAGGAATTAATCAGTCTATTTCCACTAAGGGTTGACTCTAAGTCTTCTCTTGTAAACTTGTAGCAGACTGTGATCTGAATTTGTCAAGCTGCATTTGCAGCTGGGAGTATATTCCCCTCACCCCTCAATGTTTAGGTTTCTGGGCTAGCCCACAACAGCACATAATAAAAGCTGAATTTTTATGAGTGTATATACAAAAACAGCAGGAAGTTTTATTTTTTAATTGAATTTACTGGGGTAACATTGGCTAATAAAATTATATAGGCTTCAGGTGCACAGTTCTATAATACATCATCTGTATATTGTACTGTGTGTTCACCACCCCAAGTCAAGTCTCCTTCCATCTCCATTTATTCCACCTTTGCCCTCTTCTACCTTCTTCCTCTACGTACTGTTACAGAAGAAGAATTGTTAGCAATGCGCCTTGAATCTTAGTGGTAAAAAAAAAGCTAGGTGCAAGAAATAGGAGGATGAGAACAGGATCGCTGCCAGCTAACATTCCTGAGTACTTGCTGTGTAGGCACTGTGCTAACGTGCTTTACCTGAATTATCTCCTTTAATTTCTCACTTTAATAGTGAAGGAAAAAGAGTCTCAGGTTAGTTTCCTCAAGAACACACTAATAGTCAGAGTGAGAGCTGGGATTGGAATGTTGGTTGGTCTAGTTTAAAAGCCCAGGCTTTACCAACTATGTGGTTTTTGTAGAGATTCTGGAGAAAATTCTGGAAACTTACAACGTTCTTGATGTCAGTGGCTTATTATTGAGCCCAATTTTCCTAAACACTCAAGAGTTTTTTGATTTTTTAAAAATTGTGTGTTGTGCTCTTTTAGCTTACACATGAAATGGAAGAGAAGACACTAAATGAGAAATATTCTGAAGGCCAAGATGAAAGGTGGGGTTAAAGGTGAGTGGTGAGAAGTAAGAACATGAGGGGAAGGCAGGAGGGGCAAGTGGGTACTGGAGAAGATGATAGTAAAGGGATACGGGGTTGGCCCCTTCCCTGGAGTCCAGCCCAGCCCCCTTGGTTGCTGCTGGATGAGAGCTTAGGGGGAGGGGAGAGGCGGGAGTGAAGTGTAAGATGCTCCTAAGCTGGGTCTTTGAAACTTGGGGAATCCTTGCACGAACTACAGGGTCTCCTTTAGGTTTATGAAATGGTTACATATCATCTAGTAGTGACATAAGCTCCACAGTTAATTGATGACAAAACCAGGATTAGAATTTAGGTCTGTACAAAATCAAAGGCTTGGATCTCACCACTTTCTTCTTCTGATGTCTCTGGTGGTCCGAGCTCCTGTGTGTGACTGTGGATGTCTGGGTATCTTCTTTGATGTCCCTGCCATTGGTGGTTATGGATTTTATGTTTTCCAGACTCTTCATAAGCATTTACCCATGAAGAGATCATAGACCCAGATTTATACACTGGTGTACACTTAGGTTAGGTTTGGACAGTTTAAAAATGTGTGTATTTTCTAAATAATATACTGTGTGTGTTAGTGTAGCCAATTGAGTCTTCTGCTTTTCGTTCCAAAGAAGCAAAGCTGTTGTGAACTTTTTTCCATGATTGAGTTTACGCTCTGGTGACTCAAAGGTAAGGCAACGTAATGGTGACAAAGAACAACACTGAAGGAGTTCAGGTTGCTTTGGTACCTTAGTGCACACAGAGCTCTTTAGAACTAGAAGGAAACACTGTGGGTTTAGTACTTCCATAGATGTGATTGAGGTGATGAGGAAATGTTCTGTTTTTAGTTATTCAGTGACTTGATATTATGTTGTGCTGGATCAGTTATTTATCAATAATTGATAAATTATTCAGTTTGTTCTTTATGTGTTCACTATTATACTTTTCCAGCAAGAATTTAAAGGAGTTTGCTAAAACAAATATAAGATTTTTTTCAAGTGAGGCAATCAGGGTGAAAATAAAATTAATAAAGAGAGAATTCAGTGAAGGCAAAGAAGATGTTATTATACAAAATCTACCATCTAAGCTCCTGTGCACTTACTAACGAGAGGTGGACATAAAGTTGGTCCTGAGGCTTCCACAGTTGATGTGAAGAGAGTCAGAGGAGAGTCAGAATTCACGAGTCTGTATGAGTTTTTTTGTAGTTAAGGGTCCTGATACACAAAGACGGTCACACAGCTAGTAGATGCTGGACAGTGCGTTTGAGTTCCTGTCCATCTGACCCTAAGACTCATGTTCTTGTCAGTCAGCTGTGCTGCTCTTGCACATGCACAAATTCCCACATGTGGGTGGGCTCAACCAGAGGCAAGGGTGACAACATCCAAGCTAAGGCTTTGCATACCTGAAAACTCCTTTATTGTTGAACATTAATTTTTATGTAGTTTTATGACCTTGGGAAAATTAATTAATATATTTGAGTCCATTTCCTTGTTTTTGAAATGGGGGCCTTAACATCTTTGTGTTCCTGTTGTAAGAGTTTGAGATAATGTGTCTATGAACCACTGATATAATGCTTGATTGAAATTTGACAGATGTTAAAAAATGGTAGCTATTAGTAAGTTCCAAAGCTGCATACTTTTAACCAGGCATTACCATGGTTTGATCACATTTCTAACAGTTTTACCAATGACAAGAGTAATAGCAATAATAGCTAAAATAGATTGCCTCCTTGTAATGTGCTAATAGCAAAGCACTTCTTTCCTAGTGTGTTGTGTCTCATGTATTCCTCCCCCAAAGCCCACAAAGTCAGAGCTCTACCATCCCCATGTTAGAGAGGCTGAGACTGAGGATGAGGAGTTAATAGAACCATCTGTTTGGAAAATGACTGTTGTATGTATTCTGAGCAGGAATTGGTGCTGTTAATCAATTGATGTTAGTCAGTTGTAGGAGTTCATGGATAAAACATCCATGTTATCATGCTACCCTTTTATCATTACATCAGAGATAGCACCTTTCATGCAGCTATGTAAAAAGGTTGCTATTGTCTCAGAAGAGTCAGTGGCTCTCACAGAGTTGTTCAGAAGCAGAGTGCCACTCCAGAGTAGTTACTGTCCTTGCTGTGTTTCCCTGGTTATATTTTAAGGAGTCATGAGTTCATCCTTCCTCAGTTGCTGTGGAGTTGTTTCATGGCCATACTTTTAAGGGTATCCTTGCCATTAGGCAAAATATGATGTGAGTCATTGGATTCGAACCTTTACTGGTGCATCAGAAATACCAAATTTCATGTCAGCATTGTCATTCCGAAGAGCAGGGGAGTCAGAGGAGCTAGCTTTGGTTCTCATGGGTGGATCATTCCAGTGGAGGGGCCAGTTAATGGTGACTTCTGTGCTACCTGGAGACATGCAGGGAAGGAATACTTGTTTTTCTTGGTTTTTCTTAGGGCTTGTTCAGACTGGGAGTGGGGAGAGACTGAAGTTGTATTTTATCACCTTTTCCTTGGAAGATTTTATTCAGTTCATTTTTACCTTAAATTTTAAAAAAACCATGAGAAGGTGCAAGCACTATAGTTCTCCATTTGGCTACCTTATCATTTTGATCGTTTTTGTGTCAACAATACACATTCCCACGGCCCTGGGAGTGCAGCGGGGTCTCTGTGTTTGGTGATGTGGGTGACATAGCAACTGCCCTCTATTGATTTGAACTGGAAAAGTCAATAGCAAGTGAATCCTACTTTTGAATTGTTTGTCGGAATTTTTCATTTATATAAACACAATATATATAGCAAATAATTGTGGCCATTTCATTTTGCATCTCTGAGTTACCTGTCTGGTGTAACTAACTATAACATAACTGCTTGCAGGGGTCTTTGGACAATTGAATTTACTTTGGATAGGAGCTTATGGATTTTTCCCATCAAATGGGAGTGGGGAATGGCTCACTCACAGGGAATTATGGTGAGGAACTTGCGGTGATTGCTGACGTAAGTCTTTCCATCAGGACCAGGCTTCTCAAACAGCATCAGTTTCCAATAAAACAACCAAGTAACACTTCATTGTCACATTAGCACAAAGAAGGCTGCATTACAGGATAGAATACCAAATTCAAAAGGATATTAGAGCTAAAACATGGGACTTTAGAGAAATTTTTTACTTGTCATTGCTCGATGTGCTCCCTGCATCCCTCTCCTACTCCCCACCATTTCTAAGTGGCTCACCTCCACTTTGGGCTAACCATTACAGGGTTTTCCTTGTAGTCATTTCCACCAAAAGAGTATATTTGGTGGAAAAGTCTGAGAGGTACTGGTGATTCTACCATGACTCTTTAATTCACTTGAAGGTAATGGGGTCTTTAGAAATGGTATCTTTCTACTTATTCATTCATCTATCTTGATAGATGAATTTATTCACTTATCTTGCTATCATGGAATCTCCTGGCCTGAATATAAGTTAGCCTGACATTCAGCTACTGGATCAACCGGTGCCCACAAGGGCTCACTCCTGCAGACCCCGGGCAGGCCTCGGGCTGACTCCCCAGTCGGCCCCAAGTGCTAGCCTGCGCTTCTGTCCTCTTCAGCTTTTAACAACATAACCAACTGTTCTGCAGAGTTACCTGGGTATTGATGTCCCTGTCATCGACGAAGTTACTGAAAGCACATAAAGGTAGTTAATGTGAGTGTCTTTTGCTTGTACTTGCTTTCCTTTATGTCAGTAAATCCTAAACCCTTTGGAGTGACCAAAACAGCTGAGAAGTCATTTTTCTGAATGTGTGCCCCGAGACAGGGAGAACAAGTATGTGTTTAAAATATAAAAATGAAGTTGGCAAATTGTTAATGAGATTTGCAATCTCTTCTCTCTCTTGCCAGTGTTTAGGACTATATCAAAGACCTGGATGCTAATGGGTTTTGGTCCTTACTTTTCCGGAAGCTTAGAGGATAGAGGATCAATACAGCTAGGATGGTATCTCTTTTTTGCTTTGGTGGTTAGAATCCACATCAAAAAATAATATACGTGTCCCATGACCATGGGACAAATGCATATGTGGCGTGGCCTCCTGGTGTGCGTGACCTGTCCCTGAGTCGTGTTTCGTGAGCTGCTCTAGCACTGATGACTTCAAAGGAACTTCCCTGGGCAATGTCCTCGATAGCTGGGATTTATATAGATTAGTCATGATTTTTTATGAGCACTCTGGGAAGAAAGCAAGTGAAATATTGAGAGGGGACTTGCCAGCAGTTGAATTGGAAAGCAAAAGATTTAGACACTTAGTTCACTGTTGAACACGTTCTTAACAAAATAGTTTCAGTCTCACGGAACCATTAGGGGAAAACAAATACAAATATATGGTGATAAATGGCTTAGTTACATGGAATGAGTTGAATAATTTTCCTTGAAAATTCTAATTTCATGGGGAAAATCCCGATTTAACTTGATTTTGTTATTTTTTTGCTTGTTCTGTAAAACTAGTAGGTATTTTTGAAGTGTCCACTGTGAGACTTAATGACAAGATCCTGAAGTGGTCCTGCAGTCTGTGGGCTTGGTTGCTTTTCCTTGACAGCTGCTGCTGGGCATGGATCTTCTGCCCCCTCCCTGCCTCCCTCACTGTGTCTGTCCTGTGTTCAGTGTAAATATTCTAGTATCTTTCCATTTACTCACTATTTCTCTTTTGCTGCCTGGAGCCTTCCACATCTCAAGCCATATCATTTTTTTTCCCTCTGAGATCAATCAACCAGCAAGTATTTATTTGCTATATTGTTGCTGTAGCAGGCTTTGCAGGAATTAAGCTATAATTCCTAAAGGAATGGGGAAGATTTTAGTCCAAACTGCTCTGCATGGCAACTGATATAGTAATATTTCATGCCAAAAAGTACTTAATGGTTTTGATGAATATAATAAATACATACTTTAGAAAAGGATAGAATCTTTACACATGGTTGCTTTTAAACACAACCACACTTAGACTGTTCTAGAAAGAAAGAATATTCACATACTCTTAATATTAAAACATGTATGGTTTTGTTTATCTATGAGTAACCTCCCAGCTTTTGTTTCTTCCTATTAACCAAATCCAACTCCTTCAGGGTTTTTCAACAGCCCTGTTTTCAGTGTTATAAACTATTCATCTTACCATTCTACCATACTTTCAGAGTACTTATCGTACAGAATAAAATAAAAAATTCTGTGACACTTTATAAAGGAAATGCCAGAGCCATTGCCCCTGAGGACTGGAAATAGTAGCATTCGGATAGCTGCAAAGTTTCTATTTTAGTTCTTCAGAATTTCACATCTGGTCTCTCAGCATAGAGCCAACTTGCCTGATACTCTCCTTTTTCTGCTGCTTTTATTTCCAGAAAATATCACACAGATTGGTAAAGAACCTTTTCATCCTCTTCCTCTACTCATATCAAGAGGTCTGCTTTCATGTATCTCTGTCCTGCAAGTAGACAGTGGTGGCCGTCATGAAATTACAGCCAAGGCACCCTGACTGGACTCTCTCGACGCCTGAAACAGAGATGAACCCTTGACAGGTGCAGTAGGTCGGTCGAGTTGGCTTCTGACAATTAAATTAGTGGTTCTAGTCAATAAAAGGGTTTGGACTGCTGACTTCTAACGTTCTTAGAATGATGGGGGAAACATGGAAATTCTGTGAGGCTCCTCCAAAGTTTCTGAGGTAACATGGGTCAGATTTGTTGGATGAGCTCTTCTTTCTCTTTCTACTGTCACATGATTTGCTCTTTTTTTGAATCTGTTGCAATCAGCAGTGTGTAAGGACACAGAAAGACCATGGGCTGAGTTTGGGCTGCCATAACCCCCAGGACCCAGTGTAGGGTGATAGACAGTGTGCTTTTATTGCCTGAGCAAAGGATGGAGTGTTGATTCTGCTGCTTGTTCATGAGTGATGCGACTGTGAACATGTTTCCTAATTGTATTGTATTGTCCTCACCTCCAGAAACGGAGAAATCATGGCTACCTTCCAGGATTGCCATCAAAAGGTACTGGTATATATGAACGCCCTCATCACAGTTCCTGAAGCAGGAGCGGTGGTCCATAAACTCCAGGATGATTGTATTACCATTCGAAGCAGGACAAAGTACACAGCTCAAGACTTGCCCTGGCCCTGATTTTAAAAAGCTAATTTTACACCATGTAGCTTTCTAAAAGTGGTCTGGTTTGAACTGTGTTTTTCCTATGCCTGAGGAAAACAAAGAAACAGGTAGATAAGCAAGCAAGATATTGGAGTCACCTTTAATAACACTTCTAAGATGGACTTGACTTCAGCTTTCTAAATATACCTGAATTCTGCAATTTTTTCCTTCCTCGTGTCTTATGAGTTACCAAGAAAAAATTTCCCCTCTGTGAAAGATTTGTTAAGACATGATCTCCTGCTGGTGGAAACCAAGGCCAAGAAGTGGGCCCATCAGAGTGAATCTAAAATGTGTTGTTGAACGTAGCCTGCAGCTTGCCAATGCTTGGCGGCTATGGAACCAGCAGGGTGGGCGAAGAGCCAGGCTTCTGCACCAAGGAAAATTCCTTTCACACCTAAGTCGTGCTTGCTGAAGAATGAGAAGCATGTGAAAAATCCCTGGATCTCACTGTGCTGTGTGCTAACAAGACCGAGTGTGCTAGAGATGGTCCGATGATGCACATCAATTAATTTAGCCTAACCTTCAAATGCAGTAGCTCCTAATAAAATCTGATTCACAAAATGTATACCTACATTTTCATCAGCCTGTCTCAGTTCTATCTCTTATTTCTGCCATATTTGGATACACTGGGACAACCGAACAAAACATTACCCTTTGGAACTGGAGTAAGCTAGAAATTAACAAGTGTGTAGTTGGAGTTTCTGACTAATTGATCACTGATTAAATTCCATGTCACACCCCACTCTCTTGCTGTTGGCCTAAAAGGGAAACTAGGAGAATTTAAGAAATAATGACTCTCAAGAACAGATATGTTTTAATGTTTAAAATTAAACATTTGCAGGAACTGGTATTGATCTGACATTCATACTGTTTGTGTAGAGTATTTTGGAAACTAAAGGAAATGATTCTTTTTGAGTTTTAAAGTTTTTTCTCATGAGATAAACTGAGTTGGTTAGTGTTTTGTCAGATCATACTTTTGAGGTTATGTCATCTTGTTTCCTGCTGGCGCCACGCTCTTTCTTAACAATAGAGAAACTCTGATTTTTTCCTCTTGCTCATATTTTCTCTTATTTCTGTAGGCAAACTACCTCTCATGAAACATCATCTTTTGTCTACTCAATGTTCATTGAAATAAAGTTTCCCACTGTGTGTGTGGGTGTGTGTTTCAAACTTCTTTCTACAAAGAGAGAGTTCCGGCCCCTTCACTGCTTTTTGGCCACTAGAAAACATTCCATGCCACATGCGGACTTGGGAAAGACTATCCCCAGAGGCATTCAGCTGAGTCATCTGCCACCACAGCTGGTTCACGTAGCAAGTTCTGTTGACGAGGCTTTGTTAGAGGCAAAGGTACTATGTCATGCCATTCACGAAACACATCTTCTATGGGAACCAGCAGCCTCTCTTGGAACTTGCTGGCCATTTAAGAGACTTTGTGGGGTCACAGTAAGGAGCAAGGATGCAGAAAGGGAGATGTGACATGTGTGGAGAAATGCAGGAACAATTTAAACTCTCTGTGGGTGCTGTGTTTAGCTTTTAAAATGTTGTAATAATGAAGAAATGTATTTATGAAGGGAAATTTCTTTCATGTGTCTCAGATGTACACTTTCCTCTTGGGAAAACATTTAAGCAAAACAAGGATATTTTTAAAGAAAGTAATAAATGTGCATTTTGATAATTCCTTTCTGTGTAAAAAGTGTTTTGGATGATTCTGGAGTAGGATTGGAGAATTTCATCTTCTAATTTGAACACAGGTCCAGATACAATAATCAGAAACAAGCCGCCCTTGTAGTGCCAGCTTCAACAACACGCTTCCCTAGGACTAATGTGAAACGACCATCTCAATTTGAAAAAGAGTGTGCCATAGCACAGGCACAATTGTCATTAAAAAAAAACTTCCTTTAAAGAGGATTTTATCCCCATGTTCTATTTTGAAAAATTTGGAACATACTGAAAAGTTGAAAGAAAGAATACTCTCTATCCCCTACCTAGATTCAACAGTATTAACACTAAGTCACATATGCTTTGTCTCTTTCTATGCACACAGTTGTTTCCCCTTGAACCATTTGAAAGTAAATTGCAGACATGGTGACACTGTACCCATAAATACTTTAGCAGCATCTCCTAAAAATAAGGACATTCTTCAAAAAATCAGAATGCTGCTACTACACCCAATAAAATTAACATTAATTTCCTCATAGAATATAAAGTAATTCACATCAAAATGTCCTTGTTTTCTTTTTTAAATCAGGACCCAATCAGGTTAAAACATGGCATTTTATCTAGAGAGGTCTCTACTTTTTCTCTTACCTAAGATATTGCCTTTTTTTTAAAGAGTCCGGTCCAGTTTTCATATGGAAAGTATCCCATTCTGGAACTAGTAATAGTTTTGATATGCCTTACCACAAAAGAAGCTTAGGTTTAAGAACTTACTTTAGTATATTAGTAAAGAGATAGTTACCAAAGTGGTGAGTGCTTTTACAATATAGTAACCCCAGGAGATTTAGATAAGAAAGAATAGATTTGGCAGGAAACATAATAGTATTTTGGGATCATGATGTTTCCAAGGTTTCTGGTTTATAAATATTCTAAATCAAAAGGAAGGGAACTGATTTCTTCACCAGGGCATCATTCCTCAGTGGATATGTTTGGCAAATGGCCAGGAATGCCAGTTCGAAGCCTGCAAGAGTAGCTGTGGTTCCAGAGGCCAGTCATTTGTACTCAGTGGATGGAAATCTGTGGGGACAGGGAACTTTGCCCTTCTTCCCACATACCCAAGTTCACATACATTTTTTAGGGAAAAAAACTGAGAAAAATTATCTTACTTTAGTGGTTTATTTCATTTGTTCTAAACCCTTTCATGTTCAAATATGCAAGTGTGTGTATGTGTGTGTGTATTACATATCCAACAACTTTAGATCCAAACCACCACAAAGCTGGTATTACTGTTACTAATACCAATAAGACGTATCTCTTCTATAGCACATCTTTTATATTGAAGTGAAAAGATGGTTTGTAAATAATGCTGACAGTATTCAGATAATCTCTTTAGTTCTCTTTTATTCATTTGTCCAAAGAATTTGTAAGCACCTACAATGTGTCAAGCAGTGTATTGGGGATGCAGAGGCAAAGATAAACAATAGAACATGATCCCTTTTCCCAAGGGATCTGTGGAGCAGATAGAATTTTCATAACTGTGGGACTTGGAATAATAAAAGGGCATACAAGGTGCTATGTGCTTCACATTCAGTAAAGATTTGTTGCATAAATGGATGGATGAAGGAAACATAGAGGAGGAATCATCCAGTAGGGCATTTGGGGAAAGAGGGAAGGTTGTGAGAAGAAGATGGTGTTTATGCTGGGTCTTAAAGGAGGTCTGGGAGTTTTTCACGAGGACAAGGACGGTTGGACAAATGGTCGTACAATCACGGAAGCAGGAGTATGAGGACTACACCTGGTTCTTTTGGCCCAATCTCGGGATCACATGGGATGCTGATGGGGGATATGGCTGTGTTGTGAAGAGGAGTCACAACACAGAAAATGAAGGCATTTTAAGCCTTTCTAGAGATTTTAAACTCTGTTCTAGAAATGGTTGGGAGTCACAGAATGATTGAGTAGAGGATTGACATTCTTGGGCTTCTGTTTGGAAAGCCTCTCCAGTTGTGGTTTGGAGAATGAGTTGAAAGAGTGAAGACAAGCTTGTTAGGAGGTTCTCGCATAATCTAGGGAAGAGACAGTGAATAAACCAGTGACAGATAGAATGGAGAGTGATTTGGCCTATTAGCCAGTTGTTACTTTAGCTGTTCAGTAGAACTCTGCGTGTGCATTCAGGAACTGAGAACTTCGATGAATTTTCTAAGGGTTAGAAGCAAAAATCTCTCTCATGTTATTTCAGTTATTGACTATTACCCACTTTCAATGTGACTTCTATAAACAGAGATCACATTAACATTTTTACTTTTTTCTGTTCTCAATTATATTTTACAGCTTTTAACGTGGAGATATAATTAATATACCATATATTTCATCCATTTAAAGTGAACGATTTTTAAAAAAAGTGTACCATTCTATGATTTTCTTAAGTATAATCACAGAGTTGTACAACCATTACCACAATCAATTTTAGATTATTTTTTATCACTCTAAAAAGAAACATTGTACCCTTTAACATCACTCCCCACTTACCCCTTCCCCCAGCCCCGGACACCACCTGTCTGCTTTCTGTCTCTATGGGTTTGCCTATTCCAGACATTTCATATAAACAGAATCCTGCAATACATTGTCTTTTGTGACTGACTGTTGCCTTCGCTTTTGCTCATGATTACAGCCAGGGAGTTGGGAATGGGCTGAGGAGTGGAGAAATCCTTTGAGATTCTCTCCCTTCTGAAGACTATAGAGAAGGTACAGTTGCTTAGAGCTGTGTAAGAGGTCAGACAGAGAGAAATAAATACTTTTTCAGTAATGATGCCAGTTCTAAATTATCATAAAATATGTAATAATATTTCCATGCATCAAATGCTTGTTAGATGCTTTAGGTACATTAGCTTACTTATTGCTTATGACATACCCATGAAGTAGGTATTTAATTCTTTTGCAAGTGAGGCAACTCAGTATTTGGGAACAAGTGACTTATTTCATATCATACTTTGTATGAGCTCAAAAGCCATACTGTTGACTACAGAGAGAGAATACAAACCACCTTATTTTTTTTTATTCCCAGGTAACTTTTCTGTTTCTTTTTTGTGTACCACTCTTCATAATTTTCATATTTTCTTCAACCTGGAATAGTTTTCCTATCTTTTGGCTACTGGCCTCACCATTTAAATAACTAAGAAAACTCATGAAAACATCTCTTAATTCTTGGAGGGACCGAGAGATGGTAGATCCAAAAATCTTATAGCTTCCACATCCTATAGATAGGTTGGTGGTAAACTCTATTGTGAGAGTGTTTCCTGTTTAATCACGCAGCCAAATGGGTCACATTCACAACTTGAAAAGCATAGTTATTTTTAGAATTATTATAATAATAAAAATCATGTTTTATTTATCATTTTCTGTCAGTGTTGTACAAGAAACATGATAATCTGACTTAATGTTAAACCAACTATGGTTTGTTGCGTTAGGTTACAAACCGCCGTGGAGAGCAGCCCATGGGGCTCTGACCGTGAAGCGGCTGTGGGCTCTGCATCTGCCAAACTTCCTTAAATTGTTACGCAGTGAAGCGGCTCTAAGAAATAGACTGTTGGTTTTCCTTGTTGCCCACGTCCCAGGAACCCGATGTATCTTTCTCCCTTCTGATGTTGTCTGACTACTTCTTGAGATGATAGTGTAGCAAAGTGTAGGGAAATAGGACAGCTTTTCCTACCCTGAATTTAAGTTTAATAAGCGCTTGTGAAAATTAATCTTTTCCATAATCAAAAAGGATGAAAGTGTGCTCAGATAATCAAGAATGTACAAATTTACTGGAGGCAGGCAGTACTAATTCTCTGGCTGAAAATAATTTGATGAGACTCACAGTGTGGGAAGCTTTACCAAGAAAAATAAAATGTAGGTCTAGAAGGAATCCCAGGAAATTGTTTCATATCTCCCATTGCTTCAGGCACATTGGTGCCCTAACCACCCAAGTACCACGACTTTCTGTTCCCTTTAAAAAGAAATCCTTGTATACACACACTCCATAACCCTTATCTCATTTTAGTGTCTTATGAACCAAACCAACTAACAGCAGTCTATATTGGTTTAACCTGTGGACTTTTTGTGTTGTGTACTCATCAAACTGACCATAGTCAGGGCAAATACAGTCTCTGAGATGAGATGTTACAGAAGGACACAGAAGTTGGATCAAGTACCTCTCCCACATGAACAAAAGCAACAATAAAAGCAAAAGCCACTGACAGTTACTCAACACCGATGCATACGTTGACATTCTGGCTCCCTTCATCTTTGTATGTCCTTGAAGAAATAAGTTCCATTATATCCTCATTTTACAAATGAAGGAACTGTCGCTTAGAGAGTTTAAGTGAGGCCAAGAGGAAACTGCCACTGAAAGCAGAGCTGCATGTCTGATGTAGGTATATCGGACCCAAAGGATGTCCTTTTGACTATGTGTGTGCATCCTTCCCCTCCACGGCTGGGCAGCAATAGTTATAAGATAAAATTTTATAAAAGCATGACTAGTTCTTTGCCCACACAGCCAGGAAAAACGATAGTTCAAGTGTGGCATGTTATGAAGAAAGTCATTTTGATTTGTTTGACTAAGCAGTTAAAGTCACCCAGCAAGATGGTTGGGTTCACTGAACGATGAAACTGTTCAAGTTTTCTGTACTTATTTATAAGTATGCTCTGATATCTATTATAAAGGGCTCAAAAATCAGAGGGAAAAGATAGAGGTGAATACAAAACAATTGTTGGAATGAGGGAAGGACCAAGATGTAAAAATAACTAGAAAGTGAAAACATTATAGCTTTGTAAACTTCAGTCATTTACTCAAAAGCTATTTACTGGGTGCCAAGCATTCTTTTAAATGCCAGGGATACAGCCCTTCATCTTAGTAATCAGATGGTAAAGAAATGTGCTTTGTAAATGCATGCATATGTGTGTGCAGTATATTATGTGATGATAAATTCTACAGAAAATAAAGCAGGAAAAGTGGAAGTAGTTTATTATTACGCAGAATGATTGGGAAGACCTTGCTAATTAAGTGACATTGGAGTAGATTTGTGGAGTGAGCAGGCCAGTCATTTGGCTGTTGGGGACAGAGTGTCAGATTGTGGGATCAGCAAGAGCAAAATCTCTAAAAGGGAACTTAATTTTTAAAAATATTTTATTTATTTATTTTTAGAGAGAGGGGAAAAGAGAGTGAAAGAGAGTGAGAGAAACATCAATGTGTGGTGGCCTCTTGCTTGCCCCCTACTGGGGACCTGGCCCACAACCCAGGCATGTGCCCTGACTGGGAATCGAACCGGCAACCCTTTGGTTTGCAGGCTGATACTCAATCCACTGAGCCACACCAGCCCAGGCTGTTTTTGGCATCCTTTTAAAAATATTTTGGAGTATATGTTCTGGTTGTACTAAAAAATAGTTTGTATTTTTATTTTCCATTTTTTCTTTTGGATAGTTTTCAGGAAGAGGAGAAAATGGGATTTATGCAATTATGGTTACATCAGAAGTCCCAATGAAATATGATTACTTTTACAGAAGTAAATATAAAAATATTAAATTGATTTTCACAAACTCTCAATAAACATTTTAGAGTTGAGATGGCTTGAGAAGTGAAAGATTTCAGTATTTATGGGACTGGGGATGAAATTATTATAGGTTAATTATCTATCTTTTTTGGTAGCAAACATAACCCTCTCCTGGAAAGCTAGAGGCAACTTATATTGCTCACACAAAAATTTTTCTCCTCCCTCAACTTCCATCTATAGCTTAACATGTATAAATAATAATTGTATAAGCGATAAGAGTTAAGTGATGGTTGGATGCAATTGGGGGAAATGCTTTTTCTTGCTGGGGTTCAGGGACTGAGGAGGAACAAGGCTGGGAGTTAGCGACAGTCCCCCAGGGTATGGGATAAGGGTGACCATTCACTTCGGAAGTCAGAGAATGCTGGGAAAATCAGGAAAGAAGCAGACAAAATCTTCTAAACAACCAACTTCTCAATCTATCCCGGGAGGGACTAATTGAACTTATTAACTACTCTGAGTTTGGTATAAAGTAGGTCTGGATTTTCCACTGGGCAATAAATTGTTTGAGGTACATTACCAACAGTAAACAATAAAATTACAATTATGTCTTTAGAATAGAGTGTTTTAATATCCAAATGTTCTTCTTGTGAGTCTTTTTAAGGTAATAAAAATGGATTTACATGCTTGATTAGAAACAATTTCTCTGGTACTACAGCTGGATGATTTGGGCTGTGGAGACCCCCACACCCCTCCCCACATCTGCTGCTGAGCTAATGCCAACAGTTCTGAGTCATTCCCACCCATAAAAGGAACAAGCAGCCTGCATACACGAATTACAGTACACGAAGCCGAGACCTCTGGTTCTGAGCCCTGTTTCTGGCACTCATGAATCCATATTGCTTAGACACATGTGAAGGAACAAATAGGATTAACTGCATTCCTGGAGACGCAGTCCTGGACAAAGAGACTATGTTTGGTTTTTATGCCTTTGCTGTACCTTGTGGTTAATTACATCTTATGTCATTCTACACTTGTAGTGCCTTTATTAAATAAAGTGATTTATTACTAATAAAAAATAACATTTGATAGTGTTTTCTAGCACATGAAATACTTTCATGTACATTATAGAATTTGTAATTTCTTAGGGATGTTTGGCTAATACAGATTCACTACCCCGGGGAACCTCACATCATTGTTACCAAGAAGACAAGTTACTTCCTAGATACCTGGTTTCAGTGCAAACTTTCATGTTAGAGTTATAGTGATAGTAAATTTGCTCAGCAAGATATTTTTAGAGGTACTCAAGGTAGGGCAAAATCAAACTATAAGATGAAACTAGAAACTTTTAAAGAATGTTTATGGATAATACCACCTTCTCTTAAAAACAAGTGAAACACATTGAAGTCATTTCATAGGGATGAGGCTGAGCCCTAATCTGGAAGAGCAGAATTGCATAAGGGAAATACTCCAGGGATATATTAATATGCGCATACATCCTTCCTTCTCTCTCTCTCTCTCTCTCTCTCTCTCTCACACACACACACACACACACACACACACAATTTTCTAGGGATGTCTGGCTGTCTCCTGTTATGTGCCTGTGCTGACTCAGTGGAACAGGTCTCCAGGCAGCTCCTGCTTTTAAACAGCACCTCTTTTGGGGAGTGAGATGGGGTTACCTCGTCAGGGACCCCAGGAATAAGGTATTTCCTCTGCTGGTCTTCATCCCTACGATATAATAATCTTGTTTCTGAGACTTGATAGTAAAACAAGGGGAAAAAAGCAGAAATTTGGAGAGTAATAGATGAAGATCATTGTCTGTGCTGAAGGAAGGATCCTATTGGATTCTAGTGGCAAAAGTCTAAGGATTTGAGGCTCCTTGAAGAAGCACACATTAAAATTTTACTTAATTTTCCCTTTCCATAAATTTGATAGACATTGCTCAAGGGTAGACTTGCATTATTCCTTCTGAATCACTGATTAATTCACCAAGGAAGAAATATTAAGCCCTTCTTCATTCCTCTTACATCACAGTGTAATTTCCATAACTGAATTATTGTGATTCTCACATGTACCATTAAAATATTTCTTAAGTTTTTTCCTTAATAAAGGATGGTATTTAAATGGTATTAGCATTAAATTTGGCTGATTAGGAGCTGCATGTCAAGTTAATATACCACTGTCTGTCTTTTAGAAAAGCGACCTCCCTTTCATATAGAATTCACCAGATAAAGGTACCTCAGAGGGAGGTAAAACTCACGTTCACGCCAAAGTAAGTTTAGGACCCTTAAAAAAAAAGAAAGTGGAGAACGTGAAAAGACTAAGTAAGAACAAAAACAATTTTAGTGAGTTTCTTTCTTGAATATGTCATCTATCTTTCAATAGCAGATTTGCAATTTTAAGAACCACAAAAAGAAAAAATTGTTCATTAAATCTTCTGCAGTCACCATTTTCAATTACTTTGCTTAAAGGTTGTTGGTGCCCTTTTACAAAGAGATAGAAAATGTGAACAACTTCTGATGTACCAAATGGATCACTCTGTGGGCTGATTCTTCTCACCCTCGAACTGCTCCACTTGGTGCTCTTTTTCTCCAGGTTCTGAGTTAATTGCAGGGTTTGTGAAAGTAAGGAGACTTTGGCTGTGGAAGTGGACCTAAATGTCTCTGTCAACGGAACAGAAACCCCCTTCCTCATTCCACAGGCAAAGGCTTCTAAAATGTTAAAAGTAACTGACAGGGTAAAGGGTGGGAAAATGGAGGCAGTGAGGAGGTCAGACAGGAAATCTACAATGGACTTGCCGGCTCCTCCTTACAGTAAACACAAATAAAATGTATTCCCAGATGTTGTGTGGATCCTTTGGAGGCTACACATGGATTAATCTATTTTTCTGACCCCCTCCATATCCTCCCCACTACTGTAAGCTCTGACACTTGGATATCAGTGAACATTTTGGAAATGACTTGAGGATCCACGTGTATAAATAGACACAATGTGAAGTAATCTCCTTTACTGTGTAAATTCCTGTACTTAAGGTTAGTTGATAATATAGTGGGTCTAAAATAAATTAGGATCTCTTGTAGATACTTTGTTTATAGCTTGGCACCTAAGATTTCTTTCTGTGACCAGAAAAACCCACTGAGCTCTTGATTACACTGGACCTTCCCTTTCTGTGAAACTAGAATCGAATCTGTGATGATTGGTGAGGTTGCTAAGTAGGAGGTTTGGCTGATGTGCACAACTCTTAAGAAGCTTTTAATGTGTTAACTGGTAGGAAGTGAATGAAATATAAAAGTCAGTCAGAATGATATATCCTGCTATATCCTAAATCCTTGTAAGACTAGCTTATCTGTTACAGTGGCAGAGTGAGTATTTAGCACGATAAAACACAGTGATCTATGGTAACCACAGGGACCAGCATGTTTCCTGTAATACCAAAACATGTGTCAAGTTAAGAACACATTAATTTCCTAATAACAAGGGGGTAATAGATAAGATAGTGGTATTCAAAAAGATTATGTAGTCTAGACTTCCACATCCTGTTAGGACTGCACCTAACCATTCCTACAAAAAAAATTACAAAACTGCTGTGTGCTGGTTGTGGATTTGAAATATAACTTGTTTATGATTGACTTGAAGGGAATTAATGAGAAATTGCCCATTAAAACTGGGGAAAGAACAAGAAACATATTTAACAGGAGGTGGAAAGATTTGGATGTATTTATTATCTGAGAATGACAAGGATGGAAATTTCCTCACTCTTCAAATACATTAAGACCCATTATTCTAAGGATGATAATGAGGGTTTGTCCAGCCTTGTTGTACTTGAGACAGAAGAAGTGGCTTTGATTTTCAGCCTGATAGATTCAATTTACCTAAAAGGGAGGATGGTGTGGAGAGTTACTAGGACGGTAAATGAATTAAATGAGTAGAGTAAAACCTCTACGGCAAAGTTAGTGCTTTATATTGACACTTAATATTGAACATTAACTCTCTGTCTCTTTTGAAAAGTTTGGTTAAAACCTGTTACTGAAAACTTTTAAGCCTTTTATTTATCAACTTGAATTATTGCAAGTGTCACATGAATTTACTTTTAGTTGAGGAAAGCAGCATGTAGGACTCACAGTGCAAGCTAATCCAATATGAGCAGAGGGGAGAGAAAGCATAGCCATTTTTTCCCCTAATGACTCTTACTTTAAGTATTAAGTGCCCCATTATTAATATATATGAACATGTTCATTGAATTTCTTGCAAGCATACCAGTTGAAAGTTAGTCCACTTTCTAGTGAATGAATGGGTTGCAATTTGTAATCATCATTCATAATTCTTAAGAGGTTTATACCTAATATACATTAAGGAGATTACTGACTTCCTGTTTTTCCTCATTATTTGAAGAAAGTTACACAGTACGTGCTTTATGAATTTAAATTTTTCTTTTTTGCCTGTAGTATATGGTGGGAAGAGAAGCCTAGTTAAATCACTCAGTATTCACAAGTTTGAAATTTGTAAGTTTGTTTTTAGTAGTAACTTTTTAAAATTTTATTGTTGGTCAAGTACAGTTGTCTGCCTTTTCCTCCACCATTCCATGCCCCACCCCAGCCTTCCCCACCTCCCTCCCCTGATTCCACCCCTCTGGGTTTTGTCCATGTGTCCTTTATAGTTTTCCTGAAAACCCTTCCCCCTTCTCCCCTACCCCCATTATCCCCTCCCACCTCCCCTCTAGTTACTGCTAGTTTGTTCTTAATTTCAATGTTTCTGGTTATATTTTGCTTGCTTGTTTGTTTTGTTAATTAGGTTGCACTTAAGGTGAAACCATGCAGTATTTGTCTTTCACCACCTGGCTTGTTTCACTTAGCATAATGCTCTCCAGTTCCATCCATGCTGTTGCAAAGGGTAGGAGCTCCTTCTTTCTTTCTGCTTTATAGTATTCCATCGTGTAAATGTACCATAATTTTTTGGTGCATTCATTTACTGATGGGCACCTGAGTTGCTTCCAGCACTTGGCTATTATAAATTGTGCTGCTATGAACATTGGGGTGCATAGGTTCTTTTGGATTGGTGTTTCAGGGTTCTTAGACTATAATTGCAGCAGTGGAATTATTGCGTCCAAAGGCAATTCCATTTTTAGTTTTCTGAGAAAACTCCATAGTGTTTTCTATAGTGGCTGCACCAGCCTGCATTCCCACCAACAGTGCAGTAGGGTTCCCTTTTCTCCACATCCTCACCAACACTTGTGGTTTGTTGCTTTGTTTATAATGGCCTTTCTGACTGGTGTGAAGTGGTATCTCATTGTGGTTTTAATTTGCACCTCTCTGATGGCTAGTGATGTTGATCATCCTTTCATATGTTTCTGGACCCTTTGTATGTCCTCCTTGGAGAAATGTCTGTTCAGGTCTTTTGCCCATTTTTTAATTGTTTTTTTTTTTTTTTTTTTTTTTTTTTTGTCTTCCTGGAGTGGACTTGTGTGAGTTCTTTATATATTTTAGAGATCAAACCCTTGTTGAGATATCATTGGCAAATATGTTTTCCCATGCAGTTGGTTCTCTTTTTCATTTTAATGCTATTTTCCTTAGCCATGCAGAAGCTTTTTAATTTGATGAGGCTCCATTTGTTTATTCTTTCCTTTATGTCTCTTTCTCTATGGGACATATTGGTGAAAATATTGCTGCATGGAATATCTGAGATTTTCCTGATGATGTTCTTCTCTAGGACGTTTATGGTGTCATGACTTATATAAAATTTGGAAATTTTGGAGGCAAAACCTTTTGGGATTTTTTTCCTAGAAAAATGAAATGGTTTTATCTGTTGTAAACAAAGCTGATACAGTATTTCTGAATGTATGTTCATGATGCTTAGGATATGGGAGGGTCAAATTCAACATAGAAAATTATCCTCACATTTCACACAGGGTGCTTAACTTTAGTATAGTGCAGTGGCTAAGACTCTGAGATGCTTGGATGTTCTTCATTTGCTCATTCGTTCATTCATTCATTCATTCATTCATTTATCCAGTAGACATTTCTGGGTGTCTGTTGTGGCTCTTTCCCAGGCATTGGGGATGTATGGTAACTGAGACAGAAAGAACTTTACCTTCATGAAGTATACATTCTAGGGAAAGACAAGCAATGGGCAATTAAATAAATAAGATAATAACTGCAGAGGAAATAAGCAGGTTTTGAAAGGGAGCCCAGTTTAATCAGGGTGATCTGGCCGCACTGAGGAGATAACATCTGAACCAGATAGAGTCGAATGTCACTTCTGCCACTTGGCCACGTGATGGGTGACAGGTTACCTCTCTGAGCTTCAGTTTCTTGTCTGTAAAGTGAAGATACTACCTGGAGATAATGTGAGGCACAAGAAAGACAGCAACAGTAACATGGGGCTTGACACATTAAATAATTAGCTAATTACTATTTTTACTTATAAAATGTAAATATCACTGCAGTTTTGTCCAATTTTCTAATTTGTTTGAAAACAGATGGAGAGACTCCAAAGGAGGGTGTGGTCCCCACTAGCAAGGGTGATTGTCGATTGGTTGTCCAGATAAGGGTGCCTGAGTCCCAGTTACGAAATTTCTGCTTCTTCCACAATTTACATGCTATCTCTTTCAGGAACCAGATTCTAGTCCAAGTACAAACTTTTTGGACTCTGAGAAACTGAATTTTAGGAGACTTTCCATTTTTTTGTTTTTTTTTTCTCCTTTTCCCCAAAGCATGAAGAACAGAGGGATTTGCAGAAGGGGAACAGATGTTTTTGTTCATTTCACAATCATAGAGCTGGATGGATACAGAAGAACAATAACAGGGTCCAAGACAGAGATGTACCAAACCACCCCAAGGATTCCAGGCTCTTTCCTGTTTTTAAAGACTCCTTTGCTTCAGAGAGTAGGTGTTCTCTGATTTCCTCCAGTGACCCCTCTGGAGGTCTCACAATCTTGCTGATTATTGTTATACAGACGGCAGGGTCAGCCAACAGCCATTCATACTTAACGAAGCTTTGCTAATCATGACTTTTCTCCCAGCAGCGCGTGCTTGGTGCACCCTCGTTTGCCTGCTGCTGTAGTTTGCAGTTCCTACTTATCTCTCTGCTGCATCTCCAAGGCTTCTCTCTCCTACTGACACCAGCCTTCTCCCAACACTCTCTCGTTCTCAGCATCGTACGTTCTCTTTCTTCCAGGGTCTCCCTATATCCCAGCCATGGGCACAGACCTTATTGCCAAGCACTCTGGTTCCTCATGGAGGTATCTGCTGGCTGTTTTTGAGCAGCTCTGAAGGCCTCTTCCAGTTTTACAATTTCTCCTGTTAGAAACTACCAAGTCAGGAAATGATATGTATGTATTTTAAATTGCTTTTTACTGATTGATGATTGATTATAGAATTGTTCCTCTTAACTTGACTTATAGGCACTGTTACAGCACAAAGAAGGGCTTTCTGAATTTGCTAAATTACATTAGATCAAACTATGTGAACTTACAGTATCCAAATGGTTTTGAACTATAACATGGGAGTTTCATCTAGTCAGAAATGCCTAAGGTGCTTGTAGAAATGTACTTACAGCTCTTTTTCTTAATGGGCCTAGTATATCAGCCCTGGCGTGGAGCAAAGAATCTGTATTTTTAACAAGCAAGTGTTTCTGATGACTGGAAAACTCAAGAAATACAGGCATGCCATTTGTAGTTTAGTAAACGCCTAACTACATATGGCGCTTCGGGCAGTTTATGTTGTTTATGTGGGTCTATTGTGTTTCACGTAAAATCTGTAAAACTCTGTTCTCTCTTTGGGCATATAGTTAACCTCTCTTAAAATTATGCGTGGCCTAGGGTCTAACTTCTCTCCATTGAAATGTGAACAGAACTGGTGTATGCTGCTTGTGGACCTGGCCCACCCACTGCCCCGTGCTGTCTCTGCTTCATAATCTTTCACCTTCTGCTGTCTGCACACAGGGCACTACAGAGTCCCAGGCAAGGGCAGAGTCACAAGATGGAAAAAACTGATCTATGAATGACCACTTGGAACAAACCATCTCACCAATATGAATCTTCCTCAGGTTTGTCATATGGCAAGAAATAGAATTCTTTTTTTTTCTACTTTATTTTTTTTATTGTTCATTCTATTACAGTTGTCCCATTTTTTTCCTTTTGCCCCAGTCCACCCACTACTCCCATAGTCAATCCCCTCTCTGTTGTCCATGTCCCTGAGTCATTCATACATGTTCTTTGACTAATCCCTTCCCTTCCTTTCACCATCCCCCCCCCCCCCCCCCCCCCCCCCGCCGTGGCTGTCAGTTTATTCCATGTTCCACGTCAGGTTCTAAGAAATAGAATTCTAATAGATTAAATCACTGTGTATTTAAATCTGTTTGTTACAACATCCTATCCTATTTGGTGAGCTGCCATCATTTAAAAAACCTTAAAAAAGTTTTGGCTTAACCATTAAGTGGTAGGTGGTAAAAAAAAAGCACACAAAAAACAGAACAGGCTGGGAAGGTAGAGATCTAAGTTATGCTGTGGAGAAATGTTCTGCAAAACTGCTGTCTGTGAAACCTAGAAGGTGAACCTAGCTCCTACAGAGTCTATTGTACTCAAAGCAAAGACTGGGAAATGCCAGTATTATTACTGAGTTTAGCCAGGTGTTAAAGGAAAGAGCTGAATTTGTTGTTTTTAAAACAGGGGTTGGTAGAACACATATTAGTGGCCTTTCAGAGTTAGAAAGTTGATTTTTGGATCCCACAAATAGGAGATACAATTAAGAAAAGATTTGTGCAACAAATGTTCATTTCCCCATTTAAACTGGAGACTCATCTCTGTGTCAAAGATGAGATCCAGCTTATCATCCTCCCATCTAAGCCTACTGCTTCCTGTGGGCTCCAGGTAGCTATTGTTGATTTGGCTAGAGGAAGCAGACAAATGAAACTTGTTTAAGAAACATGTGTATGAAAGACACTTCAGTTTTGGGTGTGGTTCCTGACACAAGGAACTTACCATAAGCCCCCAATGTTTTAGAGAGAGTTGTATTTCTAAAGAAGTTTCAAGCTTGGACTAAATGTGCTTATGACTATAGTAAAAAAACCACTTGAGCCCCCAAATTGCACAAGTAAGAGATGGGCTCTGAAGTTGTGCAGCCCCCGAGGAATACATACCCTCAAAGGCCTAATTCAGATGTCAGTCCTAGAGCATAATGGATGAGGAAGGAAAGCCTCCCAGAGAGCCTCACCAGGGAAAGTCAACCATGACAGATGAAGGGATTCCTCCCAGAGCACAGCAGTAGGATTAATTCAAGAAACTTCCCCCACTGCCAGGGAAGAGATCTTCCCTGGGGTTGCCACCAGGAGCCTGTTATTGCCAGGTGTCTCATTCTTCCCTGCCCTGAAAGGGGGGTTGAGTATTTTGGTTATCCCATCCCCATTCTATTGATGTCCAAGAGGTGATGGTGCATATAGGGTGGATAATTAGTCTTCTATTGGACCATAAGGAGCCACATCTCCATTGAATGGAAAGGACAACGTGTCACCTGCAGATGCTAGACTTTGACCTGCTTCAGTGACAGAATGGGACCCTGCACAGTTCCTCTTAGGGAAAAGGTGAATTTGTTTTACATGTGGGAAAAAAGTGCACAAGGATATTGGTGGTTGGAGAGTCTGACGCAGACAGAGATGGCTGTTTTCCATCAAAATCCATTCTTCTCTCTTTTGGCCACGTAGGTGGGCTTTTTCTCCAGCCTCACTTGGGTGTGGTGTGGCCTTGTCACTAAGTTATTGCCTGTGGAGCGTGACTAGAAATGACGTCTGTCACTTCCAGACCTAGCCCATAAAACTTTCCACTCAAATTTCTCCATTTTCTTTCTCATTAGTCTGGTCGAATGCAGATAACTGAGATCCTGGGGGACGGCAGGGCCATAAGGTGGAGGGAGCCCACATCCCTAAATGACCACGTGGAAGAAAGCAGCCTTGCTGACTGGAATGGCTGCCCAGGACCCTAACATTCGCAAGGAACACCCTGCCATGGTGTTAATCCCTCACACATTCGCGTGTATGCATTACAGCAAGTTGGTTTACCCCGGCCAACACTGGTTTTGTGATTAATGTTATTAGCTAAAACCTATACACTGCTTAACTGTTTGTTACTATTTCACTACCTTCACTTCCTCCATTACTAGGTACCTAACCTTGGGAGAATTGGAAAATATCTTTGTGCCTCAATTTCCTCATTAGTGAAATTTGGAAAATAATAGCACCTCATAGGATCATCACGAGGAGGCAATGAACTGATACATGAAAATATAAATGGCCTGAAAGCCTGTGGAGGCATATAGCTGTTATCGTTGTTTTTAACACACATTTTTGTGGCATTTGAGTGTCGTAACTAATACTACCTCATAATGAAATTGGGACTGAATAACACCCTACATAAAAGCTGTATTGTGAACCAAGACAAAATGCTGAGTGAATTCACACATGAATCAGCTCTTTTTGTTTCATGAAGATTGAACACATCCAAAAAGTTCGGAGTATTCAGCAATGACGCCAGCCCACTCTATGACTCACAGATGGTCCCTACTGAATTCGTGATGGGATTTATCCTGTGTTACACCCAGAAAATTAACTGTTTGGATTCTGTGAACTAACCCAAAGGGTGGCATGGTTTTTTGTTTGTGGTAAGGTAGATTTTCCACCTTATCAGAACCTGTGCCCGTATACAGAGGGTAGGGTGTCCATACATCCTTGTGATCTTGTGCTCATGATAGATGAGGGAGACGGTTTCTGCTGCATTTTCTTCCCTGTCCTTTCCTAAGAGGCCTTATGTGTGTTGTCCACCTTCATGCTGCTTTTGTAGACCAGGCCACCTCTATCCAAAAACAGACACCCACTGTACTGAATGCTCTCTGAGCCAAATTTGCTGTTTGACTCACAAGAAGAGAAAGAGATGGCAGATTTTGAGAAAGCTATCGCACAAATAAAATACTGTTTACCTGAAGCCCAACCTAAATGGGCAGTTAAGTAGTAAAATTTATGAAGCATTTCCTAGCCCAGACAGTGAAAGGAGCCAGGCCCCATGGAACTCAAAGCCTTGGTCACCAGGAGCCTGTCCCCTGCAGCCCGAATTGGTTGGAGTCCTTGGTTTGTGGCCAGCTGCCGCTGGGATGCAGGAGGGTTATGGACTGCAGGTGCAGTTTCTAACCTGGGAGAGCATTCTCTTTTTTTCTTCCTTTTTACATCTAAGAGAAGCAGGTCACAACTCCCCACCTCTGCAGTATACTTTTGCTTTCTGAGTTTACTTTCTACCCCTGGAGTCTCTGCACTCAGTTGCTCTCACACGCAGTGCAGTGTAGACTGTGGAAAAAACTCCGTGTCATTCCTGCCACTATACCTTTGATGTCGTCTCTAAGAGTCCAGAGAAATCATTAGACACACACCACACTGCCTCAAAAAAGAGATCTGGAGGGTTGGGTCTCTGTGAGTCTGGGTTTTATGCATTACTGCATTTAGAAGGGACAGAGTGAATGATTCTCCGGCCCATTCTTTTCTCCTCTTTCACAAACTTCTTTTATATTTTTGTCTCAAGTTAAAATCCCTGTACTCTATTTCACAGTCCCAAGAGAGGTGTTTTGGCTTTCCTTTTGTCTTATGAAAAAAAAAAATGAACCTCACCCATTCTTCAGAAACTCTCAGGTGTCTTTAGACAGAACAATAGAAACTGCTGAGTAAATATTCATGAATGGGCAGGACTATGTCACAACCCGTTATAGGTCTGGAGCTTTGTTTTTATTTATTTTTTATTCTTTTATATTATTTTTTCCCCATGTGAATTGGACTCTCTCTCTGCTCTGGCCATTATGGTTGTGATCGAGTCTACCTTGGACCAATCACCATTTAATTAGGTGGCAAAAGTTAGAATTGCCTTTAACCTCTCTGTAAAACTTCTTTTTGTATCACTCAGTTGACAGAGCAACTAGATTCCGCACCCCTCCTTCCATGAATTGTGTTAATTTCCTGCATAGGCAGCCTAAGCTTGGAAGTAGTGACTTTACATGATATCCCACACACAGGTGGTCTCAACAACCTCTAGGAGGGATGGGTGATAGAAGGAAGAACTGAGAACAAAATCAGCTCTAATTCTGAGGGTGATGGAAACGGTGCAGGAGGTACATCTTGCCCAGGCCTCACCTGAGTGGGATTATTTCACACACCCATACACCTAAACATATAAACCATGGACATAGTCTAACTTAACATGCAGTCCAGCTAAGCTCAAAATGGAAGTTCTATCCTTTTGTTGTCATGTTGCATGAAATATTAATTGACAGTACTTTCTCAGTGAAGGGTCTTCAGCAAAACTCAAAGCTAAAGATAGGGTGAAGATAGGATGGAGAAGGAATGCAGTGGTTCCATGGTAGGCTGTGAAAACTCTAGCGGCTATTAGGGCATCTTCAGTCTTCCTGGAGAGGAGGACACAGGGCACAGAGATATTTCTTAGGTGCACTTGTAAAAAGCATAAGTGGCCCTTTCCACCATCATCCTGCTGCCCCTCATTTTAGTCCTAGCCCTTAGTTAAACTTGGGGCTGCTCTGGAAGATGCTCTTCATATAAGAACTTAAGTGTTTGAGTATGCCACCCCAAATTTAGGCGGGCTTTTGGATGTGTGGAGGAATTTGAATACATCTCATTTGTTACCAAATGAAATTTACACATTTAGAGTTACATGTTTGATAGATTTGATATTGGCCACTTAGGTCAAGAAATTCAATGATGTATTACAATTCCAACAGAGAGAAAATAATTATTTAATATGTGAACAAAGTAGATAAAAAATATAATACATGTATTAATTATTTTCATATGCTCATTCCTAGAGAGGTATCGATTAGACTAGCAATTTGTTCATTTATTCATCAGAAGTTTTTATGGACCAGGAAGTGTCTCAACACTGCAGGGCTGAAGATGATTAAAAATACTAATCCATTTATTCACTACTATCTGTGTATTGAGAGTCTATGTTGGAGTCTGTTTTAGAAGGTGGGGATAGAACAGTGAATAAGACAGAGTCCTTGCCCTTACGGAATTTACATTTTTGTGTGGATAAAAGTGGTAAGAAAATAAATAGAAACATAATGTCAGGTAGTGTGAAACCTTATGCCTCTCTTTAGCTTGAACTGCAATTTTCTAAAGACTCAGTAAACCAGTTGCATGCAGCTTGTCATCTCAGAATAGTCTGGTAGGACTCAGGTACTGGACACTTGTTGCTTCTCCACATGGAGAAGACAGCATTTGATTTTTTATAATTAGTTATAGATCTCACACGACTGTGTAGAAATTTGGCTCATATGTTTAGAGGATGGCTGTAAAAGGAGCTAGAGTCTTTGTGATGGAGGAGATCCCTTCACTGATGGAAATGTTCACTTCATTACTATTCTAGTTGTATGTGGCTCATGTCTTCATTTCCCCTGTAGTCTAAGTGAAAGCACATGAAAAGATCACACACTTAAAAAGGTGCAAGGTTGAAGCAATGATGCTTGGCAAAGCCTACTGTGTGCAAATTATTGCTTTGGGTGTAGTGACTGTGATTTCTTGAGAGCTAAAATCGAGTAGCCGAAATCTATAAGAAGCTCTGATGCTCGTAAAAATAAGGATGCACACAATTGAAATATAACACAATTTGACCCCAATGGTGGTGGATTTCTAATTTTTTTTAATAGGCTGACTTTTCCTATAAAGTTGGTTTTATTCTCTTTGTGACATTATACTGTAATTGGTTTGCCCAGTAGATGGGGATGGGATACGTAATTTTCAGAAGCACTTGAAACCTCTCCCTTTAGTAGATTTGGGGTTCCATCTTTCATCTAAAAGGTTTTGGAATTAGGTACCACCCAATTTTCCCTTTTTGGCAGAAAGAGGGTGTAGAGTAAATAACCTTTGCTAAAACGTTACAGGTCAACTGTCCTAGTAACCTTCTTTAATTGCAGACCCCCTAATTTCATATTTCATTTTTTTTCCCTCAAAGTGAAAGCTTACCTGTTCTTTTCTTTATTCTGTTCTCATTAGAATATTCTTCTCTGGGCACAGTCATTATATTTTTAGAAAAGCATAAAGGAGCCAGTATTCAAGTCCGCTCTTAATTTCTACAAATACAGAAAAGCCTGCTGGGAAATGGATAATGTGGTTCTCTCCTTGTCTGCTATGTAATATTGCCGTAAATCATGTAAATGGGGGAGGAGGTGGGGGCTTAGGTGATTGTTTAGCTCTGGGAAAGAAGCTACTTCCTGCAGAAAGAGGATTTCAAATGGCCACATACCAAAGCTAACACATGCACAGGTTTCCTGTGGGCCATTTCCCCGTGGGCCATTTCCCCGTGGGCCATTTCCCCTTTGCTGAATCTGACCCAAAGCCAAGGTGAAGGAAATTTTCCTCTTACAAAACCTCCGATCTCTATGGATTGAAACTGATCACCAAGCTGATCACTATGTTAAAGAAAGTTATAAAATCTAGGCTATTGTAAATTTCTGAAGAATTTCACGAACTTACTTTTAAGAAATTTAATAAGGTTTGTTTTGGAAATTAAGAGAAAAAGGAAGAGTAAAATGGACAAGTTTAGATAAGGTATTACACTGATAAACTATCATACTATAAACTTTTGAACACTTAAAAATATATATATACCTGAAAGAATTAAATTATGACTATGGTATGTCAACTGTCATACTTTAAAATATTTCATCCCAAATTTTATCTTTTGGGGACATACTTTAAAATGTTTCCAACTTAATTTTTATCTTTATTTTTACTTTTTAAAACCTATCAATTAAAGTTTTTTCCTTCAAGATACAGATTGCCTAGTAGATATTTAAACTCTTTTAATTCTTTCCTCCTGCCCACAACTCCAAGGAAATTAAAGTACAGTGGTACAGAACTGATTGTTATAGAAAAATAAAAGTTCAAATGCTTATTAATTATAGCATTTTCATTTATGAATGGCATGAGATGAGTATAGGGAAGTGGCGGCAAGAACACGTCTTTCACCAGCTGTGTGATTAGTGGAAGTGTTCTTTTTTCTGTAAAAAACAACTGTGATGGATTACACTGCATTTTAAAATGTTCACAATATAAAGTTGATAGATCTCAGGCATATGTTGTGTTAAATCTCTGGCCTTAAAGCCTAGAGGACATTTCAGGGTATTTCCCCAGTATTATTCATTTGTTTTAAGGGGGTGGAAAAAGTGTTACATTACAGATTGATGTACAAATTTTTCTCATAATAACTACAGGGAAGTCCTTGATTGCATGTTAAGCTAAGCTACCTGGGTCTTGCCAGGCCTGTACCCGATACTGACATTAGAGAGCAGCCAGGCCCCCGTGCAGTTGGGATGTCGCCTCCTGCATCACTCCCCCCGCGCGCACAGACAGGTCTTCACCTTTCTTACCTGCATAGTGATCAAACACGGTGGGCACATACTCCTCTGGGAAGGCGTCATTGGCATAGCTCATCAGCAGGCAGGTTTTTCCCACAGCGCCGTCCCCGACCACCACACACTTCAACATCTTCTTCTCCTCGCTGCCACCGCAGCTGCAGCTGCTGTCATTTCCCTCCTTGCAGTTCATTCTTGCGGCTCCAGCTGCTGTGGCTGTGCTGCTGCTGTTGCTGAGTCTCCTGCTTCTCCCAAAGCCCATGAAACGCTGGGAAGCCAGAGCCAGGCTGAGATCACTTTGCCTTACTTTGGGTACCTGGGACCATACAGACTTGTCCGAGGCAGCTGGCACGTGCCCTCTCACTTCCCATGCTGGTGAAGAAAGGTAACACACACTTGGGAGAATTATTAAAAGGGTCTGTTATGTTTCCCTATCAGATTGAGTTCAGAAACCCTCATTTTCACTGAGTTCTAGAGGCTTCCTGGAAGTCTGGAAATTTCAACAGCCTGAGGGTTTCACTCCGCTCTCCCCCTCTCCAGCCTGGCTGAAGACACGGTGGAATTTTGCTGAATCTTCCCCATTTTCCACTTCACATCTAACATGGAGGGAAGCTGGGCTTTTTAATGGAGTTTTCCCCTTGCTTCCTCCAGCTTGCCGAGTGTCAGGAAATCATGGGTTTCCTGCTGCATTCCATATTAGGATCAGTGGGCTGGGGAAGGCTGCAACAATGGGAGCTCTGTGTGTGTGTGTTTGTACTTCTGGGGAACGCTGCCAGGACATGGAGTGGGAAAACACTAGGGGTCCCGCTGCAGACTCAAGCTGTCAGACTTCCTGTTTCGTCCACTACTGGGAGGCTGTTTGCCTGTGGCTGGCTGGGAAGAGGCTGACGAAAGGATGGAAACTGGGGAGGACTGTCTGCCACAGAGAAGGGGAATGGTTTAAGTGAGCAGGGAGAACCACACCAGCCGGGCAGGATAACACGTGACATCATTCCTCACTCAGTCACCAGTTAAAAGCTCTGTAAATTAAAAATGGAGAGTTCTTCATGTACTTGAATGAGAAAACTTAAGCAATTCCTCCCGGCAATAAAGAAACAAACCCCTCCCACAGTTACATTGTTTCAAAGGGAAACATACATCATAGGTGTAGTATGTGTGATCAGGTTTATAAGTTGCCACAGTTGAGTGCAATGCTCAAACAAATGTGTATTCCAGACACAAACATTTTAATGGTCATAGCACATAAGAAATCAATCAGATGTGGGATATTTGCATCTTCTTATTAGTGAGTAAACACATGTGTGCTTGGCTCACCCTTACTCTTGGAAATGAGAGCGTGGGACAGCTTTTTGGTTTGTTTTAGGCTCCCAAATGCTGCTTTTACTTGGACAGTTCCCTTTTTGTTTAGTCCCATCCTTTTGGGTCAGCCTGGCCCTCTTCAATCGCAAAGGAGCCATTGGCGGCTAATTGATTCTCATCTGTTGGATCACTCACAATGAAGCCCCTTTGAAGCTCTGTGCTTGTTTAATGTGCTTGGTCGTAAAAAAGAAGTGGAACTCTGCAAATGATTTTGACAAATGGGTCAAGCTCCTTTTTGATGGGGGAACTCTGCGTCATTGAGATTTTTGAGGACTGCTTTTTTAAGTATTCAGATTATTATCCAATTGATTTGAAGATTTATTTACATATTTATTTTTATTGTGGAGAGGGTAGGAGAGAACTCTCTATATATCCACATATATACACCATTGGACAATACAACAGATACAGCCCCAGATTCTTCTGTTTTGGATTATAGTAACATTTGCCATAGTACTTAATGTCCTGGTATCTTTCCTGTAAAGGGTTGGTGTTTTCTGTCAGGTTATTGTTTATCTACTAGCTCACATTGCCATAACAAATGACTTCCAGTGCTCAGTGATATAGAATAATGTGTATTTCTTGCTTACATGTCTGTATTGTGTATTTTTGTCACCTTCATTCAGGCTGGTGGAGCAGCCACACTGGGAACGTTGATGTCACTGTGGTGGAGGAAGAAGCTGATGTGGTTAGATGGCACTGGCTTTCAGTGCTTCCTTCTGGAGGTGGCACAGCTGTCATTTGTTGTAAAGCAAGTCACATACCCTTGCTAGGTACGACAGGGTCAGAAGTATAATCCTACCATGTGCCAGGGAGGAGAGAACTAAGTATTGGCGAGCAGCCTAAATTGATTAGAAGTGGTTTAGAAAATCAGAGCTCATTTGGTTGAAGTTGAGTTAGCCGTGCAAAAGTTGGATGGTTTATGCTTACTGCCATTTGGAAACGTCTGAAGGCACCCGTAACTGCATAGGATTTATATAATTGTATTTTCAACTAGTCTGCCCGAAACACTGGAGTAAGTGGTAATGAAACTGCGATTTGACGACTTAGATTTTTCTTCTAGAAAATAGGCTTGAGTGTGAAAGTGGCAGCCAAGTCCGTTTGTGCAGGTGACAGAGTGACTGACAGTGTCCTAACTCCATCCTGAAGATGAACAGGACCACTCTGAGCACAACTTCATGATACGTGTTTGGCAGACCATTGACAGTGTTCTGCCTCTGACCTTGTCCCTGAGCTTAGGCAATAAATATGGCATGGGGTACATACGCCATTCAAATACAGAGTTCTCAAACATGGCTGCCCAGCCTGCATTACAGGTACGCCCCAGCCCACTGACCACTTGGTCTAAGGAAAAATTGAGAAATTGGATTGGATGACATTTTGCCACATCCGTGTATAATCTAAGCTTTGCGCTGTCCGACACAGACATTTACGTTCATGCCGACTGCTCCGTGGACTCCAGTGACGGGACATTCACAGTGAAGGAGACTTGCCGCAGCCAGTTGTGGGTCTTTTCAAAGGATCCGAACATCTGCCAGATTGGATTGTGTACAAAGAAGGGTCAAGGCTGTTGAGAACATTGGCTCTGTTTCTCAAAACAAACTTGTTTTGTCATTCTTACTGTTGCCCCCAACTGAATATTTATAGGGAAAAGTATTTGAGACATTCTGGTACAAATGGCAAAAAAGTTAAAATTTTGAAAGCCTGCTCATTATATGCATCACTTAGTCCATGTGAGAATAAATCTTTTTAAATATTAAAAGACAGACCCGAAGCAGAGTAACAGAATAAAAAAAAAAAGAAGACAGTTCGGCATTGTTTTTATAGGTTTCTGAGTTCATGGAATTGTGATTACTTGTCCCAGCAGAATGGTCAAGAATATACCTGAACCACAGACGTTTATAGGTACACATTTAGAAGTGGTATGCAGATCATTTGCTGAACTGTTCTTTACCAGATGCCTGTACTTTGGGGTCCTGGGCCAAGTGAATGACGGAGCAGTGGTTTCATAGCCATTAATTACTTGGTTTACCTCAAGCACCAAGTTTACACAAACTTACCAGGACATGGTGGAGTCCTGCTGAGTGGCATTTCCTGCTTTTTCTAAGAGATTTTAAGTCCTTGGCTCCGTCCTGTCCTCTGAGCTTTGGCTTCACATGAATTTTGCCAAAAGCTGAGAGAACATCTTTGCGTACAATTCTGACTCCTCTGATTGTTTCCAGTTTTAGTGTGATAAAAAAAATCCATACAAAGAAAAAAACAAAGCAAGCGCCCAGGATTTCCTCCTCTGTTTTTTTTTTTTTTTGTCTTTTGTATTTGAAACTCGAGGCTACTCAGCGAAATAATGCATTGGATCGGATACTCTGATTCTGGATCAGCCTCTGCAGAGGAGACTGCTTTCATTCCTGTCTGAGGAATGTGGGCTGTGCTGCGGTTATTGTGGTCCTGGGTGCCCAGCCCAGTCATCCCCATTCCAGAGGAAGTGCTCTCTGAGGCTGGTATGGAAGTGAGGCCTCTGCTGGTGGTAGATTTGGCGTGAGGTAGGAGGGACTGCTAGTTGCAGGAGTTCTGACATAAATCTCCCACGGGGCCTACACCTCAGGATCAGTCGGGACACTCGTAAAACTGAACAGACTGTCCTGGGACTAGCCTGGACAGGAACCGCCCTTCCCCAGGCGGGTGGGTCACTGTCATCAGGGACACTCATTCCTTAAAGCTTTCCTTAACCCCAGAAATAATTCTACAATTGACGCTGGTGTAACCTAGCTCCTCTCACAGTTATGCTAGAAAATCGAACGAGTGTTCTGAGATGCAGAGGTTGTTCTGTGAGGCAGTAGTGTAAGCCATTAAACCCAGGGGGGCAGATTCTATTTAGATGCCACCCTCCTCCCCTCCAATGCCAGGGTAGGCACGGTGCCCGCTCTAGCTGAATCTGGACGTGACTGCTGAATCTTTCCCAAACCTGTGCTCCAGACATCTATCACGGACTGATCAGCATGTAAAGTAAAATCCTTTCCTAACCCTGTTCAGTCTTCCCCAGATACAGGAAGCAAGTCTTCCTGTACAATCAAGGAGGAAGGAGAAAAGGGAGATGGGTCTTATAACATTTAACAAACAACTGTTGTGTGAAAAATTTTGCACACTTACGACATTCAGTCCTTTCAGTCAGAGGGGTAGGTGTCATGACTTCCATTGTTCTGAATGGAAACAGTCTCAGGCCCAGTCACAGAGGTGGTAGGTTCAGTGATGGAGCAGGGATTCACGTCCAAGTCTGAATCTGAAGGCCATATCACACTTGCTCTTCAAGCCTTTGTAGGATCATTGGTAATAATCAATTAGTTATAAGATTTTAAATGTATAATGTAGGGATGGGTGATGGCTGGGAGTACGGTTTACTGTGAATTTTTTAATTCCTGCAACAGACGTTTATTGAGCAATTCCCAGGCACTGGGGGTATTGTGGTGAACAAATCAGATAAAAAAATTATTGCCCTCTGGAACTTACATTTTAGGGTGAGGAGGGAAGTAATTAGCACTGAACATAGTAAGTATGTGAATTATCTCCATAGGTGATAGGTACTATGGGAAAACAAGAAGACTGTAGCAAGATGAGGATAATTGGCCTGAAAAGAGGGGTGGATGCTCAAAGACTGAATGTTTAATAAGGAGTATCTGATATGTGGGGGAAGAATATTTTAGACAGCAGGACTAGCCAGTTCAAAGGCCCTAATGTGAGGGTATCCCTAGAGTGTTTGAGATCCATGCACCTGGAACACAATGAGCAAGGGATAAAGTGATGGAGGGCACAGAGTGCCAGGCTGAGGAACCCCTTAGGTCATGGTATGGACTCTGGCCAAGTGTGATGGGGAGTCACTGAAGGGCTGGAGCAGAAGAGTGAAAAAGGCTTCATTGCTGAGAATTTGTTTTTTTCCTTGGAACATGATGATGTTCCTCATCAGACACAGGAAAAAAAAACACCCCACCCAGATTATGTGTTATTGGGGTAGATTTAAAAATCTTAGATGCTATAGGAGAACCTGACGAAATGCTGTGAGAGTGGATTGGGAATTGGTTCAGATTGCTAACCTTTCAGATTTGATGTGTGATGTGTTCCTTGACTTAGCACCTGACAGAGCTTTGAAAGTGGTCTTCAGTGAAAAGTCATGCTGTGATTTTTGGGTCCTCTACTTAACTTAGTGATGAGCCCTCTGCAAGACCCGTCCAAGATTGCCATTCCTCATGTCCACAATTGTGACTTAGGTGTTGGGAACCATGGTGCCGCCCTGTCATTGTTTCAGGCTTAGGTGGGGCAAGGGAAGTAAGGCAGCCAAGAAATTAGGAGATTCTCTTGCAGACAATGAGGACTCAGGCTATGTCAAAGCCGAGGGGTGAGGGTCCATCACCCCCTTTTGTCGTACCCCTCAAAGTCCTTCCTTGGGGGCCTCCTACGTGATTGTGCCTGTCTTAGATTGTTCCCCCCTTGGGGAATCTTACCCACCATTGGCTAACCAACCAAGCATTGGGGGCCAGGCAGGGTGAAGTAAAAGGAGCAGAAGCAGCGCTCCTGCCAGGGAGATAAACTTTTGTCTCCTTGCTGGTTTATGGTCCAAGGTCATTCCCTCAGCCTTAGCCTTGGTGGGGTTATAGCTTCTGATACCAGGCAGGGTGGTTCCCAACACTTAGGATTTTACAGTTCATTGGAAATGAAATATCAGAAAATAAACCATCTATATGTGAATGGAAACTGATCTAAATTGACACGACCTTGGATACCTTGGTGAAAATTGTGAACAACATTCTACTTTTCAGTTATACATAACCATTGCTGTTTTGTTTTTAGATAATATTTTTATTATTTAATATTGAGATGAACCTTTGTTTTCTTAACCTAAAATTCATGACACTGTGTCAACTGACTGCCCATTAAAAGCCAGGGTTACCTTAGGCTAGGTCATGCATATAGCCTTTGGAAAAATGTTTGGACTGTATTCAAGGGTCCTGGGAAGTCACCAAAATGTAGGGAATGACATGCTCTTGTCAGTGTTTTTAACAGAGTTCCTCCAGTTGTTGTATTGGGTAGAGAGATACAAATGTGGAATTGGGGAGATCAATAAAAGGCGTGTCTACTTGAGAGATGATGATTGCTGGGACTGTAGGGGTATCGAGGTAGACAGTAATATTGGACAATTATTGAGTACTTACTGTAAGAATCCTATGAAATAGATATCAGTATTGGTCCCAGTTTTACAGATGAAGAAACAGGCACCATGAAACAAAGTACTAACTTATCCAAGTCCACACAGCTCTGAGATTAGAGCTTGGATTTCAGTCCAAGTAATCTGATTCTACAAATCACAACTTTAGTCTATATTAACTTGCCTCTCTTAAATGGAGATGAGAAAGGGAGATAAAGACATATTAGAGATAGGATCAGGAGGACTTGGTAACTGATTGGCTGTGGTGGTGAGGAAGGTAATGATGCAGAGGTGATGCCCATGTTTCTCCTTGAATCGACTAGAAGGAGTCAATATTTATTGAAACAGAGACTGGCGGACACACAGATTTGGAGGGGAAAATCAAGAGTGCAGTTTGGCATGTATAGGTTACAGTTCCTGTGAGACATCTAAGTGAAGATACTTAGTAAGCTGTGGCCCATGTGGTGTTGCAGCCAGGAGGGTTCAGGGCTGGAGATACCATCTGGGAACCAGCAGTTCACTGGAAACTGTGACTGTGCTTTCAGGCGGCCCACCAGCGATGCTGTGTTCAATATATAATGAGTCCCAGTGCTATGCTGATGGAGTGGATTAGTAGAGGAGCTGTGGATCTTTGGATCTGAGGTGTGCTGTATGTTATAATATGGACTTGTGCCATCCAAAGTTTAGCTTTCTGGATGTAGGTGGTTAATAATGTTCACTTGGAACAGTCTCATGCCTCAGACATTTCCCACGAAACTACTGTGAAAGAAAAGCACTCTGAAAAACAGCCACTTCAAACATGTGCACGAATGCTTAAAATTGTCGCTGTAATGAATAGCCCTAAGGATCTGTATTCTAGTTTGCTAAGACATAAACATCATTCTTTTAAGCTCTAGACCTCACCAATATTGTTAATCAAGGTGGTATTGAAACCAATAACTTATTTATGTTTTAAGCAAATGTTTTAAAAGTTACATTTAAGCATTTTAAATTCATTAAATTTAAAGAAGAGTCACAAGACTAGTGCAAAGAAACTCTTATAAGTTCTTTACCCAGATTCACCAGTCATTAACATTTGTCACATCTGCTTTATTATGCCTTCTCTCCTCATACATACATAGTATTTCCAGAACCTGTGTTGCAGACATTACACTCTATTGCTTCTAAATACTTCAGCATGTATTTCCTAAGAGTACACTCATTTAGCAAATTCAGGAAATACAACATCTTGATCATTTGCAGTTTATATTCAAATTGTAAATAGCCATAACTGCAAAATAAAAAACATTCCCCTAAATCCCAGATTTCTTCATAGCATTTTCCTTCTCAATAGAGGATCCAATGTAAGAACATGCATTTCATTTAGTTATTTTGTCTTTTTAAATCTTTTGTTTGGATAGTTTTTCAGACTTCATTTGTCTTTCAAGGTGTACATTTTGAAGCACATGGGCTGATGTTTTTTAAAATGAGCCTCACTTTAGGTTTGTCTGATGGGTTCCCAGGATCAGATGCAGGTCATGCATTTCTGGTAGGAGAACTATGGGAGTTGGGGTCCTACTGTTCTCAGTATATCGTGACTGGAGGCAAACGATGCTGTTTTACCTGATTATTAATGATGCTAACTTTGGCACTTGGATGAAGTGGTATTTACCAAGTTTCCTCATAATAAAATTATAATAATATTAATTAGTTCAAAAGAGTTAAATTTTAAGGTAAAACTTTCTCCCAAAGCTATATTTTACAACTCAAGATCTGGTTTGCCAATTGCCAGATCCCTAGGAAGGAGATGCATTAGGAATCTAGCAGCCAGCTAATGGATTTGGGACCAATATTTATTTGTTTAGCATTGGATGCTCTGATTTACATCTCTCAACCCTGCCACAGGGCCGAGTTGGAAGGGTGGTGGTGAGAGCTCATGTTCTCAGTGTGGTTCCAGCCATTCTTAGGAGAGAACATCTGGCCTCTGTGCCATCCCTGCTTTCCCTTACAATCCAGTTCTAAACAGAGGCTGCCTGATTTTTATTCACTACGCATCCAAGTTATTTTTCATAAATTTTCATTGCCTTCTTTCTCCCCTTTACATGGATTCTAATATTCTTAGTATCCTAATATTGGGAATTAGCCCTTCTCCTTGTCTCTTATTCCCTACATTTATTGATGTTAGAATGCCAAAATAGACCTCAAAACATCAAAAATCTACTCATATGAACATGAAGAAATATACAACTGGATTTATTTTCATTTTATTCTTGAATTAAATGATTATTCTCTCAGGCCTGCTATCAGTTTTAGCAAAAATTCTCTAACAGCCACTAAAAGCAACAACGTATCTGTGTAAGGCTTTATGCACATTTCAACCCATTTTTATTTTATAAACTTCTAATGAGTCATCCAGCATGAATTTTGGCAGCCTAGTGTAAAATAGTACAGTTCTGTGATTTCCAGACTTTGGTAACATCGGACACGTTTTGCCTTGTTCCACATCTCTTCAAAGCTTTCAACAAGTTACCAAAATTCTTGCTGCTTAAGGACAGCCCTAAATGAGATTTCAGAGAGAATTCCTTTCAGGCATAAATATTTAAACAAAGCATTCGTTCTTAATTCCATTCCATAAAAATTAGCTTTCCAGTCCTCTCTTTCCAGTTATTTAACCCTCAAGTGAACTTCATTGGGTTAAAACAATAAGGGAAAATTTATTCCATTTAATCATTCCGTGATTGACCCCCAAGCTAATGGAATGAACCACAACATAGAAAGTATGTTTTATGCTGTTAAGTAGTGTATCAAATTCAGTAAAAAACAATTGCCTTATTTACTATCAGTAAATTAAAAGATATTGAATCTCCAAGTTGAAATAGGAAATTCATATGGCCAAGCAGTGAAACTGTACACATGAAAAACATACATTGCTAACATGAGCAACTACTCTTAGGTTGGATGCTTTGAGTGCACCTAGAATCCTTTGCAACTAAAGTCACAACTGTGTAAAATATTTTTCTGTAGCCTCGAATACATTATGCCTTGTAATAAATTATAAGAAATTTCTCTTGCACAACATTGTTTTAGACTATCTTATAGTGGTTAACTTCATCAGGACAGCTTTTCTATAGGGGAATATTGAAAGGCACTAATAATTTTTAAAAATTACTTTATTGTTGTTCAATTACAGATGTCTACATTACCCCCCTCCCAGCCATCCCCATCCCAGGCATCCCCTCCTCCCCCACCCTGCTCCCACTCCCCCCCTTGGTTTTGTCCATGTGTCCTTTATAGTTGTTCCTGAAAACCCTCTCCCTGTCTCCCCGTTATCCTTTTCCACCTCCCCTCTGGTTACTTTCAGATGGTTCTTAATTTCAGTGTCTCTGGTTATATTTTGCTCACTTGTTTCTTTTGTTGATTAGGTTCCAGTTAAAGGTGAGATCATATAGTATTTATCCCTCACCACGTGGCTTATTTCACTTAGCATAATGCTTTCCAGTTCCATGCATGCTGTCATGAAGGGTAGGAGCTCCTTCTTTCTTTCTGCTGTGTAGTGTTCCATTGTGTAAATGTACCATAGTTTTTGATCCATTCATTTACTGATGGGCACTTAGGTTGCTTCCAGCACTTGGCTATTATAAATTGTGCTGCTATGAACATTGGGATGCATAGGTTCTTTGGATTGGTGTTTCAGAGTGAAAGACACTAATAATTTTATAATGTTCCTATCAATTCCCTTTTATAAAAAGAGTATCAACTAATTCCAAATTGACCTCAAGCAATATTTAAAACTAAGGCACAGAGGATTTATAGTTAGGTTAAGACTAAGATACCACAACAAAGAAACTGTGAATAATACTGTGACTTGAAGAGCGCAGAAGCATATTTCTCTTTCTGAGTCTAGGATATGGGCATGTTGGGTCCATGTACTTATTCAGGACACCACGTTCCTTTCAGTTGTCCTTTACTATATTCTAGGATGTTGTCTCTCTTTGCTTGGTTGAAGCTAGGCTTTGGACACACCCATGTTCTAGTCCTCACAGAGGGAAAAGAACACGAAGAAGTGCATGTCTGATGTCTTTAAGGTCCAGACCAAGAAATGACACACAATTTGTCCTGCTTACCTTCCTTAATCACATGGTTACTAAATGTAAGGGAGGCTGGGAAATGTAGTCTAGCTGAGCAGTCTTGTACCCCTTGAAAACTGCACTACTGTGGAAGATGGGGTGGGCATCTAGAACAGTCTCCATGTGCTCGTTCTTGGGCCCTTATAGGACATAATTTGACTCTCAGTAAAAACCAAATTCATGAAACAGTGGGGCATGTTAAAGATGTTTACTGAATTGCATAGCTACATTCTAAATCTTGAAGATGGATGATCCAGTTGTGCTAAATTACTGATTTTCAACTAGTTCCACATTTTAAGTCTCTTTCAATATTATTTTTAGACCAATTCTGTAGTATTCTTTGTCCTTAGGTTTACTTGTGCGATCAAATCTAACTTTTAAATTTCTCCTCTTTGTCATTGAGGTTTATCATTTTTGGCAAAGTAAAGTTCCCTGTGGGTTTTAGTGAGTAGCATTTTAGCAGCTGTTAGTTGGAGCTTACGTCACACTGTGTAGTTTTTAGGAGTTGTTGATTATATCAACCCAAGAACAATAATGCAGCCTGAGTTTTTGTATAAATTGCCCTTGGAGTTCCAATACTGTATTGCAAGGGCATATATCAGATTCAGGGTAAAAAACCTTCTCCTAGTTATGATATAGAAGAAGAGGAAAGATATTTTGCTCCTATAGTAACACCAGCTAAAGTCCGAGATAAAATTAAAAATTATTCTTATATATGGGAAATATGAAAGAGGAGTGAGTGCAGGGAGCCTTGAAGAACTTATGGGGAAAAAGTAAAACAAAAGAAAATATTATATTCAGTGTTTTTTATACCAATGTCTAGAATGCAATAAAATACAATAACAAATTGAGAATTGAAAAATAGCAAAAATATTTGACTTATAATTAAGAAAGGAGTTGACTCATAATTAAGAAAAAACAGAGATACTAGACACAGACTAATATGTGACAGTGAAATTAGCAAGCAAAGGCATCAAAACATCTGTCATATATATTTAAAATAATTTATAGAAAAGGATGAATATAATATGTGAAGGGAGGGTATTTCAGGAGAGAAATAGAAATTCTAAATAAAAATCAAGTGAAAATGATCAGATTTAAAAACAAAGTTTCTGCAATAAAAAGAAAAATAAACAGTATGGGGTTAAATTAGATTGGGCATGTGGAAGAAAAGATCAGTGAATTTAAAACCGTATCAGTAAAAGTTACCCAGATGAGGCAGAGAGATTACAAAAGATTTTAAAAGAGCGAGCTGTAGGATGGTATTAAGCAGTTGAGAGTAGTGCTGTAATTAGAGTACCAGAGGAGAGAAGAGAGAAAATGGGGCCAAGAATTTTCCACATATGCTGAAAACCATCACTCATGAATCCATGAAGCTTAATAAGCCTCAAACAGAAGCTCACCTGGATGATATAACTCCTGAAAACCAATGATAAAGAGAAAATCGTTAAAGTAACCAGAGAACACAGCCAACAATAGAGAAAAATCAAAGCCCAAATTAGATATTTGAGAGGATTAATAAGATTGATGAACTCCAACCAAAGTTGATGAAGACAAAAGTCCTCCACAAATCATTAATAGTGAGAGTGAAGATTGAACATAACAGATCTTAAACATTAAAAGTGTGGGAGAAAATTACAAACAACTTTATGTTAAGACATTTTACAATGTGATTGAAAAGGACAAGTTCCTTGAAAGATACAACTCATAAAACTTACACAAGAAAGAGAAACTATAAATAGGTAAAACACTGAAGAACAAAATTGGGAGAATTACATTATCTGATTTCAGAGTTAACTATAAAGATACAGTAATCAAGACAGCATGATGCTAAGTATAGACAAATAGATCCATAAAATCTATAGATCTATTGCAAGAAACTGGACAAAAGACTTGAATATTCATTTTACTAAGAATGTGTAAAAACAGACAAAACATAAAAGTGCTCAACATCATTCATCATCAGGAGAATGCATTTAAAACCACAATGAGATGCCACGTCACACCTACCAGAATGGCTGAAATAAAAAGACTGACAACAGCCCTGACTGGTGTGGCTCAGTGGATTGAGCATTTGCCTGTGAGCTGAGGGGTTACTGGTTCAATTCCCTGTCAGGGCACATGCCTAAGTTGCAGGCCAGGTCCTTGCTTGGTGGTGTGGGGTACATGCCTGGGTTGCAGGCCAGGCCTGGTTAAGGGTGTGGGAGAGGCAGCTGATAGATGTTTCTCTTGCACATCAGTGTTTCTTTCCCTGACTTTCTTCCTCCCTTCCCCTCTCTCTGAAAATAAATAAACCTTAAAAAAAAAAAGAATGACAACACCAGATGTTAGTGAGGGTATGGAACAACTGGAACTCTTATAGTTTGCTACTGGGAGTATAAAATAGTATAACTATTTTGGAAAAAGTTGACAATTTTTAAAAATGGAGTTAAATGTATAACTACTTTATGATCCAGTAATTCTGCCCCTGGGTATTTAGCCAAGAGAAGTGAAAAACGTATGTTCGCAAAAAGATTTGTATAAGAATGTTTATAGCAGCCATATTTATAGTAGTCTCAAACTCAGAATATACCATGTTTCCATACATAGGCAAATAGAAAAATGAAATAGAAAAATATTCATACAGTAGAATACTGCATAGCAATGAGAATGAAAGAACTGTTGCTAATTGCAACATGGGCAAATCTGAGAGCTATAATGTTGAATGAAAGCAACCAGCCAAAAAAGAGCATAGTATTGTATGATTTGTTTTGTATGACATTCAAGAACAAGCACAAGTCATCTATAGTGATAGAAATCAGAATAATGATTACCACAAGGAGGTGACTAAATGGGGCAAAGTAAACTTTCTGGGTG
Source organism: Phyllostomus discolor (assembly GCF_004126475.2). Lineage (NCBI taxonomy): Eukaryota > Metazoa > Chordata > Mammalia > Chiroptera > Phyllostomidae > Phyllostomus > Phyllostomus discolor. The sequence continues at coordinate 188,144,851 of NC_040903.2, read as the reverse complement.
ATTGAAATATTCTACTCCTGACTGGGGTTAATTGGGCTTATATAATTTTAAAATTCACCAGAATGTATACTTAATATCTCTGCATTTCACTGTGTATAATGATAATTCAATTAAGAAAACAGAATCTCAGTAAGGAATTGAATGTTACAGGAAAAATAAGAGAAAACTCTCTTGTAGCCCATGTTCTATAATACAGTAGATAAAATTTGTTCAAATTTAACATGGACTGGTAATTTATTTTATTTAACAAAAGTATATTGAATACATCCTGTGTTCATGAGGCATGTTCTAGGACCTGGCAAACAGGGCCAAAGGTAGCCTGGCTCTCACACACGCTTTACATTTTAGCAGAGGTAAAGAATGTGTGGGGGTGGGGTGGGAGAAGAAGCAAAACTATAAACAAACAAACAAACAAATAAACAAATCCATGCATAAATAATTTTAGGTATGTGCCATGAAGAATACTGACTGGGAGGAGGAGAGGGGAAAGAAGTATTTTAGATCAAGTAGTGAATGATGACTTCTTTGAGCAGGTGACACTTGAGCTGAATCTTAGATGATAAGAAGGAGCCACCATGTGAAGATGTGCATAAAGAGTGTTCAGGGCAAAGGGATAGCCAGGGTGCAGGCCCTCCAGTGACAGTGAGTGAATGTTGAAAGAACTACAGTAGGCCTGTGTGACAAGAGTATAGCAGGTTAGGGAGTACCTATGGGTGATCTTGTATCTGCTCTGTACGCTATGTGGATTTCATTGGTTGTTTTGGATATAAATATTCCTAGTTAGTATCCAGATCACTTTATGTATATAGAGTTTGCTTGGGAATATACTTTGCAAACTGAAAATAACAAAATGTTAGATATTTTTGCTATTATTTTTAAGTGTATTTTATTGACTATGCTATTACAGTCTTCCCAATTTTTTTCCCCTTTCTACCCCTCTTCCCTGCACCCCCCAACACCCTCCAGCATTCCCACCACTATTAGTTCATATCCATGGGTTGTACATATAAGTTCTTTGACTTCTCCATTTCCTATACAATTCTTAACCTCCCTCTGTCTATTTTGTGCCTACCTATTATGCTTATTCCCTGTACCTTTTCTCTCATTCTCCTCCCTCTCCACTGATAACCCTCCATGTGATCTCCATTTCTGTGATTCTGTTCCTGTTCAAGTTGTTTGCTTAGTTTTTGTTTTTGTTTTTAGGTTCAGTTGTTGATAGTTGTGAGTTTGTGGTCATTTTACTGTTCATAGTTTTTGATCTTCTATTTCTTAGGTAAGTCCATTTAACATTTCATATGTAAGGCCTGGTGATGGTAAACTCCTTTAACTTGACCTTAACTGGGAAGCACTTTATCTGCCCTCCCATTCTAAATGATAGCTTTGCTGGATAGAGTAATCTTGGAGGTAGGTCCTTGCCTTTCATGACTTTGAATACTTCTTTCCAGCCCCTTCTTGCCTGTAAGGTTTTCTTTTGATAAGTCAGCTGATAATCTTATGGGAACTCTTTTGTTGGTAACTGACTCCTTTTTCTTGCTGTGTTTAAGATTCTCTCCTTATCTTTAATGGGGTAACTTAATTATGATGTGTCTTTGGTGCATTCCTCTTTAGGTTCAATTTCTTTGGGACTTTTTGGGCTTCCTGGACTTCCTGTAAGTCCATTTCCTTCCCCAGATTGGGGAAGTTTTCCTTCATTATTTGTTCAAATAAGCTTTCAACGTCTTGCTCTTCCTCTTTTCCTGGCACCCTTATGATTCTGACATTGGAGCATTTACAATTGTCCCAGAGATTCCTAAGCCTCTCCTCATTTTTTTTTTTTTTGAATTTTTGTTTCTTCATTCTCTTCCAGTTGGATGTTTTTTCTTCCTTTTGTTCCAAATTGTTGACTTAAGTACCAGTTTCCTTCCCTTCACTGTTGGTTCTCTGTATATTTTCCTTTATTTCATTTTGTGTAGCCTTCATTTTGCAACTGAACTCAACCATTTCTGTGAGCATCCTGATTACCAGTGTTTTGGGCTCTTCATCAGATAGGTTGTCTATCTGATGAATAGTTGCTTAGTTCTTTTTATGGAGGTTTTGATCTGTTCTTTCACTTGAGCCATATTTCTTTGTCTTGGCGTGCCTGTTACACTGTAAGGTGCAGACATAGGAGACATAAGGAGACATAGGTATTTGCCAGGGCAGGGCAACCTTCCTCACTGTATTGGGGTGCTTGCTATCCACAAGGGGAGAGGTCAGAGAGGCAACAATGCTGCTTGCTTGGCTCTCATCCCACTTTCCATCACTTCCTTCACTTCCCACAAGTGAACTGTGCCCTTTCAGGTGGTGATTCACAGGTGGGTGGGTTTGTGTATGTTTTAGGACCCTGTGGGTCTCTCCAATGGACTCTGGTGTGAGACTGAGAGTTTCCCCTGCTGCTGCAACTCCCACAATTTTTTTGTAGCCAGGGTTTTGAGTCTTTACATTCATGTGCTGAAACCCTGGGTCTCATGGTTTTCTCACTCCTTTGTTGTTCCTTCCAGCTTATCTGCCTGTGAATGTGGGATCATCTGTGTGGTTTACTGCCTTGCCTTGTCATGCGTCCTCTCTGTCCTGGCTGCCTGTCTCTGTCACTCCTACCAGTCAAGGAATTTCTTTAACTCCTTGGTTGTTGGACTTCTAGAAAATGATTTTCTAGAAGTTCTGGTTGTTCTTTGTTTTACATTGATTGTTATCCTTCTTTTGGTTGTGGGAGGAAGTGAAGCATTCTGTCTGTGCCTCCATCTTGGCCAGATCCTAAAGCAGTGTGTTTTTGCTATTATTTTTAATTGTTAAATATCTGTATGTTTTATGAATAAATCCTACTTGTAATAACTCTGCTTTTTTATTGCTTAGTAATCTATGTTATAGTGGAGCAATGAGAAAAGCACAGATAGAGCTAAAAGAATAATAAAAATAAAGCCCTGGGGTTATCTTATTATATAATTCTGGACAATATCATGTACATTGACCAACCATGTTGTAGTGTTTTTAAAATTGACAACACTACTGTATTTTCATGTCACTTAGTATATATTACTTTAAAGGCTACATAGTGGGGACTTCCGGCCAAGATGGAGGCAAAGGTAGTCATACTGTGCCTCCTCGTGCAACCAAAACTAAGGACAACAAAAATTTACAAACAAAAAACAACCAGAACAGAGAGAAATGAACTGAATGGAAGTCTGACTACCATACATCCAGACCGGTAAGGAGGGGTGGAATCGGAGGCCTACAGAGAGGGGTCGAGGGGTCCTGGCAGGAAAAAGCAGTGGCTGGCAGGCGCGGGTGGGCAGGGAGCAGATGGCAGTTGGTGGACCCCAGATGCACAGGAGCAGCTGATGGACTAGTGGCAGACCCTGGGCTTGGGAGGCAACAAGCAGACCCAGTGAGGCATGCAAGGCAGCTGGCTGTCTGCAGCCACACATTCGCGTGTAAACTAAGTGAAACCAGGCAGCGACACAGACCTTGCAACTCAGGGACCCAGCACCGGGAAGCAAAGCCTAAAGGCACAGACTGAAAACACCTGTGGGGGTTGAGGCGGGGAGATTCTCTCAGCTTCACAGGAGGCTCCTTGGGGAAACCCACAGAGTCTGAAAAAGTACACAAGCCCACCTGCCCAGGGGACCAGCACCAGAAGGGCCTGATTTGCTTGTGGGAAGTGGCAAAGGGAACTGAAGCACTAGAGAGAGTGGAGCAGGTGCCATTGTTCCCTCTTGGACCCTGCCTCCAAATACAACATCACAACCCAGTGACTGAGGTGCCCCTCATATATAACAGGCTTGACCAGACTAAAAAGGAAAAAAATGGTGGCTCAAACAGAAGTAAAAGCCCCAGAGCCAGTTTTTTTTTTTTTTAAGTGACCAAGAGATAGCCAGCCTATCAGATGCACAGTTCAAAGCACTGGTAATCAGGATGCTCACAGAATTGGTTGACTTTGGTCATAAATTAGATGAAAAAATGCAGCCTATGATAAGAGAAATGAAGGAAAAATGCACAGGGAAATAGTGATGGAAAGAAAACTGGGGTTCAAATCAATGGAAGGGACCAGAAAGAAGAAAGGAACAACCAAACAGAAAAGAATGAAGAAACAAGAATTCAAAAAATGAGGAGAGGCTTAGGGACCTCCAGGACATCTTTAAATGTTCCAACATCCAAATTATAGGGGTACCAGAAGGAGAAGAGGAAAAACAACAAGTGGAAAAGTTAATTGAACAAATAATAAAGGAGAACTTCCCCAATCTGGCAAAGGAAATAGACTTCCAGGAAGTCCAGGAAGCTCAGAGAGTCCCAAAGATGTTGGACTCATGGAGGAACACAGCAAAGCACATCATAATTACATTACCCAAGATAAAAATGAAGGAGAGAATTCTAGAAGCATCAAGAGATAAGGGGACAGTTACCTACAAAGGAGTTCCCATCAGAATGTCAGCTGATTTCTCAAAAGAGATCTTGTAGGCAAGAAGGGGCTGGAAAGAAGTATTCCAAGTCATGAAAGACAAGGACCTGTATCCCAGATTGCTCTATCCAGCAAAGCTACCATTTAGAATGAAAGGGGAGATAAAGTGCTTTTCAGATAAGGCCAAGTTAAAGGAATTCATCATCACCAAGCCCTTATTTTATGAAATGTTAAAGGGACTTATCTAAGAAAAAGAAGATAAAAAATATGAACAGTAAAAAAAGACATCAAACTCACAGTTAGTAACAACTATACCTAAAACAAAAGCAAACTAAGCAAACAAATAGAACAGGAACAGAACCATAGAAATGGAGATCACATGGAGGGTTACCAACAGGACAGTGGGAGGAGGAGAGAGGGGGAAAAGATATAGAGAATAAGTAGCATAGACAATAGGTAGAAAATAGACAGGGGGAGGGCAAGAATAGTATGGGAAATGTAGAAGCTAAAGAACTTATGACACATGGACATGAACTAAAGGGGGGGGCAATGTGGGTGGGAGGGGGGCAGGGTGGAGGGGAGTGAAGGGGGAAAATGGGACAACTGTAATAGCATAATCAATAAAATATATTAAACAAAGGCTACATAGTGAACTGCTACACAAACATAATGAACCTTGAATATTCAGGTTGTTTTCTACTCATCATTATATACAATTATGTGCATTGCACATCTTTGTACATTAATGCACATCTTTGTGCTCATCCTAATTATTTTTAGGGCTGATTTCTGGAGCTTACCTTCCTTTTGATATATCCTAATGGACCTTCCCCATGTCTGCTCCAATATAATGAACTGTTTCAGTGTAACTTTTTCCTTTATAAAAGTTACCTAGAAAAAAATGATTATCTTTCTATTGTTTCATAGGCACATTCTAAACCAGGAAATGTGCTGTTTTGTATTTTAGGGGATCAAATCCAAGACAAAAGCGTTGTTTTGAAAAAAGGAAAGGTTATGCCCCAGTGGAACAGTCATGGCTCGAGCTGACCAGGATGCTTTCTTCTTCCTGTTTGGCTCTCTGTTACTGGAATCACGTGGTTGAATTATGAGGGGAAAGAAGAAGGAGATTGTGACTCACAGGATGAAGGGAATAGATGGTGACAGAGTCTAGGAACAGGGCAAGGGAAATTGAACAAGCCTGCTGTGGTAGGAAGTATATCCTACCACAAAGATGTTCACATCCTGATCTCCTGAACCTGTGACTGTGTTACTACACGTGGCAAAGGAGACTTTGCAGATGTGATTAAGTTATGGATCTTGAAATGGGGAGATTATCTGGATTATTTGCTAGGGCTCAGTATAATCATGAAGGCCCTTCCATGAGAAAGAGGAAGTTGGGAGAATGGGATTCAGAGGAACGGAGGTTAGAGCCATGCAATTGCTGGCTGGAAAAGGGTGGCCTCTAGAAACTGGAAAGGCAGGGAGACCAGGTCTCCCTGAGAGCCCCCAAAGGAACGCAGGCCTGCCCACATCTTGATTTTTAGCTAGGGAGATCCATTCTGGGCTTCTTACCCCAGAACTTTAAGACAATTAATTTGTTTGTTTTGAGCCACTAAGATTGTGGTAATTAATTACAGCTGCAGTAGGAAAGCAATGCATATGCCAAATTTATTTAAATTTGGTGGTTCGTGGACTATGCTTTGAGTAGTGAGGAGCTAGACGAACTCTAAGGCTCCTTCTAGCTTCAGTGTTTGTGCTGTTGATATCACCATCCTGCTGGTTTCCCAGGCTGTGTCTGTGTACCTTGCAGTTTGCATCAACATCTTCCTTCTCATTGTCTAAATCATGTCTTTTTTCACTGATTCTGTTTCCTTTTTGAAAATGTCTCTTAAGTGTCCACTGAATCTAAATTATGTTAGAATGATTGAGAAACTGATGACACGACTCAATGATGTAGCCTTTAAAAATTGTGAAGTATATAAATGTCCAATCACTATGCTGTACGCCTGAAACTAATATAAAAGAATAGTGAATGTTAACTATAATTGAAAAATAAAATTAAAAAGAAGTGTTAACATGACAAATTTTTAAAATTTGTAAACCATAAATGTATCAGATATGATCGTTATATCAAGAGGGGAACGTACCCCCTGCCACCTGAGCGTTCACATACACAGGACAAAAGGGCAGGAAGAAAGTGCCCCACATGGGCTGAGTTTGGATGGAAGAAGTATGGTTCTCCCTAGGTATGTATTATTTTTTCCTTTCTATAGTTTCTTCCATGAATATGTAGCATTTGGGAAATAAAAACATTATTTAAAAAATTATTAGATTGAAATCCTTCCAATGTAAGGTATTTTTGGAACCCTGAGGGACTATTGTCCTCATTTCTCTTATAAGTATCTGTTTTTTTCCTCATTTGTTATCTTCAGGCTTCACTGACAGAAAAGTCCCTACTCTCCAAAAGGATTTTTCACTTCACCCTCCCCTGTGAACAGAAACTTATTCCCCCCTGTGTCTAGCCTGATGGAAGGGATGGACCTCTTTCCTAACGGGTAACGTGGTGCAGAAGGCTGGTTCCCACATGGCCAAGTCTCACTTCCAGTGGCTACTGGGGGCTTAGGCGCAGAGGGCTGACACAATACAGAATTCTTTGTTTTCTTTTTAAGATTTTATTTATTTATTTTCAAAGAGAGGGGACAGGAGGGAGAAGAGAGGAGAAGAAACACCGATTGGTTGCCTCTTGCATGTCCCCAACTGGGGTCCTGGCCTGCAACCCAGGCATTTGCTCTGGCCAGGAATTGAACTGATGACCTTTTGGTTTGTGGGATGTCACCCAACCCACTGAGCCACACCAGTCAGGGCTGTACAGAATCTTGCCCCAACTTCTTTGGGGTCAGCCTCACGTGAAAGGAGAGGGAGAGGCTGTGGAAGGATGAAGTCAAATGTCCAGAAGCAACTCGAGATACAACTCCACAGCTGGGAAGCAAGCCAAGCAGCCAACCATGTCCACAGCTGCTGAATCTCCAAGGGGAACAGAGCTACAGCACCAGATGTTACTTTCAGAAAAAAACTGCTGTGTGAAATGTGGCCTCTGAATGGTGCATCTGTCTATCTTATCATCTACTTGGTCATAGATAATGAAAACTCTGCTAGGATGATCCGGAAAAAACAAAGATGGAGCATAATTTGACAATGAAAAGAAAGTCGTGATATATATTCTCGCCAAAGAATTCATTTTGCAGTTTCTCAGATTTCTCAGCTTAAATTCATATTGAAATGTTTTTTTCCTGGGAGGAAAAATGTCTGTTGATCAGCTGCTAACACATGCTTTGTTTGATTCTGCATTTTTATGTCCCATAAGGTATGATGAGGAGGTTTGGTCATACCTTAGAGGTCAGAAGACAAGCCCTTCCCTTGCTCTAGATTCTAGATCTTTCCAGCATAAACCATCTCTTACTGTTATGCCACTGTACTTTCCAGGTCTGCTGAGTATGGATGATCAGGTTGTTTGCTGCCTGAGGCTGGCTGAGTGATGAATTAGGAGGAGGCTAGAATCTTGCCTGTGTTGCATACACTAGGCCTGTGCCTTGCACAAATCTGTGTTCAGCTGGGAGGAGTATCTTTTTATAAATAATACAAAGATGCTGTCCACTTGCCAAGTGCTGTGTCCACAGCTTTACCTCTGTGCAGGTGGATGCTTTTTCCTGCAGGAGTGTTAGAAAGTGTTGTATGGGCTTATAGCCCCACCTGACCCCATCTCAGGCCTTCAAACTGGGACCGCTGCTAGCAGTACCCAAGTTCCAGGATGGCTCCATCCTGACCACAAACCAGAGAGAGTTTGTAGGGTTCTGCCCAGGTCTGGCCCTGAATTTGTTTCTCCATTCTGATCAGGAAGGTTTTGCCCTGAGACCCAGGCTCTCCACTTACACATGAGATAGATTCTTGTCTTATTTTCAGAACTAAAGTGATATCTCAGATATGTGCCTGGCATCTTGGTCCCTTTGGAGGTTGGGGCCTGTCTTACTCTGGTCATCCGCATGCCAGGGATTCAACAGTGTTCCTGCTGCCCTGCCTGCTCCATGCCCCTAGTTTCCCCAATCCTTTTCTGCTCAGATCTCAGAATGTGACCCTCTCCAGGGCGAATCTCCTCCTTATTGCACTTGCTTGTTTGGGCACTTCTGCCAATTTGTATTATGTTCTAGAAGCAAACAGCTGCCTGCACCACTTCCTAAATCTGTTGCCCTCAATCCTCTGCCTACTGTATTCCGTTTCTTGGGCTGAACTTGTCCTTGAGGCCTGGCTCTCTCCATTGGTAGGTTTGGCTCAATGTCTTTTCTTTCCTTGGCTGCCTCATCCTGCTCAGGGAAGAGGGCACATATCTGGCCATCCTCTGAGAAGTAGCACTTAGCCCTGGGAGGGCTAACAAATAAAGGATAATAAAGGAGGGATAACAAATCATAGGAATCCAGGGCAGCAGCTTGGGACAAGAGGTCAAGGGAGAGCAGAACAGGAGGGATTTACAGGGAACATGTAGAGGTAAGTGCTGAAGACAACTTTCCCCATTTTCCTGCCTTTGTCTGGTCCCAGTTGGGGGGTAGCAGCTCACATAACTTCAGGCTTTTGTGGTTTGGCACATTATGGGCATTGAGAGAATATTGGAAAAAACATTTCCCTTTAGGGTCATTGGAAAAAGAAACAGGAACAGGATTTAGGTATTATTTGGAAATGGGCAGAGAAACTGAGGAATGAGCCATAACAAGGCTCATTGCCTTGTTATGAATTGGTACAATCTATGAACTGTACCAATTCATAGATTATAATGTAAAACAGGGACCAAAAACGTGGCCAGTGTTCAGACCCATGAGTTTAGTAATAAAGGTCAGGGAAAGGATGCAGGGTCACAGGTAACTCAATTGGCAGTGAGGTCCCACGTCATGCCTGTTAAACTTTGACAGGCTAGAGTACCTCACTTCCCCCATGAAAATAAGGGCAGTACAGGATGAAGGAAATTGCTTAAAATCTGATTGACAGGCCATCAAGTAGGAGTTGAAAACCTTCAGCTGATTTTCCTGAAGCATTAGGGTGGCTCGGTGGAAATTAACCAACCCTGGGAGGTGGTGATCGGAATGGCTGGAACATGGCTTTGGTCAGCCGGGACTGGGTTCTTTCTAGTCCTGACTCAACCTCTTACTAGTTGTCTGTGTTTGAGTGCCTAACTGAAGCCTCGCTGTCCTTGTCTGTGAACTGGATACTGCGTCAGAGTGTATCAAGAGAACTGCATGGCATCATGCTATTACATGATATGATGCTACGATGCTCCAAATAGAATGTCCAGAACAGGGTTATGCAGGGTGCCTCTGTTTGGGAGGAATTCCCTATTTTGCCACAAAACAACCTGGTATCCCTGTCAGTAGTTTCTGGTGTATCCAAAGAGGTCAGAACACTTTCACTTTTGAATCTTCTGGTATGTGAAGATGTGAAATATGAAAGTAGATATATAGTTTACATGGTTACATTTTACAAATCAGTACTGTTAACACACACACACACACACACACACACACACACACACACACAGAATTGTCCAATATGACTGTGTTATTCATATGATCCCGGTGCGCTGCAGGGTGGTCTGGAAGGGACCCAAGTTTGAAGTTGTGTAGGGAAGGTCTTTCAGTTCTGTTTGTGTCTTTCTATAACTGCATGTTTAACCTTATTTGGAAATAAGGTGAAAAGTCTAAATTTGAGGCTTGGGCGGACGGCCCTCCTGGGCCCTCACGTGCTGAATCCTGACTGTCAGAGGAATCTGGGCAGCACAGACCACTGTTCTGTTTCTGCGGGTAGAAATCTGAGAGTGTCTGCTGCTTTCCTGTCCATGCAACACACGTGGTTTAGGCCGAACTTGTCTTGTTTCTGGGAAGTCATGGTGTGGGACAAGCCCCGGACCAGGAGTGAGGTCAGAAGGTTTGAGTCCACGGACCAGTGTTTAGGAGATGAGGGGAGGTGCTTCTGTTCTCCAGGCTTCAGTGCCCTGTCTTTCTAATGAGAGGGTGAGAATTAGGTCTTCCTAAGGTCTCCAAGCTTCTGTGATCTCGTGTGTGCATGGAGTTTGCCCATGGGCATGGGATACACTTAAAGGTTGACATGATCTAGCAGAGTGAAAGATTTGATCTCACAATTTTCAGACTGACTAAGTTAACTATAAATGTTAATGAGTTTGGTAGTTAATCCCTACATTAATTATAATGATTTCTTGAAATAATCAGTTAGTGGTTATCTTCAGATGTCTTGGTATCTTCACAAGATCTAACACATCTGGGAGAAAAAGTGAATCTGGAGATAAAGGGAGTAAGGAATCAAATGTGAAAAGATGGACAGTTGGAAACAGACAGGTCTGGGGTGACAACCAATGAGATCTTCCCCCGGTGCAACCCCAGGACCCCATCAGATGTTTCTGCATTTAGCCCTTACTTTGTTTTCTCACTGGCCTTCCTTTTTAGCTTTATCTTCCTCCCTACCTATTTTTGACCATCCACTTACTCTACTTTTATCTTTTCCTTTTTTATAAGTTCACGGTATATAGCATAATGACTTAAATATACTGTGAGATGATTACCAGAATTGTTAACATCCGTCACCGCATACAGATGAAAAAAAAAAGTTTTTTCCCTTGTGATGACAACTCTTAGGATCTACTCTTACAGTTTAAAATGAATATAATATAAGGTTTAAAATTGCAAATGCTGGAATCTTCTTGGACAAGAAGAAAATCATATCTGTGAAACAGGTATGTCTTCTTATTGTTTCTCTCTGCCAACAGTGATCAATTGGGAGATAGAAAAATATTTTTTCAGTAAATAACTCACATATTTGGACATGCTTAATTGTTTAGATGAGGGATGAGAAAAAAGTATAAAACTTTATTTAAAGAGAAAATTAGAAGCCTATATTTAAGGCCTTCTGTAAAAGTGAGTAATGCACTAAAAATAGGAAGATGTATGTTCAGGGGAAACCATTAGAAAGGAAAAATAACTATGCTGTGATTTAAAAAGTTTGAGAGATAGAGAATACAGCAAAAGACATTTAATAGAATTAATTTCTTTAGTTTACTTGAATAGCAATGTCTTTTAGCTGGAGGAACAGATTTGTTTCTAAAACATTATTCACATAAATTATTCAAAGATAGTGGGAAATTTACTATGGTTCCAGATGAAGGCAGAACTTAGGGTGGGTTATGGGCGTGTCTGTCGTGATTCTCAAATTGTACCCTTAAGAGTTTTATTCCTTTAGATCTTGAAGACCTTCTGTTCTTCTGAAGTTTCCAGTAAGAATGCAGATACTTCTGGAGGGTATGCTCCAGTATGGTGGGGTTTTTTTTTTTTTTTTTGGTTGTTTTTTTTTGAGGGCAAGGCAGGGCCTGCAGGAGGAGACAAGAGGGCATTGCCCCCTGTATTTCGCCAATGTAACTAGAGAGCTGTTACCAGGAGCTATGTGGAAGGCTAAAGGCTGAGACACAGAACAATGACATTTTAATTCAAATTCAGAGGGTTATCTTGATCAAAAGGGCAGGGAACTCATTCTTGGAGAGTGAATGCATGGATTCCAGGGAAAGGAGTAATGACCCAAAGTGCCTGGAATACTTGGCATCGCCATTCATAGAGGTTTCCTTTGTTCAGAACTGAATCCAACCTACTGTCTAGAGAAGTCACTGAGTGAATCCGGGGAACTAAAAATTCAGTTTGTCCCTTTGCCTGTGGGGTCACTGGGTATCTTTCTCCACCTAGTGGCCAGTGCCTCCCAGCCACAAAGCTAAAAGACAATTGGTTATTATGGCAAGGAAACAAGTAAGGTTTTTTGTTTTGTGATACTAGGCTTTCAAATCCTAGAAGGAAGACGGTTTTTAAGCATATGTTTGGCAAAACCAGTGGGCGTGTTGACGATTAGGTTGGCTTGCATAGCTTCCAGTGTTCAGAGGACATGCTTTACATTCTAGCGGAGCACAGTCAGTGAAGAATGCTTGCTGACTGAGTCATACAAATGGAATTAAAAGTCGAGGCCAAGTTTGTCATATCAGATGTTCACACCGTAAAACCCACCTTTTAAGGACAAGGAAAGAGGAGAAGAGATTTAATCTTTAATTATTAGTTTTATGTGAATTTTTAAATGTGAATTTTGGGTTGTTAGTCTCAGTTTTGCTCTAGTATACTGTGGGTACTCAATAAAAGCACCTGTCAAGTTGAATTTGATAGATGCTGCCGCACCTCAATTTTTATTTTATTTATTTTTTTAAAAAGACTTTAGTTTTTTTCCTTTTTATTTTTAGAGACAGAAAAAGGGAGGGAGAAAGAGTTGGAGAGAAACATTGTTGTGTGAGAGAACCGTCCATCAGTTGCCTCTCACATGCCCCCATCCCGCACTGGGGACCTGGCCCACAACCCAAGCATGTGCCCTGACCAGGAATCGAACTGGTGACCTTTTGGTTTGCAGGGTGATGCCCAACCCACTGAGCCCCACCAGCTAGAGCTGTACCTCACTTTTTAAATTGCTCTTATTGTTTCTGCTTTTCCCAACTAAAATCATATTTCATTAAAAACAAAACACCTTTTTATAATATGCATATAGTGAACAATTTTTATTGGTCTTGGCAGAATTTGACACTGTTGAATATTCCTTTTTTCTAGAAACTGTTCTTTTCCTCTCTCCTCTCATTTCTATGACACCACCCTCTCCAGCTTGTCTCCTGCTTCCCTGGCAGGACTATTTTGTGTGAGCTTTCCTGCTGCACCCTCCTTTCAGGGTCTCTTAACGCTACCTTGGCCTGAGGGCCTATTCCTAGCCTTCTTCTTTTCTCCTTCAGCTTGTCTTCCTCCACGGTCACACAGGAATGTTGATCTCTAATGTAGATACTGGTGGTTCCCAAGTCTCCATCTCCAGCTCTCACCCATCCCTCTCGAATTCCAGACCAGAATTCCTGTCTGTCTGTTAGATAGCTCCACCTCAGTGTCCCACAGGCACCTGTAACCCTGTGAAATTCTAACTGAGCTGTTAGTTTGCACCCTCTGCTGCTTGCACTCCTGCTTGCATTTCCTGTGTGAGAACCTGTCATTATTATTAGGAATTCAGGACCCAAAGGATGCATGGTATTTGTCTTCCACACACGCTGGGCTTGGTGTTTCATATATTGTGCCAGATAACTTCTGAGTTTACGCCATCTTACCTATGTCAGCTGGGTGTTAGTGCAATTATGGTGAAAAGTTCTGTGCTTGTCGCCATCTTTTCATTTCAAGCATGTACCTCCCCTTTCCTGCCTCAGGGCTTCCTCTGAAGCTGGGGAAGGCTGGCCCGCCAGTGAACGGGCCAGCCAGCTTGTGAGGTGAAGTTATAGCTCCCAAGAGTGAACCTCAACAAATGAGGAATGGGGCTTAGTGGATGAATGCCCCAAGCTTTCCGTCCTTTGGAGGCACAGTTTTGAGTGCCATTCTTCAAGGTACTTCAGAAGGGCCCTGCAGGGTTAAGCCCTGGTGGCACTGTCAACAAGTCAACAACGTGTGGCTAGTTGGCTTGGTGTTTCCCTGTCCCTTGCCTTGTTCCCCCTGCTCCCTGGGATCACCTCCTCAACAACCTGCCTGAACCTGAGTTCTGTCTCAGGGTCTGCCTTTTGGGAGAACCCAAACTGAGACACACATTGAGTCCTCACAACAGGCCTTCCTTTGAGATAGTACTATCCTTAGCCCCATTTTATAGTGGAGAAAACTGAGGCACAGGGACAGTTACTGAACTTGTTCAGGATTATCCATCCTGCTAGTTGAAGAGCTGGAATTTGAGCATAGGTAGTCTGACTCCACAACCTTCTGTCTGCTAAAACTGAGACCTAAGGGGCAAGGGAGAGAATAGCTGGGTGAGTGTAAATGGCCTTGATGTCCATATATCATTGTCCCTTCAAGGCCAAGAGATTTTGTTTTCCTCAGCTTTTTCCAGTGTGGTGATGAAAATTCTCAGGAGATTTTTGGTTTGATGTCTAATAGAATGGGAAATTCACAATTTAAAAGAACTGGACACCTCAAAAAAACAAAAACAAAAACAAAGCAGGTGCATAGTTTGACAACTTTAAAGGATATTAATGTTTTACAGTGAAAAATATGCATGATTTTGGAAACTTTTGGATACTTGAAGTTAATGCTTGGATGTTCTGTGAATCTCTCTGCTTTAAAAACAGAGGCATCCAAAGTGTTTCCATAAAATGAATAATCACCTTCATTGTTAAAAGGCATTTTAAATGTAGATAAAATGTGATCATTTAGTCCTGGCTGGTGTGGCTCAGTGGACTGAGTGCTGGCCTTTGAACTGAAGGGTCACTGGTTCGATTACCAGTCGAGGCACATGCCTGGGTTGCAGGCCAGGTCCCCAGTAGGGGACACCTGAGGCAACCGCATATTGATGTTTCTCTCCCTCTCTTTCTCCCTCCCTTTTCCTCTCTCTAAAAATAAATAAAACCGTTTAAAAATGTGATCATTTATATTAATGTGTGACAAGAATTTTAGAAACATTAGTGGTTCTTCCTGTAATCTTACTATTTCAGACAAAAGGAAAAACAAAGGGTGGGAATTCATTTTACTTTAAAGTAACAGATGGGTTTTGGGGTATTTTTTGAAATTGGAAGTAGAACGAGGAAAAGGAACCGTGTGTCGCCTTGGGTGCTTTAGCTATACGATCTCCTTCCACTTTCAACAGCCCTGTAAATATTCTTGTCATGTTTCTCATTCTACAAATGAGGACTTAAGTTGAAGGGATTAGACAAACTCCCTTTAAATCATAAGTTATGAAATGGGGAAGCTGGGATTTAAACCTGGTGAGTGGCTCTTCACACCACACTGTCATCACATTGCCTGGGACATAGAATATATGATCACGGTGTAAGGATTTGTAGATGCAAATGTATAATGAGAAATCGAAATGAATAAATCTTTCCAGGTTTTGATATGCCACCTGAGGCAGAGGATGTGGTTTAGGATGTACACAAGTATCATTTTGGTGGACCTTGAATTAATGCAGATAATGACCTCCCCTGGAATAGCTACCTCCAAATTCCCTCTAACAATGTTCCCAGTTTGTAGCTGTTTTTAGAGCACAGCATCTGGATTAAGTAGCAGAGACAGGGACCATATAGCTCTCAAAGCCTAAAATATTTACTGTCTGGTACTTTGTAGAAAAAGTTTGCTGACCCTTGTTCTATACTGTTTGGTGGCTGGGGGTGAGACTTGAAGCATTGGTTTCTTATGGCTTCATTCTAAAAGGTCATTAAAATATTCAATGTAAATCAATGTACACCCAAATACTAATGTGCTTGTACATTTTGTTTATACATGTCACGTTTGCTTCTCTACTTTCAAGTTAACACTATATTGAAACTTGTATCTTTCAGAGTCAGCTGTAGTAGTAGAGAAATAGGAACGTGAAAACTGAATTCATACCAGGACTGAGTCATTCTTTGCAAGCAATTTCCCTGGTAGGAATCAAATTAACAGTGGTAATAACGTTGTTGTTTGAGGTATTAGTTTTATTGGTTTTCTGTTTTAAACTCATTTATTTCTGCTTTGCCTTTGTTAATTCCTCCCTATTGCTTTCCTTTGGTTTATTTTGTTATTCCCTTGAATTTTTTGAATCCTATGCATTATTTATTTTCATGTTTTAATCATGTATATATGTAAAATCCAGTTTTCTTCTGTTCATTGCTTTAGTTGTTGCCTATAGGTTTTCATATGGAGTGTGTTCATTACTATTGCTTACTAAAAATTCTGTAGTTTCTCTTTGTGCTACCCATTTGTCTTACAAGATCAGGAATTTTTTCTGAGGTAGAAGAGTCTGATTTTCTGAGTTTGTAATTAATTGCTAGTTTTCCTTCATTATTATTAGCTAATATTATCTATATTCTTTTTACTCCTTAGGGATTTATTTAAGATTTTCCTAGTAGACTAATATGTAATCAATTTTAATGAATATTCCATGGGCACTTGAAGACAAGATATATTTTCTATTTTCAGATACAAAACTTGGTAATATATCAATCAGATTTACATTATTGATTAGTTGTTTGGGTATTCTGTGTTTTTATTTTTGTTCAAATTGATCTTAGGTAAAGAGAGATAAATGTAAATCTTTTATTTGTATCCCATTATATCTTTCTGCAATTTCTGTTTATGAAAGTTGCTATTCTGCTTTTCTGTGTATAGATATTGAGGGAAAAAGAGCAGATAATTGGGAAAAAAACCCCGAAACAAAACAGCCCTGAGAGCTGACAGCACCTGTCTGACTTTTACAGCTTGGCAATTATGTTCCGCTGTTGAATTCACAATTTCACAGAATACCAACATCAGACACATGTTGACCATGATAGGTTAGAGTAAGACCAAACAAGAGCATTCCACAATAATATATGAGCAAAGGCAAAAAGAACACTGTACAAATCAGAAAAATGACCACACAGGTCTGCCCTCCCCAGCTGACATAAGTGACTGCTGCTTCATTACTGTCTTAGTCAGGGTTCTCCAGAGAAACAGAAACAACAGGATGTATATAGACATACAGAAAGAGATTTAGTGTGAGACGCTGACTCACGTGGTTATGGAAGGTGAGAAGTCCTATGATCTGCTGTAGTAAGCTGGAGGCCCAGGAAAGCCAGTGGTGTAGTTCTGGTCCAAATCTAAAGGCTTGAGAACTTGGGGGCCAATGGCATAAGTCCTGGTCTGAGTGTGAAGGCCCAAGGACTAGAAACACCAATGTCAGAGGGCAGGAGAAGACGTGTGACCCAGCTGCATCTTTGCAGCAGAGAACATGTTCACCCTTCTTCTACCTTTAGGTTCTTTTACCCGTGGACTGGATAATCCCTACCTGCACTGGTGAGGGTGATCTTTACTCAGTACACCACTTTAAATGCTAATCTTTTCTGGAAAACCTTCACTCATGCATATACCTAGAAATAACGTTTTACCAGCTATCTGGGCACCCCTTTGCCCAGTCAAGTCAAATAAAATTAACCATCACAATTACCAATTAAAGCTTTAGCCTTATTGTGAATTCTCACCTCCTAGAGTAAACATCATTAAGATACCTGGTCATATAATTGTTCCCACTTGGAGAGAGAAATCATCCAGTGCTAAACCATACCTCCTTAAACTCTCCTCCCAATCACCCAACAGGCCTCAATCCTGTAGCAAGTCCTGCATAGCTCACTGGGACACCTGGGGTGTGGCCTGCCTTGTTTCAACTGTGTCAATAAGCTCTATGTGGTTGGTGGGTGTAAAACATAACCATTTGTCTTCATTGTGAACTGTACCTTTTAGAGACACGGTACCATTCTTTGTCTCTTTTGATGCTTGAACTGAATTCTACCTTGTGTAATATTATACTTACAACCTCTGCTTTTTGTGTGTGTTTTCCTTTACCTTTAATTGCTTAACAGTAGTTTTCAGGCATGTCTATGGTGTACAGTATAGAACTGAATTGTATTTTGTGATACTATCTGAAGATCTTTTCCTTTTAATAGATTCCTTAAGTTAATGTACATGTATTGATAGAAAGTATATGTTTGGTCTACTGTTATTTCATATTAAGTTTTATGGGTTTATTTATAAAAGGTTTATTTATAAAAAACCTTACTATATGTATCCCCTCCTTTTTTTTTTTTAGCTTTTTTGACTATAGTCTTTTGACTACAGACTATAGATATTTAGGAAGTTTTAATTTTAGTCTGATTTAAAAAAAATTATTTATTATTTTTAGAGAGGAGGGGAAGGGAGGGAGAAAGAAGAAGAGAAACATCAATGTGTGGTTGCCTTTCACGCCCCCTACTGGGGACCTGGCCTGCAACCCAGGCATATACCCTGACTGGGAATCAAACTGGTGACCCTTTGGTTTGCAGGCTGGCACTCAGTCCACTGAGCCACACCAGCCAGGGCAGGGAGTTTTCATTTTAAATCCAGGTATTGCCTTGACCTGATACTCTTATTTCCCTCTTATTTAAAACAATAAATATTCCCACTTGAGAAGTAATGAAATTGATCTCTGTTCCATTCTCTACTTCTCTATTCACCCTCTCATTTTAATTAATTAAATTCACCTTTCAGTTTGCTGGAGTTTGTCCTCTACAGTTTCCTAAAGAAACTTCCATGTGAACAGTATTTCCTGAACTTTTGAATCTCGAAAGCTATAGTCTGTGCTGCTTGTTTGCAGATTCTGTATTGAGGATTGCTTACTTGCTAAAACTTATTTGTAAACCCACCTCCATGCTCAAGGTGATTTGCAGTCACTGGTGGACATGCGGCAGGTCGAGCGGTTTGTCACCTGATGCGCACATCCCAGCTGAGGGACCAACATGGTGCGCTTTGCCCTCTTGTTCCAGCTCCGATCTTGCAATCTATTTAGCACTATCTTTTTTGCATTTATGTGCTTTTCTTGGTGATTTCACTGTTTAAAATGGCTCCAAATCATAGCGAGGAAGTGCTGTCTAGTATTTTTAAGTGAAAGAAGGCTGTGAAGTACTTTTTAGAGAAATACATGTGTTAGAGAAGTTTCATTCAAACATAAGTTATATGCTGTTGGCTATGAATTCAATGTTATATAACCTTCTAGTCCTGACTCTAAAATATGTGTTTTTGTGTCGTCCTTTTTCCCTTTTTTATGTTTTACTTTGCATTTTTGATTTTCTCATTTCAGTCCTCTATATCCTTACTGTACTTTTTATGGTGTCTGTTCTTTTTTTTAACTCATTATAATTTAGTCTTCGTTTCTGAAATGGCTTTGTCTTTTCTACTATTTCTTTTCTGAGTTGAGTTTTGGCATTTCTCCTTTACAGTCCTCATTGCTGCACAAAGGTTTTAAAATTATTAATCGGAATGTTAGGGTTGTACTTTTTATCTGCTTTATGTCAGCATTTTCTAGTGTTTTCATTGTTTTTGAAATTGGCCAAAGAACTTACACGCACAGGTGCATAGCTCATGGACACAGACAACAATGGGGTGAAGGCCGGGGGCAGGGCTGGCTGGACAAGGGCCAAAGGGGGAGGAATGGGAACATCTGTAATAGTGTGAACAGTTAAAAAAGAGAAGGCTTTCTTGCTCTTGTCATCTTTTTATTTTCCTTGTAATATCTTTGTGTGAATATTAAAGAATAGTCTTTGTTGTTAATCATATATGAATGAGAAAGGATT
Organism: Phyllostomus discolor; assembly: GCF_004126475.2. NCBI lineage: Eukaryota > Metazoa > Chordata > Mammalia > Chiroptera > Phyllostomidae > Phyllostomus > Phyllostomus discolor. The sequence continues at coordinate 188,125,229 of NC_040903.2, read as the reverse complement.
TGTGATGCTTAGCAGGAGGTCCTGTGGAAGGCGTGAGCCAGGGTAGATTCTGGGCTTCATAGCTCAAGGGCCTCCCCTTCTGCTGCCTTAGCAAAAGCTTCAAAGTTACAGCCCTTCTGTGTGGTCCCCATCTTATTTCCCTCATTGCCTTGGGCTCACCTAGACAATAATCAATAAGGAAAAAAGCCTTACAGGGCAGCCCACACTTTTGTAATGTTGATATTTGCTGGCTCTTTCTGAGATTATTCCTCTCAGGCCTTCTCTGCACTCCTTATCCCTCCCTTCTGGGTCTGCTTGTCTTTAGGCAGCAATTATTTGCAGTTTGAAATTTCTGATTTTTCTGTTTCTTAGTTTTATTGAAAATAACATTATGAGTTTATTTTCCTCATTTTCCTTGCTGTTTTTAGTGGTGGGAAGATTTAGGACTAAGCTGCAACTGTGTTCTTACCAGACTCAGAGCTCTTCTGGTTGATGAGTCATTAGAATCAGAATCAGTATCTATGGTGGTGCTTGTTAGTCCTCAGGTTCATTTGGACCCCAGACATGATTCCTCATTTCCCAGACCTGCGGCTTGTTCCCCAGGCCACAACTGAGATGCTACCAAAAGTTGCTGATTCCTGTCTCTATCTGAATTTCCTGTTGCCACCTAAAATTTTATCTCCAACCTTGAGACTATCGCCATTTTATATGATGCTGTGAAATCACTTCTGTAGGTCGCATCTTCCTCTTAACAAAAGTTTCTTTGAGTAGCAATGCATGTTTAACCTTTCTGTCTTGTTTCACACCTTCCTTTGGTCACTCTCCGCATTTATTGTGTATTCCCAATTTGATTTCAGACTAGTTTATACCTTTCTTTACCAAACCACAGTGTTATCTCCCATGTTCTGGGCCCATGTAGAGTGTATGTCCTTCAAGGAAAGGCCTTTGTCATCTATATATTTTGTGCCTATCTCCAATCTTAACAGAATCTGTTGGTTCACAGCTATTCCAAAAACTGCTCAGCAGCTAACTCATAGTTTTCATGTAATATCTCCTTTTAGTTGATTTATCTGTGGTTTTTCAAGATTATTTTTTTAGGTGTTATTGGTGTTCAACCTAACTTTAAACTCTTTCAGTAAATGAACAGAAGTACAAAAGCTGCTCCAAGGACACCATGAATATTGTTGATATCAATTGCCTATGTAGTGCTATAAAATAGATTTTCCTGACATTTTCGCATGACCTTTACTTCAGGGATTTATAATTGCAAAAGTGAAATAGAATGTAAATTAAATTTCAGACACTCATAATGCTGTTTTGAAACAGGGTTAGTGGTTTACTGTGAGAGGTAGTGGTGTGCTGTGCAGAGTTAGTGGCGTACTATGTTGCAGCTTGTAGAAAAAGAGGCACTGCGGGGTCATTTGGTGTTTTGACTGGGGTGATGGTAACGGTCCACCTGCCATGCAAAGCAGCCCTCATATTGTCCCATTAATCTTCTGGCATTGGTCTTCTTGGTTAGCAGATTAATGCCGTAGAAAGTGTGGATGGTTTATAATGAAACTCAATTTGTTCTGGGAATGAAGACCATATGTGAATATTTTTCTTCTTGTATTTTCTGATAGGACAGACAGCATAAATGGGAAAGACAAAGATAAATGATAGGGATATCTAGAAGTTAGTCCTAGAGGTTGATTGTGAGCCCTTTGAATTACATTCTGTTGACATTGAGGCTATCTATTTTGCCATAGATTAGTGTTCCCTCTTTATTCATACAAAAAATTAAGAGAGCACATAAATATGAAACATGTACTTTTCATTAATCAAAGATTTAATTCATCTTTTTCATAGACCTTAAAGCCATAAATTGCTGGTGAGAATTAGAATTATGTAATACAACTGCTATGAAGTGGGTGGTCTTATTTTAAATACATAAAAGTTTTTATGGAAATCTTATTCTCATGCCTAGGTGAAGACTTGTGTGATGGATGTTGAGCCTTTTCCAATGAAAATCTTTCTTTTTATATAAGCCTAATCTTTCCTTCTGTGGTGGGAATGACAAAAAGTATTGGTTGGAAGTATTAGCCACAGAGAGGGAAGAAGGTGTATCCAGATGAAGGAAGATGGAGCTAATTTATTGGTGATAATCCAGTTAGATCTGCAGTGCTTGAAGGACGTTAGAGAGGATCTATTCATGACTCCTGACCTACAGGTGACAAAAACAGAGATTTAGGGGTAGGAGTGGATGTGCATGAGGTCCTACCAACAGTTGGTAGATCAGAGATATAACCAGGAAAGCTGCTCATTGTCACCCTCATAAGGGTCACTACCCGTACTCAGTAACTCAAGCTGCTCTTCAGCAGGGGGAGTTCCCCTGACCCTTGGGGTATACAGAGAAAGGGCAAGATGGGAGGAATTCTTGCTTAGGATGTTCCATGACCCAAGGAAACTAGGGCATTCATACTTTTAAATATTTAATGACAAGGTGCAATAAGTCAAATAAGCACCTAATAAGGTGCCTCATTCTCATGCAGGGTGCTGCCAGTTCCCCTCCAGCTACTGTCCTCACCCTGGTGAGCCAGGTCCCATCTCTAAACCAGGGGCACACTCAGGGAGATTTCCCCAGAGGCAGAAGTGGAGGTAAATGCAACATAGATTCTTTTTTAAAAAAAATTTATTGAATTTATTGGGGTGACATTGGTAATAAAATTACATAGGTTTCAGGTGTACAATTTTATATATACATCATCTGTATATTGCTGAATTTTGCTGACTAGCGCCAAGTGGTTTGGATGTCTGGTATTTTAAAAATGTGAAAATTATGAAAATGATATATAGTTGAAAGTATTTAAATATCATCCAAGAAATCTCTTACTCTGCCCTCCCTTCCTTGCTTCATTGTACCCCCCTGACGTCAGATTAATGAGATTTCAGCCCTTCCATGTGTACACAACCACAAGCACTAGGCTTTTGTTTTCACAAAAATGAAGCTCCATTCTGCACCTCTGATTTTTTATCCTCAATGATCTTTCTTGGATTGCACTCCATATAAGTACCTAGCTATTGTACATAGTAGTCCGTAGTAAGGATATTCTATTATATATTATAAACATTTCTGAGTATTATTGCCTCTAATTTTTTCTTACAAGTAACTACTAGAATGAACGTACTTATCCATGTGAACATGTGTGAGCATTCCTTTGCTAACTCTGTAGAGGTTGAATTTTTTTGGTCAATGCATTTAGGTATTTAAAATTTTTCAGGGTATAGTCAGTTCTTCCTGAGATTTGATGTAGAGGGGAAAACCAAAGTAATGGGGCAGATGTATGTAAAGGTCTGGAGTGTTCTGAGTACCAAAAGTCCACAGGTAGAGAGAAACTAAAATAACTGGCTTCTTCTGCTCATTTTGAAATTCACTGAAAGTGGCTCTGAACCAGAGCTCCTCAAGACCATACTCAGACTTGATGCTGTTGCTAGGACATACAAGATTCAGAAAAGCTGTTAGGCTTACAGTTGCGGTTTATCACAGAGAAAGAATACAGATTAAAATCAGCAAAGGTAAAAGGTGAAAGGGCGAAGTCCTGGAGAAGTAAGCTTGAGGCTGTCCTTTCCTGGTGAGGGCCACAGACAGCTTTAACTGTCCCTGCAATGCTGTGTGACCACCTGTGTGAAGTGTTGCCAACCAGGGGAGCTGCCTGGGCCTCGGTGTCCAGAGATGTCAGCTTTATGTTTCCGGTCAGTCTTAGGCATGGAGCGCCCAGGTGTCTGACCTCAGTGACTCAGTTCCCAGTCAGTCCCTCTGATGTCAAACTGGTACAGCATGACCCATTACCTCAGGCAGACAAGAGCATGAATTGGGGATCAAGCAAAAAAGGAAAAAAAAAAAGAATTCATGGACACAGACAACAGTGTGGTGATTGTAGGGGCTGGAAGGATGGGTGGAGGTAGAAGAGGGTATGCGGGGGATAGATGGTAATGAAAAAAATACAATAAAAATGCAAATAAAAACAAAACCAAAAAATCTAAAAAGGGCATTTATCATAAGTTACATTGCTAGCACACACCTTCTCGTTAAATGGATTGCAGCCTGGCTCAAGACCTCAGGAATACAAAAAGCACTCTTGTCTGGCAGGCTGTTCGAAGGGCTCAGAGACTGTGTCTCCAGACAGGGCGGATCTTTCTGAGGCCAGGCCATCCTTTGGAATGTACAGGTCTTGAGCAATCAGGCCTGAATTAACCCTTTACTACACAGCCTCCTTGTCCTTTGTCGGAGTGATTCTCTGACCACAGGTCTTGATCTACGAAGATGTTAAGCCTCAGAGAGAAGGAGATACTAAGGCTACTTGGAGGATGTTCAATTATTTCTTTATTTTAGGGCTGAGTAATTTCTATTCCTTCATAAAGTGGAGCCATAATTCACATGGTGGGGCCAGTGTCTGACCAGGGCTGACATACTTGGTTTGAGTTCTAGTCTAAGCAAGTCCTGAATTTGAATCTGGGGAGACTCAATGTTCCAATAAAGATCAGAGATTTGCACATCAGAGCAAAGTAAGACTTCCTAGGATGGAAAGGTAGTGACTTGAGTCTGAGGGAAGGTGTGCTTTTGAGGTATTTATCTTTGGTATGGTACCGAAGAAGTGACATTAACAAATGCTCAAAATCCAACACCAGTTATTAAAAAAACACAAACATTTGTTGTATACCTACTACATGCAGGTCCCATGATATCCAAGTCGGGGCAACTGGCCAAGATGTTTAAGCTACCCAGTCTGGTACTTTGTTACAACAGCCCTATGAAAACTAGTGTACCGCCAATATCTGCCTCTAATGGCATTTCATGGGCCTTTCTATTTTTTACTCTCCTCTTATGTTTTTCTATCCACCAGCCCCTCATTAAAGTAAGTGTATTTCAGTCAAAACAATAGGTCAATACCATGTCATATTAAGTGAATAATTGGATAGGTGGCAGGTAGAATGTGGCCTAGGGGTCAGTGAAGAAGAAAAATAAAGAATACATTAAGTAGAACAAAGTCCATTAGGAAAACACAGACCCATTCAAGACTATTCAGTTTCAAGGAGGTCACTAGTTGGAATAATAAAGAGGGAGAGAGAGGACTGATTTTAAAATCTTTGTGCTAGGGTAGTTTATTTCTTTAATGAATAAGTGACTGAAACAACTTTCTGTTATATTAACACTACATTACTAAAATGTTTTGACATGTAGTGATTTTATTTTTGTTACTGTTAATCTGAAATAATATTTTTGATCAGTTTTCCTTCTTATAATAGTTTATGCTTTATATAGTTGACATAAAGATTTATGGAAGCTTGTTAACATAAACTCACCTTTGTGCTGTGTAAGTCTTTGTAATTGGTATGTGCCCCTGGCTTACTTCTTGGTTCTGTAGACTTGATAACTGTATTATCATCTTCTTGTTTTTGACGTGAGGTGCTCCCAGTTTGATTCCTAGTGTCTAGTAGGCATTCACATGACGTGGCCCTTCCTTGCTGAAGCAGGATCTTACTGTATTTTTACCACCTTTGATTCCATGAATCGTTGTGACACATGGAAATTTACAGCCCCCAGCATCTGCTTCATCCAGAGCTGCTCTTTCCTTCCCTACAAGCTGCTGAAGTTTTACACTGAGGGCTGTACCTCTCGGGATGAAATGCGCTGCCCTGGTGATCCTTTCCTCCTTCTTCCTAGGTAGTTGTTTCCTTGAAGTTGCAGTCTCCCGACGTGAGTGGAAAGCAATGTGGTACCATTTGTGCAATCTGCAGAGGGGTTTCTCAGGGTGAATGACTGCCTCAGGAGAGAGACTTGCTCAGACTTTTCCATTAATACAAAACCCTGAATTTTTGATCTGACGCCAACAGTGGGTAGAGTGGACATTATATTTGCCATCCCATTTGTATTCTCTCCTTTCCTGGTATCAAACTCAATTCTTGTTCTTGGAGAGAACAAAAATTCTTCTTCCCTTTCTCTAGTATCCAGGGCTGATGTGGTGTGGGAACAGGAAAGCAATTATATCACTAGAACCCATTCCCCCTGCGACCCCCCAAAAAAGGTGCCTTCTCAGAAAATCAGATCCACTGAGAAAATGGCCAAGGTGTAGCTTTATGTATTCTCACTCTTCCTGTTGGTGCAACCTGGCAGTAGGTGCTGCTGTTCCACAGTCCCTGTGCTTTCAAAGGAGTGTCTACCTGCTGGTTCTGGGGGTGAGGCAGGTGGTTGTGGCATGGCAGATCAGGGCATTGCATGTTGCCCTGGTCAACAGCTACTTATTCAAAGATGGAATGTGACTAAGGTACAGCCAGTGGGACACGATGTTCCCAGGCTGAGAAAGAGATAGATGTTATTTTGTTCTGTGTCTGAGCCCTAGAGAATATGATCCTGGAGATGGTAGGGGCCACCACATGGAGCCAGAGATCCATTCAATTCAGCTAACACAAGGAAAACAGTTAAAACACGAAGAGGAATTGAATCTTAATGATTTTATAAAATCCTCTAGATTAGTTTCTGCCTGAACTTTTATGCTAATTTGAGTTGGATTTCTCTTATTTGGAAGCAAAGAAGCATCGGCTGGTATAGTGACATAGTATATCTCTACCTTGTTTTTGGTCTTGCTCCTATGCTTCTGGTAGCAAAGCGTGACCCATAACTCACCAATTATTTCTTATTTTTACTTTTATAGCCTCACAGTTAGTTGAAATTCCTTCCAAATTATTAAAATAAATGAACAGTCAGCCCTAGTTTTCTTTTTGTGGTCCTTGTAATATTTAGTGGGAGGTTAAGTGAGAGTTAATGAAGTCAGTGACTCTTTAGATGTGTTTTAAAATGGAATAGTGATGCTGACGGCTGAGCTTTACCATAGTCTCATTTGACAATCTTTCCCAGTCGTCTCATGGTGATCCCTTATTAATTAGGCATTAATTAGGCTCTTCTTCTTCTTCTTCTTCTTCTTCTTCTTCTTCTTCTTCTTCTTCTTCTTCTTCTTCTTCTTCTTCTTCTTCCTCTCCTTCTCCTTCTTCTCCCCCTCCCCCTCCCCCTCCTCCTCCTTCTCCTTCTTCTTCTTCTTCTCCTTCTTCTTTTCTTCTTCTTCTTCAGGGGTGGGGAGTTTGACCTCATGTAATAGAAAAACCAAGTGAGAAGTGAGAATAGCTTAATCTAATTATTTTTTCTCATGTAATGTGGAGTTGGAGGTAGGCAAGTAAGGATGACAGGATGTTGTTAGGAGCCTATCTTTCTCTCAAATATCTGAAGCATGGATTCCTAGTCTTAAGGACTCAGGGTCTTGACACAGAATTTCAGACAGAGAAGAAAAAGACCAAGGAACAACTATCATTGTGTCCGCTGAATGAATCCTTTAGGAGAGCCTTCTTGGAAGTGCTACTGAATGACTGTTACTTACTTCTCGTTGGCTCAGGTTGTCACATAGCCACCCCAAGCTGCAAAGGCTGGAAAGTACAATTTCTTAATTGGGTACATGGGTGCTCTTAATAATGGTGTTCTTTAGTAAGAAGGAAGGGGAGAGTGGGTGTTGGGTAGGCAGTGGGCTGTCTCATCTATAAGGAGAATAGATATTGATTGAATAGGTAACTGGAAGTCTCATCCATGGAACCCATAATGCAGCAATCCTTTCTGACATAATAACTATCCTGTATATTCCTGTAGTTTTTGGTGGTTCTGATATTCTCTGAATTTCTTTTTTTTGGCTGTGTGTCTTTCCTACAGTGTTCTGTCCTCTGAAGTCTCTAACGCTCATGTGCACTCTTATGTTGAAGGATACTAGCGGCCTGCCTATTACTTTTATTCAGGATGACACTTTACATATTTAGGCCATGAGTGGACCATTGGTATGCTGGGTGAAGCCATTTCTGCTGTCCCTTGAGAACCGGTTAAATTTTTAGAAATTTTGTTAGCTGGCTGTTAAAGCCATAATTAAATAGTAAATTATGTAAACTTAAAATGAAATGAATTACACAAAGAATACAGGAAAAATACTGACAACTCATCACTTCTTTACAAGTTTTTTTTAAATCCTCACCCAAAGATATGTTTATTGATTGAGAGAAGAAGGGGGTAGGAAGAGAGACACAGACAGACAGACACACATGGACGTGAGAGAGAAACACTGATTGGTTGTCTCCCATAGACATCCTGACTGGGCATTGAACCTGCAACTTTTTGGTGTATGGGACAATGCTCCACCCAGCTGAGCCACCTGGCCAGGGTGAAAACTCATCACTTCTTAATTAGTGTACTCTGTAATTATTATCTATGTTCTTGAAATTATTGGTGTATATTTTATCCATATGGTAAAAATTAAATTAATAGTGTAATAGTGCATATCTCTTCCCAATTTCGCATGAAGGGATGTTATGTTGGTAGCTAGAAGGGCCATGGTGGGAGTATTTATACTGTAGAAACCGGTAAACACTGCAAATTAAGGTCTGAATTACTTTTGTTGATCGTCTATCTAGACCTAAAAAAATGACGGAGAAAATGTTAATAATTCAGATTAAACTTAAGTGTGTGGTGTCTTCAACTGTTTCACTGTGAATGGCACAAAAAACTAAATATTCTTTCAATGTTAGGAAATTATTATCTTGTTCAGTGAAGTTCACATAAATGACAAATGTGAAATTTCAACATCTTAAATTGTTTCACATAAGTCTTACTCACCTAACAGTAACCAAATCATTGCTTGAAGTTCCCGTCAGAACTGTGCCCAGAGAGCTGGTTGTTAAACGTTCGCCAGCACACTGTGGCTGTAACGTAAAGCGGGAGGAAGTCACGTTCTTGTCTCCTAGAGTTGGTGGGTATTAGAAAGGAACATCAAAGAACCTGCTTTCCTTGCAGTGCAAGAGGCAGCACAGCATCACTGGACCTGGGCTCTACCTTCGGCCTGCCTTGTGCCCAAATGGAACCTGCCTTGCACCAGGTTCACTGGCTCACTTCTATAATATTTCCTACTTTATGTGTGGTTTTCTTAAATTAAGTTAACCTTATTTAATACTTTAAACAATAGATGGATTATAGTTGACCTCCCATGCAGTGTGCTTTTCAGACAATCACTAGGGCCCGCATGCCCAGAAAAGCTGGTGTTTCTGCTGCCTGTTACCTACCAGGCCCAATAAGCAGAGACAGGGATTGAATTTTTATGGGCGCTTTATTCAGGTGGTCGGCAATCTAAGAAGATGGAGGGTTTGTACCCTAAGAGACCATCTTAAATTTATTTAAAATCAACCCTTTTACTAAGGGGAAGAAAAGTGTAGGTAAGGGGATTGGAATTCACGGGAAAAGTTAATCAGATAAAAAGCTGCTGCATTCTTTTTGTGGACTTTACCTGTGGCCTGGCCTGTGGTCTTTACCTGTGTTCTCAGTGCAGGGTGTCTCACCCTGGAGGACAATGGCCCAGATCCCATTCTGATGGCTTTCAGTCCTCCTGAGGCACAAAGGTGGAATGGCTTATGGTCTCCTGGAGTCAAGGTGGGTCACACCTTTAGTTCCTGAAACAATAGCTTTTTGCATACATTGATTACCAACCTTATTAGCTATTACCTGAAACTGAAATATTTCCAACATTTGAGCCCCCATCACCAGTGCCTCTTATCTTCCACTACTTACTGGGAGGTTGGCATTTGCAGAGCTAAGAACAAGCATGCAAATTTGTGTCACACCCACCATATTAAACTGTATCCTTATTACAGTGTACCTGGGTGCTGCAGCTTCTCAAGGAGTTATTACTTTAAGGAAAAGTATTGAAGCCAAGTTGAAGTTTGGAGTTAGCTATTCTGAGGATAAGAGATGCAGCAGGAATCTTTAGAACACTAAAAAGGTAGAGAAAATTGGGCATGTTCCACCAGCTCAGTAAAAAAATTTTACTGAATCATTTTTCTTGCCAGCTTATGATATTGTTGGCTACTAAACTGGTGGTGTTTTTCAAATAAATGGAGACAAATGTCCTCAGTTGAGATGCCACCAGTATGTAATTTGAACAAAGGCTGTTGTTTTGGAGTTGACCTGTGTGCCATTCTTGAAGAACAAAGATTCCTAAATGGTTAAACAAAAAGAAGGAAGTAAGAGTGAAAAAAATTTTCAAGTTCTTTAGCAGAATACGTGTAAGTATTATATATTACACATTTATAACTTGTATGGAGAGGATGTGAGAGTGAAATCATGATGAAGCTTTCAGGGCCTCTGAGGAGCTGAACTTCATCCTGCAGCTGTAGAAAAAACTGTTAAGAAAGGAAGTAACTTTGTTTTGTTTTAGAAATATTATTGTAGTTGTAGGGGGGGAGGATGGACTATAGGGGGAAGATGTACCACCAAAAGATTTACTACAAATCATAACAAACTAGGTAAGAAATGATGAGAGTATTTTGCAGGGAGGAAGGTGGAAAGGAGTTAGTTTGAGAGAGATTTAGGTGTCAAAAATGACAATATTGGCAACTTTTTGACGTGTAGGTGAGGAAAAGAGAGAACAGAACATGACTAGCCAACTTTCTGGCTTTGGTTCTTCATGGATGGGGAAAACTGAGGGAGAGCAAGTATGGGGTGAGTGAAGAGGTACCAGGTGTTGGGTATAATTTTTAAAGGCATGGATTTAGAGGCGCTTGTGGGATATTTAGTTGGAGATTACACTGAGTGAGTGCAAGTTCAAATATGAAGTGGAAGAGAAGTGCTGTGGATAGAAATTTTTGTTTATTAGCCAAAAACTGGTAGTCAAATCTGAAGAATGAAAAGTGGGGGCAAAAAAAGATAGAAAGAAAATATTGTGCTAAATTAATATTTAAGAGGCATGTAGATGAGGAGGCCACAAGCACAAGGAGAAAGCATATTAGGGGGAGGAAGACCAGGAGTCATAGGACAATGGCTGCTCGTCTCAATCCTTGAACACTGCTTTCTGGTCAGGTGTTACCTTCACCTGGAAACTTAACACCAGCCATCCTAGAAATTTGATAAAAAGCAGCAAGAGAAAAGAAGACAGTTACCCACAAAGGAGTTCCCATAAGGCTATCAGCTGATTTCTCCAAAGAAATCTTTCAGGCAAGAAGGGGATGGAAAGAAGTATTTAAAGTCATGAAAAGCAAGGACCTCCATCCAAGATTACTCTATCCAGCGAAGCTATCATTTAGAATGGAAGGGCAGATAAAGTGCTTCCCAGATAAGGGAAAATTAAAGGAGTTCGCCATCATTATGCCCTTATTATATAAAATGTTAAAGAGACTTATCTAAGAAAAAGAAAATAATAAAAAATATTAACAGTAAAATGACCACAAACTCACAACTATCAACAACTAAACCTAAACCTAAAACAAAAACAAAAACAAACTAAGCAAACATCTAGAACAGGAACAGAATCACAGAAATGGAGGTCACATGGAGGATTATCAGTGGGGAGGTGGAGCGGGGAGAACAGGGAAAAGGTACAGGGAATAAGAAGCATAAATGGTAGGTACAAAATAGACAGGGGGAGGGTAAGAATAGTATGGGAAATATAGAAGCCAAAGAACTTATATGTACAACCCATGGACATGAACTAAGGTGGCTGGGTTGGGGGGAGATACTTGTAGGAGGGGGTTGCAGGGTGGAGGGAAATAAAGGGGGGGGAATGGGACAACTGTAATAGCATAATCAATAAAATATACATTTTTAAAAACAGATAAATTAGAGTAAGGTTAACTATGTTACCAAATTATATAATATTTGGCTTTATGGAAGAAAGAACTCACCACAGAACAAACAGGCAGTGTTCTCTTCAAAGACAAGAGAGAATTTTATTAACGAAATTTTCTTTATGCAACTTTACAGCTCTCATACAACAAAGGCCTGTCAGCCCCACACGCAACACTTAGCGCTTCCACTTCTTTGATGCCCAGGACTGCACTGCGACATCCCATTTCCTGTAACTAAAGGCAAGGAGGGGCACACACAGAGGACAGTACAGAGGTAGGTAATGAAAAGAGATTAATAGCTTATGCAGGTAGTTGGGTGGCTGCTTTAGGGAAGCTGAACACTTTATAGGATAAAGATATTGAGATAATGTTGGTCGAAATCTGCCCAGGGCAAACAGGCTGCTTTTATCTGTACTACTGTTGGTTGGCAACCCATTAGACTGATTTTTCTGTCTGTTTCTTTATTAATTCTCCATTAAATTTGGATAATACTATGAGCATAAAGCAGCAAGCTTAAAATTAGAAAAATATTTGAATTTCTTTTGAAATCTTATGGCACTATGTCATAAAGGAGAAGAAAAAGCAAAACTGAATTTGTCAAACCTAGTCATTTTGCCAGAAAAAATTGGGAGATTCATAATATAAAGCAAAAACATTATATTTTGACAGTCTGAGATTCAGAAGAAATGGGGGAAAAAGACTAAAAGTCTTAATAGTCATTTAATAGCTAGTTCAGTGTCTATTTTTTAGAGACGTGGAATTAAGACTTGCATTGTGAAATGGTGTGCGTTCTCCGGGGATGCAGTTTAGTCTCTCACCTGGCCCTTGTTCACCACGAGCTTGAGAGACTGGAGGTGCACTGCGTTGTTTGAAGCTTTTGCTAAATTGGATTTTTTCATATGAATTTTATAGGGGGATTTGTGGAATCCTTTCCAGATATGATATTCCATTATTGTAAAAGCTTTACTCCTCTTATCTTTGCAGTCAGAGGGTCAGAATGGCCTGCATAGGAGGATTAAAATCAGCCAGCCCAGGAGCAGAATCAACTGGGATGGATTACGAGGAACAGTTTAACGGATGCTGGAGGTCCTGGTTTACCTTTATCGATTACCTCTGAGATTTCAGAAAATGTTCCGAGAACATCATTTGGAGGAAATCAGATGTCAGGTGTAAAATTTTAGTTGCCACAAAGGCTGAACTTACATAAAATATTGATTTTATTTTCAGGAACCACTTAACTTAAAAAAAATAATAGTAGATTTTTTTTTTTTTTTTTTTTTTAGTTCTTCCTGCATTGGTGAAATAGGGCTCTGCCCTATACTCTGTTCTTCCCACTTTGTCTCAAAGGAGCTCATTTCCTTTCCCTAGCGTCCTATGTAACCTACAAGTGAGGGTCTGGGCAGTGTCCAGCCACACTTCTGAGCTGGCCTCACGTCCTGGGGCCATCCTACTGCCTATGGTGCTCTAATAGGAAGTTCTAGAACTGCCTCTCATCCCATGTGACTAAAACAGACCAGTCCCTTTGTTACTAAGTTTTTATTGCAAAAGCTTTGGTGGGAAAGTGTTAACTCAACATATTAGTAACATGGTCTGGGATGAATATAATACTTTTTCTCTAAAATGTTACAACCTAAGAACTGTATTGGCCTGCCATTGGCTCTGCGAATTAGTTAAGAGTATCTTCTTGTCACTGTTCAAAAAGACAGATGTTTTCTGTGTACTTAAAGTATTAGTAAGTTGTAAGTAATTAAAGTATTAGTAAAAGACAGTCACTTTAAAAAACAAAACAAAACCCAAATTACAATGAGCAGCATCTGACTTTTAAAGTAGGTAGAATAACTTACGTAGGTGGGAGAATAAACCTCTGTCTGGGAACTGATGTCCCAGATGGAGGGAAAGAAAGAAGAAAATAGGCCTTTGTCCTCTCTGGGTATGTAAATTGGGGAACTTAGAGGAGGTGGTCCATTATTGAGCAAAACACATGGATGAATCTCAAAAAACCAGTGCTGTGCTCAAGCCAGCCCACAGAGAACAGAGAGCTAAGGTGTTTTGCAAATTAAACAGGGGGATGAGTCTCCAGAGGATTCCGGGAGGAGGAGAGCTGGGGAGTGGAGAAGCACAAAGTCTTCGGGGAATACTGAATGCTCAGATTTTGTTAGCCATGCGGTACACAGCACGTAACCTTCATGCCTTGTGTTTTGGGTGGAAATCAAAGAAAAGGGGACTGTGTGTGACCTTTCTCTGACTCAGGATAGGAAGGGCAGAGCAAGTGTTACTAGAAAAGACAAAAACAGCCTCTTGGACCATTTCTGGCCTCCCAGTCCTGCCTCAATTATGGAGAATCCCTGGCAGGCCCAGGCGAGGGAGCCCCCTTTCACGGCGTGGGGGACAGTGGTCGGGAAAATGTCCTTGTAATCTCAAAGTACATCTGAGTTACACTTGGCGGTAGGTGCTTGCTTGTTAGGCATTTTTGAAAGGAATTCTAGAACTGCTAATGAATACTATACTTAGAGAACAGTCTTTGGAGCCACCCTGATCTGGGCTTGAATCTTGGATCTGAAAATATATCAAGTTCATATGACTGTGGGCAAATGTTAAGACTTAAAACAAAGTTTGACTTCTCACCTAAGAGATAAGGCTGGTAATACTTTTCCTAAGGCGTTGTACTGAATTATATAATATTTGTCAAGCAAGTGGCACTGAGTCTGCTACATGATAGGTATGCAGTACATGGTACCTTGTATTAATGTCAGCAGATTGGCCTTCTATAATTAAACTTCAGGATGTGCTTGAGCTGAGGCACAAAGAATCATGGGAGGTGGCTCATGTATTTCTCTTCTCCCTTCTTTTCTCCTTTTTCATCTTCACTGTCATCTGTACCCGTGGCTCTGACCTGGCACTGATGTGGAATAAGAAATGAAGAAGTCGGGAGGTAGTAGCAGGTGGGTAAGGAGTTGCTAACAGAGAGAAAAAAAGGAAAGGACATGCAAGATGGGCACTTGGTCTTCTGGTCAAGGCAGCACTTCCTGTGCTCATTTGGCCGACAGAGAGGGATGCTCCCTCTTCCTGACCCCATCCCAATCCGTCCCTCCCCCTCAGGGTAGCTCCCTATATTACTAACAGGTGCTTGTTGTGTCGGGTGTGTGAGAAAGGACTAGCGCATCTTGTAGTTATTGGGTCCCTGCTGCAGCGGGCTCACTTCAGGTTGGCCCTACTGATTCAACATGCAGAGCATGTCAGGGACAACGACTCTCCATCCATGCTGTCCACTCTGCTCTCAGTGGCCATTTCCTGATCCCTCTGAGTCCTGCATTCAAGCTTCACAGAGGTTTCTCATGGTGTCTGGCCTTCTGAGTTCTGTGAACCTCTTCCTGATGTTTGGGCACCTCCAAGGCTCAGTTGAAGGATGCGAAAGCCAACACTGCGTGTGTATCATTGTTTCTCCTAATGTTCTCCCTTCAGAAATGTTCTTTTTTGCATCTGTGATTCTGTTCAGATGTTACTCAGCCTATGGAGACATTTAATTTTGTAATAAGTCTTTTAGATTTGAGTCTACTCAGTATGGTGGAACCTTGGTTACATTGAATAGGTAGGAAGGGAAAGGTGACTGATTTCAGATAAGGAGAAACTCCGTTAGGTGCTTGTTCTGTGTATTGGAGAGATATTTTATAAAATGTTAAATGAGTCATTTAAAAAATACTTGCAAATTGTCCCACAGTATAATTAGAGAAAATGGCAGAGTATCAAGCTTATCACTAACTCTATATGACATGCATTATCAAAATCATAAAGGTAGAGGTATTATGTCTTTTTATTTTAAGATCACAATAAAGTATTCTAGATTCAAGAAAGAATAGAACCTAATAAGAGCCTTCATCATGATGTGCAAATAAGCTGTCTCTGGTGGTGGCAGAGGTGAAGAATGCGGCAATTTGGTTGATTTTGTTTCCTTTCTCCTAGGGAGAGTTTGATCACCGGAGGCACTGTGCGAAGGAAAACATTGTAATCGCAAATCATGTTTTTATAAGAAGCAGTGAAAAACCTATTCAAATTGGCTTACTTGCTACAGAAGCTTCTCTGTGCTATGAAATTTCAAAATGTAATTACTGGGCCAAGCAAAGACAATGAATTAAAAGAAAAAAGGCCAAGCGACCAAGACAGGCACACTTCCCAGTGTTTCCTTGGTGATGTGTAATCTGCACTGCTTCCAAAAAATAAATAATCCTTTGGGCTTCCTAAACCTTTCTTAATATTACAGTAAATTAAATGTCGCTAGAGAATGGTTATTTTCCCTTAATGAGTAATAATAATTGTTTTGTGTTGGTCTTCTATGGCCACTATTCTCCAAAGAACTGATGATCTGTACTTCTGTTACACTTTGGGGTTTGAATTTGTGATTTTAATTTTTATCTTATATATTTTAACGAGAGTATTTCCATTCAAATGAATTTACGAGACTAGAGAACACGGCAGTAATGTTAGCTGGGAGGTTTACAAATTAGCTGTTATCTGGGTCAGGTCAGTTGACATCTTTCATGTCTTCACCTGTAAAATGGGAATGATAATACTTAACGTATGGAGTTTATAGGAGGTTTAAAAGAGACTATGAATGGGAATGTAGTTTTTAAAGCATGATGCAAAATATAGATATTTTAAAAGTGATTCGTAATAACATAATTACTATTATTTGATAAATGTGTTCCTATCACTTACTGAATACTCTGGTTTTTAGAACATTTCTATCTGGACTTAATGGAAAGTTTACAAAACAAGAGAACACACACACACACACACACACACACGCACAGTGGTAAAAGAACTTGTTTCTAGTTTGCGCTCCCACAGTTAGCTTCCTTTTGGCAGCACATCCCCCCCTCGTAGGGTCTGAGGGAGCAGAACTTTGACACTGCTCCACACCCCCATGACCCTCTCCTGGTTTGTCACCTCTTTTGTGTGTCTAGGTTTGTGAAAACATCTTTCTTAATAAGTGACCTTCATGCCAAGGATTTGTTTACTTTTATGAAATTGATCCAATTTTTGGGACTTAATCTATCAAGACTCCAGCTTGGGCTTAAGATGTTATGTTTGTTTACTGACAGCCATGAAAACTGTCATTTTGACCGCATCAATGGGTGTCACAGTCCAGGTTTGGTCCCCATGCAGCATATTGGCCCTTGTCTGTGATCACTGTATCCCAAAGGCTCGAGTCAGTCACTAGCTAAGAAGGTTAAACTTGGTTCACTCCTTGGATTGGTTTGCAGGACAAATGGCCTTTACAAGACGCCTATATCAATGCCAGTTGCGTTTTTTTTTTGTTCAGTTGCTCTCACCCAAGTTCAGGCAATCTTCAGGAAGCTTGTTCTATGAATTTTGTTGTTTTGGTTTAGGTTCATGAACTGCTGGAAATTATCACAATGCTCTTTTCAAATAACAGAGGCCTCTTCTATCTGACCTGGTACAAGCCTGAGTACAGCGAGATTCACAATAGCCTAGAGACACTACCTGACCTAACAATTAAGAGTATCTGATCCTCTCAAGAATGTCACACACGACTGGAAAATAAAATACACCACAGCACCATCATGTTCTTTGAGAGTTTTCTTTTATGGTCAGTATTGTGACTTTGTAGAACAGGGTCTCCCTTTGATCTCTCTGTATAAAAGATGTTTACAGATAAATTCCATGTGTTCCTGTTGGAATTTAAGAGGTCCTTATGCTCCAAATTTCAGGTTGATGAAATATGAAGTCTTTAAATCCATGCCTTAAAGTAAAATGTCTTAAAGAGATAGATTCCTAAGAAAGATATACTTTAAATTGAAACTTGTAATCTATTTTCATAGGGAGATAGCCAGGGTTACTTTGACTTTAGATCATCTTATTCTGAATTTTTAATTTTTCTCAGTGGTTTTCCAGGCACTTGTATGTTTTTGCTTCCATTTATTCTTCAGCAGTTTTTCAAACATGAGTAGGTGGCCTACTTACTTTTGTGAAGTCATACCTTGGTGGACTCAATAGTACCATTCATTCTTCTTAGATGAAGGGGACAACTAGGTGCATTACCTACATTATCTTATTAATCTATAGGAAATGCATTCTTCTTCTTATTATACAAATAAAAAAGAAAGAAAGAGAGGTTTAACAGCTTGTCCCTGCATAACTGTAAATATACTAGTATACGACAGAACCTGAATTTGAATTTAGATGTTGGACTCTGAAGTTCATGAATTTTCCACTATACCAGGTGTGGTAAAAATGTTTTAAAAAACCATTAAGTTATAGCAAATTACCACAGTGTTCATAAATTTAATATGTGTATTTCATTATGGCCTGCCAACTTGCAAGTAAAGAGTTGAGGTAACTCAAATACCAGTATGTTTTGAGACCACAGTTGCAGAACCTAAACGAGGACATGGTCTAACATTTGCCTGCACCCCTGCTTAGTCAATGTGGACATGATTCCCCTCACATGACTTTGGAAGCAGAGATCTCATCTTTAGGTGTTTTCCTCTGCTGACATCTTAGTGCAAGGGTATCATTGCTAAAGAATGCAAATTTGGCCCTGACTGGTGTGGCTAGGCTGGATTGAGTGCCAGCCTGAGAAGTGAGTGGTTGCCCTATTCGATTCATGGTTGATACACATGCCTGGGATGCTGGCCAGGTCCCCAGATAGGGGCGTATAAGAGGTGGTTTATCAATGTTTCTCTCCTTCTCTTTCTCCCTCTCTTTGCCTCTCTCTCTTTCTCAAAAAAAAAAAAATGCAAATTGTAATTTAGAAAACTCTAGGTTACAATGAATTTTGGTCCTGCTTGTGTGAGGCAGGGACTTTAATCACCATGGGACTTGAAGTACATAAAGTTAATGTAATCAGCATGAGATGAAGCCAGTGGTCTAGTTATAGACAGTTCAGAATTCAGCGCTCAGGACCCAGCACTGGCAGGGGTTCACTTCCATCTCACTTGGAAGCAATAGGAATTACGGGTGTGAAACAATGGCAGGATCAGGCCTTTTCATGCTCGCTCAGGTTTCACACAGAAGATTGTAATAAATGGGGACTTAGGAAGTGGAGGCTTTTCTTTTTTTTTAAATTATATTTATGTTTTTTTAAAGATTTTATTTATTTATTTTTAGAGAGGGAAGGGAGGGAAAAAGAGAGAGAGAGAGAAACATCAATGTGCGGTTGCTGGGGGCCATGGCCTGCAACCCAGGCATGTGCCCTGACTGGGAATCGAACCTGCGACACTTTGGTTCACAGCCCGCACTAAATCCACTGAGCTATGCCAGCCAGGGCTGGAAGTGGAGGCTTTTCAATGGCTCTGAATTAGTAAGGTAGTGTATAGATAAAATAACCTGGACAATCTGCTCTACAAAATTATTACAAATCTGCTTTTGCTGAATGAAGAGGAACTGATCACATAAAGTGTAGTGACTTCTCTGCAGGGGACATTACATGCACATATAGATTGGTAGACAGGTAGATCCATCGATCCATTGATTTGTGCATAACATAGAAAAATTAAGAACTGTAATAGTGAAATGGAATAAGTAGTACTAATATCTGGATAAGAAATTAAAGGACCTCAGTACCTGTGGTGACTCCAATGAGGAATTATCCTGACCTTAGCCTCTGGTGCTTTTAGCCCTTCCTCACCAGCACAACAGACCCACATTTTCATAACTCTCCTGACTCTGTCAGGAGTCAGAAGTTCTACTTTTACTCCTGAAAGTTTCCCCACCTGTAAGCAAAATAGTAAATCCAAGGATCTCTAGATTCCTGTAAATAGCACAGGATAAATGGAAAGAGTTAAGATTTAAACACCTGACCTATGTTTGAATCCTGGCTTCATTCTTTCCTAGTTATGTAACTCCTCTGTGCCTTGGCTTTTGTCTGTAAAATGAGAGTGTAATATTGCTTCATGTGGTTGATAGAAATATTAAATTAGAATAACAAAAATGGCTTACCACATTATTGATAAGCAAGGGTTTTTTTTTTTGGTACTCTTTTTATGACTCTTAAGGACTAATTTAAATACTAAAAGTTAGTAGTATTATTCTTGCTTTAGACTTTAACAGTTGAGATGAAACTGGTCAAAACATTGAATATTAATTACATGGACCCATAGACAAATGCATTGCAACTACATTACAATAAGCCATGGTTAAGAGAGAAATATCTCACTGGGCTGCTGTGGAACTTAAGTAAGTAAAATATTTTAAAGTGATTTGTTGATTCCTCCATTCAAAATATATTTAGTGAAACAGTCTGTGTGCTGGTGCCATGCTGGGTGTGCACTGGTGTGCAAAACCCGAGGAGGCTCCTGGCTTCGGAAAGCTTGCAGTCCAGAGTGGGGCCACTATCATTTTCAGAGAAGCACACTGAAGGAGCACTCTAAAGTCCCTTGTCTTGGGGCTTAACTAATTTGGAGAATTAATCCAAAGAGATACTGAGTATGGCAGGCTTCTGGTTACTCAGTGGTGAGTTGGGGGGAGTGCATGTGAAGTGAAGTTCTTTTGATTTAAGGAATTGGGAGCTTCACTCAAGATCCTCCTCACCCCAGGTTTATCATGAAGATACCTGTGAGCTGTTAAAGAAAAGCAGTCAATGTTGGGAACCGCCCTGCCTGGTATCACAAGCTGTAACCCCTGCCTAGGCTAAGGCTAAGGGAATGCCCTTGGAACTGTAAGCCAGCAAGGAGACAAAAGCTTATCTCCGTGGCAGGAGCGCTGCTCCTGCTGCTTCATTCATAACTGAACCCCAAAGCTTGGTCGGTTAGCCAAAAACGGGTAAGATTCCCCAAGGGGGGAACGATCTAAGACAGGCACGATCACGTGGGAAGCCCCCAAAAGAAGGACTTTGGGGGCTACGGCAAAAGGGGGTGATGGACCCTCGCTCCTCGGCTTTGACATAGCTTGAGTCCTCATCATCTGGGAGAAAACCTCCTTTTCTCTTGGTTGCCTTAGTTCCCTTGCTCCACCTAAACCTGAAACAATGACAGGGTGGTGCAGCTCTGTGCTGAAAAGGGCGGGTTCCCGGGTTATCAGGCCTAAGAAAGAATATGTAAAATCTTGTGAAACCTGCTTTGTTTAGAATGCTCTCAGTTGAATGAGAAGGGTCCAAGCAGGAAGTTAGTTTGTTGCTTAAAAGTCTTACAGCTCTTTGACCCTGACTCAAAATAGACCCTCAGAGTTCCTTGTTATCTATTGTTTGATCCTTACTTCCAAGCAATGAGTAATGGGCTTTTACCTGAATTCTTATTCAAATGAAACCAATAAAAAGCCTCTCCGGAGGGGGAGCGGTGCACTCTCCCCACCAGGCAGGGTGGCCAAGTGGAGCGCTCCCGACATGAGGAGTGGCCCTGCTGTTCCTATTCCCCCACAGGACCTGGTTGTCTCTGTGTATGTTTTTCTTGCGTTTTGACGAGCCATCCGCAGGGTTCCATGATCACTGCTGGCTGGTGACCCACACATCAAGTCAAGAACTGAGGTCACCATGGAGATGTGAGGAGACCCTTTACCTCCTCACGGCCTGCCATGATCTCTCAGCTCATGGAGTCTTGTTTCTTGCTGTGGGTTTTTGCCTTATAACATTGATTTTCCATGACCCACTACGACCCTGACAAGATTTCCTGGCTTTGGTCCAGCTTGTACTCACATTAGTAGCCTCATTATCTTAATAATGTCTAATTCAAATTCCTAAGAGAGGCAACTTGGATCAACTCACCTTTTTCTTCGGGTCACACCGAAGTCCCTGACCAATGTGTAGAATGCCGCTCTCCAGTCAGGGGCACATTTTTATTCCTTCCGTTGTGGCTGGGGCTGCTGGACTCTCAGAGGAGCAGCAAGTAGGAAGGCCCTGGGGTGTCTACTGTGGGTCATCAGGCCTCAGCTTAAAGCCTGGATGTAATATTGCTCCAGACCATCTGCTTCCTATACTCACCAAACAGCCTTCTGTTAATGTACATGTCTCTCAAGGCACCTGACCTTGAGAGCACAAGGCTGTGGATAAGTTATGAAGGGAATGGTTGCTCCACTGAAAATTAGCACCTGGATATTTGATCAGTAGATTCTATTTTTTGTCAGTGACCGCAATCCTGACTGGCTTTAGGTGTAATGACAAAACCAGGTGTGTGAGATAGAGAGTAATACACTGGGATGGTAACCTTTCCAAGAACCAGATTTGTTCTTGGAGTCTTACTCTCTTAGTATTTGAGGATGGTCACACTATTTCAGTTCAAATTTGGGAATTACTTAGTATTTGAAATCACCTCTTTATACACAAGCAATACAAATAAACAAAATGTAGAAAATACAAACAGCTGTAAACCTGAGCAATAATTACTATTTAAATTTTTGTGTTCATTCTTCCACAAAGGGGGAATGAATGTGAGAAAAATTATGTACT
The DNA here is from genome assembly GCF_004126475.2 of Phyllostomus discolor. Classification (NCBI taxonomy): domain Eukaryota; kingdom Metazoa; phylum Chordata; class Mammalia; order Chiroptera; family Phyllostomidae; genus Phyllostomus; species Phyllostomus discolor. The sequence continues at coordinate 188,103,172 of NC_040903.2, read as the reverse complement.
GCTACATTTATAAATCATATTGTTCTTTTCATACTTTGTAGCCAGTTCTCCTTACAGTATTTATGGAATTTTTTCCCATTTCTCTAACTGGTCTTCTATCATATCTTTCCTGGCTAAGGGCATCCTGTTACATGAACAAAGCAATCACTTCCTAAACTGGTGGGCAATTAAGTGTAGTTCTTGTTATCACAGACAGTATTGTAATGAGTGATTTTAGCTAATATTTACTAACCTCCATGATCTTTTTCCAGGTACCTAGAAAAGTAGTAGTTTTGGTTGATGCTCTGCCCAAAACCCCTTAAATAAACAAGTGCATCCAAGCCCCAGTGACAGTGTTTTGGTTGCTAATGACTCACAACTACTCCTTTTCACCAGATAACTACTCTCAGCCAATGGGAAACTGCCTGCCAGAAAGGTTACAGTTGCAGCCAGTGGGGGAGCTGCAGCCAAAGACTGACCAACACCAGGACACAGAAAGACCAACCCTCTCTATTCCAGGGGGGCAGTTTAGGCCCCAGAACTAACCTTCATCCTTGCTTGACTCTATATTCCACCAGAACTGCAGTCCTTACTCCCTTAATACATTATACTCACTGGAACCCAAGACTCTGACTCTGTTTCCAGGGAACATGAACTAAGACAATGATGAAAACTTAGATGGTATGTATAAGAGAAAGGGCATGCATGAAAGACCATTGATTTTTTAAAAATTACTTCTCTATTGAGAATAGAATTTATACACCATACTATCCACCCTTTTAAAGGGATTAAATAAATCAAGTGTTCTAAAATAGTCACAGGTAAATGTGAGCATCACTGCAATTTTTGAGCATTTTATCACCTCAAAAAGAAACCTCTTAACACTTGAGCTACACCCCCCTATCCAATGATCCTCCTCAGCCCTAAGCAAGAACGGATCTACTGTTTCTTTTTGTAGATTTGCCTAATTTGCATATTTCATATAAATGGAATAATATGACATGTGGTCATTTGTGGCTGACTTCTTTCACTTAGCATAATGTCAAGATTCATCCATGTTTATATTAAAATTTCATTGGTTGACCAACATCGATCTTAATAACTATGTTTTCCTCATTCTAGTTCAAATTCATGCAGTGCATTTACACATTTAGGATTGCTGATTTCCTGGTGAATTGATCTGTTTACCATTATGAAATGTTCCTCAAATATATATATTTAAAAGTTATATATACATATAATTATTGAATTTGGAAGTTCTTTATATATTCAGGATTCAAATCCTTTGTCAGAAATATGTATTGCAATTATTTGTTTCTGGTATGTGGCTTCTCTGTTCATTTTTTTTTAATTTTATTTTAATCATTGTTCAATTACAGTTTTCTCCTTTTTACTCCCAATCCAGCCCCCCCCCACACCTCCCCACTTCCCTCCCATTACCACCCTCCCCTTAGTTTATGACCATGTGTCCTTTAAGTTTGTTCCGTGAACCCTTCCCACTGTCCCCACTGTCTCTTCTGTGGGCACTGTCAGCCTGACCTCTATTTCAGTGTCTTTGGTTATATTTTGCTTGTTTCTTTGTTTTGTTGTTTAGGATCCCGTTAAAGGTGAGATCATATGGTATTTGTCTTTCACTGCCTGGCTTGTTTCGCTTAGCATAATGTTTTCCAGCTCCATCCAAGCTGTTGCAAAGGGTAAGAGCTCCTTCTTTCTTTCTGCTGCATAGAATTCCATTGTGTAAATGTACCCTAGTTTTTTGATCCATTCATTCACTGATGGGCATCTTGGCTGCTTCCAGCATCTAGCTATTGTAAATTGTGCTGCTATGAACACTGAGATGCATAGGTTCTTTTGAATTGGTGTTTTAGTATTCTTAGGATAGAGTCCCAGCAGTGGAATCACAGGGTCAAAAGGCAGATCCTTTTTTAGTTTTCTGAGGAAGTTCCATACTGCTTTCCATAGTGGTTGTACCAGTCTGCAGTCCCACCAGCAGTGCATTAGGGATCCCTTTTCTCCATAACCTCTCCAACACTTGTTGTTTGTTGCTTTGTTTATGATGGCCATTCTGACTGGTGTGAAGTGGTATCTCATTGTGGTTTTAATTTGCATCTCTCTGATAGCTAGCGATATTGAACATCGTTTCATGTATCTTTGGATTTTCTGTGTCCTCCTTGGAGAAGTGTCTGTTCAAGTCCTTTGCCCACTTTTTAATTGGATTCCTTGTCTTCTTAGTGCAGTCTTGTAAGTTCTTTATATATTTTGGAGGTTAAACCCTTGTTTGAGGTGTCATTGGCAAATATATTTTCCCATACAGTTGGTTCCCTTTTTATTTTGATACTGTTTTCTTTAGCTGTGCAGAAGCTTTTAATTTTGATGAGGTCCCATTTGTTTATTCTTTCCTTTATGTCCCTTGCTCTAGGGGACAAGTCAGTAAAAAAGTTTCTGTGTGAAATATCTGAGATTTTCCTACCTACGTTCTTCTCTAGCACTTTAATAGTGTCACATTTTATATTTAAGTCTTTTATCCACGTTGAATTTATTTTGTATATGGTGTAAGTTGGTGCTCAAGTTTCATTTTTTTGCACGTGGCTGTCCAGTTCTCCCAACACCATTTGTTGAAGAGGCTATTTTTATTCCATTTTATGTTGCTGCCTCCTTTGTCAAATATTAATTGACCGTAGAGACTTGGGTTTATTTCTGGGCTCTCTGTTCTGTTCCATTGGTCCATGTGCCTGTTTTTATGCCAGTACCAGGCTGTTTTGATTACAGTGGCCTTGTAGTATAGTTTAGTGTGAGGTATTGTGATCCCTCCTAGTTTACTCTTCTTTCTCAAAATTGCAGCAGCTATTCGGGGTCGTTTATAATTCCATATAAATTGTTGAAGTGTTTGTTCTATGTCTGTGAAATATGCCATTGGTACTTTAATGGGAATTGCATTAAATGTGTAAATTGCTTTGGGTAGTCTGGACATTTTGATGATATTAATTCTTTCAATCCATGAACACGGTATATGTTGCCATTTGTTTGTGTCTTCCTTGATTTCTTTCCTGAGTGTTATATAGTTTTATGAATACAGGTCTTTTACCTCTTTGGTTAGGTTTATTCCTAGATATTTTATTTTCCTTTTTGCTATTTCAAATGGGATTTTTTCCTTGATCTCTGCTTCTGCTGTTTCATTGTTGGTGTACAGAAATGCCTTTGATTTCTGGATGTTGACTTTGTATCCCGCTGTTTTGCCAAATTCACTTATTAGGTCAAGCAGTTTTTTGGTAGAGTCTATAGGATTTTCTATGTATACTATCATGTCATCTGCAAAGAGTGACAGTTTTGTTTCCTCCTTTCTGATTTAGATGCCTTTTATTTCTTTTTCTTGTCTGATTACTGTGGCTAAAACGTCTAGTACTACATTGAATAGAAGTGGTGAAAGTGGACAGCCTTGTCTTGTTCCTGATCTTAGTGGAAAAGATTTTAATTTTTGCCCATTGAGTATGATGTTGGCTGTAGGTCTCTCATATATGGCCTTTATTATGTTGAGGAGTGCTCTCTCTATTCCCACTTTGCCAAGTGTTTTTATCATGAATGGGTGCTGTACCTTATCAAATGCTTTTTCTGCATCAATTGATATAATCATGTGGTTTTTGTCTTTGCTTTGGTTTATGTGATGTATTACATTTACTGACTTGCGAATATTGAACCATCCTTGCACCCTGGAATGAATCCCACTCGGTCATGGTGTATGATCTTTTTAATGTATTGTTGGATGCGGTTTGCCAGTATTTTGTTGAGGATTTTAGCGTCAATGTTCATCAGTGATATTGGCCTGAAGTTTTCTTTCTTTGTTGTGTCTTTATCTGGTTTTGGAATTAGGATGATGCTGGCTTCATAAAAAGAGTTTGGGAGACTCCCATCTTTTTGGATTTTTTGGAATAGTCTGTGAAGGATAGGGGTTAGCTCTTCCTTAAATGCTTTGTAGAATTCTCCTGTGAAACCATCTGGTCCAGGGCTTTTGTGTGTTGGGAGTTTTTTTTATTACTGCTTCAATTTCTTTTGTTGTTATTGGTCTGTTCAGGCTTTCTGCTTCTTTTTCATTGATTTTTGGAAGATTATATTTTTCTAGAAATTTGTCCATTTCACCTAGGTTTTCAAATTTCTTGGCATACAGTTCTTTGTAGTAATTTCTTACAATCCTTTGTATTTCTGTGGTATCTGTTGTAATCTCTCCTCTTTCATTTCTGATTGTGTTTATTTGGGTCTTCTCTCTTTTTTTTCTTGATGAGTCTGCTTAAAGGCTTGTCGATTTTGTTTATCTTTTCAAAGAACCAGCTCTTGGATTCATTGATCCTTAGAATTGTGCTTTTAGTCTCTATGTCATTTAATTCTGCTCTGATCTTGGTTATTTCCTTCCTTCTGCTTGCTCTGGGCTGTCTTTGTTGTTATTCCTTGAGTTCTTGTAGACGTAGGGTTAGGTTGTTTGTTTGTAATGTTTCTAACCTTTTTAGGTGGGCTTGTATCGCTATGAACTTCCCTCTCAGGACTGCCTTGGCTGTGTCCCATAAGTTTTGGGTTGTTGTGAGTTTGTTTTCATTTGTTTCCAGAAACCTTTTGATTTTTTCCCTAATATCATTCTTGACCCATTCATTGTTTAATAGCATGTTATTTAATCTCCATGATTTTGAGTGTTTTTGGTTTTTTTCCTTGGGGTTGGTTTCTAGCTTCAGTCCCTTGTGGTCTGAAAAAATGCTTGGTATGATTTCAATTTTCTTGAAATTCTTGAGGCTTGTTTTGTGTCCTATCATGTGGTCTATCTTTGAGAATGTTCCATGTACATTTGAAAAGAATGTATATTTAGCTTCTTTTGGATGGAGGGCTCTGTATATATCAGTAAAGTCCATTTCATCAAGGGTATTGTTCAGTGCTACAATATCTTTGTTGATATTTTGTTTAGAAGATCTGTCCATTTTTGATAGTGGGGTGTTAAAATCTCCCACTATAATTGTGTTGCTGTCCATATCTTTCTTGAAGTCCTCTAAGATTTTCTTTATGTATTTGGGTGCTCCTATGTTGGGTGCATATATATTTACAATATTTATGTCTTCTTGATGGATTCTTCCCTTGAGTATTATGAAGTGACCTTCTGGGTCTCTCTTTATGGACCTTTTTTGGAAGTCTCTTTTGTCTGATATGAGTATTGCTACCCTGGCTTTTTTTTCCTGTCCATTTCCTTGGAAGATTTGTTTTCAGCCCTTCACTTTCAGCGTGTGTAGGTCTTTTATCCTGAGGTGGGTCTCTTGTAGACAGCAGATATGTGGGTCATTTTTTCTTATCCATTCAGCTATTCTATGTCTTTTGATTGGAGCATTTAATCCATTTACGTTTAAGGTTATTATTGATAGGTACTTATTCATTTTCTTTTATGTACATGTGTTCTCTCTCTCTCTCTCTCTCTTCCTTCCCTTCCTTAAAGCAGTCCCTTTAGGATCTCTTGCAGAGCTGGTTTGGCCGAGGTATATTCTTTTAGATTGCTTTTGTCTGGGAAGCTTCTTGTTTGGCCTTCTATCTTGATTGAAAGCCTTGCTGAATATAGTAGCCTTGGTTGCAGACCTCTGGTTCTCATTACCTGGAGTATTTCTTGCCATTCTCTTCTGGCTTGAAGTGTTTCCATTGAGAAGTCAGCTGTTAGCCTTATTGGGGCTCCCTTGTATGTTACTTCCTTTTTCTCTCTTGCTGCCTTTAAGATTCTCTCTTTGTCTTGAAATTTTGCCATTTTAATTATGATGTGTCTTGAGATGGGCCTCTTTGGGTTCCTCTTGATTGGGACTCTCTGTGTTTCCTGGATTTGTGTGACTTTTTCTCTCATCAAATTAGGGAAGTTCTCCTTCATTACTTTTTCAACTAGGTTTTCAATCCCTTGCTCTTCTTCTTCTCCTTCTGGTATCCCTATTATACGGATATTATTACGTTTCATATTATCTTGCATTTCTCTTAATCCCTCTTCATTCTTTCTGAGCCTCTTTTCCTTTTCTTGCTCTTTCTGGATGTTGTTTTCTACTTTGTCCTCCAGCTCGCTAATCCGATCTTCTGCTTCATGGATCCTGCTTTTCATTCCTTCTACTGTGTTCTTCAGTTCAGAAATTGTATTCTTCATTTCCTCTTGACCTTTGTTGAGAGTTTCTATTTCCTTTTTCATGTTTATATAGTTTGCAGTGAGGTTGATGTAGTTTCCCTCTAATTTCTGATAGGTCATTGTGAGTTCATTGAACTTCCTGGTAATCATTGTTTTGAACTCACTATCAGATAGTTGAGTTGCCTCTATTTCATTTAGCATTTTTCCTGAGACTTCCTCGTTTCACTTCAATTGGGGGTTGTTTCTTTGTTTTCTCATTGTTCGTGGGTTTCTTCTTTTTTCTTCTTGTTTCTTAAATTGATCTGTTCTGATTCCCTGAAATTATGGTGTGAACTTCTGTGGTAGAATATTTGTGAGATTCAGTGGTGCAATCTCCTTCGTGTATCCTGGTGTTCACAGCTTCCTCCTACTCTTTTTTTGTGACCAGTTGGAGGAGTAGAGCAAAATGGTTTAAGACAGCAATACAATCTACTATGATGTTTACATTAGCAGCCAGTAGAGAAGAGATGGGTTATCCTTTTGCTCCTTATAGTGTTAACTATGATCCTCCACCCCACTATCCACATTTTAGAAAGGATAGAAAGAGGGTAAGACTCTTATTGGGGATGAGAGGATTGTTAGTTGTATCTAGAAAGCTGTGAGGCTGTGAGAGGTCAGATTCTAAGGTATGATTGGATTAAAGATTAGTATATAGGAGTAGTGTGTACAAGAATAGAGACAACCCCCACAATAGTATAGTTCAAAAAATTGCAAGGTGGGCTGAGATCAGGTAGTGGTATTGAGTAGTATTTACAATTGTATGAACTAGGTCTTATTAACAGTAATAGTAAAGTGACAGTCTCATGGCAGAATTGATGAGATCTAGATAACAAGAATAAAGAGTATAGAACCTTGAGAGGTGTATTAATGGAACACAGATGAAGAATAGTAAATTATCAACACATTGTGACTGAGATACCAGGGGGAACCTATCAAATGACAGTATAACCAGCCAAGCAAAGAAGATTATACAGAAAGAAAAAGAATACCAAAATACTATTAAAATAAAAAATGTTGGAAAAGTGAGAAAAAGATAATACAAATTTGCAGTAACTTGCAAGATTGAAAAAAAGAAAGGAAAGAAAAGCAGAAGATGTAGTGCAAAAGAGATAAATTTGGAGTGGAAAGAATAATATTAGGATGAATGGAAGAGAAACATAAGGGATTGCGAGGTATAAAAATAATAAGAATTGAAAAATAAAATGTCACATAAAACACAAGATAAAATCAATCAACCAACAACAGCCACAAAAACCAAACCAAACAAAACAAAATAAGAAAAACCTCTTGTTGGTTTCTAACTGGCCCGACCAGTTTTTCTGACCTTGCTGGCTTCAGCTGGCTGAGGGACCTTTGAAATGCTTCTCTCTCTTCCCAGCCAGATCTCAGCAAGACTGTCAGGTACCCTGGGCGCTCCCAAGCACACTTGCTCTCTAGAGCTCACTGCCATGTTCTTCCAGACTCCAGGGTCCTGCAGGGTTCCAGCTCTATGATCTCAGAAGGCACCCGAGACGTTTTGGGATTCACTGCGCCCTCCCTGGGAATCGTAAAAGTGTGTGCCCCTCCCCCAAACTTTTGAGATTCGTCTAGGATCGCCGTAAGTGCCACACAGCGACTCTTCTGAGTTCACAGTGAGCTCGAGACAGGCTTCCCGATGGAGTGTGCGACCCCGCCCCCGAGTTCACAGCGCGCGTGAATCAGGCCTCCCAATGGGGCGCGAGCGGAGTCCTTCCCAGCTCTTCGTTTTCCACCGATCCGAACCCCAACCGGGCCAGGGGTGTTGGCGCCTTTCCTGACCAGGGGTGGTCGTGTTGGCTGGGGGCCCTCACTTCTCCCAGGTCTCTGGGTGGGTGTTCAAAATCCCTGGGCGATTTTTTCCCAGACCAACTGGCCAATCTGTTCCTTCAAGCAACACGTTCTCCCCTGGAGTTGCTCAACCCCCGGATTCGGTGGAGGGAGCAGTGACTCCCCTCTCCCAGGAGCCTTGAGGCAGACCCTGGAGCACCAGGCTTGGGGACTGCACACCCCCAGACCCTGCGCTGATCCCCAGGTCCCTTTTGTCCCAAAGCAGTCTCCCTACCGTCTGGTTTTCCAGTGATCGCAATAATCCCTGATGTCCTGTTTTCACAAGTGATTCGGTAACCCAGTCCACTTGCTTTGCCTCTCCGCCGATCTGAGAGTTTCCCTCCTCTTCACAGAAACTGAGAAAAATGCTGCCTAGAGCAAAGCCGCCATCTTCCTCCCCCCTCTGTTCATTTTTTAAAAAGTATCTTTTGATGAGAGGAAGTTTTCATTTTGATAAATTCTAATTGACTATTATTTTTATTTTAAGATTTTTTCCTTTCTCTGTTCTAAGAAATCTCTGCTTATCTCCATGTCTCAAAGAAATTCTCTTATATATTTAAAAATTTTATTTACTAGCTTTGTAATTTTAGCTCTTACCTTTAAATCTGTTATCCATCTCAAATTATTTTTGAGTTGGGGTTGAAGCTTAATTTTTTTTTTTTCATATGGATATCTACTTGTTCAACACCATTTGACTAAAAGAACCAAAAAAACAAAAAAACCCTTTTCTTTGCCTATTAAGTTGCTTTGGCACTTTGGTGAAAATCAGATGACCACAGAATTTGGGTCTATTTCTGTGTTCTCTCTTCTTTGTGTGAGTCTCTTGCTCTGCCCTTAAGCCCATGCTATGAGCTTGGCTACAGTGCTTTACAATAAGTTGTAAATTGAGGTAGTTTAAGTTCTCCAACTTAATTCTTCCCTTCCCAGACAGCTTTGGATATTCTAGGTCCTTTGCTTTTTCATGCGTATTTTAGAAAGAGCTCATTAGTTTCTATAAAACATCTTCTGGGATTGTAATTAAAATTGTGTTGAATTGCTATATCAATTTGGTTATAGTGGACATCTTCATATTTCCAGTACCTGAACATGATATATTGCTCCATTTATTTAGGTCTTCTTAAATCTTAGCAGTATTTCAAATTTTCATTGCAGGTGTGTCATGTCTTTTGTTAAAGACATTCCTAATTATTTAATTTTTTGATGCTCTTCTAAATGATATTTAAAAATCCTTTTTTTGCCCCAGTGGCTTGCTGCTACTATATTAATTTTATTTTTATATATTGACTTTCTACCCAGAAGGCTTACTAAATTTATTTAGCATCATTAGGGTTTTCTACTTAAGCAATCATGTAATCTGTGAATAGATTGTTTTACCTCTTTCTTCCCAATCTTTCTGACTTGTATTTATTATTTATGCCTCTTTGCACTGGTTAGGACTTCCATCCAGTGTTCAGTAGATGTGGTGACAGCATATTATAAGTTTGTAATGCTGACATCTAATGATTTGAAAGTTAGTGAAAAAAGTGTTGAAATTTTGCATTGATTTACAAATAAAGAAAAAAAAAGACTTACAAATCCTCTATATCAAATTGTCATATAGATTAAATTCACAAAGAATAAAACTAGAATTTGAGGAGGTTTTTTGTTTTCTTTTATGTAACAAATCATTCTATGTCCAGATAACAGATTTATTTTATTAACAAATTGTTCTAACTGTGGTTTTTGAATACTCTTAAATTACTTTGAGAAAAAGGATTATTTTTTTAAAGTCAAAATGTTCAAAGCCCTGGCTGGTGTAGCTCCGTGGATTGAGCATGGGCTGTGAACCAAAGGGTTGCTGGTTTGATTTCCAGTCAGGGCACATGCCTGGGTTGCAGACCAGATCCCCAGTGGGGGGCACGTGAGAGGCAACCACACATTGATGTTTCTCTCCCTCCCATTCTCTTTCCCTTCCCCTCTCTTTAAAAATACATAAATGAAATCTTAAAAAAATGTTCATAGTTATGGTTACTTGTTTACAAATATCACATATAACTATTGTTTTATCTTTGGACTTATGACTTAAGTTCTTGTCTTTTCTGACTAGTCTTAATTTTGCCATTCCCAAGTTCAAACCCTAAATTCATAATAATAAAATTATTCAGATGGCCTTTATGTTTAAATGGTCTTTGAGTTTCTTGGAATGGCCACTAGGAAACACAAAGATTTTCTCCTCCTTTATTCTTATAAAAGAGTGCCTAGGAATAATTATGCTTGCTTGACATTCTCTGTATTTTAATTAATTTGAAACTATTGTGAGAGCCCTTCTGTTTGCCAGATAGAAAATAAAGGAACAGTATGTGAAACCAGCAGATCAAGAGAGAGTTTTAACCTTCCTAAGTTATTTATGCATAAATAAAAGGTGTTAATATGAATAGATCTCAATGATTGTCTTTCATATTGAAATAAACATTATCACGTTTATGTACAGAGGCTGACACTATCTCCAGAAAGATTTTGTTTCTAGGTTTTAATACTCTTGTAAATCAGGGACAATTATAATACAGTTTATAGGATAAAGTAGAGGCCCAGAGGTTTGTCAGTTTTCTCATTTTTCATAATATAATCTTTATCCCAGCATAATCAGTGACTAAATTTATCTTTATAAAATTGATTATGTTATAGCTTGGTAGAAGGTTTCGTTCTCTTCTATGCTGATATAGTTAGTTGTTATAATAAATTAACCAGATCACTTGGCATTTGATTTTAAAATCCACAGAGGTTTCTGCTGCTTTTTTTACATTTACCTAAAGACCACTGATGTAAGATTAATATCTAGAACGTGTATTCTGGAAGAAAATACCAAAAGAATCTGTGTAAGGGACTACAATAGGTTCTCTCTCTCTCTCCTCCCCTCTCTCCCCTTCTTCTCTCTCTATCTACCTATCTCTACCTTTCTAGACCTTCCTCATCCTCTCCACCCTCCCTCCTCCTTCCTCACCCTCTCCACCCTTCCTCCTCCTTCCTCACCCTCTCCACCCTCTCTCTGACCCTCTTGGGATGTCCACTCTTGGAAACCTGTGACCATGTTGTGAAGAAGCCAGGCCACATATATCCAATATATGGCCAGTATCTCCAGCCAAGGTCTCAATCCATGGCCAGGTATTAACCATTAGACAGGTGACTGAGCAAGCTTTCAGATGATGACAAGCAGATGCCCAGTAAATCCATGAGCAGTCTTTAGAAGGCCCCTGCTCAGATTACAGATCAATGAGCAAATTAACTGTGGGAATCGTTTATTATGCTGTCATAATAACTGAAATTGATTTTCCTCCTGGCATATAGTAACAGGATATATGTAAGGCATTACATATATAGGCAATGCATTTATAGTATAGGCAGTGCATTTATAAGTATCACTGATATTACCACCACCACAAGGTGCCTGAGTCAAGATTTCAAGAGGTATTTGGTTTCAGAAGCAGAAGAACAACATGCAGCGGGTTGCTTCCTTCCCAGATCTTTGGTACTAGACTCCCAGATTCCAAGAGCCACAGATTGCTATGAGCTTCTTTGCATGTTTTTGTTTTTAATCCTATTTTTTGTTGTTATACCTTTATGAAAAATATTAGTAGGCAATGTTTCTCTTTAGTTACAGTACTTTCAAACTCATTATCCTTGATAATGACCAGATATGTGACTAATTCTTTAAAAACTGAAAACTTGAACAACTCATAACTAAATTAAAGGAAGGCTAATTGATTATCTAAAGAGGATATAAATAGATTATGAGAATATATAGGATGTGCTTCAAATTTTAATAAAATCTTTGCCACTGGAAGTGGGAGTCTACAAAAATGATTTTGATGTATTGGAAAATTATTATCCAGGGTAAATACCATGAGAAATTAATGGAGGACCATTTCTACATACTGGAATAAAAATGAAAAATTCATAAACTGAACATAGATTAGCCAATCTGATAAATACAAACAGGTATAAATATTGTTTAATTTGAATTTAGCTGATTAGCACCTTCCCCAATGTCACTCTGTTCAGCACAAAGCCAGAGCAGTGGTCTGAGGACTAGAAGCGCTTTCAGCTTCTGCCTTTGCCCTCCCTCTATCCCTTCCTTTTCTCTGTCCTCCCCCTCTTCTCTCCAGTACCAAAATGGCTGCTTTAATTATTTTTTAAAATTTATTATTGTTCAAGTACAGTTGTCTGCTTTTTCCCTCAACCTCTCCACCCCCCCAACTCCAGCTATCCCCACTTCTGTCTCCTGATTCCACCCCCTTGGTTTTGTCCATATGTCCTTTATAGATGTTCCTTGATGATCCTTCCCCCTTTTCCCCTCATTATCCCCTGTCACTTCCCCTCTGGTTACTGTCAGATTGTTCTTAATTTCAATGTCTCTGGTTATATTTTGCTTGCTTGTTTCTTTTGTTGATTAAGTTACACTTAAAGGTGAGATCATATGGTATTTGTCTTTTACCACCAGGCTTATTTCACTTAGCATAATGCTCTCCAGTTCCATCCATGCTGTTGCAAAGGGTAGGAGTTCCTTTTTTCTGCTGTGTAGAATTCCATTGGGTAAATGTACCATAGTTTTTTGATTCACTCATTTACTGATGGGCACTTAGGTTGCTTCCAGCACTTGGCTATTGTACATTGTGCTGTTATGGACATTGGGGTGCATAGGTTCTTTTGGATTGGTGTTTTAGGGTTCTTAGGTTATAATCCCAGCAGTGGAATTGTTGGGTCCAAAGGCAGTTCCATTTTTAGTTTTCTGAGGAAATTCCATAGTGTTTTCCACAGTGGCTGCTACAGTTTGCAGTCCCACTAACAGTGCACTAGGGTCCCCTTTTCTCCACATCCTCTCCAACACTTGTTTGTTGCTTTGTTTTTGATGGCCATTCTGACTGGTGTGAAGTTGTATCTCACTGTGGTTTTAATTTGCATCTCTCTGATAGCTAGTGATGCCGAGTATCTTTTCATGTGTCTCTGGACCTATACAAAGTCAATATGCTTTAATTCCAAGCTGCATAATCTACCAACTAGGTGAGAGAGATAAAGCTTCTTCTTCACAAGAGTGTTAAGTCTTTTCAAATCTCTTTAGTTTTAAGTAATATGGCCATCTTTAAGTCCATCATCGTGGACAAAGTTTATAGGGAATGCTGATTGACAAACTAAATAGACTCCTCTCCTAGAACTGGTAGTGGTGTGGCTGAACTGATCTATTGTACACCATATGACCAATTTGAAAGAGAGATGCTGTAAAATGAACTTAGGGTACAATTGAGAAGGCAGAGGGGGCTACTGGGGAACACATTTTGAAGAACGATGAACAAATGCATACCATACCTCTCCTGAGTATTTACTCTCAACTTGGCATTGTGATGGTGAATGCTATTTGTTTGGCAGCACTGCTGGCTCGCTGTCTGTTTTATGGGTAAAACCTTGGACAAAAGAGAATGCTGAGAGTTTAGAATGGGGATATTCTTTTTTTGAGTATGCTAAGGAGGACATATGGCTAGCATTATCCTGAATATTGTTGAGAGAGAATGAACTTGCTTGTAATTTAGAATAGTCTTTCATTTGATTTTTGTTACCGTGGGTGGCTACGTTATGTCAGGTGTTTGTCACCTTGGGAAGACATCTTTTCTCCAGTTAGAAGGTGCTTTCTGTTTTCTTCCATATGGGATATAGTTTGAGGCAGAATGGATTTGGAGCATTCCTGAACAAAGTGAGTGGAATTTTTGGATATGACATATGGGAAAATTATTTTAAATCTTGTAGGTGGTTCTAACTTTTTAATCCCCGACTTTATTTGAGCCTGATTCACCTCATTTTACATAAGACAGAGTGATTTGAGGAGTTGTTAAACATTGGGTTGGCCAAAAAGTCTGTTATGTTTTTTCTGTACTATGGCTCTAGTAGTGCTTAGTTGTCTTTAACTTCATTTGAAACAATTTCGTTAGATTGTATTGTGACAGCTGTCAGAGAAACGTGCATTAAAAAAAACTTATCAAAGTTGGTGAATTTTTGTGCAGCCATTTTAATATTGAAGATGGAAGGAAATATACAACATTTTTGGTGTATTATGCTTTATTACTTCAAGAAAGGTAAAAATGCAACCGAAACACAAAAAAAGATTTATATAGTGTATAGAGAAAGTGCTGTGACTGATCGAAAGTGTCAAAAGTGGTTTGCTAAGTTACTTGGTACTATTGACATTTTGGCCAAATAATTCTTTGCTGTGGGGCTATCTTATGCATTGGAAGATGTTTAGCAGCACCCCTGACCTCTACCCACTAGAAGCCAATGGAAAGAGACAGCTGACATACTCAAAATATCCAGATCAATAAAGTTATTGGTGAAAATAAAAAATGTGTCTTTATTTTGTGGAAAAAACCTAAATGGACTTTTTGGCTAACCCAAAAGATTATGGACTTTTATAATCTAAAATTTAGATTATAAAACTCTATTCTGTTAACCAATATAATCTCACTCTGGAAATTTCATTCCAAGTTCTCCTTTCCTAGGTTCCATAGGTAGTAGAATAAAAATTTCTTCACTTTTTAAAGTGACATTTTGCTAAAATTTTCCATATTTTGAACATAAAGCATAAATGTATGTGTAATGTAGTATCTATTTTATAAAAAGGTAAAAATATTTTTTATATTTATTTATATGATTATCAATAATTATTTTGTAAGATATTTCTGAATATCTGGTTCACATTTCACAAGGAATATTTGAGACATCAATAGTGAATCACAAAATTAATAGGAATCTTACTACTGAAACTTCAATTTGTGGATTCTTATCATGGGCTGGATTGTGTTCCCTCAAAACTCATATGTTAGTTGTAATATCCAGTACCTCGGAATTGTGGTTGTGTTTAAAGATAGGGCCTTTAGAAAGGTGGTGAAGTTAACATGGAGACCCTTAAGGTGGACTCTAATACAGTCTGACTGGTGTCCTTATGCGAAGATGAAATTTGGATGCATAGAGGCACCAGCGACGTGTGCACACAGGGGGAAGACCACATGAGGGCACAGTGAGAAGGTGGCCATTGCAAGTCAAGTGGCGAGCCCTCAGGAGAACCCAAACCTGTTGACCTACACCTTGATCTTGGACTTCCAGCCTCCGGAACTATGAGCAAATAAATTGCCTGTGGCATTTTGCTATGGCAGTCTTAGCAAAGTAATATAATTTTCTATAGAAGCCAGGTTATTTCCTTATGAGTTTATTGAGGTCAGGGAATAAGATGGATTCATCTGTGCTTCCTCATCATCTAACCCAGGTTGGCCCAGAGTAGGTGCTTGGGAAATGTTTGCTAAATTGAGTTGAATAAACACAAACTATGTTTTGATCACAGCAGTGGCAGAGCAGCTGGCTGCCAGCCTGTCTCTTTAGCTTTCACCTGAAGTTTCCAGACTGTTGTTTGTCTGGTTCTTCCTAAATGGAATGGCTGTTTTTGTTCTTTCTGATTATAAAGGCAGATGTAAAAAAAAAACACACACACATACACATATAAATGTGTGTTCATAGTAAAAATAATCTGGTAATGCATTAAAGCAAGGGTGTCAAACTCATTTTCATCAGGGGCCACATCAGCCTCATGGTTGCCTTCAAAGGGCCGAATATAATTTCAGGACTGTATAAATGTAACTACTCCTTAACTAGGGGCAGGGAGCTCGGCACTGCTGCTGGGTAGAAACAAGGTGGCTGGCTGGATAAACAAGGTGGAGGGCTGGATTTGGCCCTCGGGGCTTTTGTTTGCCACCTGTGCATTAAAGTGTGAAAAAGGAAGTAAAATCCCACTACCAAAAGTGACCACTGTTCAGATTTTGTTTTTGGTGGAGGTTTGTATCAATTTTGTTATTAATTTACCTCTCTCTAAAAAATAAATGACATGTTTTATACATCATTTGATGTTTACATCACTTTGTATCCCTCTCCCCCTCATCACTAGCTCTGACCCCACGTGCCTAGGGTTTCTTCAACACCCCAGACTTTTCTGCACCTGAGGCCTGTCAGGTGAGCTCACTGCTCCTTCTGCACTGTCTTTCCTTCTGCGCCTTTCAGGTGTAGCTTCTTTCCTTACTGTAGTTTTCCACTTAAATGTGAAGAGAGGCTTGTTTTGAGCACGTAATCTCAAATGTGTCTCCCTTTACTTTTTTCTTTGATTCAGTCTCGTTTTTTCCTTTCTTAGAACTTCTTTGACTTGCAAATATCAATATTTTACTTGTTGATTTGTTTTCTTGCTCATTATCTGTTGTCTCTTCTAGAACTCTGTAGGCTTAACTCCATTCAGGAGCTGAGGCAGTCTTGGGACCCACAAAAATGTGTCCCCACCAGATGTGGTCTTGCTGCCCCATAGCCAAGGCACAGTGATGCTGGAGTGACTGCTAGGGCTCATCCCATCTCCTCTTCCTGAGAACCTGCTCCATATGATGAGTCTTCTTCCAGTTTGAGTTTGAATTTCAGTTGCCAGCTAGGACTGATGGTTCCTTAACCATATGGCCATACCAGTTCCTCTCCCTGAAATTAGACTTGGTCCTAATTCCATGCCCAGCCATTGGCTGGCATGCTGCCTCTAACCCCACAGAGTCCTTCTCTGTTTGTCCTTCTGTCCCTCCCTGACTGTTTCACCTACCTGACAAAATACATTGCCACTGTTTAGAGTTTCTACCATCTTTCACTCCCTGGTATAAAGGATAGCTTACATTGGAACCAAGCTCACCACGGTCCCTTTGGATATTAGGATTTGGACTGTTTGCTCTCCAGTTTCATTGGAGTCAACCTATGGAAAGAGGAGTTTGTAGCCAAATAGTTCTTCTGGTTCTGACGTTACTAGCTGTATGACCTTGGGCAAGTTATTGACTTTTCTGAGTCTCAGTTTCACCATCTGTAATGTGGGCATATATAGTATCTACCTCGAAAAGGTGTGAGGATTAGTGATTACCCATGACAACAGATAAGGAAGAGCCTAGTACTCAGGCCTCCCCACCCTGCCAGCTCTAGCCCCTCTGTTCTAGCTTCTGGTTGCCCGTGAGGTAGATTCTGGCCTATGTCCACAGAGTTGCATGGGCTGTTTCAGGCTGTTCTTTCTTTCTTGATCTGAGCTGAGCTGACTTCTTTAACTCTCTGAGTGTCTGTTTTCTTTTGGCCCATATCCTTTAAACAAAAACTCTTTTTTAACTGCCTCTGGTTTACACATCTGAGCCACTTTGATCTATTTCTTTCTAGCATAAGAGCCATTTGTTCACTCTTGAATGTGAGATGCATGCCATAGTGTTTTCAAAAGACCCTATAGTCATCTCCAGAGAAGATACTGGCCTGATCTTCCAGAAATACTGTATGGGGTGGATGGCTTTTTCATTAGGTTCACATGCAAAAAATGTTCTTATAATAGGGGACATTTCTTGCCCAATTTTAAGGTTATAAGAGTTTTTTTATACTGCAAATGGAATGGCAACAGAATGGTCCTTTATGATATGAATCTTTTTTGCAATGACTTTTTACATGCATAATTTTTTCCAAGGTTACAATTAGAATTACATGACCATATGACTTCTCTGGAAGGCATAAAGCTGCTCCCTGGAGCCCAGCCCCTTCAGACACCTTGGCATGAGTAATTTGAAAAATGGCTGGGATCCCATATGTTTCTTCATTCTGCCTAGACAGCGCTGACATTTGGGGATTTTATTCTTAGAGTTTGCCTCTTTGAACACGTTTGGTTCAATTAGCCTACTGAAGCTGAGGTGGCATAAACTGTTTTTGAAAGTAGCAGTACCATATTCAGGACAGGATGTTTGAGACACAACAGATGGGCTTGCGATCTGGCTAGATGACCATTTATCAAATTTAGAGTAAACTTGAGTGGATCCACAGCATCTAACCCAGTTTCTTAAAAAGTAGATGCTCAAGAAATGCTGGCTAAAAGAAAGAATGAAGTATAAAAAGCTAATGGCTGGAACTCTGCTGACATCTTGGGGAAAGGAGAAAACTGAAATGAGTGGGAGAGTATTTAATTTTAGAATGTCAGAGGTACTATAGAGTAAACTGCTGCTAATTTTACTTCCTGAGACTTAAAGGTGAGAACAGCTTTGCATGATAGGGACTACCATCTACTGTTTACTGAACATCTACCGTTATGGCTGCCTCTTGTGTTTGCCCAGCATCTCTATTCCTTTTGGAGAATTGTGCCCGTCTCCATAGTCAGTGAGATTATCAAATGTGCTAGTGCCCAGGACATGGCCCAGGCTGAATCAGTGCCTGTACTACATTCTCTTTGCAACTGTTCTCGGTGTGGCCATAGACATGTAGAGATGTGACACAGGTAGAACCCGACAGGGTTGTCCTCTGGATTGATAGTCAGCTATTCTGAAAAGAGGCTTCTATCTGCACTGGGATTGTTAAACTCAGAACTGGTGAATCTGGGAACTAGCGCTGGGTAAATGTTTAATTGCTGACTCTGGCTGACTTTCAAGAAAAAAATGTATCACATATATGCACATGCAAACATATTTAAATATATTATAAATTCTACTCATAAAAGATGTGTAGCATGTAATTATCAAGTAATATGAAAATATTCAGCATTCTTTATTGTAAATTCCATATAGCCATTGACTCTCACAGGATGCTTTCACTGATTTTCGCCTGACTGTTGAGCTTGTGGCCAATCTATGGTTGTCATGGATGATACTGCAGTTCCAACACGAACGTTGGTTGGTATTGTCTCTTATGTTAATGATAAGAGTGAAACAATGAAAATGCATGCTAGAATTTACATGCTTGCCAATGATGTGAGTGACTTCTTTGTTGAATTGGAAAACAGTTTTTGAAAACTGGTAGAATATTTCCTCAAATATTTTGTTGTTATTTATAGTGTGCTAGCTATACACTTGAACACTTTTAAAGTTAATCTGAATTATTTGTAATCTGCATTTTCTCAATCACTTCCTTGAGTCTAGATAATCAACAAAGCAGAAAGTCAAACCCTGATTTATAGCCGTGGTCTGTTTCCATGGCTGACTTCAAGTTTCCAGTGTGACGTCACTGAACATGGTCTGGAAATTGCTGTGCAGTGAGCAGTGCACCGCTGGAGAGAATTTATGCCACACACACGTAATAGGCGTAAATGAGCCCAAGAGCATACATACTAGTAAAATGTAGTAATGTAATGAGGAAATGATACATTTTGAGTATTGATTGCCTTCATTTTTAATACAATTTATTTAACAGCAAATTAGTATAATTTAATTCTTATTAGTGATTCTGTTTAACAACCTACTCACAAGATCTCTGAAAATCTAGAAGTTGCCTCTCATAAGCTGGTCCCAGCACACCACTGAACATGGGGCTGTTTTGGGGTAGACACTTCCCCCACCAGGTGGAGAGGGGGCCTATTCGCCGAACAAAGGCTGCTCCCGGGAAAGCACTGCTGTGAGAGACCAAAGAAGGGATGGTGCCCAGGGGTTATCTCAGTTTTCTTTTTTCCTCTAGCTAGATTGACAACTATCATTATCAATACTTCGTTTCTCAAATATCTATTACTTCCATTACTTTTTAAACTGTACATTCATTAAAAAAATTTTTGATTTTTTTATTGTTGTTCAGTTACAGCTGTCCTGATTTTTATCTCATTACTCTCCCCCGAACTGCTCACTGAGCACCCCCCCCCAGACAGTCCTCCCCCTCCCATTGTCCTTGTTCATGGGTCCTTTATACACGTTCCTTGATTTGACCCTTCGCCTTCTTTCCCCTGTTATCCCTTTGCCCCCTCTCCTCTGGTCATTGTCAGTTTGTTCTTTATTCCCATGTGTCTGGTTATATTTTGCTCACTTGTTTGTTTTGTTGATTAGGTTATAGAATACTCTGCAGCAGAAAGAAAGAAGGAACTCTGTTTTTTTTCTTTTTTTAAGATTTTATTTATTTATTTGACTCTCACAGGCCCCCTACTGGGGACCTGATCCACAACCCAGGGATGTGCTCTGACTGGGAATCGAACCAACAACCTTTTGGTTCACAGATCAGCACTCAATCCACTGAGCTACACCAGCCAGGTGGAACTCTAGTTCTTAAATGGCTTCACAATGAAGGTATTGCCTCCATTCTACAGGTGCAGTATTTGGGTCATTAAATGCTGCCTCACTGAATCCTCAGAACAATCTATAAGTTGTCTTGATAGCTGTTTTTCTTTGTTCTCATTTTCCTGATAAGCTGTGAGAATAGACTTGCTCCAAGGTGGGTTTCAAGCCCAGTTCTGTCTGACTGAAAGGTAGCTTCCTCAGCTGCATTCTCAGCAACTGCAGAGCTGCTTAGCAGTAACGAGATCAGCATCTATACAATGACTAAACTTTAGGTCAAAGAAGAATCTGTTCACTGGTTTCCTCTACTTCTCAGCGCCCGCCCTCCGCAGTCTACCAGGGTCTCTTGATGCTGCTTTTCTGCATTTCTCAGGTACTTCACACAATCCTTGTGTTCTCTGTAGCCTATAGATTTTAACACTTTAGTGAAACAAAAAGTGGCTCCTCCCTACTAAAAAGAGTCAGTTCTAACCTTCTTTCACAGATCAGCAAACCGAGGCATAAAGTTACATGCCAGCCCCCAGGCACGCAGGCACGAAGAGCCAGACACACTGCCCTGCCTTCTGACTGATACTCATTCCCTCTGGCTGACTGCTGGTAGAAAACGAACTTGAAAATACTATTGTGCCTCCATTGATGAATTCTTCAAATGCCAGAGGAAGTTATTCTTTGGCCATTATTAATGCCCCATGACTCAAAGTTTATGGGGCATGATAATCACCTGGCAATTTTATCACCCTTCCTGTCAATACCTGCAAAAATCGTGCCTGAATTTCAAAAGAATTATCCTCCCTAAAAGGAGGCAGAGAAATAGGAGCATACACTGATTCCACTTGTGTACCATTTTAGACAGTAAACTAATCTGCAGTGACAGAAAGCAGATCAGTGGTTGCCCATGGCCTGGGAAGGAGGGTGGATTGTAAAGGGGCATAAGGAAATTTCTGGGGGCAACAGATATGTTCACTGCTTGAATGTGGTGACTTTTAACATTGCGTGTGTCAAAACTAGTCTGATTCTACATTCTACTTTTAAAAATTTATTTTTTAAAAATAATTTAAGAAATTTTCAATAATGGTTGACATACGATATTACATTAATTTCAGATATATGATTATTTATATGATTACTTATGAAGTGTGTACCCCAGTAAACCTAGTACCCATCTGACGGCATACATAGTTATTACAATATTATTGACTGTATTCCGTATGCTCCAATTCTACATTTTAAATATGTGCAGTTTATCACATGTCAGCTGTACCTGGACATTTTATGTGTGTATATGAGTATTTTCTTCCGGCCAGACTTTTGCATTGTTTTTTAATGATCTACTTAAACATCTGATGGTGAACATTATGTAGAAACACCAGAGTCAGTAGTAACATGAAATATTAGTAGGTGAAAAGAAGATTAAATCCCAATCCTGTAAATCATTAATAAGTCATAAAATCTATAGACTTTTCCCATGCTTCTGCTTACAAGTCAATATATATATTGTAGAAATCAATGAATATATAGTATTTATCTTTATATATATTTTCCACTGACCTATATTTTTAAAGATCTTTTCCAAATTTCTTTATAGTCCTTGAATTTATCAATTAAAAAAAATTCTGAAAAATACTGCCTGGCATATATACAATACAAATTTGCTTTGCAATAGACGTGTATGAGAATGTTATAGCAGTGCCCTGGCCAAGTGGCTTAATTGGTTGGAAAATCTATCCATACATCAAAAGGTTGTTGGTTTGATTACTGATCAGGGCACATACCTAGGTTGTGGGTTCCATCCCTAGTCAGGGTGTGTAGGGGAGGCACTCATCAATGTTTCTGTCTCTCTCCCTTCTTCTTTCTCTAAAATCAATAACAAACATATCCTCGAGTGAGGATTAAAAAAAGAATGTTATAACAGTTTTATTTATAGTAGCTCCAAGCTGGAAACTCCTCCAAAGCCCATCAATGGTAGAATGAATAAATTGTAATATAGTGACACAATGAAATAGTGTACAGCAAAGGGAATAAATAACCTGTAACTATATTCAGTAATGTGGATGATTTAAAAAAATTTATTAATTCTATTGGAGTGACATTGGTTAATAAAAGTATATAGATTTTAAGTGTACAGTTCTATAATATATTATCTGTATATTGCACTGTGTGAATTTGTCAATTCAAATGGAATTTTGCTTATAGTTAACATACCATTGATCTACTTGCTCATTTATTCATATCTAAACATTTGGGTCACTTAGATTTACTAGTAAGAATACATAGTTTAAACCACTTTTGTAGATTTAGTTTTTCACTTGAATTACCCCCTGGCCAATGTGATTGGGGGGAAGGACACTGAACAAGATGCAGAGCACCGAGCTGGCCTTGACTTGCCACTCACTGGCCGAGGACCTTCTAGAAATCACTTAGTTCATCTGGAACATTTTTTAAAATGTGAGCGAGAGGAATAATTAGACCTGTTCTGGTAATCTGACAAACTACTATTGAGAGTAATGACAAATTTACAATTATGGTTGTTATCCATTAATTTTTTGGCTGTGTGTTTATTGGATTCTGTATAGATCCTATCTTGTATAGATCTGTACTCATACCAAGCAGATTTGGAAGAAAAAATGTTCCCCAATAAGATTAATTATGAATGATTTTTCTCATTCTTTCAAATTCTTTATGTACATGATGCTCTGTATGCACAGGTGATCAAACTTGCTTATCTTGTTATTTTTACTTTCCTATGCTTCAAAAATAATTTAGAAGCCTATTTAAATAGTTTGAAGTGTTTAACTTGGTAGTATATTTGGAATTTATTGTGGTGTATGTTGTGAAGTGTGGGTAGAAATTAAAACTTTTAATTCTACACTAAAAATTTCCCCAAAGTGCTGAATAATCAACAAATCAATTTACTTTTGTGGCCTGCATGTTCCGGACACTGAATCAGAGCTAAAGAAACACATAAAGAAGACACCATCTCTGACCTTAGGGTGTTCACAGTGTAGTCACTGAGGCAGTCAGATAGGTAAAACCAATAATACATGTGATATAATTTCACTTTCTCTGCTTCCTGGGTGACCTGTAGGGCATGCAAGAGTCATTTTATCATGTTCATGTCTGCACGCCCACAACGGTCTGGGGTCTCTCTCTATGCTAATTAACGTCTCTAGCCACCCAACAGCTTTTTCTCCTCTTCAGTCTTACTGCCTCCCTCAAATTCTACCCAGGAGATGGGGCAGATCATTCTGCCCTGACTCCCATAAACCTATCGGTTTTATTGTTTGTTTGTTAGTTTGTTATTTTGCTTGGAAATCCAGGGCTCTGCCCACGTGGCAGCAGAGGCAGGACTTTCTTACTCTGCTTCCTCTCCAGCATGTCTCCCTTCCCTCAGCACAGGGAAATTGTTTCTCATTGGGGCTGGAAGTGGGAACATACGGGATAGCTGGTTTGTTTGTTTTTTAAATCTTTTCATCTGAGGATATTTCCATAGATTTTACAGAGAGAGGCGGAGAGAGAGAGACAGACAGTCTTGTATGTAATAGAGAAACATTGATTGGTTGCCTTCCATATGTACCCCAAATGGGGACTGAGCCCGCAGCCTAGGTATGCGCCCTGACCTGGGGGTTGAATTCACAACCTTTTGGTGTATGGAAGGATGCTCCAACAAGCTCAGCCACGTGGCCAGGGCTGAGATAGCTAGTTCTTATTCATTTTTCCCCAGAACTTTTGGGAAGTAGTATGGTGCAGTGGTTTGACAGGATGGCCAAGAATCTAGCTCTGAAGACAGCCTACCTGGGTACATAATCCTCACTACATCACATACAAGTTTTATGACACTGTGCAAGTTTCTTACTGTGCCTCAGTTCCGTTTTGGTGCAACGGGAGTAATTTAAACACATTATGTAATGTCTGTCATGTAAATGCTAGACATTTACAAAAATTGTAAATATTTGTAGGATTGAATGAAATTTAATTTTACTCTATTAAAATCAAATGATTAAATGAGAAAATGCATGTGCCTAGAACAGTGTCTATCACCTGGTAAGAATACAGATAACCTTTATTGTAACAATTTTCTTTGTTTTTTGAAAAGATTTTATTTATTTATTTTAGACAGAGGGAAAAAGGAGGGAGGAAGAGAAGGGGAGAAACATCAATGTGTGGTTGCCTTTCACACACCCCCTACTGGGGACCTGACCTGGCCCTGAACCCAGGCATGTGCCCTGACTAGGAAATGAACCAGCGACATTTTGATTCGCAGGCGTGTCTTCTTGAGCCACACCAGCCAGGGCTTTTGAAATTCAAAAGCCAGGAAGAGGGGAGCATGGTGAGGAGTGGCGGTGCAATGATAGTGAGACAGTAATAGTAAATATTAGGGTGGGAGAGTATTAATGTTTCAAAAATACCATCTCCTCATATGCAGGATTCTCTTACTGAGTTTATCCAATTTTGGCCTTTTCTCTCCTCAGAGCATATATTTTTCCCCAATTGTGGTATAATTGACATACCACATTATATTAGTTTTAGAGTACAACAAAATGATTTGATATTTGTACATTGTGAAGTGATCAGCACAAGTCTAGTTAACATACATCATCATGCATAGTTACAATTTTGTTCTGTGATGAGTTCCCAAAGCATCTTGTGTACCAATTACAAGCAGATGCCATCTCCTAAAATGTTGTCACTTCTTCCCTGAGAACATGTCTTTCATTACTTCAGAATAAGCCCAAACTCATTAAGTTGGCCTCATATGTCCCTAACTGTTCCTCCAAATCTGTCTTCCATTTGTCTTTGTTAAGTCTGGATTACCTACTTTCTGTCATACATCATATGCTTTTCTATTATTCTGATGTTTTTTCTAGTTCTCCCACCTAGAAAACTTCCCTCCTTCTCCTGCTCTGGTGGCACCCATTGAGGGAGTACATAGAAGCTGAAACCTAGCCCATAATCTTCTCACCAACTGGTGTCCCTCCCTTGCCTGTCGAAGGAGACATCTCCCAATCTCACAAAGATGCCAAAGTGGCCAGTGGAAGCTCTGGTGAGGCAATGTATAGGGTTTCAACTGCATTTGTTATTTTTTTTCTTATTACAGGGAGGCAGTGCTTCAGGAGAGAAAGAATACGGTGCACTAGAAGAAGACCCAGGAAATGTACTTTACCAAGTCTTAGTCAAACAAGGCCTTTTGGAGAAAAATATCTAACCTATGATCTACAGACTGTGCTTGGTGATATAGGACATAGGTGAAGGAACAGAGAGAGAGCAAGGTAAGTATAGCTGACCCTTGAACAATGAGAGGGTTAGGGGTGCTGACCACCCCACACCCCCCGTAGTTGAAACTCTATGCATAACTTTTGATTCCCCCTAAACTTAACCAATAGCCTACTGGTGGTCAGAAATGAAGGGGTGGGGGTGGGGGTAATGGGACAACTGTAATAGCATAATCAATAAAATATATTAAAAAAGAAAAAAGAAGACTTAATGTCAGTTAACACATATTTTGTATATTATATGTACTATATACTATATTCTTATCATACAATAAGCTAAAGAAAATGTTATTGAGAAAATATATTTATAGTCTTTATTGAAAAATCACTTAAAAATGGACCCATGCAGTTCAAAATGGTGTTGTTCAAAGATCAATTGCACAAGGAGTCAAAAGGAGTGTAAAGGGCAAGGGTTTACGAGGATGTGAGGTTACAATGGGATGTGAAATGATGAGAGTTGAGACTGGATAGGTGAGCAGGAGTCAGGAAAGGATTAAAGAAAGGCTAGCTAAGACTTTAGACTTTCACCTAGGAGAAGCAAGGAACTTATAAAGGTGAGATAAATAGCTGTTTGCCTCAAGAGCTTTAGTTATAGTGCAGGGTGGAGAATGAATTGAGTTGGAGATGGAGATTGAGAGGAATATGGCAGGAAAAATCCAAAAATCAGGGAGACAGGTTGGAGGACTTGCAGTAGTCCAAGTGAATGATGAGATTCTGGCACTATTTGTTACTGTGTTGTACCCTAATCTACCCTAACTGATACAGATGATTAACTTGCTTTAGGTACAGGAAATTAGGGGAATAATAATTCTCAACCCTGACTGCATAGGAGGGGACTTGTCCTTGAACAGTGCCAACAAGGACAGTGACAAGTAGATACTTTCCAGAGCTATGTGGGAGGTAGAATGAGCAGGACTGGAGGTGGGATAGTAGAGATGTGTTGATGTTACTGATGTAGACAACTGGGTGGATGGGGTGGCACTCCTGAGGTGAGAGACACTGGAGGGGGAGAAGGTCTGGGCAGGCTGCAAGATCATGCACTTGTTTTAGATATGTTGGATTGCCACATAGAGAGAGCCAGTCAGCACACAGGTATGTGTGTGTACACTTGCAGGAAAGAGATCTGTGTTTCGGAATTCAGAAATCTGTGGATTTCTGTATATTTGTATCTCCCCTATCAGGATTAGGGCCAGAAATCCCTGTTGCTGCAATCTATGCAACAAAACATGTCAATACTCACAGCAAATGGAATAAAGAAAGAGTACAAACAGCTTCATGACAATTCAGGTCAGGCTTTTCTGGTGAATAAGTCTGTGACAAATTGATGAAAAGTTTAGGATTTCAGAGTTCTGCAGTTTCAGAAATGTGGATATAGGACTGTCCACCTATACTATCTCAGTTAATTCTTACACCAATCTTATGAGGTAGACACTATCACTATTCTCTCTCTCTCTTTTTGAAGTACTTACCTAAGGATATGTTTATTGATGAGAGAGAGAGAGAGGGAGGGAGAGATTGGGACATTTATGTGAGAAAGAAATATTGATCAGTTGCTTCTTGTACATGCCCTGACAGGGGGTTGAACATACAACCTTTTGGTGTATGGGATGAGGCTCCAACCAACAGAGCCACCTGGCCAGGGCTATCACTCTTCTCTTTTTACAGATAAAAAAATTCAGGGACAGATAAGTTAACTAAAATACTGAGGCCAAACAACCAATATTCAAAACCAGGCAGTCCCAAGGTCTGAAGAGATGAGTGGCACCAGGGTCAAATGTCATAGGCAGGTGGAGTAAAATTAAAAGTGAAATTACTTCACTGAGCCTGGTGGTTCAAAAAATGGCCTTTGGGAGGCAGTTTCAGGAAAATAGTGGAGTGGAAGCCAATCTGTGATGGGTTAAGGACTGTGTAGGAGGCAAGGAAGGAGCGATGCCTACTACAGACCACTCTTCTGAGAAATTGACACAAAGGGATGGGAGAGACAGAGCAAAAGCTAGAGCAAACAACAAATTAAGAAAGTATTCTTAAAGCTTATTAAACATTGAAGAGAGAGGAATCAGGAGACAGTCAGTAGACTGAGGTCCCTCCAGAGGCGCAAGAGGAGAGGATCCAGAGAGAGCACTGGTGAAGCGATGGAGAGGAAAATTGCTTCCTGTTCCCCTAGAAGGGAAGGAAGAGAGAGCCAAGGCAGGGAGGCTGATGATTGACAGCATGACACATTCTCTGGGAGTCACCTTCCGAGACATCTGAAGTGTGAAGAGAGAGATTTGAGAAAGCTACTATAGGGCATGGAAGGACAGTTGACTAGGGATGTGTAGAAAGATTGGGCTGCACTGAGAAGGGCAAGTGGAGTTTGAAGGCCTTGACTTGATGGGGCATCAGCTTGGGAGGTTTTGTGATTCTCTCTTGAGATGTTCAGCAGCTACAAGTATGGAGAAACTCACAGTTGGGTATGTTACGGTTGGCTCTTTTGCTGGGTAGGTGTAATCTACCCTTGGGAGTTAAGGATCTTGACACACTATTTCTAGGACAGTGATTTTCAATCGGTGTGCTGCAAGAATTTTTAAAACATGCAACACCTGACTATTTAGTCAGGGGCACTTACCTCTTTTCGCTTAGATTGTCAAATAAAAAAACAGCCAACCATAACAATAGCCGTCTGATGTGAATGCATCAAAATTATACCTATTTTTTTTGTCAGATCAACTAAAATAGATTTTTTGGTGTCCCATGGAATTTTAGTTATTACTGTATGTGTGTCATGAGGTGAAAAAGCTTGAAAACCACTGCTCTAGGACAGTGGTTCTCAACTTTGAGGCACAGTGAAATCACTTGGGGAACGTTAAAACTAATGATGTCTGAGTCTCATGCTCAGAAATTCTGATTTCCTTGGTCTGGGGGCTATGGCCCAGATATTGGGATTTTTATAAGCTCTCTAGGAATGTGCAGGCAGGGAATTATTATTCCCCTAACTTTCTGTACTTAAAGCATGTTCATAACTTGTACAGTCAGGATAGACTAGGTTGTGATACAGTAACAGGTAGTGCCAGCATCTCAGTGTCTTAACACAACAGACATGTAATTCCTGGTTGTATAACATCAATGGCAGGTCTAGGTAACTCTTCCCTGCAGCTGTTCTTGTGTTGCTCAGTATTCCATAGTCATGAGGCAGAGGAAGAGGAGCACTGAGACCTGAGCCCTGGCCTTCACCTGCTTTCACACATCGCCTGCATTCACATTTCATTGACCAGAACTGGTTTATGGACACTGCTAAGTTCAAGGAGGTGGAAAAGGCATCTGGATATTGGTGAACATTAGTAATGATCCCCACCTACAGCTTTCACTGGAAATGAAAGTAGAAGGGAATGAAAAGTCTTGTTTACTTTACAAAGACTTATGTGGTGCTTGTTATATGCCAGATAGCTTTTGAATAGGAACTCATTTAATCCTCATAACAAGCCTATTAAATAGGTGATTTTATCCCCATTTTATAGAAGGGGAAATTCAGGCTAAATAACTGGCCTTAGGCCATATACTGTGTTTTTTGGACCATAAGATGCACCTAGGTTTTAGAGGAGGAAAAATAGGAAAAAAAATTTTGAAGCAAAAAATGTGGTAAAATATTTAATAACATAAATAACTATTTCACCAGTGTAAATGTAAACAGAACTCAACAGCAACATTAACAACCATTATTCCTCCCAAATTTGGGTTGGGGGGAGTGTGTCTTATAGTCCGAAAAATACAGTAGTTAGTAAGCTGCAGAGGCAAGATTAAATTCTAGGCAGTCTGGGTCCAGAGTCTAAGCATTGAACCTCTCTCTATACAACACTGCATCTTTTCTTAAAGATTTTATTTATTTATTTTTAGAGAGAGGGTAAGGGAGAGGGAAAGAAAGGGAGAGGAAAAGAAAGGAAGAGAAACATCGATTTACGAGAGAAACATCAATTGGCTGCCTCTTGCATACCCCCAACTGAGGACAGAGCTTGCAACTCAGGCACATGTCCTGACTTGGAATCAAACTGGTGACCCTTTGGTTCGCAGACCAGTGCTTAACTCACTGAGCCACACCAACCAGGGCCAATACTGCGTCTTTATTTTGCTTTCTCTCAACTTAGATTCGCTGGGGGTAGGTCGATAGGGGAAGGAGGAAGATTATAACTTTATAAGTGTAAGTGTGGGCCTTTGTGCCCGCAAAGGAATTGAGTAGTGTCTGGATATTTCACTGCTAGAGCTGTGGTAGGGCTCTGGGGGGAGGTAGAGAGTGAGACTTGGGGGAACGGGCTGGGGAGGAGGAGGTGGTTTGAGCTGGTACCACTGCTAATGAGACCAACCCTGGGGGCCAGGATGGAGAACAACTTCTGGCCATTTCCTTTCTTCTTCCCGCTCCTCCATCAGAACTGCCAATTTAGCATCCAAAGATTGTACCTTAGACCTCTGCTGTAGTTACCTCAGAAACAGAGCAGGGAAAGAGAGAAAAATTATTCCCATGGTGGGTTGTGGTAAGGCCATTCTCACATAAAGGATCAAATATTATCAGACTGGACCTATTTCTAATGCATTTCTGAGCATTTACATATAATTGTAACTACTGACAAATAAACTACATTTAAAACTTCTCTAAGAAAGGGTACTTGGTAAAAGAATCCTTCAGCAAACCAGTGGTAATTACAAGCCATCACCTCCTAATGTATCAGTTTCTGTCTTCACTTCTGTATTAGTTGCTGTTAAAGTGGAGCACACCTGCAGTTCAGATAGCTTTCATGCATTTCGTGGCTCTGCCTTGGGAGTCAGCGAACACCTCTGGGTATTGAACTCTTGGTTCTCACAGACAACATGGCTCTAATTACAGCACCTCAAGAGAGGAGGACAGGACAAATGATTCTGCTTTAAATGGAATCTTTGCAATAAAACAAACAAGAAGTAGACCTCTGTGTGACATTGAAGCTTTTAGATTCCTGTCTCTCTGTCTCACCTGTTAAGCCCCGTGATTTGGTTATAGCTAACATATGGACTCTGTATGCAAAATGCTTTTGAAATGCTGTATTGGCACCTTGCTGCACTCTGCCAGCACCTGCCTTAGGGCCAGCAAGTCCACACGTTGCCGCTCTATTTTCCTAAACTCCGTTTTGTTTATGAGCTATTTTAAGTTGCCAGGGGTTCCTCTTCTCTCTAGTGCTACAGAATGAATGATGGCAACAGAGATCACTGGATGTTGCTGGGTATTACTACACTAAGCCAAAATCAGGCTAGTTTCTATTATTTACAAGAAGCTCTGGCTGTAGGGTCAGGAGACCCAATTCTAGTTTCGATGCAGCCTCTAAAGCACCACGTCATTTTGGATAGGTACTTCATTTCTCTGAGTCTCTGTTTCTCCCTCTGTGAACTGAAAATTTAAAATAGCAGATTAAGAAAAGTGTGTAAATCAAGGATTTCATACTTTATAGCTACCATTTTTTACAATGATTAAAATAATCCAAAAACTGTAACACTATGTGGTTATTAAGGACAAGGAAGAAAGGGTAAATGTCATTTTAATTAAATCTGCAAGTGGAAACGAATGGGAAGTTCTACCAGTAACTGTGTGACTATGTCTTAATGGAGTCCGAAAGAGTTTCCTCTTTGGGAAGTGTGAGCTAATACACCCACAGAGGAGTGATTTAGAACAGGGATATTTATATTTGATGGGAAATGCTGGGAAGCCAAGATTTTATATCAATACCCAGAGGCAAGAGTGGGCAGCTGACGAGGTGCAAAAGAACATACAGACTTGAAATATTTCCTATTTATGTTGTTGATGGATTTATCATATCATGTTAGAAGTCTAGGATAGCAATGTATGAATTATATTGGTATATATTTTTAAAAGATGAGCTTGCCTATTCACCCCAGTCTCTGAATGGCTAGCCTATGACAGCAATTTTCAAACTCTTTTCAAAAATCTCATGACACACATGAATCAATTACTGAAATTCTGTAGACCACTGAAAATATATTTTTTGCTGATCTGACAAAAATAGGTATAATTTTGATTCATTCACACCGATAGCTATTGGTGTTTTGGCTGTTAATAATTTTTTAATTTGAAAACTTAAGGAAAAAGAGGTCAGTGCCTCTGACTACCCAAACAGTCAGGTAGTGCACATTTTAACAATTCTTGCAGCACACCAGTGTGCTGGGGCACATCGGTTGAAAATCGCTGGTCAAGGCCTACTCGCCATGAACATAGGTCACACAGAACTAACTTGAGGGGGGAAATCCAGCTGTTAAGGATGTCTTTGCAGTTCCCCTCTGTTTCAGCTGCAGGGAAGGAGCTGTAACCTCAGCTATGTCTTTGACTCCTGTAAGAGGCAGGTGAGCCACAAGGGTCCAATCTGTGCCCGAGTCCCTTGTTATTCAATTAAGGTCACCCATGTATTTAGAAGACATTCTAGCTGTAAGGGGAGAAACTGGCACTGCCAGCAGTGCTTTGGGTAGAAAGCTCAAATAGCCTAGTGTTATGCCACAGTCTCTTGGTTTTTTGAGGAAAGAATTGTAGCACAGCAAACTGCTCTTTGCCTCCAGTCAGCCTTCTGGGTTTGCTCAGCTGCGCAACTGGGCAAATAGGCGGACATTTCCAAGAGCAGAGGGAACATACCCTAAGCTAAAACCTGGATCCTGGTTGTGTGTTTGTGTCTGTCAGTCACAGGCTGCAGCCCTTACCCTGGGGTGCTCAGGAGAGAGAGTGATGGTCACTTCAGGCCAGTGACTGGTAATCTAGGCAGTGGTTGCCAACTTTTTTTTTGTACCAGGGACCGGTTTCATGGGAGGCAAGTTTTCCACAGACCAGGGTTGAGGGGGGGGTGTGGTTTCAGGATGATTCAAGCACATTGCATTCAAGCTCACCTCCTTCTGTGTGGCCAGGTTTCTAATAGGCCTGGTACAGGTTTGCGGCCCTGGAGGTTGGGGACCCCTGATCTAGGGATTCCAAACAAAATCAGACACCACCCCTCCCTTTTTTTCCTTCCAGCCCTGGTCTGGCACTGAGCAGATGTTTCCTTTGACCCCAGCCTGGGGATTCCTGCTGCCTCTGGGCAATTTAGCCTTGACCAGTCCTAACAGGGAATCACCTAGCAAAGGAGCCTATTCTGACTCAAGCAAAGGGGACTCCCTGTCCAGCTTTCCTTTTGCCTTCACTGCTTCATGCTTCCCCTCACCGCCAGTCGTTGATCCTGTCTCAGCACACATTTCGTCCCCACTCCTTGACCCTGCTTATGCAGTTGTCCTTTCTCAGCAGGCCCAGTTGAAACTTCCCGAGAGGAAGCCTTATATCTGCACTTTTCAGAATCTAGTGTGCAATGTGTTTGCCTGGAGGGGGAAAATCAGCGGTTAAGGATGGGTTGTTCTAAGGATGGATAGAACAGATTGTTGTTCCTGACCTTGGTTCCAGGCTCCCTAGCTCTGGGGTCAATAGAGCCCCATCACCTGCATTTCTAACAAGTTCTTGGGAGGTGCTGCCAGTGAGGACCACTCTGAGAACCACTGGCTTAGGGAAGAAAAGCTGCTGCGGCACAAGCTCCCCCTTTTCTCCACGTCTCTCTCAGATGCATTCGCATGTATGCCATTATCCCCTCTCCGTGGTAAATTCTGGCTTTTGGACTCTGTTTCTAACGGTTGCACTCCTGTCCCGGGTTACGAGTGGTTAGAGGGTTGCTGGAGACCAATCCTGCTCGCACTTCCAGCCCTGCTCAGCTTTGCTCCCGTCGCCTTCCCTGGTTTTCCACCGCAACTGATGCCCGCTGTACCCTCTTTCGGGTGTGAATTATTCACCCTCTTTCCCTACTCCTTGCGTTAAGTGCAACCTTTTCAGCAACTTCGCAGCCAGGCTCCCCACTTGCCTCCTGTGCTCCGCAGCTCTAGGGAAGCGCCCCTGTGCGGCGGCTGCTCTCGCCAGACCCAGCCCTAGGCGGACCCTCTCTGGCTCAGACTCCGCTGCGCGGGGTAGGACCGGTGCTGAAAGCTCCTGTGTTGAGAGCTTCGGGACCGAAGCCGGAATAGGGGGGTGGGGTGGGGTAGGCACAGCAGCGTCAGGTGGCTGCTGTGCGTCCCCCTGCACCGCCCAGGCAGTCCTTGTTCGGTGCTCAGCCTCAGCGGAGCGGGAGCACTTTCAACCCAGCAGACGCCTTTGAGGTTCGGGACCCCTCCGGGAGAAGCTGAGATGTGATCCCTCCGATTGCCCATTGGCCCCTCTGGCATCCTGCTGGCTTCTCCCACTTCCTCTCCCACTCCACGGCCCCACTGGACGGCGAGCATTTGCGTCGATCTCCAGGGAGAGAGGAGTGGACACAAGGCGCACAGCCCCGCAGAAGTTGGGCTCCGCGGGGCAGCGGTGATCCAGCTGCAAGAGAAAGGGTGGGCTGGGGCAAGGGAAGAAGGAAGGCGCAGTGAAGGTGTCTGGGTCTGGGCTAACAGTGACTGGAAGAGGCGCCTGAGTTGGCCCTTCCCGCTCCCCTGACCTTCCGGCACGGGGCAGGGGGAGAAATGCTGAGCCCGCGCCCGGGCGGCGGCCACCACAGCAGCAGCCTCAGCAGTAGCCTGAGCAGCAGCACCGGCGGGACAGCGACAGCGGGGGCGGCGCAGGCGCATTGTGCCCCGCGGAGCCTGCAGTTCCCGAGCCCCGTGTGCGGCACCGCCACAGTCTGGGCAGCTGCGGCCGGGGGAGCGCTACTACCATGAACTGCCTGGTCCTCCTCCCCAGAGCTGCTCATCCGGGTTGGGCTGGAGACACAGTCAGGGGACCCCGTCGCCGCCGCAGCCCCTCTTCTTTCGGCACCATCTTCTCCTCCACCTTTTCCTACTCTTCCTCCACCTTCTCTTCCTGCATCCCCCCCTCCCCCGCCGCGGATCCTGGCCGCCGCTCTCCAGACCCAGGATGCCGGGGGGCAAGAGAGGGCTGGTGGCACCTCAGAACACATTTTTGGAGAACATCGTCAGGCGCTCCAGTGGTAAGAAGAGTTGCAGTTCAGAACACCCCTACTTCTATCCTGCACACGCGTGTGCGCCCCC
Organism: Phyllostomus discolor; assembly: GCF_004126475.2. Taxonomy (NCBI): domain Eukaryota; kingdom Metazoa; phylum Chordata; class Mammalia; order Chiroptera; family Phyllostomidae; genus Phyllostomus; species Phyllostomus discolor. The sequence goes on along the minus strand of NC_040903.2, from coordinate 188,068,790 downwards.
CATCCCATCCCTCTCTCAGAGGGGGCGGGGGATGCAGACAGCCCAGCCTGGTGGCTTCAGGGACTAGCTGGACCTGATTTTGGATGGGGGTGGGAATGAGTGGTGCTGGAAAGTTAGTAGTGCCTCCTCCTCAGGACGTGCTCACCCCCTTCCCACCTGTCCAGAGCCAGAAACAGGAGGAAGCTGGGGGGGGGGGGGCGCGGGTAAGGTGCAGGTACACCTGGAGAAAAGCGTTGAGTTTCGGTTGGGTGAGGGCTATATTTCTTGTCCATCCTCTTTCTATATATTTTTTTTTTCCCCAAGTAGGTTGCAGAGACTGAACAAATTCTTAGAGTTGAATCTCAGTGCAAGGGCTTCCTTCAAGTTGGGAATGGCTGCGAAAGTGGATACTTAATAAGATTTTGTCTCTGATTTGGCTTTTGGGCCCAATGGGCACCGCTGGAAGAAACCTTGTGCTAGGGGGAGTACTTGAAGTTGAACCTAAATGAAGAGAATACTTGAAAAATGGGAAGACAATTGCTATGGTCAAATATATGTTGAAAGTTTCTTTTTTTAAAAAAAATTTGCATTGACTTATAATGATTCATATGATATTTCATTTGACTTAAACAGGAGAAATGTAGAAGGGAAGCAATAGCTTCTGTGCTTTTAAAGTAACTAGAGAAAGAATGTTAAAAGTGCCGTTTTTACCTTGATACCGATGTGAAGGTTTTCTGGCCTTAAATTGTCCTTAAAATGTCATCTACTTATGCATTCATTTCCTCCAATATACTCTGAATGGGGATGCTTATATATTTCACATTTGAAGACCTAGTAAACTTTGCAGTTTACTGAAATCTCCACATCTTCCACTTGTTTTAAATTCTTTTATGTAATTTTCAATTTTATAAGGAAGATAGGTAAAGTATCCCCTAAAGTACTCCCCTTCCCCCGTCTGGGGGCTGTTATTTTGTTTTTAAATCCCTTGCTTGGAGAATTGTGCGAGAGACATTTCTGCATGTTGGTCTCACAGTGGAGCTTGGACCAAAGCAATTGAAATACTCTCTGCAGCTCCATAGTTGTTTATTTATTCATTTGTTTATTTATTAAAACAATATTTTTTGGGGGGGTGCCTTATACAACAGACACTCCGTGGGGTCCTTTGAATAAAAAAAATGATTCAGAAACTTCTGTTCTCAAGAAGTTCCCTGCCTAGTGGGCAAGAGCAAAGCACACTCAAATGATAATAAACAATTAAACACAATTATGCTCTCCCTGGGTTGGTAGCTTAGATTGTATTAATTCTCACATTAGGATCTCCTCTAAAACTGGGCTTGCACATATTTCCCCTGGTTTTGGGACTATATATATTTAAATGCCCTGAGCTATTTTTCATAATGCTCTGACATGTGACTTTATTTCTTCCACAGGGGTCAACATCTGGTGCTGTACAGTCTAGAGTAGACTTTTTGGGTTGGATCTAATTTTTAAAAACCTGTAATATTTTTAGCTATTCCAGTGTGATTTCAAATGTGTTTTTGATTTTTTTCATGATGATATAAAATATAAATTTATAATGGTAGGCAATTTCTATGTTTATCTATTACCTTCTTCTGTTAATATTATTCCAGACATAACAAGGGGATATTACTGTTAAAACAGACAGTTTGGGATATTTAAAGGTTCTTAGAATCAGTTAAGATACATTAGTCTTATTTCAGCTTTCTCATCCTCTTGAGTTATTTCAGCTCCTTATATTTTACTCTGTGAAAGGACTTCTCAAAATAAAGAATAAAACCTATAGGTTCTTGATTGCTCTTCAGGGCAACCAGAAAGCAGATGATAATTCCTTGACTGAAGTTTCCTAATACAGCATCTTCAGTTGAAACTTCTTAAACAGCCTGGAACTATGAGTCAGTTTTTAGATTACCTTTTATTTCAGCTATACCATGAAATTAAGACTTACCTTGTGTGGCTTAGAAATACCTGCTTCCGTTGCCTCCATTTTACATCTTCCATCCAAGCTGGTGAATGTTCTATCTTTTTCACATGTGTGTTCGTAATTGCCTCATTGGTCTAGCATTTCTTTTCATGGATAACACCAAGTGTGAGTGAACATTTATCTGTTTCATCATTTTACATACCACCTCTAATTGCTCATGGCTAACTTTTAATACTACTACTCAAAACCTCTGAGCTTTGTTTGAAATGTGATAACTGAAGTAAGTATATGTACTTGTGTATGTAATAAACACTGGAAAGTCTCTGGACCACTTTTACAGGTGGTAAAATCACACCTGTAATTTTTCAATTACAGAGTACTAAAAAAATTTACTCCCATAAATGTGTGGGAGTATCCCATAGTTGTTGCCATTTCCATATGATTCGGCAGAGAAATAGATCAATTTGCTCTGAGAAATTATTTAATTTGGATTAACAGAGAAAATTCCCTTCAGAATTCTCACAGGCAGATCGAGTTTGTCATAGTGAAGATTTCATTATTCACTAATTTAACAACATTGAAAGTGAAGTGTTGGTAGAGTTTTAGTGGAAAAAGAAAGAAAAGGAGCGGTAACTCCCAGTATATTTAAGAATTGGAGAGATAGGCTGGGATTGTCTTAGTCCATGAAATGCTTCTCTTTCTGATACAACATCATTTTCTTGTTTTAGTGAGAGTCATATGAAACAGAAACAGTACATAGAGATGCACACAGATTAACATACAGACTGCCATCCACCTAGATACAAAGATAGTGCAGAAGAAAACACTCTTTCTCTCTCTCACACACAAAGATGTAGAAAGTAATAGAAATACAGCGAGGAAGGGAGGGAGGTGGGCTGTGCTGGGAGAGAAAGAGAGACACACACACATGGAGGGAGGGAGATAATTGAGATTAGACATGAAAGGGAAATAGACACAAAGAGAAAACAAACCATCAGGCACTTATTTGTCCATGGATATCACTAATGAGCTGAAATCTCAGCCAATTAGAAATCCATCAGACAACTTCTTGATGATGCTTTTAAATGTGAGGATTTCCTAATAAAATTCCAAACTCCTCAGCTGCAATTTCCCAGAATAATGGTGCTATATTCTGAGCCCCAGAGTAGCACTATAGCCTATTTGCTGTTATTTCCTACCTCCTGAGATGGGATTTTTATTTTTCTTATTTAGTTGACTCAGTCTGTTATGGGCAGACATTTCGAATTGTTACTGGTGATTCAAAGTCTATAAAATAAAGTAAGATCAAATCAAATAATGAGGGCCATTGAGTAAGATGGATACACGCATACTTTAAAGAAAAAATCCCAAAATATTAAAAGTAGGGAATTTATTTAGTTTTAAGATAAAAGAGCAAATCATTTCAGATAAATAAAAGGAATGACAATAACTCTTAGCACGTGATTCAAGTAGGTATAGAGAGCACATTATTAGCCCAAGAAGTCGTAAAAGTCAAAAGGGTAAATAGCAAGGTTTAAATACATTTTTAGATAAGTTGGTAGGTAGGGAGAGTTTGGGAACTATGTGGTGAGTTCCTTACATCTGTGCAATGTCTCACAGAAGGTCTCTGGCCCAAAGTGCTTATTGACCAAATCTGTGTCTGGAACATTATTAGGCTATCTTCACTCATTTGAATTTCAATTATTTATGCAAGCTGTTCATCAACATACACTGGGCTGTAAGGATCAAGTACACTTGTGGGTAAAGGGATAGTCACTGAAATAAAACAACAGTTTTTAGAACCATTAGATTGGATTTTACATGCAAAAAACAAACATTTCCAAGGCCTTCAGTGTGGCCATGTCTTTGGGCAGCACATTTTATCACATGCCGTCTTTGATTCCTTGACAAATCGGCAGAAATGGTTATTTTGGGTAACAGTAAACTAGGTTGCCATTTGGAAAAATTATAACTTTGAAAATGGTGTACTTTTATTAGAAATTAAATATTGGTGTTTATTATTTTGAACATTATGAAAAACTAGAAATGTTTTTGTCTTTAGAGAAAAAAGGGGCTCAGGAGAGAAAACAGTGGAGGCAGTATTTTATGAACCACTTAACTTTTAAGAGAAGTTCCACATACTCAATTTCTATTTTTGTTGAGATATCCAGCTGCACCAGCAATTTCTTTTACTCAGTTATCTTTTCCTTATAGGAATATCTGAAATGATTTTGTGCTTATAAAAATTGAGATCTAAAAAAGAACCTGTAGGAGAGGAAATAAACTAGTGATTTTAAAACAAAAAGGGAATAATAACTTTTAGGTATTATCCAATTTGAAAGAAATGGTGAGAAAATGTGTATTTTGGGTATAAATTTCTTGGTATTTTCTCTTGAGAGATTTTCTTTAAAATTTAAATCACAATTTAGGAAATGTTGATAAAACCACATAGTGTCTTAAAAGCATTGGCTTACCCAGTCTTATAATGTATCACTTTCACTATTGAAATATCATAGAAGTTAAATTATACTGACAGCTTCCTAAATTATATTTATAAATAAGCTAGGGGATTGTCTCTTGCTTTAGGGCCCACACTGCATTATGTAACAAATGCAGTACTTTCCTGACCACAGAGCTGTTTATCCCAGGGCGCTCTGTCTTCATTCGAATTGCCCTCTTCCCTATCTTTTGCTTGAGTCCAGAAGTAGGGTGGGTATGAAACCTATGTGCCTAGCCATCTTTTAACTGCCCTACTAACAGAACCACATAAGACACTATTTTTTGATAGAAGGGAGCAGCTATGATTATTTTAAGTGACAGTGACTGGTTAGATTTCCAAAAAGAAACACACTAGTTTAGTCAATATTTATTTTTGACTTTCATTATTAATAACAGCTATTAGCTAGCGTGGACCAACATTGCTTCCATAGTCTCTAGTGTCGGGCCTAGGAAAAGGTTGTAAATTGTTCTCCAAAACTCTGTCGTTGGGATCCACCACCAGAGGTCACTGTAGGTTCTGTCACAGGTGAACCAGGTAGTTACTTTTGCTCTTTTTTTTCTTTTTTTCCTCAAATTTGATTGGAAGTTACAATCAATGTAGTTAAGTTATTGCTTCAGGGAGAAAATATTTAAAATATCATGTATAGAAAAGTAAAACCAAGAAAGGCAGTCATTGCAATCTTATTTTAGTTGATGGTAAACATTTTGTGGCTGAATGGGGTATTAATAAAGACAGTTTATGCAAAGGAATAAATTTAAATAAATTTTAGACTAGTAGAACATTTACTTTGGCAGATGGACAAAATTTTATTATAATAAACCCTTTCAGCATGGTGGTAAATATATGAAATATAAGGAAAATGCCATATAAATAAGGTTTGTACTAGAAAGATGACTATAATATATGGCATATTATATTTCAATAAAATTTGCTCTAGCATATGTCTTGCTGTAATTTATGTGAAATTGGTGAGTCAGTTCATGGCAGTGCTTTGATTTTATTGACAGTTCACAGATTTATGGTTACTTACCTAGGATATGGTTGTAGTGGTTTTCCATTATCCAAACTTTTAAAGTAAAATGCAGAGTTAAAGCTAACACTCTTCAAAGTTCTTCAAACTTATTAAATTATCCCCCAAAATATGATTGGAGGTAATATTACTTTAAGTGGTGTTTCCTATTAATCAGCAAGTCTGAATCTTGGACTTAGGGATTTTTTGGGGGGTGTGGCGGGGGAAGGGTTAGGAACTACATATTGAAATGTGCTTTGAAATGTCCTCAACAAAATTAGTTTTAATGGGAAAATTAAAATATGGCACATAATAATTATATGACTAAAAGTGCTATGTTGTGAAATCAAATGAACATGAATTATAAGTCACAACCAAAAACTAGTGGTGGTTGCTGTGGAAACTGAGGTTAAAGAAAGTAGTCCTGATGTGCTCTATGAAATGGGTATTTAGGAAACATTTTCCCTTTACCAGTAGCAGAGCCAAATTTTTAAAAAAGCCTATCTTATGTTCTTGTCACACATACACAAAAAGAAAAGAAAATGATAAAACTATGTGAGATAAGGGATAAAATAATTAGCTCGATTGTGCTGATCATTTCACAGTGTGTACATATGTCAAACCATTAAGTTGTACAACCTGAAGTATGTACACTTTTTTATTTGTCAATTATACCTTAATAAAATTAAAAAAGAAATCCTCAGTGTATTCCACCAAACACTCTAATTGAATAATGTATGGCATGACCCCTTTTTATCATTGAGTAATGAGTGAAAAGAATTATTTAAATATCTTTATATAATGTAGAGGTTAATATTGGAAAGGTTTAATCTTGAAAAATATTTGATTAAATGAGGGCAGTAATAATGTAATCTCATAAATCAGTGTGCAGTTGAAATGTAGTGTTTGGTTGTATGACGTTACTCTTAAAATAGACACATTTGTATATATTCTAGATAGTAGTTTTGTGATATATTAAGTTTTCATATGGGAAAAGGTAGGAAAATTAAATGAAGAGCAGAGTAATTTGGATAAGAAAGAGTGGTTGAAAAGCTACATGAAATTTCATTGAAATGAATTTCTTTCTTTCTTGGGATCTGGCCCATTAGTGTAAGTACTATGTATGAAGTCCTATTGATTTCAAGAGATAAGGGATTTGAGATCTGAGCTTAAGTGTACAATCGTAGCAGCTTCTAAAGGCACTGACATATAACTGGGAAGTCATGAACATGTTGATACATGAACTAAGCTCTGTGAGGATTTGGGTCATACCTGCACATACTTTAACATCCTCCACTGTGAAGAGCACACAGCACTAAGTACTAGTTGAATAAATGCTTTCTGATTTTGTCTCCTAAGTTAAACAAGTCCATAATGGATATCCCTCCAAAACAGTGCTGCTTAAATCTGTTAAGTAAGCTTGTATAAGTAATTGCATAGTTTAATACGTTTTGTGAATGTGTACATTTGAAACTGGAAATCACACTGCATAGGGCCAATCAGATGGGTTTCTTGAGAGCATGAGAGGTCAATGTGTAAGTGATCACATGTTCATCTTCTGTTCCAACTTGATGTACAGCTGAAATAGTTTCTAACTCTTTGTTCAAATCTCTAAGAGCTTAAAAGCTCAACTACTTTATGCAAGAAAGAACTTTTTAAAAATCTATATGTTCTTATTAAATTATTTTAAAAACAATTTTGCTGTTAGGAGTTATTGATGGCAAGTTTTATCATTGAGAATTGATCCTTACCAGGCTATGTATTTTCTGAGTGTTTTGCTCTAAGGAGCAGCTTACAGTCCTGCACTGTATTTGGTGGGAGAGGGAAAATGGATTTTGACTGTTTAGAGACTGCAGAGTCATTGTCAGATCACCAAGTTTAACTGAAAATCAAACAACTCACTTGGATTGAGGGGAAAATTAACCTTTATCCTGACCTTTTCTGTAAGTCTTTTTTGTCTGCTGGCCTATTTTTTTATTTGGGGCAAATTAAAACACAATGAGTTTATTTTCTTATATTAGTAGCATTGAGAGAATAGAGGACTTTTTCAATGCAGCTTAAATAGTCCTAGAATAAAGTCTCTTACAAACAACTCCCATCCTTTTGCTTGATCCTCATACTCTTTCTAGTTAATCATACATTAATTCAACAGAAATTTGTTGCATGCTTACTGTGTGCTAGGCACTGATCTAAGCATTGGGGATGCATAATGAATGTGATGATAAAAACAATGTTTCTTTTTTCTTTTTTTCTACCTGAGGGCAGTGTACACACTGGTTAAGAGCCATAGGTTCTGGGGTTTGCATTAGAGTCCTGGCTCTGAGAGTTACTAGCTCTGTGGCTTACTTATCTGTACCTCATTTTCTCCTCTGTAAAATACAAGTAATAATAGTATCTAGCTTATGGTGTTTAAGAGTGAGGCTTAAATGAGGTAGTACGTGCAAAGTGCTAAGAATAGTGTCTGGCACATAAGAAACAGTGTAAGTACCAGTGCTGTTGGTTTTATCATCATCGAGGTGTTTAAATCTTTGAACGCACCATCTGTAGTTGCCTTTAATTCTTGGTTGCATCTGTTTTCAACCTATTTCTGTCTATACCATATTGCTGAAGTTTCCTAGAAGGTTACATACAAGTGAACATTCTTGTGACTCCAAAGGCCTTTTATTGGTCCATATTTTTCTGGCTTTGCAGGATTCGAGATTTTGCCCCCCTACCTTTCCACATCCATGCTCCCCTTTTGGATTTCATGTCTTTGCACTCTCTCCTGCCCTTTTTCCTGGGTTCTCTTTCTGTTCCTTTTTTCCTCTCCTCTCATCCCCTCTCTGCCATCCCCTCTGCTCCTCTCCTCCCTTCTGAAAAATGGATAGTTATCCAGGTTCAGCCTTCAGCTGTCTTTCTTACGTCTTCACCCTTCCTTCTGAGCACACTTGTCCTCTGTGCTGGCTTTATCCTCTCTGTGCTCCAGCCCCATATTCCAATGGCCTGTACAATTTCTCCTCATATACTTCTCACGAGTCACCTAAAACTCAGTGTGGCCAGAACTGAATTTATCATTGGTTTTGGCTTCAAACACACTTAATTTCTTTGGTATTTCCCCATTTCTGTCAAAGGTATTGAGGCATAATTACCAATCATCAATCCTTTGGGCTAAGGTTTTGCCATGTTCTTCTTTTAGACCCCCCAGAAGTGCCATGTGCAGAATGAGTACATTTATGCCCATTTACTGTACTGACACATATCAGGGCATGTAACGTGTCCACAAGTGACATCATATGGGGCCAGTACATATAAATATGATGGACCAAAGAAAGAATGTCAGGTGGAAAGAAAAGAGTTGGGCTTGGGAACAAAATATCTCCTTTGAGAATGAGGAATGAAAGGTGTAATACATTCTCCTCTTTATTCCTAAAGTAGTCTCTGTCTCCACTGGAGCACCCGTGGTCAAGGTAACCGGTAATCTTTCTGGAACTCTGCAGGGCATTTGCAAGCTCAGAGAACGGTGCTCTCAACAATGCAAAGACGTTTCCATCTTGATGACACAGACTTCTGTCCTGGTTTGAGCCTTGACCTACAGTGACACACCAGGACTCTCCAGAATTATTAAAACTCCTGGAGAAACTCAGCAAAACCACAAATGTAGTAGATCTTGCACTGTGCCTCATGATAATAAGGGCTTAATAATATTACGTTTTTTCTATTTTCTCTAACATAAGGTTTGGGTAGGTTCCCTCCCTCTCTCCCTCCCTCCCTCCCTTTCTCTTTTATCCTGAAGAAAGCAAAGTATTATGAGTTGAGATTTCCATGAACTAGTGGATCTGAGCTTAAAAGCAGTTGGATGCACTTTACCAAATGACTTAATTAGTTGGAGGGAAAAAACAAAAAACATAAAACAAAAACAAACAGGCACCGCTTCTCTACTCAACAAAAACCTACTACTTAGAGCCAAAGAAACATCAGTTCTCTTCATCCCAGTGACTGGCGGTGACTGAAGAAGCTGAAGAAGGCAGAAATGTCAGCCTCTTTTTGTAACTGGCCCAGTGAAGTCTGGCCAAAGGAGAGAATTGCATTGAATTTGTGATCTGTATCTTTCCCTTGAACAATTAGCTCCTGGTGCATAGATAGTAGAAATTAAAATAAAATAGGACAAAGCTTTAGAAAATTAATTGGACTGTCAATGCATTCAGAAAAGCTTTGCTTATTTTTCTACCAGGTGTGCAGATTAGACCAGTCTTTTAATTGAAATTCTTCATTAGTTATCTTGTCATTAGTGTTCAATTGCCTTAAAAGGTTAACCAGGAAAATATATAATCCCTTCAGACACAATTCATTTGCAAAAAAAAAAAAAAAGGTTTGTTTATTTGCAGGATTGAAAAATGCTGCCGAATCATTAAACATGTAATACTTTTTTCCCCTGATAAACACATCTTGACTTATTTAGCTTTTATGTAAGATTATATAATTAGTGAATGTGTTATGGCTTTAGGTATTTTAAGAAATTTTATTGTAATAAAATCCAGTATAAAACTGTAATTATCTGTATTCACGCACAGGGTTTTTGTTGTATTTTGAGACTGTGAATCTCTAGGCCATATTGTAATCATATTTTCCTTCTAATGATTCTGACCAGTGTTCATTTTAGAAATCCATCTTCTTGTGAACAAAACACCAACTATTAATAGTACAGACTTTGAAACGTTGAACTTTTTTATATATAGAAATATTTTTATAACAAAATTTCTATTATTCCTACAATAGAATTTTAGAAATATGCAGTATCTGACACGCTCTGAACTACTTTGGCTAGATGGAAAAATGATGCCATCAAAGACACACAGAAACTTAAAAATATACCTTTGATCTTGAAGGAGATGAAACATGGAGGCATATTTTTAACTCTGATGACAGCTGAACAAATTTGAATAAATTAACAGATATTTTTGAATGTTTCAAACTCCCACAGTGATGGTCTGCCTAATGTTGGTAATATTAGTATGTAATAATTAGTCTCATTGTGGAAGGGTACAAAGTGTATGTCTTGACACACACACACGCATTTCCTTGTAGAACTGAAGGATAAAGGTGTGCTATAAGGGCAGGAAAGATACCAGCCTTTATTCTGTCGTTGGTGTAGTGGAAGTGGGCAGCGCCTCCCAGATAACAACATGGGGGATGTGGCTATGACGTGTACATTATTTATGCCTCTGTTTAGCTACCTGTGCCAGGACTTTAGCCCGAATAAAATGTGTTACATGTGCTTCAATAATGGTTTTGTTGTTACTGTTCTAGGAAACTTAAATATATCTATAGATATAGCTCACCCAGAAGATGAGTTTAAAAAATAATATATATTCCATGATTTAAATTCACAAGTGCAGGGAAATGTTTAGGAATATATATATATATTCAGGAATATATATATATAAACAGTTGGTGTTTTGTTCACAAGAAGATGGATTTCTAAAATGAACACTGGTCAGAATCATTAGAAGGAAAATATGATTACAATATGGCCTAGAAATTCACAGTCTCAAAATACAACAAAAACCCTGTGCGTGAATACAGATAATTACAGTTTTATACTGGATTTTATTACAATAAAATTTCTTAATATATATATATATATATATTATTCCTAAAATATATATATATATTATATATATATAATTTGTTTATTTTTAGAGAGGGGGAAAGGAGGGAGAAAGAGAGGGAGAGAAACATCAATGTGTGGTTGCCTCTTGCATGTCCCTTCACTGGGGACCTGGCCTGCAACCCAGGCATGTGTCCTGACTGGGAACCGAACCAGTAACCCTCTGATTCTCAGGTCAACACTCAATCCACTGAGCCACACCAGTCAGGGCCATGTATATATATATGTTTGTTTATATTCTGTGTATATATATATAAACAGAATTGTCAGTTCTTTGAAGAGAAACGCCTAGCATGATTCTTACCTATATTCTTGATAGTGTCTAACATTGGTCTAATAATTATTGATTCCTGTATGACTTTACACAGGAATCAGAATTGTTACATTTGATTTGATCATTTGACAGACATTCGTGGGTGTACAGTGATGAACAAACAGACATGGTCCCTGGTCTCGTGGGACTTGGAGTCTGGTAGGGAAACAGGCATTCAGGTGACTCATATCAAATATTTAACTGCAAGTTGTGGTGAGCATTTTGAAGGAACAAGGGAAGATGCTGTGATTAAGGGTAAGAGGGACTAATTTTGATTGGGAGATTGTGTCAGGGGAAGTCTTTTTAAGGAAGTGGTGTTAAAGTGAGACCTAAAGGAAGAGGTAGCTAGATGGTATGTGGGTGGAGAAATATTTCGGGCAATGAGAAAACATGGGAACAGCCCTAAGGACAGAAAAAGAAAATGGCTGGCTGAGTTTGTGCAGTTGGATTGCAGTGGGCACAAAAAGAATAAGATGGGAAGGAAGGGTGGAAGGAGACAGTTATGGGCCTGGCTGTTCAGGGCCAGGCTTTTGCATTATATTCCAGTACCATGGACAGGTCTGGCTAGAGGGGTTACTTGTTGCATAATGACAAGTTGGACTGGAGGGAGGAGGAGGGATATTAGGGGACCAGTTTAGGAGACTCTGACAATAGTCCAGGCAAGGTAGGATGGCAGCATGGCCTGGGATGGTAGCAATAGAGATGAAGAGAAATGATTTGTTGGTAGAATCAGTAGGGTATTGGAAGGCATGAATGAAGAAGCATGAGGATGACTTTCCAGATTTTGACTCAAGCATCTGGGTGTAGACAGAGGTGAAGAAGAGTTCCCTGAGAAAGGGAAATTTGGGAGACAGCCAGATTGGACTGACGCTGTAGCGGTCACCTGTATAATCACTCTCATCTAGCTCCCCCTTTATTCCTCTGAAGTAACGAAGAACACAGTCAAAGGGAGCTCAGTGTGACTGTGTCCAGAGGTGATGTCTATATTCTACTTACAGACATTCGGCCTATCACAGGCCAGGCAGTAGCTTGGTCAGTCTGTTCTTGTGGATTAGAAACATGTAGCTTCAGATTTTAGTAAGAGCCTGATTTAAATGAGAAACAAAGTAAATTGTTGAATAAAACCAAAATCCCAACCCAAAACTTAACTTTATAATGAATATTTGACAGTTAGCATTGTTGAAGATATTCAATAGTGCCCCCTTCTACCAACCTCTTAGAAAATGATAGGGATTATTGCTAATTGGATTTTCTTGTGTTGCTTTTAAGCTTCAAACTTCCCTTCTTGGACGCTGATGTTTGGAATGTGCATTCTGTAGACCTTTGAATCGGAGGCTTGTGGAGGTTGGGGTAACTCAGGTCCTTCCTCGGGGAAGGCGGTGACCTGGGAGAGCAGCTTGAAAGAGCCCTGAGCCAGGTTTCCTGTTTCTGTGTGTACCCCCACATCTGCCAGGGCAGCTCTGCGCCTGGGCTCTGGGGTTTTGGGAATGAGAGTGATGATTCCTGGCTGGTGTGCTTCCCCAAAGGTAGGACTAAGTGAAAGCAATCAGGGGGAACATCTGGCTGGCTTTCCTTAGAAGTAGTCTTGAAAACTTTGGAAAAACTGTAAATTAGTGAAAGTGTTCTATTCAGTGTTTCAGTTTCTTTTTTTGAAGTTTTTTTGCCTTCACCTGGACTCCATGTCTTCTCTCCTTGTCAGTACCCTAGAATTCTTTTGTGTGGCTTAGCACTTCTGAAAATATCTTAAAACTTCTCTGTGCTAGTGCTCTGAAATATATCCCCTAGGCTTATTTGCATTAAAAAGGAGGAGAGGATGGGAGGGAGAGGGGGAGAGAGATTTAACCTCTCCCCTCCCACACCATTCACCCATTGTTAACGTCCATGGAATTTCTGGATCAGAATACACAGTTTTCATAAAAACAAAACAAAAAAGCCAAAAAGCTGTCCAATCATGTCAGGTACAGGTAGTGTTGGAGCAGCTCAGAGAAAAATGTTCTTTTCTTGGAATTGCTGTAGAAAGGGAAGAAATATTTCACATACTTTTATATTATTTTCATGGACTGAATATAACCTCTCTTCTTCCAGAAATTCCTGTCAGCCAGGATTATTGACCTCAGGGTTTGCATATGATCTCCTTTGGGAATGCAGGGGTATTGAGTTGAATGTAGTTATTTTCCTACTGTGTGAAGGAATAACACTGTAAAAAGGAAGTGCTTTCTTTATGTTATAGCAAAACAAAAGCTTAGACAGCAGTTCAGAAATATAGTGTGATAGAAGAGGACCTAGTCTCAGACAGTGAGGCCAGGTTCTATGTTTTGTCCCCACCAAGACACCCTTTTTCTAAGTTTGCTGAGTTCTTTAACTTTTCTGACCTGCCTTCCCATCCGTAAAGAAGAAGGCCAGATGCACAAGATGAATGTATCCATGAGCTTGGGGATCACCAGATAGTCTTGACAAAATGCAGGTTCTGATTGACCAGGTCTGGAGTGGGTCCCAGATTCTGTTTTGCCGATAAAACTCCCAGGTGATGCTGGTTCACACTGTTGAGTAGCACGGTACTAAGTGAAAGTTTCCGAACCTGGCTGAGCATGAGACACTCTGCTGTGGCTGTATTCTGTGTTGTGCCCTGAGGGAGTCTGTTCACTGTGCCTGCGTGAGGATTTAGCAGTCTGTATTTTTGATACTCATTACAGGATTCGGCTGCAGCTGCCAGCATTTAGGAATGATCGTGGCAGCGAATTAGTGCTTCTCCACCATTGCTACATGTAAGAACCAAATGAGAGGATTTAAAAGCAAATATTGGGTTGGCCAAAAAGTTCATTTAGTTTTTTCCTATGATGGCTCTAGTAGTGACTAGTTGTCTTTAACATTGTTTGAAACAATTTTCTTAGGTTGTATTGTGACAACTGTCCTATCAGCATGAATTTAAGAAAAGAAAAATCAAAACTGGGAATTTTTGTGCAGTCATTTTAATATTGAAGATAGAAGGAAATATACATTTTTGGCATATTATGCTTTATTGTTTCAAGACAGGTAAAAATGTAGCTGAAACAGAAAAAAAGATTGTGTAGTGTATGGAGAAAGTGCTGTGACTGATCAAAGGTGTAAAAAGTAGTTTGGCAAGATTCTTGATACTATTGACATTTTGGCCGAATAATTCTTGTGGGGGCTGTGGGGATGTCTGAAGCATTGGAAGATGTTTAGTAGCACCCCTGGCCTCTATCCATTAGAAGCCAAAAGTGGAAGATAGCCAACATACTCAAAATATCCAAATCAATAAACTTATTGGTGAAAATGAAAAGTGTGTCTTTTATTTTACGGAAAAAACTGAACGAGCTTTTTGGCCAACCCAATACTGATTTCACTGCAGACCAATTAAGACAATCTTTGAGGGGCCTAGAATGAGTAACTGAGGTGGCCCCCTCCAGCCCGCCTCACCTCCATCCCAACTGAATGTGCAATCAAACTGAGAAACACTTCTGATTCCTAGTGGGCCATTTTGAATGAGGGGCCTGTGATTTAGTTTTCAACCTTCTAACTCTTGAGGGAAAAGTGCTTGTTTTATTTCATGTCTGTCTCTGAGAGGATACTAGATGGCCTTGCAAGGATACAGGGTGGAGAGAAGGTAGTTGTCATATGAGGTAATACAATAATTAATAAATAATAATGCAAGAATACATTCTGTGTTTTGTGTAGTCACAATGTAAACCTACTTTTGCCCTGTCCTGTATAATGAGATGTTTTCAAGACTCAGCCTCTTGCAGAGATCCATTCAAGAATCTGCTCACGCGTGGAATTATGGCTTCTGACATGTCCTGGGCTAAGACCACCTGGTAGGAATAACGACCCAGTTCTTAGGCCCTCCTGCAGGAACATGTTGTGTATTAGAACCATTTGGATGTGAAATGTTTGCAAACACCTTCACGAAGTGGAGCAGTCTGGCTTCCAAGAAAGGTTCAGTTTTCCATGGCTTTGATGTGCTAAGGCAGCGATTTTCAACCTTTTCATTTTGTGGCACACATAAACTGATTATAACATTCTGTGGCACACTAAAAATGTATTTCTGCTGACCTGAGCTAAAAAAAGGTATAATTTTGATTGATTAACAACAACAAAAATAATAATAGTATTTACCTACCCCTTTTAATCCAAAGTGACTTTTAAAAAAAAATCAGGTGCTTATACTTGTATATAAAAGTTTCTGGTAAAAAAGAATTAAGCAATGGGAGACAATCTTATTATGTGATGCCACAACTAAGATGCAGCTCTATTATATGACCTATATATTTACAGTTCAAGACAGGGCATTCACACTGGATGGTTATTGTTGTGTTGGCTGTTGTCATTTTTTTTATTTGACAGTCTAAGGGAAAAGAGGTCAGTGTCTCTGACTAAATAGTCAAGGATTGCATGTTTTAAAAATTCTTGCAGCACACCAGTTGAAAATTGCTATGCTAAGAGCTATGAGGACAGATTAGAACTAATTTCCTGAAGATTCGTTGATAAATATCTTAGTGTATTTGGGTTGCTGTAGCAAAATACCCAAAACTGGGGGTTGGGGGGCTTGTAAACAACATAGATTTATTTCTTACAGTTCTGGAGGCTGGAATTCTGAGATCAGGGAGCCAGCACGGTCAGGTTTTGGTGAGAACCCTCCTTCTGGTTACAGACAGCTTACTTCTCATTGTGTTCTCATAGGATGGACAACAGGGAAGAGGAAGGAAGCTCTTTAGTGACTCTCATGAGGGTACTAATAGAATTCAGGAGGGACTCCACCCTCATGACCTCATCAAACCCCAACCACATCGACTCTAAACTTATGGAATTGACCTGGTCAGAAGGTCAGGAAAAGCTTCGTTGGACTCATGACAGCTGAGTTAAGACCTAAAAAATGTAGATGTCAGTCAGATAGGGAGGAAAAGGAATAGTGTTTAGGCAGAGAGAATAGGAAGTTAAAAGGTCCTATGGTGGGAGAGTACTTGAAGGTTATGAGAATATAAGAAAAAATTAGTGTGGCTATTATGCTGAGAGCTAGGGCAGAATGATGGGAACTGAGATTTGACACTTGCAGGCCAGGGTGAGCCCTTGATGGGTGTGAAAGCAGGGTGGAGACATGAACCAACTGAATTTTGAAAAGACCAGTTGGGCTTCAGTGTGGACAATCCCCTTTAAAGGAATCACAGAGAAGGTTGGAGTAAAACCATGTAGATAACTATTGGAGTTGTCCAGGGAAGAGATTATGGGAGCTTGGCATTGGGAATGATGGTGAGGATCCAGAGAAATGGAAATATTTGAAGAAATTGTGAGACATAGAATCAGTAAGATTTAGAAATGGATTAGTTATAGGGTTAATGAGCAGGATGTTGAAAGATGGGTCCCAGATTTACGACTTACATAATTACATGGATATGACCCCATTTTCTAAGATAGGAAACATTAGAAAAGTACCTGATTTAGGGTAGTGAAAGTCATGGGCATGTTCTGCTGAGGTCCATTTACCATATCTAAGAGGATACTAAGAGTTAACTTGGATATCGAGATCTCAAGTTTGGAGAAGAGGTCTGGTGTGGCAATATAAGATGCTGAGTTACTGAATCTATGGGGATAGGTCAAAGTGTAAGAGGAGCTGACACGGAGGAGCTCTAATATATACTCACTGGATAAAGAATGTTGAGGCTGCAAAGGAAATGGAGGCGTGTCCAAAGAAATAGGGGAATGTTGTTCTATGAAAGCTAGTGATTGAGAACTTTTAAAAGAGGGAATGGTTACCAAGCTTCTGGATGGTCAAGTGAAATGAGTAAAAAGCATCCTTCGGATTTGGTGATGTGAAGAGGTTATTGGTGATCTTGGGTGTCTTGGAGTGGGAAAGACTGAGGCAAATAAAGAACTGAGTTGAGTGAATAGGAGCTGAGTAGATGGAACCAGTGAGAACAGACAACTTTTATGGTGAGTTTGTCCCATGAAGGGCTGGGGACAGAAGTGGTGGCAGCCAGAGGGGGTGTGGGCTGAGTGGTACTCAGTGCATGTGACACAGAGAAAGTGGAGTTGAGCTGGTTCTTAAAAGTTTTGATAGGCAAAGGGATGGAGGAAGTGTTTCAGATGGACAGTGGGCAACATGAGTGAGTATATTTTGGGGACACAATGAGGAAACTGTCCTAACTTTAGTAGCATGGACTTTAAGATTAGTGAGAAATATGTTTGTTTAGGCAGGAAGGGTAAGGCTGGATTTCAGAGGGTTTTGTAAGATTGGGAGACTATTTGACAGTGTAACCAGTTGGGGGTCTGTTTAAAGAGTAGTGGGATGGAGGCAGGGCTTCAGGGGGACGAGTGAACATTAGTATGAAAATCAGACTGAAAATCAGGATGAGTTGAGGCAGGGAGACCCTGTAGCGAGCTGTATGGACTTCCACAGGTAGCTCATCATGAACCTGGTGTGGACTAAAATAGGAAAGAAGATTAATTTTTGGTGATCATCTTACAAATATTTATAACTGATGCTATGCATACAAGAAAATATCATGTATTTATAGAGAAATTCATTTTTTATGAAGCATTTGGGGAAATAAGCTCATTTTCTACTCTAATCACCTTATGTACCACCTTTGGTATTGCCATTCTTACAGTTAAGTTTCAGTTCAAATGCCACTGTTTTCCTAAAATTTCTGATTCTCTGGTGCTTTGTCTTCCTTGTGTTTTCTTTTAAAGTGGAGGTATAATTTATATGAGGTAAAACACACAGATTTTAAGTGTACAGTTCAGTTAGCTTTGTCAAAAGTGTATATATCTGTGTAACTTACACCTTTATAAAGATGGAGAACGATGACCTTGCCCAGAAAGTTCTTTTTGTCTCTTTCCTGGCAGCTCCTCTACCATTCCACAACTGAACAGGAGTTTGACTATGCCACAGTTTTTAATCCATTCTCTTGTTGATGGACATTTGCATTGTTTTCAGGTTTTGGTTCTTACAAATACATTTTATGTGAACATTTTTCTACAAGTCTTTTTTTTAAATATATATTTTTTTATTTCCCTTGAGTAAATGCCTAGGAGTGAAATTTCTGGGTCATACCTGGTATTTCCCAAATAAATTGTTTTCCAAAGTGATCATGCCATTTTATATTTGCATTAGCATTTTAAAAGAGTTTCACATTTTCATTAACATTTTGTATTGTTAGTCTTTATAACCACTCTGGTGGTTGAGCAGTGATGTATCATATCATTGTGCTTTTAGTTTACATTTCCCTGATGCATGGTGATGGTGAGCATCTCATGTGCTTATTGGCCATTGTATATCTTCTTTTGTGAAATGTCTTCAAATCATTTGCTCATTTTGTTAATTGGATCATTTGTCCTTTGGTAGGAATCTTTTGTACATTCTGGATAGGAGTTCTTTCTCAGATGCCTATATTGTGAATATTTTCTCTTAGTTTGTAGTTTTCCTTTTTATTTTCTTTATCATGTCTTTGAATGAGCAAATGATTTTAATTTTGGTGATGTTTAATGTATTTATCCACATATGCTTTTAACGATGATTGCTATATGAGTCTTATCTAAAAAAATTTCTGTCTTCCTCAAAGTTGCAAAGATTTCCTTCTATGATTTCTTTTTAGCTTTTATTTTTGTATTTAGGTCAATGGCCCATTAAACTTTTTTATTTTTGATTTTTGTATGTGGTGTGAGGTAGAGGTCAGAGTTCAATTTTTGCATATGTGGATATCTAGTTGTTTCAGCACAGTTCATTGAAAAGACTTTTTTTTCACTCTTTAAACTGCCTGGCATCTTTGTAGAAAAAAATCAGTCGACCATTTACGTGAGGCTCTGTATCTTTTTTTCTTACTTTTTATTTTCAGCAGTTTTAGTGTTATCTTCCTACTGTGGCTTTGTTTGTGTTTATCTTACCTGAGGTTTACTGAGCTAAGATCGTGGATTACTTTTTATGCTATTTGGGAAAATTTTAGTCAGCATTTATCCACATAACATTTTTGCCTTATTCTGTCACTTTTCCTTCCAGACTAAACTACATATATTAAGACTGCTTGATATTGTCCCACAGGACATCTTTTAAATCTGTTACTCTTCTTTTTTTCTTCTGTTCACAATAACTTTCATGGATACGTTTTTAAATTTGCCTTTATTTTTTTATGGTCTAAAGTACTGTTAAACCTGTTCAATGAATTATTTTTTAATTTCAGAGGTTGTATTGTTTATCCCTATGTTCAAAGTATTGACTTCTTAATTACTCCTCTATCCCCTGATTTTTGTCACAGCTCTGTGTTTTCACGCCTCATGTTTTAATTGTATACTGAGCATTGGGTTGATACATTGTAGAGAGTTTGGATTTTATTATTTTTCTCAGAAGAGGAGAACATTTTATTTTAGCAGGTAGTTAAATTATAGGTGGGTCACCTTGATCATAATTTTAGCCGTGTGTGTGTGTGTGTGTGTGTGTGAGAGAGAGAGAGAGAGAGAGAGACAGAGAGAATTCTACATTTTTAATCTTATTTCCAGGTCATAAACCTTTATCCTGGGACTTATTTCTTACTTCCAAAGCATGTAAATTTTGAGGAGTTTACCAAGTTTCTTGAGCTTAATAGGACTGGAACTCTGAAATTTATCATGTAGCCTTGAGAACATGGTGAAATTTCTGCCTGCCTCTTAGTCTTCTAGTCCTTTCTAGGGTTGTTGAGTTCCTTTGCAGTCTTATCCTGTGTGTATGCAGTTTAGGTCACAGGTAAGGATTTGAGATCAGTTCTATATAGGTTTATGGCTCTATAGTCAAAGCATCTCCTTCTTTCACTGTAAGCTGCTTGGCAGCCCCAGATTGTGTTTGACTTTTCTGCTTGAATTCTGTCACCCATGAACTGTACAAATTGGGAAGTGCTCACAGGGGAATGGACAGTTAAATGAATATTTCATTTGATAGATCTTTTATTCAAGGGTTTGTATTTTTCAGCTTCTTCTTACCTTTGTTTGGTTTTAGTGCCTTGAAACAGATTATTGCCCCATATTTTGTACTACGATTCTTGATCTAACATCCATTCTGCTAAATTGTAATTGGTATGAAATGTTTTTTTCTTAGTGTTTAAGTTTATTGAGAGTAAACTCAATATTGGGCTACTATATTGATCTTTATAGTAGCCCATTGTCTGACCCAGAGTAGTGCCTTTACTTAGCATCTACTTAATAAATGTTGAATTGCATTGTGATTTTTATGCAGACCAACTGTGAGTCAGGATTTGAAGTTTTCTACTCATAAGTTAATTAATCTTTTTAGTATACTACTCTGAATATAGTCCAAAGATTATTTTAAGTAGAAATATTGAGTATTTTGAAATGTAGTATTTCTTTTAAAATTTGTGCTGTTAAAATCTTTATTTGAAAAATAATTTTATTTTTCTATTTTAATATTATTTTAATTTTAATATTATTTTAATGTTAACATACTTATCATGTTATCTAAATATTGCCAAAATTATTGCCTAAGACTGTTTTATGTTCAATCAAGGTTGATACAAAAGATTATTTTTGTATTAATTTTTATACATAAAGCAAAACCACTTCTTTATGTAAAACAGAGTGGGAATGTTTCTTTATTTAGACTAAAGACAGCTTCTAAATTTTGTTGTAGCACATGGTTGAAAATAATATATTTGAATAATTTTATTTTAGAAAGGAACTCTACAATGTTATTTTAAATTAGAATTCTTAAGGTCAATCATATTTGTTCCAGCATGTCCAAAATTATATTAATAGAAATTTTGGAGGAATCATCCAAGACTGCCTCAGTTATTAAGTCTAATGTTCTCATTTTGTGAAGAAGTGAGTAAGCTCTAATACCTGTTTTTAGGTATAATTATTATAGTCATTAACATTTATTTAATATTAACCATACTTTGTTTTCATAGCTTAGAGTATACATGAATAGAAAGAGGCATTATATAAACTTTTTTCTCTTCAATGGAGTTTTTAGTTTGTATGTAAATCTTGAACTTAATGCAGATCTCATTTGATCATCATGCTAAATTCATTATATGTCAATTTCAAGAATAGGTTTTATTTGTACCATTGCACACCATAGTTGCATTTGTCTATCTTTATGAATTTATTTTTTCAATTACTTGAAAGAAGTACATTGACGAATGAAGCTAAAAATCTTCTTTTTTTTCTTTTTTCTTTAGAATCAAGTTTCTTACTGGGAAATGCCCAGATTGTAGATTGGCCTGTAGTTTATAGTAATGACGGTTTTTGCAAACTCTCTGGGTATCATCGAGCTGACGTCATGCAGAAAAGCAGCACTTGCAGGTAGGTAATGGAACAGCCCAGGAACCTTTTCTGAGACTTAATGATGAATGTTGTTTAAAAGGCTTAAACTGACTTAGACTCACAGTGATATATTGGTGTATAATATACATTTGGTCTTCAAACCAGGTCCTGGCACAGAGCTCCTGAAAGGCTTCCAATTAAGATCAATAAAGGTGTCTTTTGTCATGTTAGTGAGGTGACTATTGGAAAGCCCTTAGGTGTAACCTGAGGAGCGGGGGTTGGGTGCTGGCGGAACCGACCACATGATTAGAGGGGTAGAACTGTCAGTATCTCCCATCCCCATCATCTGAGAGAGGGGCTGGAGCTTAACTCAAACAACGATGGCCAATGATCTAATCGATTGAGAATACGTAATGAAGCCTCTATGAAAACCCGAAAGGGCAAGGTTCAGAGAGCTTCCTGGTTGGTGAATATGCGGGGGTGTCGGGAGGGCGGTGTGCTCCTCACCCTTCCCCATACCTTGCCCTGTGCATTTCTTCCATCTGGCTGCTCCTGAGTTATATCTGTTTTAAATAAACCAGCAATTAGATAAGTAAAATGTTTATCTGAGCTCTGTGCGCTGTTCTAGCAAATTTATCAAATCCAAGGAGGAGGTTGTGGGAACCTCTGATTTGCCTGTCCTCAGAAGTACAGGTAACAACCAGGGCTTGTGACTGGTGGCATCTGATGGAGGGCGGGGGAGAAGGGGAGGGTGTGCATGGTTTAAGACTGAACCTTGAACTTGTGGAATCTGATGCTATCTCAGGGTAGATAGTGCCATAATGGAGCTAAGTCACAGGACTCCCGGTTCTGAAGCTTAGCCAGATTTGAGGAATAATCTGTTTAAACATCTCCTTCTTTTATTTATTCATTCCCAAGCAATCCTCATTTTTTTTTCTACCAAATCATTCTCACAACGAGTCTTCACTATCAGGTCCAAAATTAGTAAACAGACTGATGATAAACTACTATGGCCTCTCATGGAGAAACTCCCTTCGTCAGCACAGATGCCTTTTGTGCCTTTTTATCTGTTGGGTAGATATTAGCTCTTGGGCTAGCATTGTTGTCAAGGTGCACGTTCCAATTTCCGGGAGGTTAAGGTTTGTGTTGCGCATCTCTGTGCCCTTATGTCTCAAGACGGTTTAGGTTAGGAAGAGGTTAGTGTTGTAGTAGAGCTTACCTAGGGAACAGGCTCTGTGGAGAGTCCAGGGAATGTAGATTCTCCCATATCCATTTCCCCTTGGACTTTGGACATCCCATCGTGATGCCAATGCCTGTTTCAGATGACGTCTTTCACCTGAAGGTTTTTATGATTCAGCAAGATGTGGTTTCCATTTCTCACTCCTAAGAGTTCATCACGTGGCATCATCATCTGGCCTTAAACTAACTCTCTTTCCTTTTCCGTTGGGTTCTTAATTGCTATTGCTTTTGTTGTCATTTTTGTTGTCATATCGGGATCTATTGTGAAGTCCTGCTGCCCTCTCTTCTTCCCATATATCTATGGCACCCCCCACCCACCCCCAGCCTGTTTTCTTTGGCAGGTACAGTTTTTCCTACAGAAGGTTCATTTAAAAAATGCTGGCATGCTATATTAGTATATTCTATCTATTCTCTAGGAGAGTTGCTTTTTCCCTCCTACCGTCAGTGCCACATTATACTTGTGTTGAAAGTAAACATCCCATCTCGTTCACTTTTGCATGTACTGCAGGACACAGCTCAGTGTTTTGTGTCAGCATTTGCTGAATTAGATTGGCTGGTTTTGCAATAAACCCTAACCTGGGTCTTACATGCCTCCATATAACATCCTTTTATTTATTGTATTTCATCCCAAGTGTTACAGTATTTAAGGTGGTTGAGAAGGCAGAGAGCTTTGGATTATGTTATGCTTTTTCATTTTTCTTTGTGGGAAGATGTCTCCCCCTAACCCATCTTTACTGTTTTTAGAGACTATTTTTGAAATGGTAATATTATTTACATAAACAGTTATCACTTGATTGCACAAAATGCCCAGTGTGTTTATGCAATCTAAAAATTGCAGGAAGCTTAGCATCCTCACAGGGCCACGAAGACTAGCATCTGATGTGTGAGCAAATGGTATCTGAGCCCTATCGGGTTTTCTGAGTGGCATATTTGTTTTAATGCACTCCCCTTTGAAAATTCCTCATCCTTTTTTAACATTAAACTCTACCCATTTTGTGTTTACTGCAGCAATTTTTAGAAGAAGCAAGATCTAAAAATAATCAAAGTGTCCAGTAGTAGATTTGTTAAAATAAATATCATGGCAAAGCCCTAAATTTCTAAATCACATGTTGGAAGGATAATGACACTGGAAAAGCTGACAACATATTAAGTAAAAAACAACAACAAAAACCAACCAAACATAAAAACCAGTTTATAAGCCACTATCTGTATCATAATTCTCATTTTTTTACATATGTTTTTTTGTTCCCTGTGTAAATCTGTAAGAGCCTTTGAATACAAGACAGAAGGAAACAGAGGGAGGAAAGAAGAGGATGTGAACGTCTACATATATGTATATATACATATATATATGTACACATGTAGAACTGCAGTGTTAGTAGTTAAAAGTTCTAGAGTTTTGGAATCGCTGAATTCCAATTGAATATAGAGATAAGTTATTTGACACTGAGGTTAGTTAATCTTGTAAATAGTTCAAAGAATTTTATTGATTGTCATTATTAATAATGACAGGTTTTGGAATAAGACTTAGTATAAGAATAAGAAACTGTAAATCAGTGGGTGTCAGTTTGTGTGGAAAAGAAAAAGGTAGTTAATATGCCAAAGAAAAAGAATCAACTTTATATATAATTTGTATTAGTTGGATTAAAGTCAATAGGATTAAAGTAGTAACTGAGTAAAGATTCCATGTTCCATTTGTTATTGTTCAAATATGAATTGTTTTATGGGAAAGTAAAAATAGTAATTCATAATTTTATAATATCAAGAGGCTAAGATTTATTTCTTTTGTTTTCTTATTTTTTTCCCCTTCTTGTCCTTTCCAACCCTTTCTCCATTAGACCAGGTGCACAAAATCTAATTAAACTTACTCTTCAGTTTGTCCCATTATTATCCCTGCACTCTTTCTGGGAGGCTCTCTGTTTCATTACTTTCCGCCTTTATCACATCCCCCATCCTCTTCTATAGCTATTCATTGTAGTGTGTTTGTTGTATATCTTTCTAATCTGTCTTCTATTTGTTTATTAAATATGTGTATTCTTAAATGATCTTGCTTTGTGTTTGTTTTTAAGGCCCATACAATTCATACCATGCAGTAAGATTTATAATTTTTATTTTTGTCATTCCACATGCTTTTGAGATTTTTTATGTTGGCTATATGATAATCCGTTTCATTATGTCTGTTGTAGACTGCCGTAGTCTACAGCCTTCACAGCTTTCATTTTATCTATTTTATTTGTCATGAACTCTGACTTCTGATATTTTGCTACCTCAAACAACTAGGAGATAAATATCCTCATAGACATCTTGTGACCCCATGTGAGAAGTTGTCTGTTGATGCTCAGAAATAGGATTACTGGATAGTAAAAACATACACGGAATTTGTACACTAATTGCTCTCATATTACTGTCGAGTTGCCTTCTGTGTCCACTCTCACCAGCCATGAGTGAGGGGTCCAGTTTTCCTACAACCTTGTACTTCATAGTAGTATCTAAGTTTCTCTTTTAATGAATCTGATGTGTTCTATGTATTGTCTCATTCTTATTTTAACTAAAATTAAAAACACATTCTCTAGCCCATTTTATTGCCTAATAATTGCATTCTATGCCTTTGGATCGTTTGGCTGTTTATGGAAGGACACAAAACATACTGCATCTGTAATGACGATTATAGGTTTTAGGGGAATGGCATTTAAAAGCATATGCTCTTATCTCATGATCTTGACATTCAAGACATACTATCATAGCTTAGGTAGAAACCCCATCAGCATGCAGTTTAATCTTTTATTAACCTGAAACTTTAACAGCAAATTCTGCATTTTTTTCTAGGACAGAGGGGCGACAAGAGCAACCATGTTGGTAGGGAGGACTGGAGTAGATAAATGCCCTCAAAATCATTTATTTCCCTGTAAGCGCCCGTAATAATCCTTTGCCCAAGCTATCAAATTAGGGAATGAAGCAGAGATATTAAGAGACAATTTATTGGATGTATTTCATAAGTAGTTTTATTAACACAAGATTATCTCAGCCAACAAGAGCACATTACACATGATGGATGTCAGTCAGTGTGGTACCCTTTGGCTGCGGGCCCTGAGCAAAGTGTTGGAGAGCAGAGGTGCCTCAGTGATGCTCACGCTCCAAAGGTTAGGGATGTCCAGAGTTATCCCAAATTCCCTTAATTACATGTCATGTGTCTACTCCTTATGACTTTACCTGAGTCCTTTTAAGCCCATATAAATGACTGGGTTGTGAAACCTTTTGGTTATAATCTACTATGTAAAGTAAGGCTTTGAATTATTCCAAACTGGGTTCTCATTTGTTTCTAAATTCTCGTTTTATTCTTCCTCTCAGACTTCTTTTTGACCCTTGGACTATAGGTCTCAGCCCACCTTCCCATTAACTTTGCAATGTTAACTTTACTGTGGTGGCTGGTTCCAAGCTGAGGACCACATTTACCAACTAACTGCATTGAATATGTCTGTACAGTTTCCATGATGAAGCATTTGCTAGGCTGTGAACTACAGTCTGAAGATAATATTGTTCTTTTTTAGTGGTGACTGAGCGTGATGTTTTAGTTCAGGAACATTGTTTGACCATTAGCAGATTGAGGTAGCTAGAGGAACTCATGATTAGGTTACACCTTTTTTTTTTTTTTTTTAGTTTGTAAGACTCCTGTGTCCTTTGAAAGTCTCAACATTATAGCCATCCTTAGTGTGAGGTATCATAATGAGTCTTGTTTGTGAGATATTGATGGCAGAACAAGGGATCCAAAAATAAGTAGCAAATTCTGCTATAAACCAAAGTCATCAGTCCCCAGAAGTTTCCTAGGACAGACTTTGCTCAAAAGATGTACTGCCAACTGTTCAGCAAGCTGGATGCAGCTTAGGCCAGGCCCCAGGAAAATTTTTCCCTTACTCTTAGGATCAGATCTTACCATCACTTAGTTCTGTGGCAAGGAAAGTGGCCAGATTATCCAGGGGGGGACCTGGAGTGAGTTTATGCTTCAACCTCAGTGTTTAGGAAAGAAAGAAGATGTACAAAAGAATGTGCATCGCCCATAAAAACTCAGTGACCTGGTGGCCCTGCCCATTAACAAGTGTGGCCCAATCCCTTGTCCTAGAATTGTAGTGAAGTAAGGAAGTGGGATTGGGCTGAATGGGCCTTCTTCTAACCCCACCCCTAAGAAGCCTTCCAGTAATCACTCAGCCATTGTACCACACATGCTAATTTGTTTGCTGATGAGGAAACTAAGAGTTTGAGAGGCTACAGCACTTGCCTGTGAAGTGCAGTCCTCCAAGTGCAGTGATGCTGCTACGTCGGGACTGCTCAGCGTTATAGCAGAGATAGATTGCTTCGGTACAGCGGGTTTGTCTTTCCAGTAAAAGAAACAGCGCAGTTGAAGTCATTTATAATACTGGTGAAGCGATGTAAGAAATAAGAGACTATTTGGAAAAAAGTATTCGGACTGGATTAGTCTGGGATTTTTTTCTTAAAATGCCTTTATATTCTTAGCAAAGGAGATTTTAGCATTGGGATTGCTAAAATAATGAAGGATATATTATAGAATTTTCATAGTTTATTTGAGAAATTGCAGGTTTTCATCTTCTCTCCAGAATTTTAATTGAATCAAACTTGTGCTATATTTCTCCTTAACTAGTATTATTGCATTAATTTTCAAAAGTCTCTTTTTTTAAGTTGTAACTTAATTTTTAATCCTATTAGAGTTTATTTTTCACAATTATTATCCTTGTTGCTTGTTATATTATAGATTTTTAAAAATTTTTTCTGTTGACTAGTTGTGAATATTGTGTTTTAGGTTATTGAACTATAGAACCCTGACATTTGGTAATAGAAGTAAATTGGTTTTTCTTTTTTTTTCCTTAGGACTACAAACATTTGGAAAAATGGGTTGTTCTGTGACCTTTAACAATGTCAAAGCATTGAAAACCCTCTTACTGTTGGTTATAAATATATGGAAATAAAAATATTTGTAGAACTAATACTTAGCTATACTATGGTTTAGGACATCAGAAACACTGAGAACTAAAGTGTCTCAATTTCTTTGCATAGACTATCACAAGGCATTTGAACGTTTCTTGCTTTCTTGTAATATGACATGACATGCAGATATCTTTCCCCATCTCTTTGCAAATGGTCATACTCCTTTCTAAGTCTGAATCAATTTGAACTCTTTTATTCTCCCATGGTCACTACTATTGTGAACTATCTCGTAGGGCTCCTTTAATGTGAAGTTTTTTGTTTTAATTTGTATCAGTTTGGGAAAAGTTGATCCTTTTGTGCTAATGACTTCCTTGGTGGATATTGGTAGGTTCACCTTCCCTAGGTCCCTCTGGCTGTAGACATTGAGTGTCTCAATGGCAGTCATGTCAGTGCTCTCACGTTCATTTATTTCTTCTATTATTTCATTTCTGTTAAAATAAAATTTGCTTTCGGTATCTTCATTTGTTTTTGATGGACTAAAATCTTTGATGGCTACTTCCTGCTTTCAATTTCCATGTTTGTAAAATGTCAAGTGGATTTATCACTGGGAAACAAGGAGGTGACATTGCTACATGCTTTGCCTCTGTGTGTGAATTGAGTAATGGATGCACAGTGTCCAATACTGACAGGCTTTGAAGATGTGAGGTGATTGGCCTCTGATCACGATGTATTATGTGTTGTTTACCAGCGCTGCGTAAACTGAAGAGCTACCAGCAAAGTTTGAACTTTATGCCATTATTCACAGTTCTTAGTCTATGGTAACTGAAATTTGCATGGTGCTGTTGGGAAGCTGGTGTTATTTAATTATATCATAGTAATTGAAATTGGTGTGTATAGGAACTGTGTAAAGTGAGGAGTCCATCTTGCTTTCCCTTTTTCTGTAAGTTTGAAATAACTTCTAAAGTTAGCTGTCAAGAAGTTTAACAATCATGGTCAAAATATAGTTTAAACATTTCAGTTCATTTTGTGGGAGCAAGATTATATTTTGTTACTAAATTTGATTATTTAAGCAACAAAGACAACTATATGATTTTATGTAGCATTTGAAAAGCAACACAAACCTGAAATGGATTGTTTTTTTCCCCAGTTTTATGTATGGGGAATTGACTGACAAGAAGACCATTGAGAAAGTCAGGCAGACTTTTGACAACTACGAGTCAAACTGCTTTGAAGTTCTTCTGTACAAGAAAAACAGTAGGTATCTAAATGTATCTAAATTATCAATAAGATGTACCAAGTCTTTATTAATGCTATATTTTGGTAAGTGGTAGTTGAGCTGTGTTACAGAGAATTATAAAACTCTGTTCCTTCTCCTGGCAGGGACAGGGGATGCAAATAAAATTAGATAGCAAAATTGATCAATGATTCTGGCTATGAAAAGCAGCCTGGAATGGAAGAAAAGCATGGTGCATTTTAGATGTGATTTTTTGTGTGTGCGTGTGTGCTTGTTTCAGGTGACAAATAATATTCATGGTAACAATTCTATAGTTATGTGACAGCAACTAAAAAGGAGAGAAATTTATTCATTTCTTCTTAGAGTTAAAGAAAAAGGCAGTTAGTATCATGGATAAATGTGACTACCTACCTATACATCATACATTGATAACATGTGAACATAGGGTATCAACTTGAGGTGAATCTTTACTAATACAGCCTTTTGCTGGACTCAGGCTATTTTGTGTGTAATTAGGGGAAGTAGTCATTACTTTTAGAAGAGGCCATTCATATCTGGTAAACCTATATTGATTGTTATGAGCTGTCCTGTGGGCAAGATTTGGGAGTAGTCAATTATCCGTTGTGTAATAACCTAAGATCTCATGGTATGGATTCTCCACCAGAGTGTGACGGAAGAACCTGACCAAACAAAAAACCAGCTAGTACACTTATCAGCCAAGACTTCTTTCTAATTCATTTTCTTTGAATATTTACTTTTATTTTTTTTTTTTTGCTGCTTTTGCAAATTGACTTTTCTTTTAAAGTTTTAAAAAAGACTTTATTTTTTGCTGTATTTGTTCCCATTACCATTTATCACCCCTGTTTCCTTTTGCACCTCCACCCACTACCCTGCCTCCCCCCACCCTTCACCACAAGCCCCACACTATTGTCAGTGTCCATGAGACCTTTTCCTTTTTTGCTCTATCCCTCCACCCCTTATCCCCAAGAGCTCTTAGCCTGCTATGAGTCTGTCTATGTTTTGTTTGTTAGTTCAGTTTGTTCATTAGATTCCACATATGAATGAAGCCATATGGTAGTTGTCTTTCTCTGACTGGCTTATTTCACTTAGCATAATGTTCTCCAGGTCCATCCATGCTTTGCCAAATGTAAAATTTTCTTCTTTTTTATGGCTGAGTAGTATTGCATTGTGCAAATATACCATTTCACCCCAAAGTAGCAGACTATACATTCTTTGGGTTTTTAAAAAATGAACAGTTACTTCCTAAGCTGGATCAATTTATTTAGTGTTATTGACATATGATAGCAAAGCCAATTATGATCTTTAGTGGAAATTGATGCAGTTTGGGACACACTCTAACTTCAACAGAGGTACGTGTTCCATGTTCAATGAGTGCCTGTTGGATCTTGTGCAGCATAAATTATTCTTTCTATTTACCTGACACATTTGTTCTCATTGGAATATTTGAAATCGAACTTAAGTTTGTCTTTTTAAATTAATAGACCATCATAGGGATAATGACAACCATGGTTATTGCTTCATAGTAGTGCACTTGGCAATGGGAACACTAGCCTTTAGTGGTTTTACCTAAGGAATGTCTTAACATCTCATCTTTCATTTTATTAATAGAATCAAGGCTGAGAGGTATTTCTCTCTGAAGCCAAACCCAAATGTCTGTTGGCTTGTCACCTAGAAAACAGTCCATTTTGAATGATCAGCTTCATCCTCTACAAGAGAAAAGTCAGGCTGTATGTGTTTTCTGCTTTTTCTTTTACCAGGTCCAAATTCATAGTAAGATAATAGATTCTTATGCCAAAATAGTAGATTCTTATGCCAAAATCCCTCTCTGTTTTCATATACTACTGTTATCTCTTACATGACTTAGATATATGTCTCAAGTTTAGCAAATAATTTAAGAACACTCCATATTACTAAGGCCATATCACTCTGACCTTTAAGCAGAATAAATAAACCTTTGCTTGATTTTGAAGCATAAAAACCAGTTCATAGTTTCAGAGTTTCTCAAAAATACCTCGGTGGAAATTCTGTTTGCTTATGTCCTTTAAGTCATGTTAGCAATAACTTGAATCTTACATCTCCTCAGAAGTCTCCTTTTCAGCTGGTTTAGATTGTCTGCTTTATTTAATGGCTTGAAATAATTATCTGACCTTTGTAGAGGCCTGTCTGATTTTTTTCAGATAAGTACTTATATATGTAGGTGTCGGCTTAGAGGTAGGAAAAGATAGAGCCTACAGTACCAAAGATTAAAACTCCTCTCTCCTTTCTCTGTGGTATCTGCATTGAGTTTTTTCCCTTTAATATGAAGGAAAAATATTACCCATGTATTATAATGGAGTTCCACTATACTTAAAAACAGCTTTAAAAAATCTTGT
Organism: Phyllostomus discolor; assembly: GCF_004126475.2. NCBI lineage: Eukaryota > Metazoa > Chordata > Mammalia > Chiroptera > Phyllostomidae > Phyllostomus > Phyllostomus discolor. Next base: position 188,037,333 of record NC_040903.2, on the reverse strand, counting down.
AAATAGTTAGCTGAAGGCTTTTCAACACCAGCTGAAAAGAGTGTATTCTTTTGACTTTGTAAAATGTTAATAGAAAAATTCGCATGTCTGTAGAAAACTGTTTTGGAAATGCCTGAATGTCACCTCCTCCCAATACTTTCATTAAGTAATTAGGTTAAACACCGTTTTGCAAGTGGGGAGATTGAGGTATCCTATTTAACATGTGTCACGCCTGACATTTCAGTTTGCAACCTCTATTCTTCAGACCTATTGCTCTGATTAGCAGGGGGCTGTCTCTGCTACTGGCAAAGAAACAGCGGCTCTGAGATGATGATTGAAAATGGCTCTTTGTGTCTATACAAAGGGCAGAACTGTGGTAACGGGCCCACTCCAGATAATGCCAGGGTGCTGCCTTGAATTTCCATCAGTGACAAACCTCTCTGCTTAACCCTCCCAGATATCTCATCCCCCTGAAGCCCAAATTCAGAATATGGTTTTTGACTAACCAGTCTGTAAGTACTTAGACTACTTGGGGAAATATGGCCCTGTAGTTCAACCTGATAAAAGTCCACCGTAATATCTAAAAGCAATTTAGAAAAACAGTCCTGACTGTATGCCACAATTTGAAATGTTGCTGTTTTCATAGAAAGATATGAGCTGCAAAATTATCTCTGCTCAGATTTCTAACAGATCTTGGAAAACTACTTATGTTTCATGTCCTTTTCCCTCTGTTTTGATGCTGTGGCCTCAAACTCACTGTGATGGAACAACCATAGGCCATGTATCTCTGGCCTCTGGGTCTGGTGATTTGTGAAACTGTGCACATCACTCACAGTTCCTGGACACACTGTGTAAAACAAGAAGCAGAAAACAAAGAAAAAGCCTCTCTAGAAGATGGATCGTATAATTGTTTCTGAGGTCTCTGTGTCATCCTGTAATGATTTTGGAAAGGACCATATCCTTCTGTAGGACTCCTGGCATTGCAAAGAACCTGGTTGTCAAAGGTTGCCCTGACTGGTGTGACTCAGTGGTTTGGGCATCTTCCCACAAACCAGAAGGTTACCGGTTCGATTCCAGGTCAAGGCACATGCCTTGGTTGCAGGCCAGGTCCCTGGTTGGGGGCATGCAAGGGGCAACCAATTGATGTTTTTCTCACACATTGATGTTTCTCTCACTTTCTCCCTCCCTTCCCTTCTCTCTAAAAATAAATAAAATCTTAAAAAAGAAAAACAAACAAACAAAAAACTGAGTATTTCCAAAGAAATCTTCTCTCTTTAATTCTCTGAGTTCTTGAACCCAGTAGTTAAGTCACCTCATCTTGTTTAAATGGCAAATTCCCTTTTGTGGTGACATTAATACGTGACTTTTTTGGCCATAGGTATGGAGGTGCTTCTTATTGGGTTTTCATTGGTAGCCACTAATAGGCTATCAGGTCTCACCTGGAGACTATTTATAGCCATACAGTTCATTCCCCAGACCCCAAACCTGACAAAGGTCTTTATGTCTTTAAGGTAGAATATTTGGAGAGGCTTTACTGCACTATGGCTTAGAGTGAACATGAAAAATATGTCTTTTTGTTTCTGATGGCATATTCCTTCAGTGTTTTATCACTTAATGGATAATTGCTCCTTTGAAGGCATGTCTCTTGCCTTCAATTACTTATTTGACATAGTGCCAGTTCCTGATTTGTTCAGAACCGAAGCCTGCAATGCTTTGAAACTGTCCCCTGGAGTCTGCAGGAGCCATTTGTTTGAGGAAACTGGTGACAGAGTTCAGCCTCCTGCCTTGAGGAGGGACGTAGGAGGTAGTGGCTCATAAAGACACTTGAGATTCTTAAGGGCTGGGAACATTTTATTTTCTTTAACATTGTTTTAAAGGCTTCAGGCAGAGCTCGTGTAGATAGGGCTTCAAGTGTCTCTGGTGGGGTACAGTCAAAACCACAGAGCTATCTTGTAGGTCTGCCTGAGCATTTGACATGTTCCTCCCAGAGGAATACCCGCCACAGCATCAGGTATTATGCTTGAAGTCAGTTTGGAAACAGGTCTCAAGGTGACAAGGAGAAGCCCGTAGGAGTGGTCATACTTGGTGAGGCATTCAAAAGGAAGTTGTGGAGAGCAGCTGTCCAGCAGGGAGCCAGGCCTAAAGGTGATGCTGGCGTTCCTTTGTGCTCCTGTGTTGAGCTTTACTTTCAACTTTTGCTATTTTGGGTTGAAAAATATGCTTATTATTTATTGAGCAACTGGTAGTTCATACAAAATTAAAAATTTTTGGATGCTTTTTAGCAATGAAAATACTATTGTTTTGTTGTTAGTTCCTGGCATAGTAGTTGGCAGCTGGAGGAAGAGAGAAGGCAGCAGACCAAGCCATTGCTGTGGCTTTGTCACACTCTATTGTCCTTTCTTTCTCTTCCAGGAACCCCTGTTTGGTTTTATATGCAAATTGCACCAATAAGAAATGAACATGAAAAGGTGGTCTTGTTCCTGTGCACTTTCAAGGATATCACATTGTTCAAACAGCCAATAGAGGATGATTCAACAAAAGGTAATTTTCAAAGGAATTACTACACTTAAGAATTAGGCTGTCATGTAAATATATTATTACTATTTTAATAAAATCCATTGGTTAAACTTGAAAACAAAATTGTACTATGTGACCCTTATTTTGCTTTACATTCATACTGGTCTTTGTCCAAATCAGTTTTATTCCATTATATTTTTTGAATGAAATAAAAAGTTAAAATGATAGTTACTTAAACTATAATAAGAGGAATTGGGAAAAGACATAAGGAAGAGATTTCATAGAACATTATTTATTTAGCATCAATGAAATGGGAATTTCAACAACTTCTAACACGGTGAGTTTTAGAAACCAAAAATATACCTTGCTGCATGGCTTGGTGAAGTCTTGTTGGGACACAGTTGATTAGTTGATTGTTAAATTGATTCAAATTTAGTTAGTTGACTTTTTCAGGTTACTCTTCACCTTTTATTCACTTGATTGTTGTAGATTCTCCTGAGTAGATGTTACTAGATTATGTAAAAAAACAATTTTGTCATCAAGAGAGTGTCTGGAAGGTGAAAACATTCTATTGGAGTCTTGTTGACTATAATACTCAGAGAGGCTTCTATAGAATATAGTAGTCAGTGGCATGTGCATTTACTCTCCTTTGTTCTCATTTTATTCTCTTCATTATGTTTAAATTAGAAATTGGTGTCATATGAATGAAAAATTTCAAATATCCTTAGAAGTTTCTATGAAATATTGTTTTTAACAATCTCTTAGGGGACTAAAAATTAAATCTCTTCCTTTTTGCATTTGGCAAACATTGTCTTCTCTTACCTCTTTTTAAGAAATTGCCATAAAAGCTTTAATCTTTCCAACTATAATTATAATTATAGAAAAATTGCATTACACTTATTTTCTGCAGATGAAATTAAATACATATTACCTACCTGCTTAGTTTCCTATTAGCATCAAATTGCAAGGAAAATTTTATGGTGTGCAAACCATTGAAAGCATGACATAGATCAGTTCACTTGTGAATGTTTCTGAAAATGTGTGTATTTCATTAGCTCCTGGAAGAAGGAATAAAAGGATTCACTTTTAGACCTGTCCTATTTATTTCTCTGCCTTTACTCATACACACAGTGTCTAGGAAGTTTAGGATAAATTTAAATACTATTTTTAATATAATAGTTTCTAATGTAATAGTCTTCTAATTAATGCTTATTTGTTTCTTTAAAAATCCAAAGTGATTCATCCAATAGCAGAATACATTTTCTTCTCAGGCTTAAATGGAACATTCACTAGGTAGATCATGTTCTGGCCATAAAACACACCTTGACAAACTTAAAAGAATACAGATCTTACCAAGTATGTTCTTAGACAACAATGGAATTAAACTAGAGATCAGTAACAGAAAGGTAGCTAGGAAATCCCCGAATGTTTGGAGATTAATACATTTCTAAATATCTCATGAGTCAAAGAAGAAACCTTAAGGGAAATTAGAAAAATATTTTGAAGTAAATGAAAATAAAAATACAACTTATCAAGTATGTGGGATGCACCAAAAGCAATTCTTAGAGGGAAATGTATATGTAGCATTAAATGTATATATTAGAAAAGAAGAAAGATATAAAATTGATAACCTAACCTTCCACCTTACAAAAGTAAGCCACAGAAGGGCAATTTGAGCCAAAGCAAGCTAAAGACAATAAATAAAATTAGAGCAGAAATCAATGAGGTAGAAAACAAACAAACAAACAAACAAAAAAATTAGAGAAAATCATTATGACCCAAAGCTGATTCTTTAAAGAGATTATTAAAGTTAACAAACCTCTAGCCAGGCTAACCAAGAAAAATGGAGAAGATACAAATCACCAGTATCAGAAATTAAAGAAGGGCCATTACAACACACCCATGGATGTGAAATTGTCATAAAGAAATACTTTGAACAACTCTACATCCACTGAATTGGTAACTTAGTTAAAATGAGCCAGTTTCTTGAAGACACAAGCTACCAGAATGCACACTAGGGGAAATAAGCTGAATTGTCTTATAGCTATTGAATAAATTGTATTAATCATTAATAAACTTCCAAAACAAGAAAACACCAGGTACATATGTTTGCATCATCAAATTCACAGTCTCTTCCAGAAAATATAAGTAGAGAGAGCTCTTCTCATTCGGTGAGGCCAGTACTACCTTCATACCAAATGCAGAAAAATATAGTCCAAGAAAGGAAAATTACATACCAGTATTTCTCCTGAGATGCAAAAATCCTCAACAAAATGCAATCCAACAATGTATTAAAAGAATTACATATGATGACTGAGTAGGATTTACTCCACATATGCAAAGCTGGTTCAACATTTAAAAATCAATCATTGTAATTCACTATATCAACAGGCTAAATAATAAACATAATAGATCATATCAGTTTGCATAGAAAAAAGCATTTGACAAAACCAAACACTGTTCATGATAAAACTTTTAGTAAAGTAGGAATGGAGAGTAACTTCATCAACTTGATAAGGAACATCTATGAAAAACCTACAGCTAACAGCTGATGATATCTGTTGTTCTCTCTAATTTACACTAAGTGATGTCATGGCACAGCTAATGTTGGCCAAAATGAGTACAGTGCTTTTTCACAGTTTTGATCTGCTGAACATTAATGGTGGTGTCAGTAGCTTTATAGCCTATTTATGGAAAGTGAAAGTTGGCAGCATTTTACAATGATGTTGCAGAAAGGATGTTAATGTTAAGGGTTGACCTTTATTTTTCAAATTAATGCCTCTCCATTTTTCTGCCTTCACTTCCATCTTTGCCCATCAGAATTACAGAGTTTTTTGCCGGGCACAGTCTCGTAAATGCATAATCCATTCTTACAAAAAATACATTTGAATACATTCCAGGCAACTCAGACCACTTGATTTTGAACTATGTGTTTGGTAGACATGTAAAGTAGAATCTATAGGAAATCAGACCCTATTGTGGAAAGAATTAAACTATCTCTTTCCAGTTTCTGTAGAGGAAAGGTTTATCTCGAATAGACTTTTATTTTGAGACTCCCCCATACCTATCAAATATACAACAGGTTACTGAAGAAAGTATTGCACAAAGTAACTATGAATGGTGTATATGAGCTACTTTCTATTATTCATGTGAGCTATAAATTTAATATGGAGAATTCAGTAGAGCTAAAATATTTATGCCATTAAGTAATCATCTTACCATTGCTATAAAACTATCAGCATACAAAAGCATATTTTGAAACCTAGGCCAAAAAATGTATCTTTTAACCTTTTAAGTTGAGTAAAGGGGACCGTGGAGCTTTTAGGAAATAGCAGATGAGATTTTGTGATAAGACCATAATATTAAAATGGGTTGGGGCTAGAAAATTGAAGTTGAAGACAAGATTTACTTTTCACTTAGTGTTGGGTTGCTTAACCAGAGTTACTTAACATGAGCTTTTTAAGACTCTTCTAGGAATATTTTAATCTCCTTGTTTATCTATTTTATCCATTTTTAAAACCAAAAGTACAAGTCAAGCACACAGTACAAAGCAGGCACTGTTCTAGGTCCTGAAAATAGAGTTATTTTCTTTACATCTTAATGAGGGGACCAACAAACAAATCTGTACAAAGTGAAAATTTTCTTCTGATTATTTGTATTTTCTCAGTAATATAGGAAACATGATTATCAGCTGAGAGTAAAGATGGGGAAGGAGGTGAGGAAGTGTTGAAGGTGTGAGAAGAGAGGTGTAGGTGTGAATGGTAATCTCTGGGCGTGAAGAAGAGAGTGGACAAGGGAAATCCATCGGGTTTGTTAAACAGCACTAAGGTCTACTTGAGGCCAGTGGTCATGAGCTTTACTGGTGCCTGTGAGCATGATTTTATGTTTTACTCCACCCATGTTTAGTCAAAGGTATAAAAATGTAGAAGTAGGTGAAGAGTTGGATTTAACCACAGTTGGAATTTGGTCAGGTGAGTAAGATGAAAAGATTCAGGGAGCTAGAGGATCAGGGAGAAGGATCATAAAGATCAGGGAGTTGAGTATGTTTGCAAGAGAGTAGGTTGAGGGTGTTTGCAAAAAGTTGAAAAAATATTTAGGAAATTAAAGTTTTGCCTAGAATATAGGAAATTGTGTTTTGGAATGCAGAACTGTCAAGTGAATCCATACACTGGCAAGCCAGAATGTAACTTTTAATCCTAGAGCAAGGACATTTTACCTTCTTAATGTGAAAAGGGGCCACTGATGGGAGCAAAAGCCCAGGTCCTTTGAGGATTTGCCAAATTGGTTAGAATTGATGTCAGTCTCCTACGTCTGCTGGTATTTTTACCAAGAAGCTCAGACATATGATTGAAAGACTTGAGTAAACTGGCTAGTTCTGAATTTTATTTCAAAAATGATACCTGGGATAGTCACTATAAAGTAATAGTAGTCAACTAATTTGAGTGCGCTCTTCCTTAAAACGAATTTTATGGCCACTTAAACTTTATCCTAGATAGGTTTTTGGCTTTAAAATGAATGAAACTGAATGATATCAACAATACCTTTGATTTATACTGTGATGGATATTAGCAAAAACCATTGGAGGGGAAGGAAACCAGTTTTCAAGTAGTTAACCATGTGTCAGGAACTTTATGGTCTTTATTGTTCATTTCTATAATTCTGGAAATTACTGTTATTATCCCCATTTTACTGTTGAAGGCCCTGCCATGCAGAGTTGGACTGATTCCCAATCCCATGTTATTTCTATTGCACTGCTTGCCTCATCCTTTTCCGTGGAAACTTACTGTTTGGATTTCAAGGTGTTCTCCATTTTTCCTACAATTTTTCCACCTTAATGCTTTTCTCCATTTCCCCCTGTTCTCCTTTTTTACTTAAAAAATAGATAAAACAATAAAGCACAAGTTGAGAATACTCTGGTTCTGACAGAATTGTACTGTTTCATACCAACATAATTTGTTGGTAATAATGCAAGGGAGCAAAGTGTTTTTATCTTTTGTTCCTGGTGTTGAGGTCTTGGAAGTGTTGCTCAGATAATCAATCAATGGTACCTGAAACATCATTTATAATAGTACAAAAATTACAGCCAAGAAATCCATTCTGTTGATTAGCCATATGTGTTCTAAAAGAGATGGCCCAAATCTCTACCCATTTATACTTTGTAGTATTTTCAAACAGATTGTGAAACTGCCAAAACACTTACAGTGTGAAATATCCTATGCCACATAGTTATGGCATCTTTGTGCCAATAATTGAGACAAAAAAATTCTGTAGGATGAAAATATCAGCAAAAATAGCAACCTTCGTCTTGTGGGAAGTCAATGATTTGCTTTAGAAGAAACAACAGATGAAATATGAGTAATTATACCATGTAGTGTCTTTGGCCAAAAGTATAATTGTTTATATAAGCTTTTTTCTTATGGATTAGAATCTTGTATTGCAGTCTAGTAGATTGATTTAACTGCCTCTGTGACTTCCTTTTATTTTTAAGATTAAGCAGTCCATGACAAAGAGGTTAATTGCAACGCAATAGAGCTAAACTAATGTTTTATTAAGAAGGGGTTGGCATCCTGAGCTTTTAAAAGAACAGATATTCTCATAATATCATGAACAACCTACAGAGCAAGTATTAGGCTCTTCGTATTCATCTGTCTGTTCACATTACCCCATATCGATCACATCTAAGTAACATCAGCAAAGTGTGCTGAATAATCAGTCACACAGATAGGTCTTTGTAAAGGTGAGCTCAGTAAGTGTATCACTGTGGAAGTCAGAACTGCTGATGTGTTTTTTCCTCTGACCTAGACAGCGTGGTTGCTCAACTTTTTCAAAGTTTATACAGTGAGAATTGGTGGCAGATCAAATGAACTAATTTAATAACATAGGTGGTTCTAGATGCTTTCAAGAGCACAGAGAGATAGGCCTAAGGAAATTCACTGTGGCATTGTCAGTGACAGTGAAAAGTCTAGAAACCACTTACATGTCCACCTAATTCTCTGATATGATGAAGTTGCAGACAAGAATCAGTGCCATGTGGCTAGGTGTAGAGGTGGAGGGGACAGAAAGGAATGTGAAGGCTATTGTGTTTCTTATGGCTTTTGTTTCTTCAGTAACTTATTCAATGAGGTAATCTGCTGAAAGTGAGGATGGGGGCTGGCATAGTGCTCTTGAGAAAAATGCTGACTGTTTAGGACTGAGGACTCTAAGGAAGCCCTGAACCTAGGAAATGGGAGAACATATACCATTTAATGATTTGTATTCTTCCATGTGTCATTGAACTTATTCCTTTAATGTATTCTTATATTTTTTCAAAATGTTTTCTGGATGAACCTTATTATAGAGTTGTTTGTTACTTCTGGCCAAGATGGAGGCATAGGTAGACACACTGTGCTTCCTTACACAACCAAAAGAAGGACAACAGCAAATTTAAAAACAAAAGACAAGATCTGCCAGAAAATCAAACTCTATGGAAGTCTGACAACTAAGGAGTTAAAGAAGAAACATTCATCCAGACTGGTAGGAGGGACAGAGACCAGCAACTGGGCAAAGAGGACTCCCAGCAAGGCAGAGGCTGGAGGCCTGGGGTGGGAAAGGTGGTGGCTGGAGGACCCAGTGAGGCGGTGGATTGTGAACCGCACAGTCCCACATTTGTGTGCAGATAAACTGGGAGGAACAACTGGGGAGTGAGACAGACTATGCAACCCAGGGCTCCAGCACAGGAGCCTCAAACCTCTGATTGAAAACACCTGTGGGGCTTGAGGCAGCAGTGGGAGAAATGACCAGCCTCACAGGAGAGTTCATTGGGGAGACGCACAGGGTCCTAGAAAGTACACAAAACCCACCCACCCAGGAATCAGCACCAGAAGGGCCCAGTTTGATTGTGGGTAGCAGGAGAAGTGACTGAAAACTGGCAGAGAGCAGAGCAAGTGGCATTGCTCCCTCTTGGACCCTTCCCCCACATACAGCATCACAATGCTGTGACGTGGGTTGTCCCACCCTGGTGAACACCTAAGGCTCTTCCCCTTACTATGTAACAGGTGCGTCAAGACCAAAAAAAAAAAAAATGGCCCAAATGAAAGATCAAAGCTCCAGAAAAAATACAACTAAGCAATGAAGAGATAGGCAACCTATCACATGCACAGTTCAAAACACTGGTAATCAGGATTTTCAGAGAATTGGTTGAATATGGTCACAGATTAGAGGAAAAAATGAAAGCTATGCTAAGTGAAATAAAGGAAAATGTACAAGAACCAAGAGTGATGGAAAAGAAACTGGGACTCACATCAGTGGTTTGGACCAGAAGGAAGAAATAAACATTCAACCAGAACAGAATGAAGAAATAAGAATTCAAAAAAAATGAGGAGATGCCTCAGAACCTCCAGGACATCTTTAAATGTTCCTATATCCAAATCATAACAGTGCCAGAAGGAGAAGAGGAAGAACAAGAAATGGAAAACTTATTTGAAAACATAAGGAAGGCAAACTTCCCCAAGCTGCAAAAGAAATAGACTTTCAGGAAGTCCAGGAAGCTCAGAAAATCCCAAACAAGCTGGCTCCAAGGAGGAACACACCAAGGCACCTCATAAGTACATTAGCCAAGATGAAAGAGAAGGAGAGAATCTTAAAAGCAGCAAGAGAAAAGGAGACAGTTACCTACAAAGGGGTGCCCATAAGACTGTCAGTTGATTTCTCAAAAGAGACCTTGGAGGCAAGAAGGGACTGAAAAGAAGTATCCGAAGTCATGAAAGGCAAGGACCTACATCCAAGATGACTCTATCCAGCAAAGCTATCATTTAGAATGGAAGGGCAGATAAAGTGCTTCCCAGATAAGGTCAAGTTAAAGGAGTTCATCATCACCAAGCCATTATTATATGAAGTGTTAAGGGGACTTATTTAAGAAAAAGAAGATAAAAAATATGAACAGTAAAATGACAACAAACTCACAGTTATTAAAACCAAACCTAAAACAAAAACAAAAACAACAGTGAACTAAGCAAACAACTAGAAGCAGAACAGAATCACAGAAATGGAGATTACATGGAGGGTTATCAGCAGTGGAGTGGGAGGGGGAGAGAGGGGGAAAAGTTACGGAGAATAAGTAGCATAAATGGTAGGTAGGAAATAGACAGGGAGAGGTTAAGAATAGTAGAGGAAATGTAGAAGCCAAAGGACTTATATGTATGACTCATGGACATGAATTAAGGGGGAGGAATGAGGGTGGGAGGGGGTGTGCAGGGTAGAGGGTAATAAAAGGGGGGAAGTGGGACAACTGTAATAGCATACTCAATAAAATATATTAGAAAAAGAAAATAGAGTTGTCTTTTAATCTAATACTCAAATGTACTAAGGGGTGCAACATCGCCTGTTTTAGAAATATGAAACTTCAGTAAGTATAAGATTGACTTGGAAGTTTCTAAAAATACTCAATGCAATTATAGTATTCAGTTGATTTAAGAAAGAAAAGTGATCACAAGGAAATGTTTTAATATATGTTTTGCTAACATACAGTTAGTATAATCTGAAGACATCCTTATCACTTTTACCCAAAAAGCAAAACCAATCCTATATGGTGCAAGGGGAGCACAGCATTTTTTGGACAGCTAGCCACTTTGGCTACTTGGACTATATAATAAATATGTGCAAAGCCCAAAGGTCACACATAAAAATTGCTTATTTCTTTATAGCCACACTTGATATATATGATATCTATATAGAAGTAAAATACTTTTGATATTTGTCCTTAATCCTGGATGTTATGCTATTTCTGAGATCATTTGAATTATTATCAAGAATGTTGATTATGTGCGAAAAACTGAGACTTTCTTTTCTTATTTTTAAGGTTGGACAAAATTTGCCCGATTGACACGGGCTTTGACAAATAGCCGAAGTGTTTTGCAGCAGCTCACACCAATGAATAAAACAGAGGTGGTCCACAAACATTCAAGATTAGCTGAAGTAAGTGTGAGACTAACTTTGCTTTCCATGGTGATGGTGGTGGTGGTGGTACATGCCCCCCCTCAGTAACTCAATATGGATATTTTTGGCTATCATTTTACAAATACTTAAATGATAATTTACTTTTCCCTTGTAGATTTATAGAAATTTCAGATACTTCTTTTTATTCCCTCCTGCTTTTGAAATTGGAAAATAGTTCATGACATCCCAGGTGATGTCTGTAGGGTGTGAGGTGTCCTTTGAGCAAATAAGATGGGAGTTCATGCATTCATCCATTTATGTATGTGGCACACAAATGTTGAGGGCTTGCTCTGTACTTGATACTCTACAAAGGAAGTAGATATGAAACAAACAATGGGCTCTATCACCAAGGAGCTAAAAATCTAGCCAAGGAATCTAATAATTGAATGTGATAAATATTATGACAGGGTGCAGTGGGAGCACATGCAGGAACATTTACCCAGACTTGTGGGCGGCGCTACCTGCATGAGATGATACCTGGGCTGAGTGAACCTTGAGGGAAAAATATAAGAGGCAGGTAAGGAAGGTTATTTATACCAGGGAGGCCAGCATATACAAAGGCTGAGAGATGAGATAGCATGATGACTTTGAATATTACTTCACTGTGGGTGAAGTCAGGTGGGAAAGGAAAAGTTAAAGTGGTGTATAGTGAAGCATTGGTGGTTGGAGTCCCATGAGCCAGGGAAGTGACATGATCACATTTGTGCTTCAGAAAAACCTCTTAAAAGGATATTAGTTCCAATGGTTTCCTTTGTAATCCCATGTTTTTATTGTACTGATTTAAAAACTTTATTCTAAGAAGAGGTTCCTAGATTTCACCAGATTATGAAAAGGGATTCATGGCACAAAAATAGTTAAGAACCCCTCCTTGACTTAGTGGCTCTGTGTTAAATAGGTACATAGAGAAACCAGTTAAGAGTTTCTAGTAAGTGTTCAGCTAGGATGAGCATGACTTTAATCAAGGGAACCAGAAGTAGAATCTGCAGGCAGATTGCAGACCCAGTAAGATCAGAGTTGACATGTTTGTTGATAGATTAGAATTGAATACGAAATAAGGAGGTGAATTAAGGACAACTCTGTGTTTTTAGTGTGGACAACTAGGTAGATAGTGTGTGCCATTGCTTAATAAAATGGCAAATATAAGGGGAGGAAGAGAAGGTTTGGAGGCAATGATAATCATTCAGTTTTGGACATATTTTTTAAAAATTTATTTATTTTTAGAGAGAGGGAAAGGCAGGGAGAAGGCGTGGGAGAGGAACATCAATGTGTGGTTACCTTTTGTGCACCCCCAGCTGGGGACCTGGCCCGAAATCTAGGTGTGGACCCTGACTGAAAATCAAACCAGTGACCCTTTGGTTCACATGCTGACACTCAATCCACTGAACCACACCAGCCAGGGCAGTTTTGGACATATTAAGTTTGAAGTGCATGACAGGAAATTGGAGTGGAGATTTATGGGTCCGGCCCCAGAAGGATATCTGGGTTTGAGTTGCACATGTTGGTGGCATCTTCACACATATGGCTGTTAAAGTCAAGGACTAGATGGTGTTACCCAGAGATGGTGTATTGAAACCAGAGAGAAAGAGAATGAGGACAGGCTCTGAGGCAGCCCGAAGCCTTGTTGTTCATGTGTCTTCTGTATTCATCATTTGTCTTACTGATATGCAAGACGCCAACAAGCTAATCAAGGTTCCAAAGCTATGCTGAGCAATGAGTGGGCATTTACAAAATATTATGAGACAACTGAGAGAAAAATGAAATTAAATGCATGAGTTTGCTCTGCTGGAGAAAGGTGAGTTGAAGCGCTCCAGCATAACTTTGTTAACTAGCTGAAGATATTAATTGGGTTTGGAGACAGGAATTATGTTCCCTGAAATTGAAGGATTCTGCAGTTTTTCTTGGATTATGCATAACAGAGGAATTTGTATGGCTTTCTACTCTAAATGGATTTGTTAGCTTGGGGAGAGAGTAATACTTTGATGAGCAGATATGTTTTTGAAAGTCCAAATAAGATATTAATGTAACTAAGTATTAACATAATAATAAATCACAATACTTTAAAATGATGATATGCAGTTGGCACAAGATTTAAAGTAGACAATTAGATACAACTTCCTCTTTCAATAATGCTTGTTATTAAGTACTACTGGATTTTGAAGCAACTTTCTTGTTTGTCTTGAGTTGTCTATTGCTATAAATCAAGCAGAAAAGTACAGGAGCTTGTTTCTATGCTGACTTTTAAAGCCAATATTCCTTGTGGGTCTTAACTACATCCTATTCAGAGCTTCCTTTTTCTTTGTTAACACAATTGGACAAGAACAAGAGGAAAGGGAGCATAAAGAGGAAAATGTTCTACCTTAATAGCTGAATCACTCATAATCATTTTTTTCCCTCTACATCAAGTGGAAAGTTTCTTTTCCTTTGACATCTCATCATTTTTACTTTTATTGTTGAGGAACTTTTACTCCTGTTTCTTCTCATACGACTTTTTGGCTTTGCCTTTTTGATTATTATTAGTTTCTTTATCAGTCACCTACAATTCGCAAACATTATTCATGTACAAAACTACTTTCTGTCAGGTCTTAGGCTAGATTGCAGAGAACATGCAGAAATAACAGGAATTTCAATACATTTAGTCAGTGTGTGCTCTTAGATCTCCAAAGACTGACCCAGAACAAGCACCAAGTTAGTACAAGGATATCGTCTTTCTGATTGTTCTCAGAGTCACATAATTTGCTCAATCTGGGTATTTGGATTTAATATTCAATTTCAGCCTCCTTTACTTTTTCCAAGACATATAAATCTTATCTCAACTCCACTGGGACAGCTAAATTTGGAGCTGATATCTAGTTTCAAAGATCCTGGTCTCTGTGTAGGCAATTTACTAATTTTCCGTGTGACATCCCGCTTACTGGCTTCAGCCTCCCACTTTGGATATGGATACTGGGTAGAGAGAAACACACCACTGTCCATGGTGCTGACTCCATACCAGTCAATGCTCTCAGATATTTAGAGAGAAAGAATGTCTGTATTGGTACAAAAAATACATCAGAAAACATTATTTCATTCCCCCTCCAAGTTATTGCTTATGACAATAAAAATGAAAGTGAAGAGTTGTTACTCACTGGTCCATTTAAAAAAAAAAAAGCCTCAGTAAGGGAGCTATGATAAAATGGTACTATGTCCATGAGAAAGATCAAAGCTGAAGCATGTGTCCCCCACTTTTTTGTTGTTGCCATTTTTTCTTCTTCTCTTCTTCCTCTTTCTCTTCCTCCTTATTCTCTTCTTGTAGCATTTTGGGATCACTTTGCATATGAAAGTTAGTGTCTGAAGAACAGGGTTCTGAATGCTTAAAGAAATAGAAGATAGTAGTTTTACCTCAGATTGTACGTTACAATCACTTGGAGAACTTTTGAAAATATAGATTCTTTGAGAACCCACACAAAATTAATTTAATTATGTTCTGGGGGTGGGGTCTAGGTATGAGTATAATGGGTTTTTAAAAATGTCTTCACTGGCTGGCGTAGCTCAGTGGATTGAGCACAGGCTGTGAACCAAAGTGTCACAGGTTCGATTCCCAGTCAGGGTACATGCCTGGATTGCAGGCCATGACCCCCAGCAACCACACATTGATGTTTCTCTCTCTCTATCTCCCTCCCTTCCCTCTCTAAAAAATAAATAAATAAAATCCTTAAAAAACTTCTTCAGATGATTCTAGTTTGTAGCCAGATTTAAGAGATACTGAACTCCGGCTTGACTGCCAGTAAGTTCGAATTCATTACTAACTGTGCAGAGTTGTCCATTTCACTTGTATTCATTTTCTGTTTTTTAGGTTCTTCAGCTGGGATCAGATATCCTTCCTCAGTATAAGCAAGAAGCACCAAAGACGCCACCACACATTATTTTACACTATTGTGCTTTTAAAACTACTTGGGATTGGGTGATTTTGATTCTTACCTTCTACACCGCCATTATGGTTCCTTACAATGTTTCCTTCAAAACGAAGCAGAACAACATAGCTTGGTTGGTGCTGGACAGTGTGGTGGACGTTATTTTTCTGGTTGACATTGTTCTAAATTTTCACACAACTTTTGTGGGACCTGGTGGAGAGGTCATTTCGGACCCCAAGCTGATAAGGATGAACTATCTGAAAACTTGGTTTGTGATAGATCTGTTGTCTTGTTTACCTTACGACATCATCAATGCCTTTGAAAATGTGGATGAGGTGAGTTTCTTCTTCTTTTTTGTTTGAGCACTGTGTATCATGGTTTGAGAAAATTAAGATAAAAGTAATTTGTAGGTAATCTAAATATTTTTAGCCACCAGTTAAATGTTATCTGCTTTTCACACTTGATTTCTGGTTAAAAATACTAGTTACTAGGAGAATGTCTGTGGTTATGGTTGGAAGAATTGGAGGCTGTGTTTGGAAGAGGTGGAACAGAAGGAAAGCAGCCACACTGGAGTCAAACAGTTCATAAACTAGATAATTGACTGAAAGATGATTAAGTAGATATATTTACTTTGGAAAACTGTAGCATTTTAAAACTGCATGCATCCATAGAATTTTGCTACCATATATAATAGACATATATGTTAAAAGTGATTGTATTAACATAAAGATAGGAAAACTTTTATGGTAAAGCAATTCTTGAATTTTTGCCTTTTTGGTTCCTTCTTTATAGCTTTTGCTTTAAATTTTAAGTAAATTTGTAGTTAATGATTGTATTAGATGTCTCCTAATGCCTGGTCTGATTGAGGGTTCTGCTAATTCAGTGTTACCTGTGCAATAAGAATACTTAAAAGATGTATGATATCTTAAAAGACAACTTGATCCAGAGCTTCTTAGGCTCTAATTTAGTAGTGGATAATTTCAACTTGCTATACCAAGCTAATAGGATGGAGCCAATAATCTCAACTAACAATATATAAGTGAGGCAATATAGAATATATTATTAAAATGTGTTCATAATGATAATACTACAGACTTATTTTTCCTAAAGATTCTACTCTGTCCTTGTAGACTGTTGAGATGGAAAATTCTCCACTACACTGTTGTTGCTATTATTGTTATTTTATGTGTGTTGGGAGGTAGGTCTAAACTTTTCCTTAGTGAAGTTTTTCCTCATAAATTTTCTACATTCAATCAACTTTAAGTATATTTAAAAAAACCTATTTGCCTGAAAGTTGCATGTAGACATTATATTTGATGCTCTACATGTAATTGTTACTTTAAAATTATGGGAAAAAAGGAATCATAGTAATTTATTTTCTAATTAGAGATTTTACCTACATCAAGCTGTTAAAGGTACATTTATTTCTTTCTTCTTTACCCTCTGGAAAGGGTTGAGAGGAGTTAATTTTGAAAATGCTAATCATGTGATAAGGAGATAATAAGCAGTATTTTCTATAATTTGTACTAAATGGATTAATTCATTAAAATAAATACATTGAGATTTTTTGTTATTTAGAACATAGGCATAAAGATTTTAGTAAAAATAATCAATTCATAGGAAAGAAAGTACATTAAGTGTATTTTATAATAATAAATGCATTTGGTGTAATATATAAATATATCAAAAGATCCTTAGCCTCATTCATATTAAGGAAAATACAAAGAAAAACTGCAAACTGCAGTGAAATACTATTTTGGTTATCACAGTGCTAAGATCAAATCTGTATTAAAACTAGGTTGGTGAGTGCGGTGGCTAAGGAGGTTCTTTTCAGGAAAACCTGCCACATGGAACCTAGTTAGTGTCTTCCTGGTTAGTTGCGCTTTCAAACTCAGCATTCAGTGAGCCATCATACTGCCCATGGGTGGCTTGAAACTGCCCATAGGGGAGATTTACACCCAGAAAGATGCAAATGATATAAACAAAGACTTTTTTTAAAACTTGCCATAGGCCCAATTGTTAATCATTCACCAACATACCACTGAACACAGTTAACCAACAGCAGCTGCATTTTCTGATCTGCTGTGGTTTACACACTGAAGCCATATTTTCCTAAAGCCAAGGATGTCCCCAGTGACTAAATATGGTGGTGATACTATATTTCACCTATTCCTGATCAATGAAGAACTGCCCTGTTGAACAACTTTTGCTCTGGACTCCCCATATACATGTACTGTGGTCTGACGCTCTTCCTACCCAATCCTTCTTTCCCTCCTTACAGATGTCAGAACAGGATTGTGGTCTGAAGGCCCCTCCCTCCTCCCTTTATTCTTCTCAGGCATTTATCTCAGTAAAATTTGTGTATATCTAGCCCTGACTTGGCATCAGTTCTAGGGGACCTGAACTGATAAAGTGATAGTGTGGGCACTCTCATGCATGGCTCAAGGGAGTATAAATTGGTAGGAACTCTGTGAAAAATAATGGGCTTTGGGTCTAACATTTAAGTCTTTGATACATTTTTAATTTATTCTTGTGTGTGGTGGAAGAAGGTGGTCTAGTTTCATTTTACTGCATGTATCTGTCCAATTTTTAACACCACTTATTGAATAAACTTTCTTTAGTCCATTGTATGTACTTGCTTCCTCTGTCAAATATTAATTGAATATAAAGTTGTGGGTTTATTTCTGGGCTCTATATTCTGTTCCATTGATCTATGTGTCTGTTTTTATGTGAGTACCATGCTGTTTTGATCACTACGGCCTTATAGTATAGTTTGATATTAGGTAGCACGATTCCTCCAACTTTGTTCTTCTTTCTCAGGGTTGCTGTTGCTATGTGGAACCTTTTGTGGTTCCATGTAAGTTTTTGAAATATTTGTTCTGGTTTTGCCAAGATATAGAAGCAGCCTGTGTCCATCAGTAGATAAATGTATATAATAAGTATGGGACATTTACACAGTGAATATCAATAGAATACCATTTGGTGTAAAAAAGAAGAAAATCTTACCCTTTGCAACAGTATGGATAGATCTGGAGAACATTATGCTAAGTGAAATAAGCCAGTCAGAGAAAGATAAATATCATATGATTTCACTCATGTGGAATCTAATGAATAAACTGAACTTATAGGGAACATGGGGACAGACTCATAGATGGAGAGCAGGATGACAGCTGGCAGAGGGGAGGTGAGGGGGTAGAGGGATTGAGAAAAAAGGAAAAAGGACTCATGGACATGGACAACATTGTGGTAATTGCTGGTGGGAAGGGGGTATAAGGGGACTAAATGGATATGGAAAAAATACAATAAAGATTAAATCAATAAAAAAGGTTAATAAAGAAAAATAATGGGCAATATCTAGTTGTATAAAAGATGAATCACCAATTCAAAAGAATCTATGCACCCCAATGTTCATAGCAGCATTATTTACAATAGCCAAGTGCTGGAAACAACCTAAGTGCCCATCAGTAAATGAGTGGATCACAAAACTGGTCCATTTACACAATGGAATATTATGCAGCAGAAAGAAAAAAGGAACTCTCAGCCTTTGCAACAGCATGGATGGAACTGAAGGGTATTATGCTAAGTGAAACAAGCCAGGTGGTGAAAGACAAATATCATATGATCTCAGCTATAAGTGGAACCTAATCAACAAAACAAATAAGTGAGTGGAATATAACCAAATAAAGAGCAAACTGACAGTGACTAGAAGGGAGGGGGGATAATGGGGGAAAGAACAGGGTCAAAGAACATGTATAAAGGACCCATGGACAAAGACAGCAGTGGTGGGGAGGATGTTGAGGATTGAAAGTGGGAGGTGGGGGGTGGGTGGGGCAGGGGAGAGTAGTGGGGGGAAAACGGGGACAATGGTAATTGAACACTAATAAAAAATTTTTAAAAAGGTCAGAAACTAAAGTCAGCCACTTCTTTTTTTCCACATTTTTTACTGTTGTTCAAGTACAGTTGTCTCCATTTCCTCCCCATCCCATCATTCCTCTCCACCCCAGCCATCCCCACTTCCCACCCTTGATCCTACTCACCTTTGGATTTGTCCATGCGTCTGTCCTTTATACATGTTCCAGAAAACCCTTCCCCCTTTCCCCGCCATTACCTCCTCCCACTTCCCTTTGGTTACTGTCAGTTTGTTCTTTATTTCTATGTCTCTGGTTCCATTTTGCTTGCTTGTTTTATTGATTAAGTTCCAGTTATAGGTGAGACCATATGGTATTTGTCTTTCACCGCCTGCAGGCAGCTACTTTGAATTGTTTGGAGGATTCTTTTGTTATCTGCTTCCATGTCACCAGACAATAAGATTATGTATCTACCTTTTTGTTTTTCAGTTTTAGGTCTTGTCTTTGACTTCTCACTATGGAGTTTGTGGTTTTAACCTCTCCTTTTTCACCTGCCTTCACTATATGCATGTATTATGTTCATTCTCACAATATGTTTAACTGTTTGGTTCAATAAATAGTAGTGTTTATATCACTATAACTAGAAATGTGGTATTTATAGCTGAATTTCAGCTATAATGCTATGATTACTTCTCCATTTCTGTGCTTTCCATTTTTCTGAGGGTTAATAACTGTCTGGTTTTATCATTTGCTTAGTTTTATGTACTTATGAGCTCAGTTGTCTAAATCTCTCCTTGTTACATTAATGAAAACAATATTCTATTAACATCATTGTCTTTATATCTTCTTTCTGCCCACCCACCTGATTGACAGTTTGACTAGCTACAGTATTCCAGGCTGGAGATAATTTCTCCTCAGGATTTTGAAAGTCGTAATGCCTCTACAGTCTACCTCCTGATAATTCTGTTAAGCAGCTTGAAGCCATTGTGATTTCTGATCCTTTTCATGTGACCTGTTTTCTCTTTCTGAAAATTTGGGGTATCTTCTCTGTCCCATAGCTCTGAAACTTACTCATGATATGCCTTCGTGTGGGTCTGTGTTTATTAGTTTTGCTGGGCAATGACAGGGTTTCCTTTTCAATCTGTATTGAATCAATCATATATTGATTTTTCCCCTGTGTTCTTCACCTTCACACCCCAGCCCTTTTCTCTGCTTTTTCTCTTACTCATTCTTCTTTTATTTGGATATTATGCTTACTGGACATGTCCTCTAACTTCCTTGGGTTTTCCCCTCTTTCCTATTTCCAAATATTTTATTTATTTTTTCCTATGCTTTCCGGAAAGTATCCTCAATATTACTTTCTAACTCTTTTTGTAACCAATAATCTTTCTTTTTCCCCTTAAGGTCTATTGGCTTGATATTACTAAAGCTAAATTCAGTTTGGTATACAAGTATATATTTCTATCCTTTAACTTTTTATTATCCTAGATTATTATACTATAACTATTTATTATAAACAATCTATTGATGCGTGGGTCACCGGCCAGCAGTGATCACGGAACACTGCGGATGGCTTGTTGAAACATGAGAAAAAAACATGCACAGAGACAGACCAGTTTCTGTGGAGAAGTAGGAATGGAACGGCCACCCCCTCTAGGGGGGAGCGTGCTGATTTACCGTCCAAACCGGCTTTTATTGGGTTCATTTTGCATAAGAATTCAGGTAAAGCACGTTACTCATTACAAGGAAGTAAGGATCAAAGATAGGTAACAAGGAACTCTGAGGGTCTATTTTGAGTCAAGGTCAAAGAGCTGTAAGACTCTAAGGAACAAACTAACTTCCCCCTTGGACCCTTCTCATTCAACTGAGAGCATTCTAAACAAAGAAGGTTTCACAGAAATTTACATGCTCTTTCTCAGGCCTGATCACCCAGGGAACCCGCCCTTTCCAGCACAGGGCAGCACCACCCTGTCATTGTTTCAGGCTTAGGTGGAGCAAGGGAAGTAAGGCAGCCAAGAGATTAAGAGATTTTCTTGCAGAGCAAAAGGACTCAGGCTTTGTCAAAGCCAAAGGGTGAGAGTCCATCACCCCCTTTTGCTGTAGCCCCAAAGTTCTTCTTCTGGGGGGCCTCTCATGTGATCGTGCCTGTCTTAGGTCGTTCCCCCCTTGGGGAATCTTACCCGTCATTGGCTAACCGACCAAGCATTGGGGTACAGGCAGGGTGAGGTATGAAGGAGCAGAAATGGTGCTCCAGTCAGGGAGATAAGCTTGTCTCCTTGCTGGCTTACGGTTCCAAGGACATTCCCTTAGTTAGCCTTAGCCTAGGTGGGGGTTACAGCTTCTGATACCAGGCAGGGCAGTTCCCAACAATCTATATAGTTTGAACATTTCTAACTAGTAAGTTTAATCTATATATATTTATTGAGATTAATTACACTTTAACTTACTTATAAAGAATCTTATTTTCCATTTTAAAATGTTTTTTTCATTGCTTTTCTCTCTGTTTGACTTTAGTTTTCTTCTTTTCTTCTGTCTTTTGGGGTGATTGAGGTTTTCTTTAATCTCCTGGGTCTCCCCACTGTATGGAAGTTTCTCTAATTGATTACTCTTAACATGCAGATCAGTGTTTTAGCATCAATATTTGACTTATTATTGTCTTTTCTCTTAAGTAATTTAAGGACCTCTGTTTATCTTCTCATCTTTCAAATTATTGTCTTGTATTTTGGTTCAACATTGTTTTAAACTTTCTCTTTTAATTACTATTTTATTGTCTTATTTAATTTAAGTATTTATTTAGAGTTATTTGCATGTTTATCAGTTTCTTTGCTGAGACTATTTTATGTATTTTTGGCCTTTTCATTTTAGTTCCTGTATATTGCTTCTCTGTTATCTATTATAGAATATCCAACTTTCTGGAACATATTTCTTTCTTTCTTTTTTTTTACAGTCACCTTTAGGGTGAACTCATTTATTTATTTATTATTTTGCATTTTTTTAGATTGTTGTTCAAGTACCATTGTCTCCATTTTTACTGCACCACGCCCCCCTGCCCCACCCATCCTCACCTCCCACCCTCAAACCTACCCCCTTTGGCTTTGTGCATGTGCCCTTTATACATGTTCCTTGATGGACCTTCACTTATATTCCCCCATTATCCCTCTCCCCCCTCCCATCTGGTTACTGCCAGTTTGTTCTTTAATTCAATGTTTCTGGTTATATTTTGCTTGCTTGTTTGTTTTGTTGATTAAGTTCCACTTAAAGGTGAGATCATATGGTGTTTGTCTTTCACCACCTGGCTTATTTCACTTAGCATAATGCTCTCCAGTTCCATCCATGCTGTTGCAAAGGGTAGGAGCTCCCTCTTTCTGCTGCACAGTATTCTATTGTATAAATGTACCACAGTTTTTCTGATCCACTCATTTACTGATGGGCACTTAGGTTGTTTCCAGCGCTTGGCTATTATAAACAATGCTGCTATGAACATTGGGTTGCATAGGTTCTTTTGAATTGGTGTTTCAGGATTCTTAGGGTGTAATCCCAACAGTGGAATTGCCAGGTCAAAAGGCAGTTCCGTTATTAGTTTTTTGAGGAAATTCCATACTGTTTTCCACAGTGGCTGCACCAGTCTGCATTCCCACCAACAGCGTACTAGGTCTGGAACATATTTCTTATAGGAAGCCTTCCTACATTATTCCTAAGCAACTCTTATGAATATCATCATATTTTATCTTTAGATGTATGCACATTAACATATTTAAATTATTTTTCTTTTGTTGCTTTGTTGTGTTCATGAGCACCATACCAGTTGTTGGGTGATCCAGGTCTTATGCCTTCTCTAAGGACACATTTGTTGTGAGCCTTTGGATGGTTACTCTGGCTCGCAGTCATATGTGTAAAAAAGGGAAGGAATGCCTAACTTACTTACATCACAAGGTAGTGATGAAGAATAAATGAGAAAAAGAGACATGAATGAATTTTGCTTGTAGAATTCTTCCTTTTTGAGGGGATATTATTATTATTTAATTTCTCTCCTCAGCTGATTTTAAGCTTGGGGATGGTGCAGAATGTGGTCCATCTCCTTGGTAATCCTTTCTTTACTTAGTGCATATTGGTGATTCACTGACTGAAAGCAATGAAGTATTGGCAAGGTTTTAGGAAATTGTACAATAACATAAAACAAACTAGAACTTAAAAATGAGGAAGTGAGGTAGTGGTGGCTGGGGAATAGGAGAGTATGAGTCTGAAAATCACAGTTTGATCCTTTAACATGATGCAGGTCCAAAATGACTTAGAGGACTTAATAACACTGTCTATTTTTAAGATTGTCTCAGTTGCTGTGCTTTCTGAAGGTAATTTGATTTACTAGGAATTCATGAACTGGATATGTGATTCTTTTTTAAAGAGAACTATGAGGCAGGCAAGACAGAGTCCATTAAAGAAAAGCATTCTGTTTGAAAAGAAGTAATGCAGATTTCCTAGACACCAAAACAGTGTAAACGTTGTCACTCTGAATTCAAGCAACAGGAGCAAGCTCCTTTGTAGTGTGCATTTGAATACAGCTCTGGGACAACCAGAAGCTAGATTTCTGGGAGCCTGGGAAGAGCTGAATTATAGAACATCTGAGAAAGATGGGGAAGGTGCAGATAACACACTGTTTGGTAGCATTAGTGGATTTAGAAAACATTATTCAGGGAATTCAGAGGACAATGAGTGGTGTCTGTAAGTGGCAAACATGACAAGTCAGGTCAGTGCAGAATGACACTGGGAAAAAGATAACTTGGGCATTGTTTCAGGAGGCAAGATGAATAGGTCAGTGACTGTGGAGTGGAAATAGGTAAAGCATTGTTTATTTTCAGAAAAGATTTGGGGAAATAGTTTTCTAAAACTTTTTATGAATTATGCTGGTCAAGTGTCCACCTGCATTACTTCATTACATTGCACATTTTTATTTCTTACTTAGTTATCAAAACAAGAATGGAAATCAAAGAAGCTAATTATCCTCATAGATTTTAGTGATTTCTGTCAGCCTAGATTCTCTGTTGACTCTCAGACCCTCTGCCAAAATAGCATTTTAGAAATTGCTGTTTACTACAGTTTGATTGCCACTTATTTTTCATTAAAGCCAAGAGAGAATTTAAAATAATGTTGGAGTGCTAAAAGTAGGAATTATGTAATATTTCTTTCTTTTTATAGTTTTTCTAGGTTTAATCTTATTAAATTCATAGAAAAACTGCCTAGTCCACCTTGAAATTGATTGATTTTTCTTATCATTGTGTTTGCCCAGTGGATAATAAGCTTCATTTTTAAGGGAACTTTCAGGTTCACTGCAAAATTTAGAGTAAGGTACAGAGACTTCCCATAGAGAGACTGCCCCCACACAGGCATACCTCCTGCCTTATCAACATCCTCCACCAGAGTGATACACTTATTACAAGCAAACCTACACTGACACATCATTATCACCCGAAGTCCATAGTGTACCTTCGGGTTCAATCTTGGTGTTGTACATTCTATAGGTTTTTGACAAATACAAAATGATCATTGTATCTATCACTGTAGCATCATACAGAGTAGTTTCATTGTCCTAAAAATCATGTGGTCTACCTATGTATTCTTTGTTCCCTGAACTTCTAGAACCACCTGATCTTTTTACTGTCTCCATAATTTTGCCTTTTCCAAATGCCATATAGTTCAAATAATGTATTCTGTAGCCTTTTCAGATTGGCATCTTCACTTAGCAATACACATTTAAGTTTCTTCCACAGAAGAAAGAAACTTGGAAACTTTTTCCAAGTTTCTTTCTTGGAAAAAATGGCTACTTGAAAAAATGGCTATTAGCTCATTTTTTAAAGTACTGAATAATGTTTCATTGCCTGGATGTACCACAGTTTGTTTATTCATTACCCGCTGAAGGACATCTTTATTGCTTTAAACCTTTGGTAGCTATGAATACGCTGCTATAAAACATTTGTGTGCAGGTTTTTGTGTGGGCGTAAGTTATCAGTTCATTTGAGTAAATATCAGGAAACACAATTACTGGATCATATGGTAAGAATATAATCACCATAATTGATTTGTGAGAAACTACCAAAGCATCTTTCAAGGTGGCTGTACCATTGTGCATTCCACTAGCAATGAATTAGTGTTTCCAGCATCTGATGTTGTCAGTGTTTTGGATTTTGACCATTGTAATAGGTGTGCAGTGATATCTCACTATTGTTTTAATTTGTAATTCCCTAATAATATATTAAGTTAGACATCTTTTCATGTGCTTATTTGCCATCTGAATATGTCATTTGATTGTGTGTCTATTTAGATCTTTTGCTCATTTTTAATTGGGTTGTTAATTTTCTTATTGTTGAGTTTTAAGAGTTCTTTGTATATTTCGTATAATTGTCTTTTATCAGATATGTATTTTGAAAATATTTTCTCTCAGTTTTGGCCTTATTTTGATTTCCGTGACAGTATCTTTCACAAAGCAGGGTTTATTAATTATGTCTTTCATGAATTGTGCCTTGGTGTTGTATCTGGAAAGTAATCACCATATTTGAGGTCACCTAGAATTTTTCCCATACCATCTTCTAAAAGTGTTGTAGTTTTTTGTTTTAAATTTAGGTTTATGGTTCATATTGACTTTTTTTTTCATGAAGTGTGTAAGGTCTATGACTATACTCATCTTTTTGCATTAGGATGTCTAATTTTTCCAGCACCATTTGTTGGGAAGATTATTTTTGCTTCATTGTCTTACATTTATTCCTCTGTCAAAGATTAGTAACTAAATTTATGTGGGTCTATTTCTGGCCTCTGTATTCTGCTCCACTGATCTATTTGTCCATTCTTTCACCAATACCTTACTGTCTCGATTACTGTCACTTTACAGGAAGTGTTGAAGTCGGGTACTGTCTGTACTCTGTATTGTGTTGGCTATTCTGCACAATCTTTTCCTCTGCACGTAAACTTTAGTTTATTGATATTCACAAAATAACTTGCTAAAATTTTGAACTGACCCCTTTAGACATAAATTGTCTGTTGATACTTTGCACTGAAGAGTCAGTGGGTCTTTGGGAAGTTTCTATAATGAAAATCAAGCCATTTTCCTGGGCATGGAGATGGAGTCCTGGAAAAGTCATGTCATGCTAAGGATAACCGAGGAATGGTGCAAAGCCTTATTAGCATAGACAGTGAGGTATGGTTTTAGTTCTGAGTGTACAAGCTGAGTGTGGGGTTGGACAATTTCAGTTTTAAGACTTTTTAGTTTAGATGGTTTCAGTGTCTGCCATCTGAGCCCTGGTTTCTCACTTCTGAGTTGTGCTCTGGAGGAAAGAGCACAAGGAGCACAGCTCTGTGGACTTCTGCAGAGACTGCCATGAGGTCAAATCCTGTGGAAGGAGATGCCTGATGCTCCTCCACTAATAGACAGTGATCACAGCCCGTATCCTTCTGAGTCCACTGAGAACAAGTACGATTTATAATAGTCTTGTGAGTCTGGATGTTTACTTGGTCAGCATTGTAGACAACAGTGTGGACTTTACAACTAAGTGCCTGGTGTGCATTTTTCAAGAGGATGCTAGTTTTCACTGTGATTATTTGTGTTGAGATCACTGAATCAGTAAAAATCAGCCATTTGCAGTTACATTCACAAAGGATTACACTGGGTTATAAATGGTCGTACTGAAAAGCTTTTGTTTGAGCATGTGCAGATAGTACAGTTGTTTCGGCCATGGTGAATAAAGAGGCCTAGACAACAGGAACTTGCACAACAATTGTTTTGTAATAATTACATATAGACTAACAGATTTTTTTAACCCAGATATGATCCTGCTAGAGTTTTAGAACCAGTTGTATTTCTTGTGTTCAATATTGACATCTAACAATTAAGTTTAATAATAACATATGTTTTTAAAGACAGTGTAAACTTTATTGGCAAAGAAAGTAATCATATTTAAGAAATAAAATCTGCATGTACAGAAGTCTGTCAGTGTATAATATAAAGTTGTATCACTAGGACTGATCATTTCTGCTCTTCATGTATTTTAAACATACATTAAAACTTTAAAAAGTGTACATATAGTTTCAGATAGTGTGCTCTAGGAATAAAAATAATACAGGACAGCCCTGACTGGTGTAGCTCAGTGGGTTGGGTGTCATCCCAGAAACTGAAAGGCCACTGATTCGATTCCCTGTCAGGGCACATGCCTGGGTTGCAGGCCAGGTCCCAGGTTGGAGGTGCGCAAGAGGCCCCCACATCCCTTTTTCTCTCCCTTTCTTTCTCCCTACATCCCCCTCTTTGTAAAAATAAATAAGTAAAATCTTAAAAGATAAGATAATAGAGAATAGGTAATGACTGGGATGATCAGGATTGAGAAATGTGGGAAAACATGTAGTGAGGACTAAATGAAGCTCTTGGATTAGGATTTTCTTTTTAGTTGTAAAGAAAGGAGATTTAAGTCATCTCAAGTGCTGAGAGATTTAAGTGATCTCAAGTGCTGAGGACATTTATATAAGGATGGATAATAAGCTATATACTTAGATTGACTTTTGAAATGTGGTTGTACATTCAAAAATATAAAGGAATGGCCCAAGAAGGACTTATTTCTCTCTCTTTTTTATTGCTGTTCAATTACAGTTATCTCCATCCCCCCCTTACTCTTCCCTGCCCTACCCACCCCCACCTTCCACTTTCTCTGAGTTATTCTTTAAATGCAAAAAAAATGCCTTACATGATTTCATCCATCTATTCACTCACCAAATATCTATTGAGTTACTTGTTTATTCTAAGTATTGGGGATCTAGCAGTGTGAACAAGCACACAAATCATCCCTTATCTTCCTAAAACTGTCAAAGAGAAATTGCAGGGGACACTTGTTAAAAAGAGCAAGGAAGACTTTACTCAAGACTATTGCATTAAGGGAGAGAGATTCAACCTGAAGCTGCTGAGAAAAAAGGCAAAAAGGTTGGCTCACAGTTAGGCCATCTGTGTTCGCTAATTGGTGCTTATCAAAGTTAGGCTTCTACCCTCCTACAGAGACAAACATAGGGGTGCTATTTTTTCATGATTGCATTTCAAAGGGATGGCTCCCAAATCCTTGAGAAAGAACTTCTTAGGTTGTAAAATTGATGAGAGTCTGGGAGAAGATTTATATATCAAAGGAGCAGAGAAAGAATTTGTAATTTAAAGGTTTGTAAGCAAATGCTCTAAGAAAAGGAATGTGAGGAGCCAAAGTCAGGAAAAAGCTTGTCTCAAATGTAGTCAAGCTGACAGGAATGTTAAGACTTTCTTGGTCAGAGTTTTATTTTGGTGGGGAAAACAGATAGTAAACAGACAAGAAAACTTTAAAAAGTATGTATATATAATTTTTAGATAGTGGTATACTCTACAGATAAAATAAAATGGGGCAATAGGGGGTAGATAATGACTGGGATGATTGGCAGTTGAGCCATGTAGGAAAGCATGTATAGACTACATGCAGCTGTTAGGTTAGGAATTTACTTTAGTTGCAAAGAAAAGAGACTCAAGCAACCTCAAGTAATTGGAGATTTAATTTAAGGATGGACTTTTTTTTGGAACATTGGAAAAGACACAATGGGAACTTAGGAAGTAGTATGTGGTCCTGGACTATGGTAGGTCTGGGAGCCTGGGCACAGCCACGTTGTAATATTAGGGAAGTGAGCCTAGAAGTGGATCCTGGGTGGAAGGGCTGGGAAGGGAGGGAAAAGCTTATAGGAATGGGGCTGCTCTTTGACCACCTTGGGCACATGTCTCATAGACATTCTTTGCTATCTTTTTATTATATCCTTAACAATCTCATTGCCACATATTATAAAATGGTTGGGAAAAGGTCACACTTTAGAAAATAACTTTGGAAGATACGAGCATTTACTCTGTCCTATTTTTTCAGAGTGTGCAGGTCTTCACTTGAGTGTTGCGCTATCAATGTGGTTCACTGACTAAATTCCTACCTTTTCTTCTTCTTTATTTCTTCTTGGCTTCCTTCCTGAATCTTTGTAATTTTCACTAACATATAGTCCATCATGGTCATGCCAGCCTTTCTCTAATTTAGTTCTCACTGTCTGCTACATTGTTTCCTCAGCATTGCTTGGATGAATTATTCACACTACAAAACAAGGGTGTAAAAAATAAACCTTTTTAAGGATGGGGATAGGGTAAATGTCTGAAGATGTGACATTTAAGACAAGACTTGCAAGATGAATAGGAATTAACTACACAAAAGGAGTGGTTGGTGGGTTAGGGAGAGTGTTTTAAACATCATGTTTGGAAATGCCCCCAAGTGAGAGAATATAAAATTTTCAAAGAAAGGAAAGAAGTTTTCTATGACTTGAATACAGAGAGCAAAAGACAGAGATGCACAAGGTGAGACTGTAGAGACATTGCAGATTGTGTTAGAGTTTAGATTATTGTACAGGCAGAAACAATTTATTGAAGGATTTAAAGCATCCACCAACCTAGTTTGCTTGTACATGTATCATAATGTTTGAAAATTAATGAAAGCTTTAGGCAATATACCTCCTTTTAGAGTGTGTATTTTGATTGTGTTTTATATTTACCGTGGACCCATTGAATATTAAACAGAAAGTCTTTTCCACAATAAGAAACATAAAAATTTAGTGCATTATGGATATGGTTAAACATCAATGTCTATTCTTTGTGTACCTATGTGCCGATGCCACCATGTTTTGATAAGAATATAAGTTGTACCCTGACTGGTGTGGCTCAGTGGATTGAGTGCTGGCCTGCAAACCAAAGGGTTGTGGGTCTGATTCCCAGTCCAGGGCATGTGCCTGGGTTGCAGGCCAGGTCCCTGGTAGGGGTTGCATGAGAGGCAACCACACATTGATGTTTCCTTCCCTTTCTTTCTCCCTCCCTTCCCCTCTAAAAATAAATAAATAAAATCTTAAAAATAATATAAGTTGGCTAAAACAAGTTATTTAAATTGAGGTCCTCTGCTGAAGCATGTTAGCGAATGCATGGACTAATTAGGATTATTTACTTCCTCATGGATCTTTTGATAGCTTGATTTGGAGAAGTGAATTCTGAATAAGAAGGAGGCAATATAATTTGTTGTCTGGGTTAGAAGTTCAGATAACAATTATGGTTTTCAGTTTTCTTTCAGCCTTTAAATTGTGCTGTTGAAAAGGAAACAGAAATGGACTATGTAGTCATTCATGTATAAAATCTATTTAGCATAAGAACACAATGGTTATGAAATGGAGCTTATTATTATTTTGTGTTTTTTATCCAGTTGCCTAATGGGGTGCTACCTGTGAAGATGAATTAACTATTAATTATTAATTACAACATTAGTGCCAGAGTAGTCAGAAATTATTATGAGAAATTAATGTATTAATTTTTTTTCAATACATATTTGGTGTCTAGTAAATGCCAGGGAATGCTAGAGAGTGTTCAAAGAATGTTCAAAAGAATGAGGGTGATGTGAGTACACAGTCACAAACAGACAAATGTCATGAAGGGAATGTTCTTTGAGGTTATGTAATGAAATGACCTGGCCTAGACTGGTCATTACTAGCTAGCCTAGTAATGTTCTAGGAACATTTCTAGGAAAGGAAAAGTTCTCTGAGAAAGTAATGACTGAGCTGAGGTCTGAAGTATGAATCAAGCTAACTAGGCTAAGGACAGGGGCATTCAAGAGCTATAAACCACTCCATTTAGAAATAATAGCAAGTGCGTAGGCCTTATGTTTGAGGGAGTATGGAAAATTTAAAGAATTGAAAACTGGATGGAGAATGAGCTTAAGAATGTTGAAAGGTGAGATTAGAGTGGTTAGCAGGAGCCAGACCATGCAAGTCTGTGTAAATCAAAATGGATTTTAGAGCAATGTATAGAAACAGAAGCTTAGATACATAAATCAGACTGACAGCTGCCAGAAAGGAGGTGGGGGTATGGGATGAAAGATGGTGAAGGGATTAACCACAGAACATTTACGCAGAACCCATGGGCACAGACAACAATACAGGGATTGGCTTGGGGAAGGTAGAAGGTGAGGCTGGGTGGAGGTACGAAAAGCAAGAAAAAGCAGGAACAACTGTGATAGCATAAACAATAAAAGTAAAATATAAAAAAACAATGGAAAGATATCATATGATTTTAAGCTAGTAGTGGTTTGGAGTTGTAACTTTTATACAGTGTTCAGAACAAATTAGATGGGGTCAAATGACTACCTTGAAGGTTATTAGAAAACTTCTGCAGGTCCAGGAGAGAGATGCTAGTGGCATGGTCTAAGGTGGTAACAGTGCACATGGAGACCAGTGGGTAAATTTGAGACATATTTAGGAGTTAAAATTAATAGGATTTTTAAAATAGATTGAATATGGGGGATGTCAGAGAGATAAGTGACAAAAATACATTGTGGTTTCTGATTTGCTTAACCAAATGCCTACCACTTACATTTATTTACGTATTAGAAGAAGACCAGGGACAAAGTCTAGAATGGGAGAGTGGAAGGGGGAATAGTAACTTTTTTAAATGGGTGAGACATTTAAATGTCTATGGAAAGGATAGTTGTGGGGGGAGGGAGTGGATGGAATTTTGAACAGAGTAGAGAAAGTTTGAAATACAGTGAGTAGATGAACACATAAGATTCGTAAAATTGCTAGGTAGTTGAAAGATGTTTGAGACTGATGATAATGCATTTATAGTGGAACAAGTCTGCCCTATTGTATGTTCAAAATTATGACTTTCTTGAACAGTTTATTAACACAGGCATGAATAAAGCTCATAACTGAGCCAGGATTCAGGTTTTGATGGAGTTGTAATGAAGAGACAGAGATGGTAAGGAATTCAGGGTGTATAGTATTATTGAAATTATGAGGCTTCAAAAGGAGGACAGGGGAGAGTAGAAAGGGTTAGTAGAGGGAGAAAAAGTAGATCTGTTAGTGGACTGGAAGTTCAATGAAGTGTAAATACTATTACATTGGTGAAACTGGACAATTTAGTTTAACAGAGAAAGGGATATGTTCACACAGCAGGATCATTCAATTCAAGACTTCAATTCAAGACTTCACAGCTGGTAAAAGTTTTTAGGACACAACAACTTTCAGATTATGGCCGTGGAAATCTGTGTCTGAGGAGAAGTGGAAAGACTATTGGAGATGAATTGGTAAAGAAATTGTGAGGCAAGATTGTTGAAAGGGTCACCCACATGGGAAATGAAGTTACCTAGGATTATGGCGAGATTTTAGGTGAGGTTAGACTTGAGAGAGATTTAGGAAATATGTGAAATAATGACTTTGAGGTCTCTGTTCTTGTGGAATATTGACTGGCATGAATCTTCCCATGCAGTTTAGTGGACATAAACACATAATGTGCTTTCCCCACATTTGTATCAGATAAGATTTTCCTGTGCCTAACAACTCCAAAATGTTGTGGTTAATAACAACCATCATTTCTTTAACTCATGAGTCTGTGGCTCAACTGGATGGTCCTGCTAACTTGGGCTAGGTTTGGCCTATCTTAACCAAGGTTACGCATACATCTGTGGTAGGCTGCTGCATTGGTTGGTGGTTGTCTGATCTGGGATGGCCCAAATTGATGATGTGGTCTCTCATTATCCAGAAACCTAGTGGGTCTTCATGTGGCAGCTGGACAGGATCCCAAGACCGTGAATGAAAGTGCTCTGTCTCTTGAGGTTTAAGCTTAGAACTGGTACAGTGTCACTTATGCCACATCCTTTTGGCCAAAGCAAGTCATAATGCCGGCCTGTATTCAAGGAGGGGGAAATAGACCTTATCTCCTGATAGAAGAGTTGCAAAGTCACATTGCCGATGGTTGTGGATACAGGAAGGGAAATAACCATGGTCATTTTTTTCTTTTCCAATCTACTGCAACATTTTGTGTGTGAGACTGCAAGATGTAGGTGAAACACCATGCACCTGGCTGTTACAAGTCTGTCTACCTGCACTATCACCCCCACTTAATTGTCATGTATCCTTGGACAAAAAAGTTCTTTGATCATAGCTTTACTGATTATAAAGCAAGAAGGGAAGAAGATAGGAAAGAACATTAGCTGAGTTCATTAGTGATAATCAAATGAGAGAATTGATTTATATTTAAATGGCTTTATCATGGAAAGATACTATCTTATGCTGATAACACCCTGTATCTCTTTAATGTGGGAATCCAGAAAAGTGACTTGGAAAATTAATAACACAGAGAGTCTTCTGGTTATTGTTCCATGAACTTGTCCAGAAAGGTGGAAGGCTGATGACTGAAAGTTCTCCATTAAACCTGCTATGTTCTGTTATGCATTTGATGCATTTGTTATTCTCTTCTATCAGGAGAAATGCAGGGACTTGTGTGTTTAGAGCTTAGAGGTGGGGAAAGAGGCAGAAAGCCACTGGAGGGCAGAGGAGGTTGCAGAGGACTGGGAAGTGTGAGGTGAAATGAAGCAGAAAATGAATGAGCAGATAAAACTGGAGGAAAATACAGATTCAAGAAGTTGTTATGAAAAGGTGATAGTGTAGAAGGAGGGCATTTTTTGAGGATGGCCTATAAGTATCAAGTATTACTGTATGGGTGAAGTAAAAATTTCCAGCAAGCCAAAATGTCCACAATAGATGAGTGGATGAAACAGCCATAGTACATTTACTCAATGGAATACTACTCTGCTGTGAAAAAGAAGAAAATTTTACCCTTTGAGACAGCATGCATGGACCTGGAGAACATTATGCTAAGTGAAATTAGCCAGTTAGAGGAAGAGAAGTACCATATGATTTCACTCATATGTGGAATCTAATGAACAAACTGAACTAACAAGCAAAATAGAAGCAGACTCATAGAGAGCAGGCTGAGAGCTCTGGTGGGTGGAATGCTAGGGGATGAAGAGGTTGAGCAAAAGAAAAAAAAAGAGAACTCATGGACATGGACAACAGTGTGGTGATAGCGGGGGTGCAGGTGAGTGGAGCTGGAATAGGATATGGGGGGATAAATTGTAATATAAAAAAAAAATTCCCAGCAAGGAGAATACAATTAGTGATCCAATATAAAGGATATGAGGTTGAGTCATAAAATAAGAAAAATCTATTATACTTACAATATTGAATATAATTCCCCCCAAAATCATATGATTTGAAAGAAATTTTAAGTCTGAATTATGTGTTGTTGTGAAATGTTAACCTAACAACACAGCAGCAACTATTGAATTTTCTACAACATTATTTTTGATGTTTAAACACAGCATACTTGAAGAAAATTACACCAGTCTTAATGTGGAGATCAAAGAATCTTCACTAAGTGAAGACACCTAGTAATTACTAGCCATATTAAGAAACTGATTATTGCCAGAGCCCCCACTCTCCCTTCGTAGTCACCACCCCCCTCTCAACAAAGGGAGCTGCTATCTTGACTTCTAATTCCATAGAGGAGTTCCACCTGTTAAGCTTTTTACAAATGAAATTATACAGTATTTACTTCAGTGTCTGGCCTGTTTTGTTCAACATAATGCTTTTTAGATTCGTTCTTGTTATTGAATATAGTTCTAGTCTGTTCATGTTTATTTTTGGGTAGTGTTCCACTGAGTGAATGTGAGATAACTTATTTCTCCATTATACTAAAGATGGATATTTGGATTATTTCAAGTTTTAACTTATTTCATCACATTTTAAAACCAAGTCATTTTACTTTGAGTTTTTGTTATAATGATTGAATTAAATTCTTTTTGATACAAAACAATGGAGAATGAGATAATTTTAAAAAACCTTCCAAATAATGCTTAGTTATTTGTGTATTATGTGAACATAATACACAAATTTGTATATTTGTATTCAAACACTGCTACTCAAAATGAAACTTTGGGGTTATCTTTGGGAGCAAAAAGGAGTTAGGTTTGATCAGAGCACTGTGGCTATGCAGAGACATAGTGGGAAATGACCTTGCAGTATAGTCAGAGATGTGACTGAGGACCCTGAAGGCCTGCAGAAAATGTTGTGTTTAATCCAGTGTCTGTGATGAGCCCCAGAGGTTATGCTGTGTGCTGTCTTTTGGGGAGATTAATCTTACAGTGATTATTGGGGATATGGACAGGAAGAGTGTATGGCAGTTGTCATGTTGTAAGAATTGTCATGGGGAATGCACCAAGAATCTGGGAAACTAGCTCTGAGTGATGCTTCCATTCTTTCCTAGCTGTATGGCTTTGGGCATGCTATTTGACCTGTCTGAGCCTCAGTGTCCTCATATGAACAGCAGGGATAAAAATTCTGCTATTGTGAGAATGAACTGAGTTGGTTCACGTAAGAAATTACAGACTATATAGAGTTCTAGGGCCTCCACAGTCTGACCCCTATTGTGCCTGGGTCAGGGTAAGAGGGTGCTAGTATTTAATATCCTTTATTCAGTCATGTAGAGAATGTCCATGTTGAAGCCAATATTATAGGTACTCATGTGCTTAGTTACATTTAACGTTATGCTCTAGGTACAGTGAGTTCCAGAGTGTGATCAGGGAGTGAAGTGGTGAGGAGCAAGGGGCCCGAAGCCAGACTGCTCATATTCGAATCTTGGCTCCTCCTTTTACTACCTGCATAAACTAAGTCAAATTAAATTCTTATCCTTTCTGAGCTATGTTTTAATGCCACATAGAATAGTTTTGGAAATTAAAATTTTAAACACATACAAAGCTCTTAGAATAGTACCTGGCATGTAGTAATTATTCAGCATTATTATCATCTTTTCTGTATTCCAAGTAGCAATGAAGAATCCTATTTTCTGGTTGGTTTACTATGTGGAAGTATATGGTACAGGCTTGTTGAAAACTTTGTTGCATCCTTCTGTGATTCTACCCCAGTTTCCTTTTTGCCATTTTTTCACACACTACCGAATAGGGCATACTTTTAGTTCTTTTTGAAAATATTTTATTTATTTAATTTTTTTTTAGAGAGAGAAGAAGGGAAGGAGAAAGAGAGGGAGAGAAACATCAATGTGTGGTTGCTTTTTGCATGCCCCCAACTGGGGACCTGGCCTGCAACCGAGGCATGTGCCCTGACTGGGAATTGAACCTTGGACCCTTTGCTTTGCAGTCTCGAGCTCAATCCACTGAGCTATACCAGCTAGGGCTAGTTCTTTCTTTCTTTCTTTCTTTCTTTCTTTCTTTCTTTCTTTCTTTCTTTCTTTCTTTCTTTCTTTCTTTCTTTCTTTCTTTCTTTCAGCAGTCCTCTTCTGAACATAGTTTACATGTTGCCTATAGCTGTGGTATGGTCAGTGGAGAAATTACAGAGAATTTCTCTTTCATACTTGCTGCCATATCTCTACTCATGCAACTCAAAGTAACATAGACTGTTTTGTTATCTATATTTTACTGTTAAATCACATTGCGTTTATTACTAATTAAAATCCCCCAAATTCATTTCAGCCACATTTGCTTGTGTTGCAATTTTTTCCTCTTCATTTGTTAAATATATTGATAGTTTAACATATTACCATACATCAAACTTTCTAATGGACACTAGATATGTTCTTCAGTGGTTTAGAATTTTCTGGGATGCCATGCCTACAGAGAGACTTGTCATAATGGGTTATGGTGATAACTGGTACAATAGAGATGTGCAAATGTGTCTGATAACACAAAGGAAGGACACCCCACTCTCAGGGTCGGAGAGAGGGGATGAGGGAATGTCAGTGAAGATGGTCCAGGTAGGGGGAGTGGGAGAAGTCAGAGAAATTTACTGGAGGAGAGAATGTTTGTCATAAACTGTAAGACCTTAGTCACCAAGAGTGTGTGAGGCACAAACCCTTTCAGAAGAGGGAACAGCTTGTAATGTGACGTGAAGCAGAATGGACACTTTAGGGACTATGCATTGCTGAGTGCTGAAAGCACAAGAAGCAGTTGTGGGAGAGATGCTGATTAGGCAGGCAGGTACCAGGTTCTGAATGGCTTTCCATGTCCTAGTAGACAGTTAATACTTAATCCTGTAGCATTAAAAATTTTAGGTTAGGGAAGGACAGGATTAGATTGACATGATTTTAAAAACCACCAGGTGGTCGCTTGTATAGGGTGATGCATGAGTTACAGGGAGTGAGAACAGAGGTAGGGTTACCAATGGTGAGGCTATTCCTTGTCCTACAAGGAAGGAAAAACATGAAGTTCTGACTAAAGCATGACCTTGGAAATGGGAAAGAAGGGACCTTTTTGAGAGATTTAAAAAGTAGATATGTACTGGGCACTTGGGCAATTAGAATAGTAAGATCCTCAGGACTTGGTCAGCAGCTCTGTATGTGGTGGGGAAGGGAGGAGCTGAGCCTCAGTCCCAGGTCGGAGGGACTGGGTAGATCATGCTGTCATTCACAAGAGTGGGAGACAGAGAATTGACTCAGGAGCAGAGAAGGATTCCCCTTGGGACTTACCCACAGGACATAGAAAGGGAATGCATAGAAGACATTTGGCTTCTGTGTCAGGAACACATTGGAGAGTTTTGTGCTAAGAAGTGGATCTGTGAATCATCCTCCCATAGAAGTCGGCTGAAACAACTGACTAAATCAACCAGGAAAGGGCTCAGGGGATCCTGAAGAGAATCCTCACACATAATGGAGGCATGGAAAAGGGCTGCCCTAGAAAATGATTTTGAAAAAAATGTCAGTTGGGGAGTTGGCTAAAACCAAGGAGAAAGTGGTAGCATCGAACCTGTCAGAGAGTTTACAAAATATTTTGTGATATTGAAGTGGTATTGGACACGGCTGTAGAATATGTGCTTTTTTCTGAAGTGGAGTCCAGAGCAGGTGCCCCTCAGGGTGAACTGCCTCCTTTAGGAGAATGCTGCCTGCACCAGAGATGAGAGAGTGTCCGTCTCTCACTCACTGAGGCCTCGTTCCAATAGACCCTCATTCTTCACATTCCAGTTGAGAGTTGGGAGTGTTTTTTAGTTTGAATGGATAAAGATTCTCCTGTTTTTCTTTTTCTTTCTTTTATAGATGACAATTCAGGTAGAAATGACTTGTCTTTGTAGTGTTTAAACAGGTGTATAACAGGTGTAAATAGTTCCTTTAAAATTTTTTGTTAACTGAAGAACAACATCTATAGCAACACTGTTTTTATTTTAACCCTGAGTTTTTCATGCACTTTGACTGTGAATTTCTTTTTCTTTTTCTTTTTTTATTGTTGTTTAGATACAGTTGTTTACCACTCCCCCCACCCCACCTATCCCCACCTCCCACCCTCAATCCTACCCCCCTTTGGCTTTGTCCATGTGTCCTTTATACATGTTCTTTGAGAACCCTTCCCCTTTATACCCTGTTACCCCCCTGCCCTTTCCCCTCTGGTTACAGTCTGCTCATTATTTCAATGTCCCTGGTTCTATTTTGCTAGCTTATTTGTCTTGTTGATTAGGTTCCACTTACAGGTGAGATTATATGGTATTTGTCTTTCACTGCCTGGCTTAATGCTCTCCAGTTCCATCCATGCTGTCTCGAACGGTAGGAGCTCCTTCCTTCTTTCTGTTGCATAGTATTCCTTTGTGTAAATGTACCACAGTTTTTTGATCCAGACCGTGGGTTTCTTTAGAGCAGAAGCAAAGCATATTTATTTTAATGTCCCCAGGACCCAACTCAGAATCTTGGCTTATAGAGGTTCTCAACAAATGCTTAGTTTTGTCCTATTTGTTTAAACTTTATTTTTATTGTTTCCAAGATTCCAGATGTCCTCATTCTCTACCCTCCCTTTGCCCACGTCCATCCAGTCCTCACCCCCAATTCCCTCAGGCCATCACCACACTGTCGTCTGTGTCTGTGGGTTATGCCTGTGTGTTCTTTGGCTAATCCCTTCACTTTCTTTCATCCATTCTCTCCTCCCCATTGACAGCTGTCAGTCTGCTCCATGTATGTGTTCCTCTGTGTCTATCCTGTTCATGGGTGTATTTTGTTCATTAGAGTCCACATATAAGTGAGATGGTTACATAGTTTCATTTTCTAGGGCTTTCATGTTCCTTTGAATCTTCTTACCTCTCAACATCTCATGTCATTGAATTGTGCTAATTCATCTTTGAATTTTGTTAAGGCTACTCTTTTGATCTACCTAAAATTCAGTATCCTTTTTTCTTCCCAAGTGTTCAAGTGAAATGAGAATTTATTTTAAGGCTTCATTTATGCCACAGCATTTGTGACTGGGAATTGAAACAGAGCCAGGCTTAAGGACATCAAGGTTGGAACGAAAAACTGTCAGGATGCTTCTACTCTTTCACTTCCATAAGGTCTCCTATTTCTACTTCTCTTTGCTTTTTTCACTCTCTTTCAAGTTTTTATTTTGAAAAATTTCAATTTTATGGAAAATAGTATAACCAAATGTATTTTTAACCTTTTTACCTTAACTGTGAAGAATTTTATGATGCTATAACTTAGAGTCTCATTAATGTCATCCTGGTGCATCACACTAACCAGTTCCTCTGTGTTGGTTAGAATTGAGCTCAGAGTAAGTTAGGTTAGATTCCTGTGTCCCTTCTGGGAGACAGAATTAGTACTAAGGATGTCATGAGACCTGGAGGTAATGATCAGATGAGAGGCTTACTCAGTCACTGCTTTCTCTTCCCTCCTTGTATCAGGGATGCATTTATCCTGTCTTCCCAGGTGGCTTATTACATGCTTCCAAAAAGTAGCTATGGGACCTTCATTGACTGGAGAAAGCCTATGCTCTATTTCCATCTGTATAATGCTGCTTTTGGAATTTTAAGCTTCTCAACAAAATATGATTTAGTTTGCTGCTCTTCCCTTTTTGATATTCTTTTCTGTGACTGTTGCTAGAGGATGATCAGCTTTGGTAGGTTGTGTACCCATTCAAAGTTTGTCTCTTCATTTTCTCAAAGTTTGTGCTTATCTCGACTGCGACAGCCAGTATGGCAGCCAAACAATGGTATTTGCTGGTTCTTCCCATATGCACAGAAATGTTTTCTGTTTGCTTGCCTGTAAGATTGGGATTCCTTCTTCAGACATTTTCTGTTTGTAGCTATTATAAATTAAGAAAAAATAAATATTTAGAGAAAAAGCTTTATAGGAGAAGAACTAGAAGGCCTGAACCCATCACCCTATTTCTATTATATATTTCATAAGCAGTTCTCCCCTTTGTTTTTTCTCTGTGCTATTTATACTGCACTTACGAAAATAAATTGGGCCTTTCTTAGCTAATGAAATGCTTTGTGTAAGAACTCACAAATAGCTTATTTCTGAGTGGGAAGGAATCTGCATTCAAAAAATGTTTCTTTATAATTTCAGCTTTTTGACTTTGTTGACAAAGTCAGAACTGTATTATGATTATGTTGTTAGTATATAGGTGGGTGATGATCAAGTTCATGAAGGTGAGCCATTGTACCGTTTTCCTTTCTGACACTGTGCCATTTCTTTTCTTTTATTCAGGGAATCAGCAGTCTCTTCAGTTCTTTAAAAGTGGTGCGTCTCTTGCGATTGGGCCGTGTTGCTAGGAAATTGGACCATTACCTAGAGTATGGAGCAGCGGTCCTTGTGCTCCTGGTGTGTGTGTTTGGACTAGTTGCCCACTGGCTGGCCTGCATATGGTACAGCATTGGGGACTACGAGGTGATCAATGAAGTCACGAACAACATCCAAAAAGGCAGTTGGCTTTACCAGCTGGCCTCGAGCATTGGGACTCCGTATCGATACAACACCAGTACGGGGATATGGGAAGGAGGACCCAGCAAGGATTCACTGTACGTGTCCTCTCTCTACTTTACCATGACAAGCCTTACAACCATAGGATTTGGAAACATAGCTCCTACCACTGATGTGGAGAAGATGTTTTCGGTGGCCATGATGATGGTTGGCTGTAAGTATCTTGCTTTTAAATTTTTTATTTACTTTTTTTTTTACAAGTGATTGTTGTTGGCAGTTTTCCATGCTCCAATCTCTGGCAGGATTAAAATGAATGCTACTTAGTTTTCAAAAGGTGTTTAATCCATATAATTTTCATTGGTTTTTATTTTATTCAACTTTAGAAAGTGAAAAATGCAAAATAATATTTTATTTTTTGGAGTATGTTAACACACTTAAAATAGTGTGGATAGACTGATACAAGCATCCAAATGGAAACTGTGATTCAATTCCGTTCACAATGTTGTACCTGGCAGAGCTCTTTCCCAGGGAGACCAGCATCTAGACGGGCAGCATCTGGCACATTCCATAGGTTTTGCTGGCAATGCATTCAATTCCAGAAAAGCAGACAGGATCTGTTGTGAGACACGTAGATTAGAAAATATTTTACAAAATAAAAGAATTATTGAATTAAAGTTCATTTCAGGATATGGTTTTATGCAGGTTTTACAATTAAGACCAGTAAAAAAAGGTTTATAAATCTAATTTCCATTACAAACACTCTAAGTTGGATAGATGCTTGTTTGAGATAATGTAAGGATTAGTAAATATAAACCTATTCAGCAATGACAAGAGTTTCTAGGATTTAGCATGGGTACCTGGGTACTAAATGCCTTGAGGGCATTCTTAGGAGTAGAATGCTCTCTAATGGAGCTAAAGGCCATGTGTTCCACACTCAGAGAGACTGGGTGTTGTAAGAAGGCCAAAACACTAAAGAAATGTATACCAAAGAAGTTGTTGTAAAATAAGATCTTAGGGAGTAGTCACCACTATTCAGACCTTCAAGTTGACTTAGATGATTTATCTAAACCTAGTTTTGATACCTAAAATAACCTTAATATTATTGTATTGGAATTTTGATTAGTGTTATTAGACACTGTTAAGCCTTTAGATCACAGTCATTGGTTTTGGTCTAAGCCATCCTTTTTAAGTTTTCATGTTGCAGAGGTTTACTGGCCAATGAAGGGTCAATGTCTTGGGTGTAAGCAAAGTAGTTTTCAGAGTTGAGAATGTCTGAGAGCTATTGGAGCACCTATGTTAATAGTTGTTCAGTTTCTGCCCCTCTACCTCCTTTGTATGGGTATGGAAACAAGAACTCACAGGTTCTATTTACTGGTTAACGTTAACAGTTAGAGGGAGAGAAAGGATTCCAAGTGTTGTTTGCTCCAGAGGCTTTTAGGAGCAAAAATTACATCAGGAGACACTGTTGCCTACATATCACAATGGTAAGATGTATTGGGAAAAAGGTCCTTTATAAATTCAGAAGACAATGTTTTTTAAGATGTATTTATTGCTTTACTACTTTTAATATTTATGTAATGCATTTTGCCTTAGAACAAAGTTAGATTTTTAAAAATGTATTTCAAGTAATTATAGATTCACTGGAACTTGCAAAGATAGTGCAGAGAGGGCTTTTGTGTTCTTCACATTGTTATCTCTAATAGTTACGTCTTATCACACTCCAGTACAAGACCTACACTAACTTTGGTACAACAGGTATAGTTTGTTGGTGTTCTATCACATGGGTGGATTCCTGTAACTACCACTGAAATCAAGGTACAGAATAGTTCCATTCCCACAAAGATTGTTGTTGTAAAATAAGATCTTAGTAATCCCTAATGTTACCAGATCTATAGTCACACCTAATCATCCCTCCCCAGGCACCTGAATCCCTGCCACCTATTGATCTGCTCTTCATTTCTATAATTTTTTGATTTTGGGAATGTTATATAAATGGAATCATACAAAATGTGCCCTTTTGAAATTGGCTTTTCCCATCCAGAATAATCCCCTTGAGATCTAAGTAGTTGAGTACATCAACAGTGTGTTCCTTTTTATTTCTGAGTAGTGTTTCATGGTTCGGATCTGTTTGCCATTGTCTGACCATTCATCTATTGAGGGGCATTTTGGTTGTTTCTAGTTTTGGGCTAATACAAATATAGCTGCCCTGAACTTTCACGTATGGTTATCTGTTTGGACATGAGTTCTCAGTTGTCTGGGGTAAATGCCCTGGCATGTGGTTGCTGGGACATATGCTAAGTAAGTGTATATTGAGTGTTTCTTTTAGGAAGTTAGCCAACTATCTTGCAGAGTGGATATACCAGCATAGCTACATTTTTCACAAGGGAGTAAAAGGAAAACAAAATGTATTGTATGTAGAGTTGAAG
The DNA here is from genome assembly GCF_004126475.2 of Phyllostomus discolor. NCBI lineage: Eukaryota > Metazoa > Chordata > Mammalia > Chiroptera > Phyllostomidae > Phyllostomus > Phyllostomus discolor. The sequence goes on along the minus strand of NC_040903.2, from coordinate 187,994,123 downwards.
GGCACCATTATTCATTTTGTTTTTCAAGCCCCAAACCTGGAACTCATCCTAGATGTTTTCCTCATGTGTTTTATCTGTTTGTAACATGCTCTGTTGGCTTTGCCCTCTTTATGCTTCATAACTTAACACCCAAAAGCAAGTCACCACCAACACTGGCCTGGAAGTTTGCCATAATTTCCTACATGTTCCTTTTGTTTCTACTCTTGTCCCACAATCTCTACTCAAAGTGTCCCTTTTAAAGTAAGTGACAAACTATAGAAATGATCCCTGAAAGTATAGTCTAAAATAATTTAAAATAAAAGAATACTTTCAAGAAAAAAAAAGTGAGATCACACCTTTCTTTTGCCCAAAGCCCTTCAATGTTTTCCAGTGAACATTAAATAAAATTCAGATTCCCTATCCCTTTTATCAAAGCCTTAATGGTCTGAAACTTGCCTGCCTCACCCTCTTCACTTTCTACCGTTTCCACCCTTGTTTATTCTACTCCATCCATTTGAGCCATTGTACGGGCTCTCTACACATCAAGCCGAGTCCTGTCTCAGGGTCTTTGTTTTTGTCTACTCCATTGCTTATAACACCCCTCCTCTGTGTTGTGTCCTGACTTCACACAGACTCACACTCAAATTTCCTCTTCAGAAATTCCTCACAGTGCTACACTACTATTAAAAAAGCCACCCCAGTGCCAACTACTCTTGTTCTCTGCTCTTGAAACTTTTTTCTTCTTCCTTGTACCTACTAAGACCTGAAACCATGTTGACTCTGTATTTCTTTTCCATCAGTATGTAAGCTCTGTGACAGTAGCGCTTATGCTTGCCTTTATTTTGCTTTTGTAGATCCAATTTAATAATTTTCAACACCATGCTTAATCTAAATTTGTTGTATAAATGAATGAAGTTGCAGATGTCCATGATGGTCATAGTGAAGTTCTCCTGTTCTTAGATCCACTCCAGTTAGGTTTCTGATGAAGATACATGGCAGAAAAATTCAGTCTTTGAATTTTGGCCCCAATTCCTTTGTGAAAGCCCTGGTGAGCTCATCTGTGTTGTCTGCCTTTGGAAGTGTAGTGGCCCCTTTAGCTGGATTGCTGCAACCCTAAGCCTCTCCCTAGGCCTGGTGATAAGTTTTAAGAGGCTAGTCAGTAGAAGCACCAACAACTTTCATCAGTTTTTACCATCTGCCTGCTGAATCTACCTACACTGAAAATTTTCACATAGATTCAGTTGAGTTTTCAAAATTTCATTTGATTCACAATTGATCCTATTCCCTCTCAACTTCATATTGTGCATAAACCTTTCTTTCTTCTCTTTTCCTTTCCTGCAGTTTTGTCTTGATTTCATGATGAAGCCCTGGTCCAAAAGTTGGTCCTTTTTTTTTTTGTGAGTTTTTGCTACTTTCTTGCAACATCTGAGAAGTTGTCTTTTATTTATAAACCAGTTTCTGGTATCTTTGGCCTATTGATTTAGATTTTCTTTTTATGTCTCTGAATAAACTTCAGTCTCTATAGCCAGAATGTTCCTAAGAGATGCCTTTTAATTTCCTTCTTGGATATGGGTCATTAGTAATTTCATGACATGTCTTTTCAACAACCTAAGAAGATAATAGAAAACTCTTAGGACTCATGAATTGTTACAGTGACTTTCCACAATTCTGAAATTTATTTGACACACATGTATAAAATACCAGACAAAGGTGGCTGTTACAGATGTTTGCGATCTTAGTGTAATTTCTTCCCTACAATAACACTAAGGAAACAAACCAACCCCCAGTGTTCCATAACCAGTGTGTGTGTCAGCAGCCATAGACATAGCCAGGGATTTAGTGGTAGTGGTAGTGGTGTGTGTGTGTTTGTGAGAAAGAGAGAGAGAAAGAGAGATGGGGAAGGAAGGAAAGTGAAGAAGGAGGCAAGAGAGAAAAGGTGATGTTTTCAGTTGTGCTAAGGTTCTAGTCAATCCATGCTGGCTGTTTGAGAAGCACCCTTGTAACCTTATAATGTAGTGACTGAGAGAAATGTTTTATCAAAAGATTGTTGGAGATACAATATTCTGTTTAAAAACATAATCACTACTTATAAATGATAGCCTCTTTTTCTGAAGAAGGACATCTAAAGTTTTCATGCCTTCCAGCAACAAGAAGGTTTCCGTAGCAGCACTTACAGTTCCTAGGTCCTTTCTGACAAATCTTCAAGTAGAATTTATGACTGTGGGCTCCCTTCAATTCTGCTCACCTTGTGTTTCCTTTAGATCCCTCCTGTATCAGCAGGATCCCAGGATATTCCCCTTACCTGTCACCTAGAAATTTCATAGACCAAAACTTTCATGCTTACATCTGCTCCGGGTGGAGAATCCTCCTGCTCAGATTTTAGAACCGGAAGGTTGTTTGGATCTTCTCAATATATGTCTCCATATATTCCTTTTTTTAAAAAGATTTTATTTATTTATTTTTAGAGAGAGGGGAAGGGAGAGAGAAAGAGAGGGAAAGAAACATCAATGTGTGATTGCCTCTCACATGGCCCCCACTGGGGACCTAACCTGCAACCCAGGCACGTGCCCTGACTGGGAAATGAACCGGTGATGCTTTGGTTCACAGCCCGCACTCAATCCACTGAGCTACACCAGCCAGGGCTGCATATTCTTTATATTAAATTTGTCTCTTTTTTTTTTCAGTCTTAGCATGCTCTGTGCCTTGGGTGACCTGCACATCTCTGACAGCAGCCATTGCCTCTCAGGAGAGTCAGCTCCCCCTCCCCATTTCTCTGTATTGTCCATTCACGAATGAACCTGACTACTGTGCTGACGTCCATGAAATTCACAACCAAAGGGCTATTGTGAAAGAGGATATTTTTGTAGTTTAGCTCTGCAGCAGTTGTGGAAAATAACATTTTTTTTAAGATCAAGATGTGGGTAATCTCTTTGCTAATTTGCTCAGAAATACTTAACGATGCCTTTCTGAAATGTTTTTTAATCCATTTTGTTTATATAATCTTATTATTGAGCCCTAATAATTTTCTTTTTTCTAAAGATTAGCAGGCTGACTAATTTTGCTTCTATTCAGAAAGCACCTTTTGCACGGATGGTTTGTTTTGGTGGCTATAAAAGAAAGGAATATGAGCATGGAATTTTTTTGATATGGTTATCCTTGTCTCTTCCTGTAGTTTATGAATCCTCTTCTAAAGATTTACCAAGAAAATAATCCCCTCTTCATTACTAAATAATGACATAAATTGTATTTTAGTTTAATCCAACCATTATAAAAAATTATATTTTTGTATCTTTCAGTGCAATTTTATAAAAAAGAAACATAAAATAAAAACCGAAGTTATGAATAACTTTTGGCCATAGTAATTTGTGTTCAACCATCAATTTCTCTCTCTCCAATATATATAAAATTCCCCCCTTTATATATATACATTTCTCTCTCTATAGTTTATTTGCTTTATTTTATTTTAAAGAACTATTAAGTAAATTAGTAAACATGTAGACAGCATATTTCAAAGGACTTTAAGATTGGACTTTGTATATTTACAGGGTGGGGCAAAAGCAGGTTTACAGATTTTTGTATGATATATAATATAGTAATTAATAAATAATAATACAAGAATAAACTCTGTTTTGTGTACTCATGACTGTAAACCTACTTTTGCCTTATGCTGTGTTTTATTTACACTAATTTTTACTCTTTCCATTGTTGCCTGCTTTGTTGTTAAATTCAGGCAGCCTAGCATGTGATATTCGATCGTCCAAACCTGTCCTGCTGGGTTGCCATGCGAACTAAGTCTTTAAAAGTAAAACGAAGCAAAACTAAAAACTATAAATAGGAAAATTGTCAAAGTTTAATCGGTAGACAGGAAACCTAGTCACAATAATGCTGATCTGCAGCTTTCAAATTGGATGTAATTGATGATAGCTTAGACAGCGGGAGAACTTTCTGTAATTGGTACAGTTTCTAATGCAGAAGGCAAATGGTTTAGTACATTTAGAAATATAGCAGGACCATCTGCTAGTGGGATGGGTATGAAGGGAAATTTGGATCTCCATGTGGGTGGTTACGTTCTGCCAGGGAGCGCTTGGTTACACACTGGTCACTCAGCATCACACCAAGGAGGCTGCCACGCCTTATGGTCTCCAGTTGATGAGCTCATTTAGCATCCTCTGTGAGGTTCAGATGGAAGCCAAGCTGAGATTATGGCCATTTCCCTTATTCCTCTCCCTAGGAAAAGGAAATAACAAGAAGATGGTGAGACCCAGAGGCTGGGGGAATGTAGAATAAGTTGAGAACAAAGGCCTGTATAACTTTGTCTTTGAATCTCTCTGAAGAAGGTTTTATTTTTTTTCAATGGTAAAATGTAGGAGTTGAAATAAACAGCTTTTTAAAAAAGATTTCATTAATTTATTTTTTAGAAAGAAGGGAAGGGAGGGAGAAAGAGAGGAAGAGAAACATTTATTGCCTCTCACATACACCCTGACCAGGAGTGGAACCGGCGAACTTTGGCTTTGCAGGACAATGCCCAACCAACTGAACCGCACCGGTCAGGGTGAAATAAATGACTTTTAAGGCCCCTTTCAGTGCTAACATTCTGTACATCTAAGATTCCGTTAGTGAACTTACACCACTGTCCATAGAATTGGGCTGGTGCTATTGGAGATGATATGGAAAAGAGAGAGGTGTCACTTAAAGGTTCTAGGCTTTTCCTGTGCATTGCATACCTTGTTTTATGGAGAGTGAGGCATGTCTTATATGGAAGATGTTCAGTAAAGAGTTAAGAGGGGAGACTCTTGGGATATTATAGAGGAGAAATATGCTTTTGGGGGAAAAAGTATTTTTCCATATTGAAATTAGGCAGCTAGGAACACTGAAAGCCATTTGCCTCTAGCTCAGAGAAATGGGGCCGGGGAACAGTCTGGCCACCTTGCCAGCAGGGACTGTGAGGGATGTCTGGCCTAGATGGGTATCCAGGCAGGTTTAAAAGTGAGTGGTTACCCTTTCCCAACACTAAAAAATTTCTTTATACATCTTCATATGAGACAGCAGGTGACTAAGATACAATATTAAGTTATATGTTAAGCTGTTTCCTTGACCTTGCTATTGTGGTGTAGGTAGGAAGTGGAGTGTGAACATGCTGATTTTCATTTCTGGTTTTAGTTTTAGCCAGATGGAGAGAGCTTTAAGCTTAATGTTTATTTTGGAAACTGGGTCAGTTCTTTGTGTCAGCTTTACCCCTGCTTGTAAAAAATTGTTTGTCTTCTTTGTTGCTTCTTTTTAACGAGCTAAATGTTTTTCCTCACAAGGAAAAACATTTTGTGGAGTCCAAAGTTCAGGGTTATAGGTACCTTTTTCATGGTTTAGTAGTTTCAGATATATAGTCCAATAGTTAAAAAAGGACTATGTGATATTCATTTTAGTTCCTATTTCTTATTCAAAGTTGAACTTGTATCTTTTTCAGGATTATTCTTTTATAGTGAAGTTTCTTTTTATTCTTGTCAAAATTTTCACAAGGCCTCTCAGATTCTGTTGAGGTTGAGTTTTCCCAGAAAACAACAAGAAATTTCCTCAGTGGCCTATTAACCAGCCTGGCCTCTTTGCATGGTTTCTGGAACTGCTTGTTCCCTGCATCACTAAAAATTCTTTAATTCATTCAGCATTGTCCCAGGTGTTCTGGTGAGTATTTGAATTAAGGAGACAAACTGGATAGTTCCTGGTCCTCAATAAGTTAGTGGTATGTTGAGTGTGAGACAAGAAAATCACAGAATCATATCTCTCTTTCTCTCTTATTCTCTCCATCCCCATTCCCAATCCTGTCTCATCTCCCTTGTAAGCTAAGAGCTAAGACTATGAGCAAGTGAGTAGAGAAATTGGGCTAAACTGTAAGGCTGGTAAGTGCAGGGTCTGTGTTTGTCCTGTTCATCATTGTATATTTAATACAAAGCACTGTGCCTAGTTGAAACGTTATGCTTATTAAAAATATGTAGAATGAATGAATGAATGAAAATTCATCTAGCTCAGCCTGGGGAATACAGGAAATATTGTAGGAGAAAGTGACTTGTGAGCTCAGACTACAAAAAAGAATGTAAATGGCACAGAATTTAAGTAGTTTTCCAGGTAAAGAGATCATGTGGGGAAAAAAAAAAAACAAGAATGAAATGGCTTGACCTTTTTGGTGGGACCCCATGCATTTCACTTTGGCTTGAGGGGAATGTTGATGTGGATGGAGAGGAAGGAAGGGAGCAGGATGTCAAAGGCCTACATAGCTGGATCAGGAGTTTGTCTTTTATCCAAAAGGTTGTGGGATAAGTAAGAATTTCATTCTTCAGTGTGAAAGATGGGTTGGAGGAGGTAAAGGCTGTGGGCGGAGGTAGCAGAAGGCAGTAATCTAGGAAGAAATAAGCTTTCTGGATGTAAGGTAGTAGGAATATGGAAAATGGTATAGTTTTAGAACTGGCAATATCTTTTTTTTTCTGTTAAAGGGCAGGTATTAATTTTCTTAGGCTTTGTGGGCCCTAAAGTCTCCTCTGCTGTGGTAGTGCTAGAGCAGCGATAGACATACGTGAATGAGCATGGCTGTGTGACATAAAACTTTATACAGGTGGCTGGCCAGTTCTGGCATGCTGGACTTGGCTTCCCCAGTCCAGCACAGACAACACAGATTGTGAAAAAGCCATGGATTTTAGAGTCACACTCTTAAAGTTCAAATTTTTCATTATTTATTAAGAATTTACATCTATTACATAAACCATCATCTACAAAATGAAGATGATAATCCCTACATTGTGGAAGTATTTGGAATACTCAAAAAGAGATTATATGTAAAGTTCCTGAAACATTTTTTAAAGTTTTTATTGGTGAATGGATGAAGGTGTTGGACATGGTAGAAGGAAGAGTTCAAAGGACTTATAGATTTCTGACTAATTCAGCTGAATGAATGACAAAGTTCTTTACTGAGATACAAAGGAAGGAGCAGACATTACTGAGGGAAGAGAGTAGTTGTTTTCTGGATATTTTGAGTGTGAGGGGCCTGCAAGTCATTCGGTTGTAGACCTCCATAGGTTCGGCAGTTACAAGTGTGTTACGGGTTCCAGAGATGTGAGGCATGGAGAGATCTCTCTGGGAGTCGCAGTGTAGAAAAAGTAAAACTGATGCCAAAAGAGTGCAGGACAGAGTTGGAATGAAGTTGGCCTGGGTTGAGGAAGGAGAGACCCAGAGAGCTAAAAAGGAAGCATGGCTCTCCAAGAAGAGTTTATTGCTGACAAAGGATGAGGGAACTTTAGGAAGGAAGTGGGGACAGCAAGCCACAGGGAAAGTGAGTCAGGAGAGATCTGGCTGGCATCAGGCAGTCATTGGTGACCTCCAATGACTAGTTCCATTGGATAGTGCAGGGGCATTTGTCTTTATGGAATCTACAACTTATTTTCTGTGTGAAGGGGAAAAAATTATCAGTAGCCATTAACCTAGTGTAGGTACATTATGCTTATACAGAAATTTTTTCCCTCCAATTTGCCTTTTTTTCTGAATCAACTTTCAAGTTCAATAAAATATATTTAAATTAGATTATTAGTTGTATTACATATATGTGGAATTTTTTGGTGTTACAAAATTGCAAACAAAATTGACTTGGAGAAAGTTTTTTATTTTTAAATGAAATCTCACTTTCTAAGAGCAGGTATTTTACTCAGGAGAATTTTATTTACTCATCACTACAGGATTATTTGGTGATCTTCCAAAAAATTTAGCATTGATTCCTGTGACTGCATATATTGCCTGGGACAGTTGTTACCTGGTAGGAGAAGTGGTGCGGTGCTAGAGGAAAACACGGGGAGCTTATATAACCTTTACATATGTGGTATCAAGGATCATGATTCTAATTTTGATCAAATAAAATACTTAGCAAAAATTGTTACAGGTTGAAAGTCTATAAAATCCATAGATTAGTATATTTAGAACATGTTAAAATAAATGTTATACCCAAAGACCTTTGCGCATGGTTTTAAAAATTGCATTGGTATGCAATTTTTCAATTGGGGGACATGTTTTTGGAGTAATTTCTAAGCCAGTTCTCAAGTGACTGCTTCTTTCCTACTTATTTAATATTTACATAAATCATGAAGACTGAGTTAGGTCTCCTTGGGAGTCCAGGTGCCGGGCGCATGGTCCTGGCTTTGGGCTGTGTGTGTAGGTAAGAAGATTTCTATAGGATGGAACTGCATCCAAGTTGACTCTGGAAATACTGAAAGTTTTTAAAAAATCCACCCTGAAGCTAACTCTGTAACTACTTTTTAGATCGTATCTTCTTTAAAGTTGAATCTATGTTTAACAACTCCTGAAAGTCTTCCTCTAATTTGGGAGTGTTACTGATTTAAAATGAATATAAGAGAAAACACACTCATGTGTCTCATTAGATAGACTTTGGCGAAAGAGACAGGTTGACTCCTTTAATGAGACTTTGGGGACCTTGGGAAGTTTTCTTAGTGCTTATGAGTTAACCTGTCGGTTTCCTTAGGAAAGAATCCCCGTAGTAGGTGTGATTCCTCAACTCTTTGCCCTTAGAAAGGCCTACCTAGAGATAACATCGTTTTCCTGGCCCCGTACACACTCCAACACTCTAGATCCCATTATCTCCTGTCCTTCTACTGCACCATACCCTGAAAAATTCTGGATCTGCATATACCTGCCGCTTTTGCTCCTGTTCCAGGATCACAGAGCACTATCTGGAGTTAACCACACAGCTGTGGGAACAGGTGCCACTAAAATGCACAGTCTCACTTATTTTACGTCACCTCCCTCTCACATCCGCTGAGCAGCTATTCTTATGCATCTCTCACATGTTTCCTTCCCACTTCTCCAGAACCTATGACCGCGCTTCTTCATCTCAGCTGATGGCCTTCCTTTTATTTCTCTGAAAAAGAAAGGGTAACTGTAGCAGATGTGCATCCTTTTCATTCCTGACCCTCCTCTGATAAAGGCAAGCTAGAGGAGGGGAAAGGGGTGGGAGTGAGGGCACAGCCGAACCTCACGAAACACCGTAGGCCTAAGGAGTGGTTTTTCTTTTAAGTTAGGCAGGAAGACTTTGAAAGGTTTTAGGTCCACAAGTGGCATGATTTGTTGTGTGTTTTATAAAGATCAATCTGGCTGCTGTGTGGAATTTAGATTGTAACTGGTTAAGGATGGAAGAGGTCAAGGTGAGAGATGATGGCAGAGCAAGTTAGAATCAGTTAGATGCTGGACAAATGGTTGGAAACAATGAAATATGAGAGTATGTGAGAAAACAAGGGTCAGGACTTACTTTAAGGCTCTTGGTGCAAGCAACTGGTGTGCTAAGTCGAGGATGGTCATTTTTTAGGTCGAGTGGCCGGGGTTAACATGTCTGAGTCTAGAGTTTATGGAGTGGTCCAGGGTGAGGACATAGATTTGCTTTGCTACTTGACATTCACGCTTCTCTCTTCTGTGTTGTCCATTCTCTCTCTACTGGCTCTTTCTTGTCAGCCTGTAAACATGCATATGTCTCTTCAATCTTAAAAAAATACATATATGAATAAAACACTCAACTCTGCACTCTCTTTACCTGTATCTGTCTACCAATTCTTCCCTTTTTAAGCATGCTTCCTAAAACATGTATTTTTACTTTCTCATCTATTGAAAGTAGACTTCTTCTCCTATACCACCTCTCAAAGTACATTGGCTAAATTTCACAGACACATTTTCATCCACACAGGACCATCTCCTTTGGCTTCTTTTGTTAGCACAGGTAGCTTTATTAATAAAGGAAGAAAGGAAACAGACATTGTTGAGTCTAATGGTCTGGGAAGCTAAATCCAGTACTACAGCTTCTCACATTCCCCAGGCCACCCTCTGCCCTCAGGACCTAATCCCCGACAGTGGACAAAACAGGGGAGGAATAAAAACAGCAGGGAAATTTCCCCTGCTGGGTGCATGCACAGTAAAACCCAAGATAGCCATTGTAGAGGCCTATCAGTCCAGCCTGGGAAAAGAATCACATTGACTAAGGAACCCCAGCAGATCTAGGAAATGGACTGCTTAGGGGGAGGATACAACAGAAGCCCGGGAAAGTTTAGGAAGTTGATTATTTAGTTTAAAGAAGTGCCTGGTCCTTCTCAAGTCTGACATAATATAACCTGAGCCTAGCAAAGACAAAGGCCTCTCTCTCTCTCTTTGTAATATGTGGTCACACCATTTGCTCACGAATTCTGTCTGTAGCAGCCATGTGGCCCTAGCAACTGCACTGACTTCAAGCAACCTCCAGGCTGAGCCTGGGTACTGGATCCAGCAGTGCCAGCTGACCAGAGCACAGTCAGGAACTGGACTCAGCTTTGATATGGACTAAAGTTTGGCAGGGCACAGAGTCTCTGTACATTGGCCCTATTTCTGGACCTGATACAGACAAGGCTGAACTTTTTCCACAGTAGGATGGACTAAGATAAGACATCGGAAACCTTGGCACAGCCTTCTATTTCCACCCAAATAAACCTCATCATGCCACAGCCTCCCACGTGCGGGTCTCAGAATGTTTTCCTTGCAATCCTGTGAAAAAACATGATTTCCACCGGCAAGACTTTGATGATTTTCTCGGCAGCTCTGGCTATTTCTTCTCAGTTCGTATTGCAGGATCATTATATTCTGTCTCAAATATTGAAAACTGTGATATTGGGAACAAATTATTGAAAATTCAGCTCTTTTGAGAGGCTGAGCAGTGTCTCCCTATAAAGAGTGATTTAAGGGGAGCCAGCCAACTTTCAGATATTTCCCTGATCACCTTGTCTGGTAGTCCCTGCTTTGTGTATTCTTTCCTCCCAAAGGCCCCTACGAAACCACCATTTTAGTTTCTGAAGCATGTAAGTCTAGCCACTGTCAGCATAGCAGCAGGGACTGAGTTTCAAACTAGCTCGGTGTCACAATGAAGAGAAAAGAGAGGCTGAGACTTCAGAGGAGGGTGGAGAAAACGTTCAGAGCATGGGGTGCTTGCTGGCAGGCAGGGCGGGAAGGAGCTGAGATGCTGCTGCCAAAAGGGAAGGGCTTTTTCTTCCCAGCTCTGTGGTGGGAAAAATAATCAGGGGTTTATAATTCATGCTCCTTTTCCCTGGTTTTCTGCCATGAGAACTTTCTTCCCCAGTCTGTCTGAAGTGTCATTGTTCTCGATCTCTAGTTATCCCTTTATTATGGTCTGTATTATATTCTTTATTTTTTAAATGTATTTACTGCTTGTCTCTGCAACCAAAATGGGAGCCACGAAGGCAAGGAACTTGGCCGTCTGGTTCAACTCTGTATCCCTGGTTGCTCCATAATGGGTTTTGATACTCCAGATTAGATATTTTATAAATTCAGAGCAAAGAAAAAGCACACTAGTTTTCCAGACCTAAGTATTTTCATGGTAGGTTTTTAAAGAGGTATACAATGAAACTTACATATATAAATATGTAGCTGGCTTCATTTTTCTCTAACAGAGCTCACTTAATTTGTGACTTCCCCTTTCCTCTTTTCCAACTTTCAATGTGTCCTGTGATGCTGTATCTGTCCTGTGGTTGCACTGCTCACTGTGTCTGTCACATCCGAGCTGTGGCCAGGAAGCAAGATACGCTTCTCTGTGGCTTTCAGGTTTCCTGTCAACCTATTTCAGGTTTCTTTTTTTCACCTAGATTTCCTTCATTCCTGCCCACCTTTGTTTCACTGCTCCTCCTGCCCCCATATTTTCTGGGAAAGGAGCTAAGACTTTAACTGTAAAAATAAAACACAATCCAAGTGCAGCAGCAACAACAACAAAAAAAGCCATTTGCTGTCTCAAGGGTCTGGCACTTACCAAGGAAATCTATACTTTTAAGATTATTGTTTTGGCTATGGGCTTAAAAAAAAGTCTAATTTGAAACTCAAAGCAATGCTGCTTTCTTTGTTCTCAGCTGTGTGGACTCTCCCCTTGTAAAGTGACTGCCACCGAGCAAGTGGGAGGACAGCAGAGGGACCGTTAGAATGGGGAATCAGAGGGACTGAAGTACTTGTGTGTGCGTGCACTTACATCTTCTTCATCTCCACTCACGAGTGCGTGCTGGCACACGAGAATGGAATTTGCCAAACTCCCAATCTCTTTTTGTTCGTTGGCTATAAAAGAGGAACCCTGGGAAATGGCTTAAATGGTTTGGAAACAGCTGGAACCAACTGTCTGTACCGTAGACAATTTGATGAGGAAAGCTTGGATATTCTGTTCTATAGAGGCAACATAAGGTTAGGACTATTTCAGTTTAGATCAGAAATAGAAATATCCTTTTTATTGTTATCTGCCAAAGAAACAAAATCATATAAGTATATTTTAGAGAAATAGGTAAACTGAAACAAGGGTGTCCATTTACTCAAAGAGAATTCAGTGGCTTCTGATGGTTGATGAGTGCCTTCCTGTAGCTATGTAACTTAAGTTGCTAACTTAGCCTTTAGAGAGAAATTTCCAGAGAACAACAGGTGACTATAATAGGATGTGGTTAATATGACAACACCAGAGAAGACAGCTGAGAAAATAGGAAGAGACCCAGGGTCCACAGAGGAAGGGAAGGAAATCCCAAATATGCTTTGAATTTCTGGTTTTCCTTGTTTTTTATTTTTCATTTAGTCTGTGTGGTAATTTAGATTGTCTTCCTGTTTGTTTTAAATTTAATTTTTAAATCAAAGTAATACATACATATAGTTTAGAGAGCAAAATAGTGCTAAAAGATTTATTTTTAAAAAACATGGTTCACAGTTTTTCATTTCTCAGATACTACTTTAAAAATATTTCCACTTTCTTGGTGATATTTATTTTTTTTCCTTCTAAATAACATGCTTATTGGAGAGGATTTTCCATTTTTGTCATTACCTATTAACTTCTTTCTTCACATGATGAAAATATGCTTCTCTTTCCGGCCTCCTGTCCCTGAACTACCAGTACATGCACATACATACATTTTCCAGTTCTCCATCTTCTCCGCATGTTTAGATCATAATCTTGATTGAATGAGAACTCTGTTTCCACTATGATGACTATGCAGACACCATACCTGACTCATGTATATACTACCATTATTTTTCTGAGCAACATTTAGTTTTCCCTAGGATAATGTTGTCATTAAAATTTTCTTTCTAGTTTTACATGTTCTTCTCTTTATTTCATTTCCAAACTCTCTTCTATTGTGCGACTGTCATTGCATTATGGTTATATTAGGTAGTGATAAAGTTCTCATCTGTAGAGGCATTTTCTTGGAGGCTTCCGGCCATCTCTACTCCCAATTAATCATTATAAGCCTGATATCTCCCTTCATTCATGACCTTCCGTCAAATATCCCTTTGCTTCTCTCTTTTGTGACCTCATGTTTTCTATGTCTGCTTTGAAGGAACAACTTGTACAATAGGCTCCAGAGGAAGGATGCATAAAAGATACTTTTTTTTTTGAGATTGTACATCTTTATATGTCTTTAATTTATCCTTACACTTAATTGGTAGTTCATCTGGGTAGAGAGTTCAAAGTTAGAAATGATATGACAAAAGAATTTTGAGAATGCAAACAACTGTAATTGAACAACAATAAAGTAATTAAAAAGTAAAATGAAATAAAGTTAGAAAAAGACTTTTGAGGCATTTCTCCTTTCTCATTGAGTTTTGAGTGGTATTAATCATATCTTTTTATTTTTAAATTTTTACAATTTTTATTTTTTAGATTGATGCATAATGGACATATAACATTAGTTTCAGGTATACAGCATAAAGATTTGATATTTATGTACATTGCAAATTATCACAATAAATCTAGTTAATATCCATAATCTTAAATAGTGGCAAAATTTTATGATGAAAACTTTCAATATCTACTCTCTTAGCAACTTTCAAATATGCCATACAGTATTGTTAACTACAGTTAGCATGCTGTAAATAACATTCCTATGACTTACTTACTTTATAACTAGAAGTTTATATGTTTTGATCCCTCTTACCCATTTCTCCTATCTCCTACTCCCCTCTCTGGCAACCACCAATTTGTTCTCTGTATCTATGAACTTGGTTTTTGTTTGGTTGTTTATTTGTTGCTTTTTTAGATTCCACATATGGGTAAGATCATATGGTATTTTTCTTCCTCTGTCTGACTTATTTCACTTAGCATAATGCCCTTGTGATTCATCTGTGTTGTTGCAAATGGCAAAATTATGTTCTTTTGTATGGCTGAATAATACTTTGTTGTATTATAAATATACTCTATTTTAAAAATTCATTTGTGGATGGTCCCTGAAGTTGTTCTATATTTTGGCTATTGTAAATAATGCTGCAATGACCATGGGGATATACATATATATCTTTTCAAGGTAGTGTTTTTATTTCCTTCAGCTAAATACCCAAAAGTGGAACAGCTGGGTCATATGGTAGTTATATATTTAATTTTTTCAGGAATTTCCATAATGTTTTCCCTAGTGGCTGAACCAATTTGCATTCCCATCAACATTGCACAAGGGTTTCCTTTACTCCACATCCTCACCAACACTTGTTATTGATGATTGCTGTTCTAACAGGTGTGAAGAGATATCTTACTGTTGTTTTGATTTGCATTTTCCTGATGGTCCATGATACTGAACACCTTTTAATGTATTTGTTGACCATCTATAATGTCTTCTTTGGAAAATTTTCTTTTATTTATTTTTTAAGGTATTTTTATTGATTATACTATTACAGTTTTCCCAATTCCCCCCCTTTATCCCTCCTCCACCCTGCACCCCCAACCCTCCAGCATTCCCTCCCCTTAATTCATGTCCATGGGTTGTACATATAAGTTATTTGAGTTCTCTGTTTCCTATACCATTTTTATCTCTCCCCATCTATTTTATGCCTACTGATTACGCTTCTTCTTCCCTGTATCTTCCCCCCATTCTTCCCTTCCCCCTCCCCACTGAACTCCCTCTGTGTGATGTCCATTTCTCTGGTTCTGTTCCTCTCCTAGTTGTTTGCTTAGTTTTTGTTTTTGTTTTTTTTCTTTTCTTTCAGGTTCATTTGTTGATAGTTGTGAGTTTGTTGTTATTTTACTGTTCATATTTTTTATCTTCTTTTTCTTAAGATAAGTCCCTTTAACATTTCATATAATAATGGCATGGTGATAATGAACTCCTTTAACTTGACCTTATCTGGGAAGCACTTTATCTGCCCTTCCATTCTAAATGAAAGCTTTGCTGGATAGAGTCTTCTTAGATGTAGGTCCTTGCCTTTCATGACTTCAAATACTTCTTTCTAGCCCCTTTTTGCCTGCAAGGTTTGTTTTGAGAAATCAGCTGATAGTCTTATGGGAACTCCTTTGTAGGTAACTCTCTCCCTCCTCTTGCTGCTTTTAGGATTTTCTCTTTGTCTTTAATCTTGGGTAACTTAATGATGATGTGTCTTGGTGTATTCCTCTTTGGGTCCATCTTCTTTGGGACTCTCTCGGCTTCTTGGACTTCCTGGAAGTCTATTTCCTTTGCCAGACTGGGGAAGTTTTCCTTCATTATTTGTTCAAATAAGTTTTTAATTTCTTGCTGTTGTTCTTCTCCTTCTGGCACCCCTATAACTTGGATTTTGGAATGTTTCAAGTTGTCCCAGAGGTTTGTAAGTCTCTCTTCACTTTTTTAAATTCTTGTTTCTTCATTCTGTTGCAGTTGGATGTTTATTTTCCTTTTTTGCTCCAAATCGTTGTTTTGAGTCCTGGTTTCCTTCCTGTCACTGTTGGTTCCCTGATTATTTTGCTTTATTTCATTTTGGATATCTTTTCATTTGTTCTTTCATTTTTCAACCAAGTTCAATCAGCTCTGTAAGCATTTTGATTACCAGGGCTTTAAATTCTCCATCAGATAGGTTGGCTATCTCTTCATTGCTTAGCTCTTTTTCTGAAGTTTTGCTCTGTTCTTTCATTTGGGCCATATTTTTTTGTCTCAGTGCACTGGTCTGGCTGTTCTGGTTTTTTTCTTTAATTCCTTGGTTGTTGGAGTTCAGTGCAGTTTGATTTTCTGGCACTTCTAGTCGTTTATTGATTTCATATTGGTTGTTATTTTCATTTTGGTTGTATAAGGAAGTGAAGGGTTTCTACCTATGCCTCCATCTTGGCTGGAACTGTCTTTGGAAAAATTTCTATTGAGATCTTCTGGTCACTTTTAATTGGATTTTTTTTTCTGCTTTTGAGTTGTAAGAATTCTTTATGTATTTTGGGTGTTAATCTCTTATCAGCTATATGAATTGCAAATATTTTCTTACATTCAGTAGGTTGCCTTTTAATTTCATTAATGGTTTCCTTTGCTGTGCAGAAGCTTTTAAATTTGAGGTAGTCCCACATGTTTAATTTTGCTTTATTGCTTTTGCTTTATTGTCTAATTCATTGAAGTCTTGATTTTTGTAAATAAGAGCTCTTTTTTCTCTTCTTCCTTTTTGGAAACCTTTAGAATCTTCTTTTGGGAAGCAGTATTATAAAATACTATGGGTGATGTCTTTTTCTATGGGTCTGCTTTCACCCATTCTTCCAGATTCTCAGTGGGTATACTTCATCATTTGGAAATATCTATTCTTCACTCTTGGGAAATTTTCTTTAGTTATTTTATTGATAAGTTTCTCCTTTCCCCCCTTTATTGAAACTACTATTTTTTGGAAGTTGGATCTCTTGGCTTGATTTTCTAATTTTCTTAGCCCCCTTCTACAATATTCTATGACTTCCTTTTTTCACTCTTTGTAATAGAAGGTTTTCTTAAGCTTAGTTTCTAATCTGGAGTTTTTATTTATTTTATTTTTTATTCCATGTCAGTTTCCAAGAGCTCTAGAGTTTTCTTTGTGTTCCTTCTTATAACATTCTTTTTTTGGTTCATGATTTCAAATTCTATTTTCCCTCTGAGGATGTATGCTAGTTTATGTACATATCACTACATGGTCTTTGGTTTTTTTTTTTAAGTTGATTTTTGGTTTGCTGGTTTGTGTATCTGTTTCTAATGTTGGAAGTTTGGTGCAGTTTTCTGGGTATCCAAGACTGAAGTTGTGACTATGGCTTTACTGTAGGGAGATCTGAATGGCTTATTTTGAACACTCAACATCACGACTTTTATGTCATTTCTTTGGGTCTACCAGTTTCCCCAGAGAAATTTTTCCAGTATCCAGGTTAGAGAATAAAAGCCTTGCTTCCAGCTTCCTGGAAGCTGAATGGGGAAATAGAGCTGGAGGTTTGACATTCAGTGTATAAGCTTTCACATTACCCCCTGATTTCAGTATGGTGCCCCTACTTTCTTCTGTTCCCTCAGTCCAGACGTGCTCTCCAGTCTTCTGCTGGGGTGTGCAGAGGGAAATTGCCTGGCTCTGTGGAATTAGGAAGGGCATCTGGGGGATGGATATCTACCTGTTTCTTAAACAGACTTTCAACTAGTCCTCTAGTTTTAGTTCCACCTTTACCTTCACTTCTAGAAGGAGCTGGTGATAGCAAGTCCTGGTGTATTTGGAGGTTCTATAGTCCAAATCAGAGGGATTCTTGGCTTTCCCTCTGGTGGTTTAAGTTAGTTACTACTTGTCCTATGCTTTTCAGCTTTAAACATTTTGTGTTGTGTGTTTCTCTACTCTCTTGCCCTTGTGGATTTATGCTTTTAAAATGTCTATTTATTGTTGTTTTCTGGAGTTTTGAGAGGAAGCAGAGGTAAATACATGTGGCCAATCTTCCATCTTTGGCTGAGCCTCTCTGCCTCTTTGCATGGTTCTGTCAGTTCTGCTGGTTTTAGCTTCTCTTTCCTTTGTTTATAATTCAGATTTATACAGCTGTTGATCTAAAAATTCCCACTGCTATTTACCATTTGTCTCAAGCTTCTTAGTAGGGAATATTAAATCATGGCTAAACCTGTTAATGGTCCATTGCTATCATATCTGTCCCTTGAACCTGTAAGTCTACTCCACTGTCTGCTTGTCTTCTCAGCTATACTGTGTGGGCCCTGATGTTTCCAAGTCTCGTGCTGTTATAAAACCCCTGCTCAATCATTCTTTTTGCTATTCTTCCCCTCTGCATTCATTAGAGCCAAGCTTTCTTTTATATTGTGTCAATCCTCAAGCCCATCTCCAGCACAGCATCTTACTCAATTCCTTAAATATATAGACTAACACTGTAAAAATGATCATATACTCTGTCATTAGCTAGATTGAGTTTGGGGCTTAATCTTTCATGTAGGTTGATACTTTAAAGGACAGTATGAGATTTACCAGCATGACAGATAAAGCTGGATTTAAATATCTTAAATTTCTTAAAGTTAAGATTCTGTTACACTCTTAGGGCTAGAAATGATCAGCAATAAAGGAGGAGTGAGGGGAAAAACCACTCTCAGTACTATGGACTAAGTTTAAAGCAATCAGGGCTAAAATTCCTCTTCTGCACTTAATAAATAGCATTTTATAGTCTATGGTGAATTTAGCACAGTGATGTTTGGATTTTGTTGATAACTTGTAGGTGTTTTTCAGCTTATGTTTGGGCTGGAACACTTCATCAAGGCACTCAGTGTAAGATGGGAACATATGTGCCTTTGATGAACACTGCTTTGCAGTGAAAATCACTGGGATTCCTGTGAAGCTGTATATTGTGAGCATTGTTATATAAGTGCTACCTTTACAATCTTTGGCTTGAGTCTCAAGTTAATAGGTGTATAGAGTAAGGGCCTATTGGATGAGCAGGACTGAAAATGGAATATCTCAACTACTGTGGTATGTGGAACTTCTCTGTTGTTGGATAGAACTTTGCCCATATAAATATACAGCAGGGGAAGCCTGAAAAGTAAAAGCCATCATAATTAATTGTAAAAAATGAGCTTTTAAAGTATCATTATTGAAGGCTGTGTCCTCATTAGAAGTAACTGAACTTTCAGAAGTACAGTGAAGAAAGAAAAAAATGATGTGGAATAGGTCAGGAAGGTAATAGGATCTGGTCACTCAGGGCCCTAGAGACCATGTTATGCTGTGGATGGGAACCTGCAGAGGGTTCTGAGGAGAAAATGGCAAGAGCTGGCATGTCAACAAGGTCACTCTGGGCACTATGTTGAAAGTAAACTCTAGGGTGACAAGGGAAGGAAGAGATAATTCTCTCGAAATAATCTTAGTGAGAAATGATGGTGGCTTGGACCAAAGCAGTAGCAACAGAAATCGTGGGGTGTGGTGAGATTCTAGTTCTGTTCTGAAGCTAGAACCTGCATTACTTTCTGACATATAGATGCAGGGTGTTAAAGGAAGAGAGAAAGTAAAGATGACTGCAAGTTATTTATTTATATTTTGGTCTATGTATCTTTAGAGATAGAGATGATTATAGGAAGAGAAGAGGGTTATTTGGGAGGGGGAGGATGTGGTAGAATTAGGAGTTAAATTTTGGTAAGTCATGTATGTTAAGTTTGAGATGATTGTTAGACATATAAGTGGAAATGTCTAATAGGCAGTTGGATAGAGAAGTCTGTATTTTAGGGGAGAGATTCTGGCTGGAAACATATCTTTGAGAACTGTTGGCATAGGGCTGATATTTAAAGTCTGGCTGAGACTGGGAAGCCCTCCAGAGGATTGAGTGTTGATGAGGAACAGGTCTAAGACCTAAGCCCTGGGACATTCTAGCACTTAGAATTAGTGGACAAGGTGAAACCAGTAAAGAGGCTGAGAAGGAGCACCTAGTCATGTAGGAAGAAGCCTTGGGAGTGAAGTGTCCTGTGGGCCAGGTGAGGAAAACGTAACAAGGGGACGTGAGTGAGCAGCTGTGACTTGTCAAACAGGATGAGACCTGGGAATCAATCACTGGATTTTGCAGCCTGGGGGACACTGGTGGCCTTGAGCACTATTGATGGAATCATGGGTGGGGGGAAACTGTTACCTTTTTAAACCTCGATTTTCTCATCTCTAAAATGGAGTATCATTACTCATGTCATAGGTTGTTTTCAGAACTAAACCAATTGATTCATGTAAGTACTCAGGACAGTGCCTAGCATGTTATAAATGGTAAATATTTATTTTGTTGCTTTTAGACATCTCTATTCAGGTGGACATTAAATGCTAGATACAATCATTTTGGGAGGTCATGCAAATTAATTAAGAATCCACCTAACTGAATGAGTATCCAGCCCACATACCCCCATGCCAGGCTACCATTAAAGACCTTGTCCAGCAGCTCACCAAAGTATGGGTGAATGTGTACAGTAACTGGATCAAGCAAGAAATGACATGACCTCTTCCTCATGATCACATACTGGATGTTACAGATAATCCCTCTTGTGTCTGGATGCTTATCCTTCCCAATCTTATCCAAAGATAATACTTAATTTACCAGTTTCTTGCTGGAATTCACCAATTTTGTTATTCTTATTTGAAATTTACAACTGGGTTTGCTTTATTATCTAGTGTTTTGCCAGCTCTATCTTCCTCAAACATAGGTGTCAGGGAAACAATTATTTCTTTGGCAGGTTCTCCAGTGTCTTGGGATGAAATCTGATGGAACTGGAACACGTGAATTCTTTTAGAACTATTAATGTTTTTTTTAATCAGTTTGTCTCCTGTTGGGTTTATGTCCTCTCTCAGCAATGCTCCTTATGATCTGTATTCTAGTCGGAATGCCATTCTGCTTGAAGTAGAGGACAGGCTGAGCAGAAGTGGAGGATTGTGCATCCTGTGTGTCATCCATCAGCACAGGCCCACAGCTCAAGGAGCAGGTGCTGTGGACTGAATTGTATCTCCCCGAACACATATGTTAAAAGTCCTAACCATCATGCAACTGTGTTGGACATTGGGCCTTTAAGGAGATAATTAAGGTTAAATAAAGCCATAAGAGTGGAGCCTTGACCTGATAGAACAGGTGTCCTTTTAGAAGAGGAAGGGACAGCGGGGCTCCCTGTCTCCATGTGAGGGCACAGCAAGAAGGTGACCTTCTGCAAGCCAAGAAGAGGCTCTCGCCAGAATCCAATCATGCTGGAACACCTCTTCCAGCCTCCAGAACTGTGAAGAAATAAGTTTTGTTTTTTTAAGCCACCCAGTCTATGGCATATGGTGATGTCAACCCAAAACATTAAGTCAGTGGGACTCTGCTTTCTTTCTACTATTTGTTGTCCTTAACATTTTTTCAAATATTAGGTTTCTTTTTGCTGGGGGGGGGGGCTTTAGATCTCCTAACAACCTAGTTAACCATCTTCATAGAGAAAAAATCACCATTTAGGCCTTGAACACTGTCAGCTTCTTCAACTGCGTTCAATATAGTACTTGTGCTGAAGACCATTAAAAAATTTTATAAATTGACCAGAGCAGCTATAAAGATGCATTTGTAGTTTATCAAGCTCCTCTAATGTCCTAGAAGTAAAGGGCAGGGTAGCTGGTGCAAGCCTACTCTGCTTGCCTTCCTTGCGTTTTTTCCCCTTATTTTTCCTCTGTACTAACAACTAGCCTTATTTCCTGTCTGAAACATTTTGAAATGTTTACTGTATGGTGTTTCAGGATACATGAAACATTCATCCAGTATTGATCAGTCAGTAGCCTTTGTAACTTTAAAGCTTGTGCAAGCCTATGGTGGCAAGTAGAAAGTCTATCTACTCCTCTGGTTTATGCACTAACAAAAAAACATGCCAGTCCTGTGAGGTCTTTTCTCTGATTGTTACAGATTTTTTTAAAGGTGGGCATTTCTTTCTATTTTAATATTTTATTAGAAAGTACTAAAACACTAAGCTATTATTTGTAGTCTCTGGAAATCTGTAATTAGAAATCTAATTTCAGATTCCAGAATTCCAAGTGTTGATTAGAGGTTGCATTGTGTCCACGTGATTCAGACTGTGGACCATTTCTGTCTTACAAGCACGAAAGAGGATGGCCACTCACTAGGAATTTAGTGGTTTAAAGATATCAGATATATGTGCAAGGAGCAGTGGAAGGGGCCTGGTTAATACATTTAATGCCTCTTAATTCATTCTGTGAAATGCAGAATGAATATTATTTATATTATTTATATCTATATGTCTCTATACAACATTACCCAACTTATTATATATAATAAATATATATTGTAGGCCCACACAAAACTGATGTTGAAGAATGTTCATTATGGTACTCAAGGGGGAAAAAATAAAACAGTGTGCTCTTGGAGAATTTTCAAAGAGGAGGAGGAAACATTTTGAAGAACAGCTAAATATGCAAACTACAGTTTACAGACGAAAGCCCATATGGTTTAATGCCATAGATTTGTTTGTTTTAAATTTTTTTGTGGTTTATTTTCAATTCAAAATGAATATGTACTTTAATTAGTTTTGAAGTAAGCTAGGGAGGCATATGTCTGTTAGCAAACACAGAATAATTTATGTGGTGTCCTCTCCCTTATTCCTGGTGATAGGTCTGAATGCCAGTTAGCCAGCAAAATGTGATCCACAGAGACCCAGGCCAGCCAATTCTTAATGTATTGAGAATGTGGTTTGGTTTTTCTCTTATTACACTTTGCTTAACTGAAAAGAAAGAATTTCTAGGTTTTCATTCATCTATTTGTCAGTCTAATACTTGTTTACTTGTGTCTTTAGTGACTTGAAATATCTCTGCTTGGCTCTCTAACTATCAAGATAGGTCTAGATATAAATAGAGATATCTAGGCCCAAGGATACAAAATCAAGTAAAATCCTTTTCCTACTCCCTCAGCCTCAAAGGTACCAAAGGAAATCCACTTTATGCAGTTGAATCTGAAAGAAATAAAAGTTAGACAACCAAACGTGCTTACTTACGTAAGGTGGAACCCAGATTGTATATCCCGGAATAAGCCAGAAAAAGAGCCCTGGTTATAGATATAATCATATATTGCCACGTATGTCACAGAGTCCCTAAAAGGTCAGATTAAAAAAACACATGATGAGCATATTTTAAGCTTCTAAGCACACAAGAATTATTGTTGGTATTTTTAGAATACTCAAAATCCAGTCCCTGTTAAAATGGGGCAATGTAGGATGTATTTTATTCATGATATGTTGGCCCAGAAGGCTGGTAGGTGAAAGGACCAGTCTTGTCCCTTCTGAAACCAGGCCGTAACCAGCCAGGGTGGTGGGTGGAGGGCTGTTTCAGTGTGATTCTCCGGCATTGTGCTTTCCCCAGCATGGTTGTCAGCTCTTCAGGCGTCCATGGATGTGTACTTCTAGAGAATCATTCACAGTCAAGAGCAATCGTGTCACTTAGTCGAGATTGCCCAGAATGTGGATGACTCAGAACAGGATCAACCAGGCTGGAGCCATCTCCAGACCTTTTTCAATCACACTTGATTGCTAGGTGAGACCCAAACCATGATGTTCTTGTTATGAGACACTGCATATTCAGTTTGGGTTTCGAGATTCTATCACAAAGTCATGAAAACACAGATCATACTTACCTGTATTTCAAAGAACCAGCTTAATTTATCTTCCATTTATTTAGTGAAGTGATAGAGCTTGAAACTCCTATTTTTGCTTTGCTTTGAACTAATGATTTTTGGTAGCAAGAGAATGAATACAGAGACCCATGTCCCTGCAACCATGTTTATAGAGCATCCTGAGCCACAGTGGACCACTTTTTGCTTTTTTTTTTATTACATTTATAGTTTTTTTTTTTAATTTTATTGTTTATGCTATTATAGTTGTCCCACTTTCCCCCCTTTGCCCACCTCCAGCCTGCCCCCACTTCCAGAATGAGTCCCCTCACCATTGTCTATGTCCGTGGGTCCTTTATATTTCATTTCTGAACCAGTGTCAGCTTCTCCAGGCTGCCATGAAAGATGTTTTGCAGCTTCACAACAAAGGATAAAACTAAAATAAATGTTTGGGAAAATGTACTTTGAGATAGCTAAAGATAGAGAGCCATACGAAAGCACACAGGCATTGGTAGGAATGACAAATTAATTGTGTGTCCTTTGAGTGGTAACACAGAACAGTTAGTACATTTAATTGCTTTTTTGAAATAAAAAGCTCTTTTGCACTTTGCAAAATTTCTTTGGGTAATGAGAATGTTTCATAAATTTGTAAATGAATGCATGACCTCTGCTTTAGGGAGTTTGAGCAATGTTTCTCTTTCTATATTTCTTAATTTAACTTTTATTTTCAGACAGTATTTTTATTATTGTATAAATCCAGAACTGAGTTCTTAATGAGTTAAGTCATTATAAGAAGTTAGGGAAGGGATGGAAAGTAACATTATTTTTAAATATCTAACAGCTTTGAATAATTTCTTGCTATTTTAGATTTCATGATTTAATGAATCTTGTTTTCAAGACTGTAATTTTTCTTTCTTGATGGAAATATACCCTAAATAAGTTTATTTTGAAGATTGCTTAAAAAACACAGAATAACAATGAGTTCAGTGTTTTAATAGTTGTACTGGAGGCTTGAAGATTGCTAAAGGGTCATCTTGGAACTGGGGTCACCTTAGAACTGGAAAGGTAGGTGAACAGACAGGGCACCACCCTGTGAGCTACATAAGAGTTTCTGCATACCATTGTATGCCTAGCACTTAGCACACTTGGTGCATTGGAATAAATAAATGAGCAAGTTGGCCCCTACCCCTCCATCCCTACTTTAACTTGTGAGATTCTGTTTTTCCCATTTGCTTTATTGCACTCAGAATGAGCCTTCCAGAGTGCACTAGAGGAGTTCTGGAGGTGAAGTAAAATATTATCTGGGGCTTCTGCCCTGTTGCTGCTGCTCATCAATACCCTGGCTCCTCTCTCAGTCATCTGCTTTCTCTTCCCCATCCCTCTCCATCATGCTTCCTAGACTCCCAGCTCCCCTGTACCATTTACCCCAGTGGGAGTTGGTGTCCTAAAATATGGTCAAGCACCAGCTTCAGTTCACCCACTGAACTGGCACAGTTATCAGAAACATTGCCAACTCTTCATGGAAATGGGCGAGCTCTCTGAAAACTGCCATGCACTATATAAATGCAGGGTGTAAGTAATAGTTTTATATAGTAGTTTATTGATTTGTCAAAGTAATTGTATTACCTTGACAAAATTGGGCAACCTCAGATATCCTGGGACTTTGGCTGTATGGCATGCCTTCCTCAGCCTTCGATGACCTCTCTTTGTCTCCTTGGTTTGGAGATGCTATATTTGAATTTAATCATCTTTGATAGGCCATTTGACCTTTTGTATTCTGAGAAAATGATCTGTCTTCTCACAGCGTGCATGGATGACACATGATGAGCAGGTAGATGATAATAGTAAAGATTTTTTTACTTCTGTGAATAACTGATATTTTGTTTAGGATGTCAGGTATGAAGTGAGGTGCTTTCCATAATTTGACTTATTTCTTTCTCACAATAACCTTGAGTTAAGTTATATAGTTACCCACATTTTACAGAGGAGAGGAAATTGTCAGAGAGGTTAATACCAGGAATCATTATTCCCAGCTAGTAAGACATGAGACTTGGTTAGGCAGTCTTACTACAGTATAGGATGTCCTTTTATGTTTTTTTTCTTTTATTTTGGTGGATTCTAGAATGTTTTTCTAACTTTATAAGACATAAAAAGAAAGCCCAGAGCAGTTATATTATTATTAAAATATGTATATTATCTCTAGGGAAGTATCTCTTATATTTGTATTCTAATATAAAAAGTTTTATTTTTTTCTGATTATAAAACTAATTTATACTTGTGAAGAAAAATGATGCAATGCAGAAAATACAAATGAGAAATTATAATCACCTGAAGCCCTGCTTCCTTTAGGTGTCTGGGTAAATATGCATTCTGACATTTCTCTGTGTACATGTATGTATGTGTGTATATGTATATAGTATGTAAATATGTATGTATGTAGAAGACTATACTATGCATGTTGTTTTGTAACCTGCTCCTATACACAAAGTGTGTTGGCCATGTCCTTTTCATGACAGTGACTATAAGTATATACCATGCTTTTTTAAAAAAAATTGAATTTATTGGGGTAACATTGGTTAGTAAAACCATACAGGTTTCAAGTCTACAACTTAATAAAACATCCTCTGCACACTTTAAAGTTTACTAATATTTCACAAATATATTCTGATTTAATTTAGTTCACAATTTAACATTATTAATAGTATTTCTCAGATGAGGAAAATGAGGCAAAGGGAATAAGTAACTTACCCCAAAACACACAGCTAATGAGGATTAGAATATAGGTTAGTCAGATGCCCAAGCCATGCTTTCAGCCAGGGCGCTGCACTTGATCTATTAGTAGAGGAATGGGAAAGTTAAATGGCCTGCCCCTGGCTGAAAAGTATTCCCCTCTTTTGAGAGAAAGATTAGGAGTTGATCCTTGACTGTTGATATGATGCTTCTTGTAGTAATCAGATACCAGTTCAGTCTTTTGAAAGGAATTTCAGTGGGAAAGCAATTTAATGTTAAAAGAGACATACAAATGTTGAGGAATTAAGAATAATGTGGGGTATGCTTTGGATTTTAAGAATTAAGAGGATGATGCCCAAGTAGTTAAACGAATTTGTGAAAATAGGTCAATGAGAAAGCAGCCCATCAGAATGCATGGTCCATTCTCAGGCAGTCATACTGAGCAAATTCTCCCCTCATCTCATTTCCAGTCAGTAGTCAGAGCAAGTATTAAGCAGGATTTTACATGTACAATTAGAAAGGATTTTGTGTCTGGTATTATACTGGATTTTGATTCAGATAAAGTATTCACAGCATACCTTCAGTCTTCAGGTCAGACTTCAGTGTTAGAATAAAGGGGTCTATGATTTCAGTTGCTATCCTATCATTAATTATAAGCACTGTGTGAATGCACTGATATTTTTGGCAAGCTCTGTATTTGAGACAATGTGAAAAGTAAGTTTTTTTTTTTTTCATTTTGCCCCCCCTCTGAGGGTAAATTTAAGTAGGGAACAGTAAGCACGTGATTCCTGGTTTTGCGATGAATTGTCTTTAGATCTTTCAGGATTCTTTCTGAGTGATCGAGATGATAGAAAATTGCCTCCCTGTAGCATGCAGGCTGTGCTGTTTTTCCCTTTGTCCAGACCTTTTCCCTTGCAGTTGATGTAAATCAATCACTGCTGGGATGGAGAGCTGTAAAAGCTGAGAAGACTGTTTCTTTCTGAAACAGCATTTATTTGGTCTGCACCACATGGAAAGAGTATTGGCATGACCCTCTGTGGAGTCGTGGTTGTTTCTCTCCTCTCTAATCAAGCCTTTCAGTTCTAGAGCCGCTCTGTGTTCACATATCCCATTATGTGGCAGTGGGGAAAGATTTTTTCTCATCAGAAAGGCAGACAAGGCACATCAGTGGTACAACAAACTTAATTGTTTTAGTGTTCTAATAAAAAGCTTTCCCCTGAAGTTAATTACTTCTCATATCAGCGTTGTTCTTTCTAATAAAATAAAATGGTGACCCTGAGAAGAGGCTGATTTTTTTGACACATTATAAAGAATAACATTAAGGAATTTGGATGCTCAAGACACTTTTTTGGCTTTCTTTTTAGCTGTGCTCTCCTTTCAGTAATATTCCCCTCAATTAACCAATTATTCCAGGTGTGGTTGTTAGGAGTGTGAACGTCAACCACACTTGGATTCAAATGCTGGCTTTGCCGCTTAACTATGCAGGTAACTTTGGGAAAATTGCTTATTTCTAAACCACAGTTTTCTCATTTATCAAGTGGGAGTTGTGAATTTTCTCTCATTCAAGTTGCATTAAATGGGGTAATGGACATCAGATGCTTTCATTGTACCTGACATCAAATAAGCTTCAATGGAAAAGAATTTAGTATCATTATTAGGCACTGATCGTTACCAAACTGTTGGTACTTTCATAAACAGCTAACCTTTATGAATGAATTTTGGAGTAACATTTGCACCCTCCCCCCATTAACTTATACTTTTACTTCAGTGTAAATTGAGGGCCTACTATGTGTTCAACACTGGGATACGAAGAATAGTAATATATGGCTCTCGAGAGCTTAGGGGCTCAGGAGATAATTATACCTTTTGTTTTACTTCCTTCACTTGTTCAGATATCGTGTGTGACTTTTCATGGTATCTGTAACCCTTTAAAGAGTCTACTGGGAAAAAGTACAAGCATTCTATCTGTAAGAATTACTTGCTTTGGTGTTTATTCAAAAAATGACAGTAATTTTGGAAACTCATGTGCCTTAAATACTCTATTCAGTGTGGTGTAAACTAAAGCATAGAGTTCTCACTTTCAAGAAATATGGAAGGAAAGACTTGAAGATTATGAAAATGTATATAGTGAGTCGATAGCATTAATTTAATGCAGAGAAAATAGAGAAGCACAATTAGTTATATCCAAGTAATTTGTAAGAACAAGAGTCTTGGCCGTTTAAACAAAGTCATGGAGCTAATAGATAAAAAGATTGTTACATTTCATATAGGGCTTAATTGTAGCAGGGAGATCTCTGGTTGAGACTTTTGGTGTATTGATCTGCTTCCATTTGCTGAATGTTTGTTCTCTTCCAAGCACTGGACCAGCTTTAAAATGCAAAGGTGAGTACAGCAAACACCCTGTCTTCAAGAAATATAAAGTCCAAAATCTAATGGGAATTTGCCTGATAATTTATGCCTGAGAATTTACTTTCTGTCTGTTCTCACTGTTCAAATAGCAAGGTATACACATTTGAAATGTGAAGATTCTCCTGAATTCACATTTTTCAAATGTGTTTACTTTTGTAACATCTCATATAGCAAAATAGCATTGAGTCAATTGCCAGATTCTGAGGGCACTATGTATTTCTACATATAAACACTATTTTAGAAGTGTTTAGAAGTAGTGTAGTATTATAGTAGGTACTTAAATATAATTCAAAATTGTCCCAATTCTTTAATTAGTAAGAGAAAGGAACATAAAGAAAATATAAAAAGAGCCCAGCTTACTGATAATTTCTAATAAATATTTTTTTAGTGCAATAATACCTCATATGCAAGCCGAAAAATATCACAAATAAAGAAAGGTTGGGTAAATACATGGTATTGATTTTTTAGACTGTCAAACTTTAAAAGTGATATTTTATTAATTTCAAGTTGGTTTCTAGCCTAGTACCCACGGACTGGAATAGAAACATACCATTTTTCTAAAAAAAGAATAAGGAAACTGGGACTGTGCAGGCGCTTATTATGACAGACATTCTTCTACACACCCTTCTTGAGTATGGCAGTGCTGCGAAACGGGCTGTTAATTTGCACCGCTGTTCTTCATCTTCACAGCTTCCTTTCTGAAAATCAGAACTGCTGATAATGGGCAATGGCTATAACCTGTTACTTTTCCTTTCCTTCTCTCCTCTGTTTACTGAGTGTTTACTGAGCATTTACTGAACACAGGACACAGTATCAGTGGGGAAATTGAGGCATGCATAGAACTAATGTTACTTTTGAGGTCAAAGCAGCAGGTATAATAATGTAAGTGCCCTAGTACTGGGCAGTGATAATTCTGCTTCTGTGCTTCCTGGTTGTGTCACCTTGGACCACTTAAACTACAGGTAACACTATCTAATGGGTTGTGAAGCTTACAGACATGTGTTCATTTGTTCATTTGGCAAATATTTGTGGAGCACCTACTATGTGTCAGGTACTATTCTTGGCTCTTGGAATATAACAGTAAACTAAAAAGGATTCCTTTTCTCATGGAGCTTACATTCTAAAAAGGGGAGACAGGCAATAAATAATAGACATAGCGAATAAGGGAATGAATGGCATATTAGCAGATGATAGTGATTAACGGGTGGAGAAAGAGTAAGTAGAACAGGATCTGGGCATTTGGGAGTGTGGGGGTCAGGGAGGGATCCAGGTATGTTCATTGAGAAGGAGGTGACTGGGGAAAGCCTGGAAGGCAATGAGAGTTACCCTGTGCATCCTTTGGAAGTGCCTTCCAGATGGAGGGCACAGCTAGTGCAAAGCCCTTTGGTGGGATTGTTCCGGCCCTGTTAATATCTGAGGAATAATGAGGAGGAAGACAGTGTGGCTGCGAAAGTGTAAGTAACATGCCCCATGAGCGCCTGAGCAATAATGGACACTATTGAAATATATCATTAAAGCAGGAGAAGCTGAATGAGCTGAGGTAGGCATCAAACTGTTTTTGTGGAACCAGTGGTATTTAAGATGTACCTTAAGGGACAGACAGGATGTAGGCAGTGCCTGCTAATTATGCTAAATTTAGTCCCTGCACTAAAAGGAGGCGAGGACTTGAGCCCAAACTGTATTGTCATCATAGCAACAGGGTCTGATCAAACTGCTTGTTTTCTTGCCAAAGCTTGGGCAGTTTTAAGATCACTCTCCTGCCTATATCCTGCACATCACTTCAAAGAAACTTGTAATACGTGTAACTGTACCTATAAACTATATGTAAATATGAGAAGAAGGAGAGACATGAAGAAATTCCCTTCTCGTCCAATGAAATGAACAGTTCTGGTCACCTCTATTATAAAGCTACCTTGTAACCTCCTCTTTTTATGCAGTTTCATGTAAAATCATAATTTTTAAAAATCATCTTTTAATTGTCATTCTATTACACTTGTCCCAGTTTGCCCCCCTTCCATCCCAATTTTAATTATGTTTTTAGCTGTCTCCCTGATAGAGGCAAATCGTACTTGATTTATTCAGTGTTTGGAGTTCTATGGTGGTGCAGAATTCCTGCAGCATTCTCTGCCTCTATCCCCTCACTGTTTCCCTCCCGCCCCCGTCTCTTTCTTTTTTTATTATATTTTTTCCATTACCATTTATTCCCCTTGTACCCTTCTCCCCACCACAATCAACACACTGTTGTATCAATGTCTAGGAGTTCTTTTTCCTTTTTGCTCAATCTCTCCACCCTCTAGTGCTCCACTCTCTGTACCCAGAGCTGTCAGCCTGCTCTCCATCTATGAGTCTGTCTCTAGTTTGCTTGTTGGTTCAGTTATGCTTAAGGAAGCCAGCCAGAGAAAGAACTATCATGTGATTTCACTCATATGTGAAATCTCTCATCTCTTTCAATTTGAAGGGGTGGTTTGGGGCCTCGAGAAGTTCGGCCAATGTCAATGATGATTCACCATGACTAACTCAATAGAGACGGTGATTAAAAATCTCTATTTTGGTAGGAGGAATATAGTTGACATCTGAAGCTCTTTATATATCATTAGCAAATTTAATTTTTTATAATAACCTGTGATATATTTTTCTATTTTAAGAACATGCATTAGAGTGTATATATTATATACACACACACACACACATACTCTCTCTCTCTATATATGTATATATTCCAAAAAATTCTCTCTGGGTATAGCCAGAATTTCTGTGAATGTACTTTTTTGTTGATAATCTCTCAGACTTAAAAATGAGGTGAAAATTAATTCTTTGAGTTTTATACACAGAATGAGGGATTTTAGCTGGGGAGGTTTGAGGCTAAAATTGTTGTTCCTCTCTCCAAGACTCTTAAGAGCATATTATGCGAAGAAAGCCAAAAGCAATTTTTTTTAAAACCTCAGGGATGTATTACTGCTCTCTGGTTACTTGAAAGATTAAAAAAAACTCTTTGACAAACTATGTTATTTTAGGTAATGATTATGAATCATTAAGAAACCAGAGCTTCTTCCAGTATGCATTAAAAACCATTTTGCCTTCAATTTTATAGTGTTCTTACTCCTTAACTTCTCCTGAGCACTGTAATTATTCTAGGTGGTTATATAAATTGAATTTAGAGAGTTCCTATTAATTAGACAAACCATTGTTTTATTACCTACATTTCTGATTCAGCTGCCCACCACTACTCTCCAAAAGTACAAGTTTTCAAATTTATTTTGACATGTGGTTTATTCTTGATTTATGTCACTATTGATTATTCATGGCTCACTTTACATCCCAGGCCAAGAAAATGCATTAGATTTATCCTGTGGCTTCATTTGTCTTGACAAACCACTATCCCAACTCCTCCCCTCATAGATTTTTATTCCTCAGGAAGAAAATATTTAACTAAGTACCAATTTAGAAGTCATTTTCAGATAGATATTATTAGAAAATATAGATACATTTTTAGGTAATTCTACACAATTTAAGGGAAGAAAAATTTATTACTTTTTGTTCTCTGTAGCAATTTATAATTCCAGCAGATTTCTAGCAGGGTTTCAGTCTTAAATAGATATGCTAATCTGAAAAACTTGAAGGGAAACATACTTTGATATGTATACATTTATTGAAAAATAGTTGAAGCTCTCTATACCCTCCCATTTTCCTACTCAAAATGGCTTTTAAAATGATTAATCTTACATTGAACTATGTTGTATTTGTGCATGGAAGTTTGCTTTTGAGCCAATTTTTACCATAAATCAAGTTATAAGAGAAAATAAAAGATAATAGAGCAAAGTAAGAGACTGGAAGACTAGATTCTGATTTAATTTAGCAAACATTCTAAGGACTCTAAGACAAAGAGGAGGAAGATTTGATTTTCATCGATCAAATTTTAATTTATTAAAAAAATTCTATATATTTATTTTCAGAGAGAGGGGAAAAGAAGGAGGAGAAGAGGGAGGAAAACATCCATGTGCTAGAGAAACATTGATTGGTTGCCTCTTGCACACCCTGAGTCAGGGACCTGCCCACAACCCAGGCGTGTGCCCTGACTGGGAATTGAACCAGTGGCCCTTTGGTCTGCAGGACGATGCCCAACCCACTGAGCCACACCAGCCAGGGCTCAAATTTTAATTAATTATAAAATTATAAAATAATTATTAGTACTAAATTTACTGAGTGTTTATTATGTTAGGGACATTCTAATTGTTCTTTTTTTTTTTTCATGTACCATCTCATTTAATATAACAACCCTAAGAGATAGGTAGGCTTAGGTCATATATATTTTTCAGTATGTCTTTTCCCCACAGCTCCATTGAGCTATATTTAATATATATTAATGTTGCATAAGTATAAGCTATACAGTGTGATTAATTGAGATATGTCTGTATTGTGAGATAAACAGAATATGTAAAACACATTATATTTCTTGAGTTTTCAAAAATTAACTATATAAAAGCCTTCACTAACCAAAAATGCTGATTTTTCTCATATCCAGAATTTTTACACTCAGACTACTTTTCCATCTTCTATAGTATTTTATTAAGATGTTTATTTCTGAACCAATGCCATGTTATATTTATCTATACATCTTTGTAATGTATTTTGATAATTGGCAGGGTACAATTCCAGGCTGTAGCTATTCTTGAACATTTAACTCTTCTACATGAATTTCAGAATTATCTTGTCAAATTCCATGTAAATATTCTATTGGACTCTTAAGATTGAATTTATAGATTAACTTGGAATTATTGGCATATTTATAGCATCAATACTTCTCCTCCATTCACATGGCATACCCCAATTTATTCAGGTATTCTTGTGCGTCCTTCATTCAACAAACATTTTTTGAGCACATACTCTTTTTAGGGCCCTGATCTAGATGTTGGGGATACAACATAGATTACAATGCTCCTACTCTTGTGTTGCTTATAGTCTAGTGGGGGAAGAAAGAAAACAAATAAAATTCCAATATATAATATGTGCTATTGTGATAGTGCCCAGAAGGAAGCAGGGTATTGGGAATAAGAACAATAAAAGCGTGTGCATGTGTGTGTGTGCATGTGTGTGAATGCAGGCACCTGTTTGGTTTGGAAAAACTTCACTGGCACAGTAAGATTTCAACAGGAGAGAAAGTGAGCCGTGCCAAATCTTGAGAAAGAGCTGCTTCCCACAGGGAACAAGGGATGCAAATCTACGAGGCAGGAGGCTGATCAATGTGTTCAAAACGCATTCCAGAGTCCAGAGAGGCTAGAGCGTGGGGAGGGGGAGGGAGAAACATTTTGTAGTGTCTCCATAAAAAGATCCCAAATATTTCCTATTAGGTTTATTTCCAGGTATGTTACAGGCTTTATTCTGAATATTTTTTTATCTTCTTTCTAAAATTACCTTAGAAATTGGTTATTGCTGGTGTATAGAATTATTGATTCTCATATATTGGTTTTCTACCCTGTCACATTTCTGAACTCAGTATCACAACAGTTGATCCTATTAGTTTTTCTACTAGGCAACAAACTGAATCTGCATAATCATCATCTCCACCCTAGCTTACAGGTTTTCTTTCTTTTTTTTCTTGTCATATTATATTACTAGGATACTTAGCAAAATATGTAATAGGAGCTATAAAGGTGAGCATTTTTCCTTTCTCTAATTTTAATGAATGGCTTCTAATTTTACAATAAAGCATGATGTTTCCTATTTCATTCATTAATGAAGAAGGGAAATTCTTCTCCTCCTTATAATTTGGAAAGAGACATTTTAAAAGTGGAAACTTCCACTATTATGAAGCTCGTGTGTGTGTGTGTGTGTGTGTGTATATGTATGAGAGAGAGAGAGATATGTTAATGTAGTGAGTTGCACTCTTCTTGTGTGAACTATTTTTAATGTCTAGAGGCACAACAGGTAATGTTCTAGGCACTTGAGCTGAATCAATGAAAAAAACATCCCCAAATTGCTTACTTCATGGAGCTTACATGCTAATGATAGGAGGCATAATGTAAACACTAAATATAATAAAAGGGAAAAGCGTACTTTTAGTTAGAAGAAGTAAATGTGATAGAAAGCAGAGCAGAACAGGTAAGGGGGTCAGGTATGGGGACTGGGCCTGTACTGGGGGTTTTACAGGCGGACGCTGGGGGCTCTGAGCAGAGGAATGGCATGAGGCTCTGCAGGCTCACTGGACTTGCAGACTGCAGGGAGCTGGCGAGCAGGGGAAGAAGCAGGAGACATGTTAAGGGCACATTGCAGCAGTACAGGAGGGAGTGATGGAGACAGACCTGCTGAATGGTTGTGGATGTGATGAAAATTCACTTCTATTTTGAATTAGAGCTAAGTGGGTTTTCTGGCTTTTTAACTGCTTATAGGGTATGAGAGGAAGAGAGAGAGGTTAAGGATTTTTGGCCTGAGCAAACTGGTCATGATGTTTCTTTCTTTTAGTAAATAGCTTTTTGGTTTGATTTGCTAGTAGGACTTTTGTAATAATACTCAAATTAAAATTATGTTAGGTTGTCAATTCTTTCATAAGCCTTTTGGTTATATTAGCCTTAGTAGCTGTTTCTATGTTTGGGAGCAGCTTCTATGAAATGAGTTTTCTTTTACTGAAAACATTGGTTAAGCTTGCTCAAAAAGTCACTTGGATCTGTGCCTTTTTTGACTTAGCTGGGAGATGTGTCAGGAGCCTCCAAGACTACCCCCAGGTGTGGTGATTTGCTAGAAGAACTCACAGTATTTAGTCTTTAGTTGTACTCATGGCTAAGATTTATTACGGCTACAGGGAACAAAGCAAAATCAACAAAGGGCAATGGTGCCTGGAGCGAAGTCCAGAGGAAACCAGGCACAAGCTTCCCAGAGTCCTCTCTCAGTGGAGTCACGGGGCCACATCGCACAGATCCTCCAGCAACAAGATGAGCACGTGCGTGTGATCTGCTGGGAAACTCCTCAGAGACTCAGTGCCCAGGGATCTCACTGGCTGCTGGTTGGTTACATAAACACCCTCTGTCTAGCATGCACCAAATCCAGACTCCCAGAGAGAATGCCAACATGTACAATAAACCACACTGTTTATACAAAGTGTAGGCACAACGAACCAGTCACTCAGATAAAGTTTTGTGTCAGTGTAGGGAACTGTTTACCAGCTGAGTTTGCAGACGCCAGCTGAGAGCGAGCCCTGCAAGCTGTGCATCCTAAGGACAGCATCCTCGGACCTGCCCTGTTAACTCTCTGACTGGAGGGACTGGTGTTACACAGACAGCAGGTGGATCACCATGATTGCTGTTCAATTTCTCCTGTATTTTTTTGATGGATTCAGAATTTTTAACTTCTTATCAGATAATTTGGGTACTCACCCCCACCCCCAGAAAACTTTCATTTTAACCAGGTTTCAATTTTATTGACAATTGTTCATAATATTATCTTAAAACTTTAATATTATTTTCCACATTTCATTCCATTTTTTTTTTTTACTCCTAATACTTATGTGTGCATCGGTCTCACTTTTGTGGATTATACTTGCCAAACGTTTGTCTCTTTTAATTTTTTAACTGAAGTAATTATAGAGTGACACTGACATTTTAAGAAACAATACAAAATGATCCCACATCCCCTTCACCCAGTTTCCCCCAGGGGGAGCATTCTGCACAGTGGGAGTGTAACCTCACAACCAGTATATTGACATTGTTGCAATCCACTGATGTTACTCAGGTTTCCCCAGTTTTACTTGTAGTCAGGTGTGTGTGTGTGTGTGTGTGTGTGTGTGTGTGTGTAGTTCTATAAAATTTTGTTGCATGACTGGATTTGTGTTTATACTGCTGAGGTCAAGATAGTAATTAGTTTCACCACTGCAATAATCTCTCCTGTTGCCCCTTCATAAACACACCCACCTCCTTCCTGCAGATATACCGTTCCGAATCCAACACTAATCTGTTTCTCTATTTCTGAGAATTTTTTATTTAAAAAATGTTCTATAAATGGAAACATATACTATGTAACCTTTTGGCATTGGCATTTTTCACTCAGCATACTCCCCTGAAATTAATCCAAGTTGCTGTGTGTGTCAACAATTCATTTCTTTTTAATACTGAGTAGTATTTCATGGTATGTGTCTAAGTAGACATCTGGTCTCTTTTTAGTTTTTGTCTGCTTGTGAATTAAGTGTTTCCCCTTGCCAATATTTCAGGTTGTTGCTGTTCTTAATTTTATCCACTCTGATGGATGTGTAGTGATGTTGTGGTTTTAATTTTTCTTTTTCTATTGGTTAATAATGTTGAGCATTTTTTCATGAGCTTATTTACTCTTTGGTTATTTTAAAATAATATTTTATTTCATTGATAATTTTATTTTTTACTTAATTTATTTAAACTTTATTTAGATTTTTATTTTCTTAGAGTTTATTTTGTTTTAATCTTCAATTGAAAACATAATTCCTAATGTTAGTATTTTTATTTTCTATTAAGAGTATCTATTGATGAAAACCTCCTCTGAGAATCTCCCACAGGCTTCGATATATAGCGCTCTCTTACTAAGTTTCCTGTTTCCAATTTGTGTTTTATTTGTTAATACATGATTTGTTTAAAATCACTTTATTTCCAAGTTTAAAATTTGCATTGTTTTCTAATGTCATTTTAGTTGCTAATTTTATTTCATCTTGCTCAGTGAATGTGTCTCTCATGAAATAAGCTCTTTTAGAGTACATTTTTGTCTACTCTATGGTCAGTTTTTGAGGCTGTCTCTATAATGTTTGAAAACAACGTACATCCTCTATTCCGTCTATCTATCTATCTGCACATATACATACATAAAAACTAGTGAATCATATATAGTATATAGTATATATATAAACTATATATAGTGTATGTATAGTATATATGACTATAATCATATATAGTATATACATTAGATATAGTTATCAAATCTTTAATGTCCTTTAACATTTTGACCTACTTATTAGCTAAAAGGTACACTGCAATCTCAAAATGTTTGCAGATTTATCAATTTCTCCTTATATTTGTATTAATTTTTATCATTTATGTTTCTTGCTTTATCAAGGTTTTCTCTGTTGATTGTTACTTTTATCAACATGAAATCTTCCTTCTGGTTCTTGTTCTTGCTTTTTATATTGCTGCTGCTCTTTTCTCCTTTTCCTTCCTTTTCTGCTTCATGTCATCATTGCATAGTTTCTTTTTATTAACTTTCTGGGTACCGCTTTTTCCACCTCTAATTTATATTGCACATTCATATGAAATTTTGGTTTAGATACTTTTTATTTTCTTTCAACAGAACTTATAAAAATTTGTCTGTTAAAATTTGAATTAATATAGTCATATTTAATTTGAATTTTACTCTGTAGAAATTATTTTATCATATTTTCTCACCCTGCCAATTTCCTGAAATTTGCTTAATTGACTATTTTTGTTGTGTTTGTTATAGTTTTATTTATTTCCCCTTTAATAATTTGAAAATTAAACCTGTCTATGGTTGGCGTTCTAAATTTTGAATGCACATACTTGACCTTCTTTTTCCCAGGTTTATTGAGAAATAATTGACATATATTGCTGTATAAGTTTAAGGTGTACAACATGATGGTTTGATTTATATATATTGCAAAATGATTGCCGCAATGGATTTAGTTAACATCCATCATCTCATATAGATACAAGAAAAAGAAAAGAAAAAATTTCCCCTTGTGATGAGAAATCTCAAGACCTACTCTCTCAGCAACGTTCCTGTATACCTTAGCAGGACTGTTAATGGTAGTCGCCATGCTGCACATTACGTCCCTAGTACTTTATCTGATAACTAGAAGTTTATGATCTTTTGACCACCATCCTCCAATTCTCCCTTCCCCAGTCTCCCTTCTGGTAACCACAGATCTGATCTCTTTTTTTTCTGCGGGTTTGGTGTTTGTCGTTTTGTTTTCCTTTACACATTCCACATACGAGTTCATAGGGTATTTGTCTTTCTCTGTCTGACTTACTTCACTTTGCATAATGCCTCAAGGTCCATTTAGGATTTCCTCATGGTTTACGGCTGAATAATATTCTGTTGTCCTCATATATACTACAAGTTCCTTATCCTTTCATCCATCAGTGGTACTTAAGATGTTTCCATGACTTGGCTATTGTAAATAATGCTGCAGTGAATGGGATGGTACAGATATCTTTTTGAGTATCTTTTAAAAAGTGTATTCCAAGAATGGAATTACTGGATATAGTAGTTCTCTTTTAAATTTTTTGCAGAACCTCCACACTGTTTTCCCTAGTGTCTACCAATTTACCATCCCACCAACAGTGCCCACGCTCCCTTTCCTCTAACCTCTCCAGCATTTATCTTGTCTTTTTGATGATGGTCATTCTCACAGGCATGTGGTGGTATCTCACTGTGGTTTTAATTTGCCTTTCTCTAACGACTAGTGATGCTGAGAACCTTTTCATGTAGCTGTTTGCCATTTGTGTATTTTCTTTTGGGAAAATATGA
This sequence comes from Phyllostomus discolor, assembly GCF_004126475.2. Lineage (NCBI taxonomy): Eukaryota > Metazoa > Chordata > Mammalia > Chiroptera > Phyllostomidae > Phyllostomus > Phyllostomus discolor. Next base: position 187,955,173 of record NC_040903.2, on the reverse strand, counting down.
CCTCTTTAAAACATTTTTATTATAGTACTTGGGCAGGCAATAAACTATATATTTAAAATGTAAAATGTTATATTTTGATATGTATTTCAAATATATGTTTCTTTATATATAAATACATATGTAAAATACACATTTGAACTATGTAAAATAGGGCTATTTTAATAAAGCTCAGAGTTGATTGTGTGCTTTTCTGCACAGTCCAAGAAAAGAGCCATGGCATTCTTTCCATTTTGCCCCTCCTTTACTTCTCCCCTGCCAGCCACCATGATGTAATCATGTAGAATTTATTTCACACTGTTGTTGTCATTATGAACAATCTTTCTTTATTTACAGCTGTTGAGTCTAGTTCATCCCTCTCGATATTGGGGCTTTGTTTTCCTTCTTTGTGCAGATGCTGTCTTCCATTGTGCAGGGATCCCCAGTGGTTTCCCTGAATCTGAGGCTTGCTGAGGGTTTCTTGTCTTAGTTTTAACAAGCTCTTTTGTAATTTCTAGGAATTTGCGGTGGGGATGAGGACTGTAGCATGTTCTAAAGCTGCCATCTTGATCAAGAACTCATGAGGCATGTTTGCGTGACAGGAGGCCCGTGTGTGAACAGGGGGCAGGCAGGTGTTTGGAGGGAAGCTTGTCATAACTCTGCTTAGTGTCTGCTCCCCTGACTGCTCACAGAGTAGTTGACCTCACTGAGCTTCAGGTTTTTAAGCTGTTAAATGTACATCATAGCAGTCTTCTTCTAAAATTTTTTATTGTATTTTTTCCGTTACCATTTAACTCCCGTATATCCACCCTCTGCCCGCAATCACCACACTGTTGTCCATGCCCATGAGTCCTTTTTCCTTTTTGTTCCATCCTTCCACCTCCTAACCTCCCCCATAGCAGTCATATGATGATGAAAAGAATCAAAGAATGACAACTAGCCTTGTGTTAGTAAATATTTGATGCTTAATAAAAACTGGTTCTTTTTTTATTTTTAGCTTAGTTAAAGTGACACATGCTATTTTATACAAAGTTGTAAATATATGGAATTGATTACCCCTAAGAGTCTGTTTATTTTATATACATAGCTATGTTTGAAAATCATTTATAGAAGAACCTGGATCATATATTCATAATGAAGTATTGAGGATACCCTTAGGGTGACTGGGAATATATTCCCAATATTTTAAAGACAGCCTTAGTGATAGATGATACTCACCTTGCAGAATGCCCTCGTGTGAATCTAACAGCAGGAGAGCATTGGCGATTAGTTGGTTACTGAGTTACTTAAGATGTTATGGAGCACAGGGGTCCAGGACGAGTGTCAGATGCTGGTGTGCTTTGTACCTGTTGCCTGCCAATCCAGCCAGGTGATCCAACCTTGCAAATCACCTCCTGCTTTATAGAAAACATATGAATGAGGAGGGCATGACAAAACATGGGACTTAGCATCAAGATCCTACTTTTACTTTCCAATACTTGTTACTTCTTGTCTAGGTACTGACTCTCAGTTTCCTGACCCTGCGGGCATTCCTGGATAGCTGCTGCTTGGTCCCCTGTCCCAAATCTCTTTGGATTTCAGACCCCTTGTTCTATACTAATGTTGGCAGTTGCCCTTTCCCTAAAGACATGTGATATTGTCAACAAGAACATCATGTAGGAGAAAATAAAAATGCATGATAAAATAGGAAACAGTCAGCATGGTACCATGAAGACAAATCACGGCAGACTTATTTCATTCCCTTCGTTGATGGAGTGACAGGCCTCATAAACAATGGGGAATAATGGATACAGTCTGCGTTGCTTCCTTGTAATCATTCCTGAACCACTGCAGTTATGATGGGGCCATATTTTATGTTTCCATATAGATAAGAAACACGGGATGTTTGTCACTGGCCTGATTAATAGTCCCATTTTTTTCTGAGACTCTGCATCTAAGCCAACATGCTGGATAAGTTGTGCTAACAAAAATCAGGACAGCAGAATTAAATAAAAAAATCAAAGAGTGAACTCTGTTTATGTAGAAAGACCAACACAGGTTTCCTATGTATGGGAAATGTAGTCAGAATTACAGGAAGGAGCTGGGATTATAAGGGTAAGAAAAACACTGGAGCTTGAAGAGGCGAGCTACATCTGAAATAATCCAGGAAGAATTGAGATGATATTTTAAATCGTGCTGTGAGGGACACAATTTTTATTTTTGAGACACCTGAGGGAAGGTGTTTGAGACTGCTGTGAAGTAGGTTGGATTCTAATTTCCTCTTATGTCCAGTAGAATGTCTTTACCAACACATACTTTCATGGGGAAAGTGGAATGAGAAAGAATATTGAATGCCACCAGAAAATGAGACAAGAAAAAAAAGTCTTGATATTAAAGGGGAAGGAAGAAAACAAACTCTCTAATTTTTATCCTACGTGTAGTGGGGGAGTAACATGACTTTTGCATGTGAAGGGTGGTCCACTCACTAATCTTTGTGTGTTTAACAAATTCAGTTGGAAAGCAAAGGGGGAAGCCCAGCTGTGCTCTGTTTATCGTTAAACACGGAGATGAATGGGTTTTATATTTTCAGTGTCCAACCTTTTTTTTTAAAGGGAAGATGGATTATTCTCATCCTTTATAGAAATGGTGAACAGTGTTTACCCAGGCAAAATATAGATTTGTGTAGAAAGAAAGTGTTTTCATTATAGAATGAGCTTTATGTTTCTTCTCATCTCAGCTCAGTCACTGTTTCAGTAGAGAAGTCTTCTGTGGCCTGTGAGACCAGATCAGCTCAGCCTGTGATAAACTCACACCCCCAAGTCCATGTGTGCCTGTCTGTGTGTGACACTCATTTTCATATGGAGATGGTATTTGTGTCTTTTTAATTTATTTAGATAGACTGTAAGCTCCACTGAATGCAGGAAATGTGCAAGTTGTGCCTCAGCATTTTCTAACCAAAACCTAGCATGGTATCTGACATCTGTTAGACTTTCAATAAATGAAGACAGTGAATTGAATGAATGTAGTCAAGATATTTACATAGTGAAAAGAAAATGGAAAACAAAGGAACCCCCAAACTATTAGGTTGAATAAAATTGTAGTCATTGCCCATGGAAGGAATTTTCATATAGAAATTTTATAGTAAGTGTGTTTGTTACTGTTTTGAGTAAGGAAGGTGACTTTCCAAACATAAGGAGGAGGCAGAGTGGTAGATAGTAGGCAAGGCTGTCACATTCTGGGTGGGTGGCAGATGCATGTGAAGTGGGCCTGGTTCCAGCTTCAGTCTCAGTCCAGTTTCAAAAACTGTTAGTGAATGCTTCTGTTTTATGGTGCCATTGGAAGCCTGTTTAAAAGCACTCTGCGGGTCCTTTTGCTATAGCAAGAGAGAGCGATCGGAGCCCTGAGAACTAGACATCACTGGCTCACCTTGGAGGGCTGGCTGTGGTAACACTTCTTCACCGCTCTGTGCTAATGGTTGGTTTGCTGAGCAGGAAGCTAGGATCCATGTCCTGGAGAACAGAAAAAAGCAATTGGGATTTCACAGCAATCAAACACATTTAGCAGAAGAAATTTCTAACCTTTGGCAACCTCACAGTATCACAACTTCCATTTTGTTGGAAAAGTCCAGGACTTTTATCTAACGTCTGCCAACTTTTTGCTTGTTTGTTTCCAGAAAGTAAAAGAGGACGGGGGAAAAGAAATCTTAGCAAGGAAGGAAAAAAAATGATGGAAAGAATCCAAACGTTTATCTTGTAGTCATTATGGAATCAAGTCCTGGGTGAGGGCGGCTTTCGTGGGAGATAGATGTTGAGTCTCACCTTCCATGGCCTCATTCTCTGTGCCTCATTATTTTCCATATTCATTAATATTTTTTGCTATTAGGGTTAATGTGCAAGTATTACCAAGTATTTTCCTTTTTGTTTGAAGCTCAAACAAAACAAAAGAGGGTTAATTGTATTTCAAAAGGATCTGATGAACTGGTGAGGTCTTGAGATTTGGAGAGAGGATAAGAAGGGATGTTGTGGTCACTTACTTGTACTTCATTAGAAAGGAGATGTGTGTGTGCATGCGTGTGTGTGTGTTTTCTTAGCCTCATATGGGTACAATACCATCTGAATCTGGATGATTGGCTTGATGACTTTTTAATGACTCCTCCAGCTCTGTGATTCTGTGATTGATGCTAAAGAAATAAACTGATACTCAGAAATGCATCTAGATCAGTGGTGGGTAAATTTTGAATTTTACAAATAAATGTTCTTTACATTGTAACTGAAATTATTGTAGTTCCATCTTCTTTGAAAGATTTTCTTTATGCAAAAGCAAAGCTTGAACATGCAAGCTAATAATTACTGTTGGTTTGCAGAAGCTGGACATAATAAAGTTTCAGATGTAAGACCTCCATTTGGCCTGTGGTGGGGGGAAAGTTAGAATTCAGCACTTTTTATTTTATCAAAATCTGGTGTAATGATTATCATTGGCAGCCACTTAAACCACACTGCATCACCTGTGAACAAAATGAGAAATGATAAACGAGTCTAAAAGAAAAATGCTTTTTATGCAAACTAGTTTCCTCCTAATTTACATTAGGTGAGGGAAGGAATGAGACCCAACCCAGAATCTTCCCTTTTAGAAATAAAGAGGAACCGTTCTTCTGAGATTGGAAAGGACAGCTGGGGGCTGGAATGGCAGACAGCTCAAGTGAATGTAGAAAGAGGATGGATATCATCATCACTTTGTATTTCTGACTTCAGTTTCATGAAAAAGATTAGTCAGACAACATATATTGTCCTCTTCAGTTCTAGCATTCTATTAGCCTATGTAGAATGCTGAGTCACTGTGAACTCAGAAAGAGTAATCTGGAAACAGCAGGGAATGAGCCGGGGCCTCCTGATAAATAAATAAAAAGTGTCTGCTACAGTGACAAAGAGGAAGCTAGACTGCATCATTCATACAGCCTGAGGAGTAGCTGGGGAAATAATGAATGGATAGATGACTGGGTGGTTGGCCCCATTCTTGGGGCTACCAGAGTTAGATAGCATGTCTGATTACTAACTATATTAGAAATAGTTTAATAATTAAAAGTTAATCTGATGTCATATGCAAATAATGTCATTATATCATGCTTGTTTATTATTCAGAAAATAGTGATTGTGAAGAGATCAGAAGCTACTTTCTTAAGTGAAAAAGAAATCATTCTTACATCAATTCTTAAGGAATTATAATATTCATGTGCCATTAAGAGAGTATGTTTTTCCAATATGTCAAAAATGATGGCAGTTCTATTAAAAATACTCCAAGACTACTCCTTATTGAATTTGTCACAGATGCAACCCCCTCAGAAATGCACATCATCTTCATTAAGAATGCCGGTAGGTCAAAAAACAGTTGTTTCAACATTGACAGATAAATAATATCAGCCTAAGTAAAGTCTCTAAATGTCAAAAATGAAGCTACTGGAATATTTACCCTTAATCACTACATTTTCCCTTCACTGGCATGAATCTGTTATTTTACTCAAGTGATCGGTCTCCACACTGAATTCAGCCATACTAGCTCACTTTCAAGCTACCATTCAGAAGTGAGAGCAAATGAAACCCATTTGGAAGCAGCATAGTTCATTAGACTGCAGGGTGTGTTATGTTTGATTCTTCCCATCCCACCCCAGAGGTCCTCTCGCCAGCCCCCAAACCACACACATGCGTGCGCGCACAGCACGCATGTAGTGCTTCCCTGTGGTGTCTGCGTAAACTACACTTTCACATGGAGAGGCTGCCATGAGTCACCTCACACACAGGCACACCCACACACTCCACAGAAATTAAGCTCTAATCCAGGGTAATAAACATTTGACATATTCTCATCCTGAGAAGATTTTTGTCAAATGGACACTGGAAGGGACAGAGTTGGTAGTGTAGGAGTGTGGGTTGAGGTGGGGGTGGAGGTTTGAGGGTTCTATCTTTTCACAGGAACATGAGGATGGAGTGAAGAAGGGAGGCCTTTACTTTTATTTGGAAAGCATTTATTGGACTACTGTATTCTGCTCTTACAAACAGTTATTATGCCCCACTGATGGGCCTGACATTGTTTTTAATGTTCATAATTTAAAAAAAAATACATAATTTTCTTTTTGGCTTTGTCCATGGGTCCTTCATACATGTTCCTGGAGGACCCTGGAAAATGAAGACAACTGTACTTGAACAACAATAAAAAAATAAACATACAGACGGAAGTTGTGTTAAAAATGTATAGTTTCCAGTTAAAATAGAATACTATGGGTGATTAAAAATTAAATCATTTTCAAAAATGCCTTGTTACCATCTTATGAAATAGATATTATTATGCACAATTTTTTTTTCAGTTGAGGAAATGGAACCAAAGGAAAAATTAAGTGATTTCTCTGAAGTCCTTCAACTAACTGGTGGCAAAGCCAGGGTGTCAGCCATGCTCCTCTGACTCCAACATTGGGTTCTTCAAAAACATGCTACACTGCCCTTGTCAGCCCCAACCTATGTTACAGAGTTAATTAAATTATAATTTCCAAGCGTGTGGTATAAATATGCAAGTAAAAAAGAAAGCCTTCTGTAAATTTGCTGGTTGGTTAGCAAGATATGCAGGTGCGAGCTAAATGACGCCTGCGGACCTGCATCGTGCCCCCAGATGGAAACGCTATACTGCACATTTACGACTATGTTAAGAAGTTACACATTATTTTAAGTGTTCTTACCACAATAAAAGAGAATCATATATGTATTGCAAGAAACATTTATTACGTATTTTTTAAGTATTATGTATTTTGGTGAGGGCAGGTATTTTAAGTGTTTTTTTTATTTGTTAAAATGATTCTTTGTTATGGGATATATCATACATCCAAAAGCAGTGTTTATCAAATATACACAGAGTATCAAAGCAGTAAAATGTACTTACCACCCAGCTTAAAGCAAAAACGGAAACCTTACCAGTGTCTTAGATGTCACTGTGACCCTTTACAAGACAGTACCCTCTGCTCCACCTTCGGGAGATGACTCCTGGTTTTGTTTTTATGCCCAGGGAGTATGGTCACAAACCATGCCTTGTTTAGTTCTGCCTGGTTTTGCACTTTATATAAATGGATTTCTGTGCTGTATGCATTCTTCTGTGATTTGCTTATTTGTCTCATCATTATATATGTTTTTTAGATTTATTCCTGGTTCTACATGAGACTACTTCATTTTTTCCCACTGCTGAATAGTGTTCTGTTGTATAACTGCTGCAATTATTTTTTTACCAGTATAATGCATGGCATAACTATGACGATATCTGTTTTTTTTTTCTGAACAATGTTTTTATAAACATTTTTTGCACATCTCTTGGTGCTCATGTGCAAGAAGTGTGCATATACTGAGGAGTAGGATGGCCATGTCATACTGTGCACTTGGTCAACTTTATGCGATGTGAATTTTTATTACACACTTTTCCACCAGCAGTAAATGTGAGGTCTCCATCCATATCACCACCAGCTAGATGGCAAATATGGCAATTGAGTTTTCAGGTTACATTTTCCTGATTACCAATAAGAATTTTTAAAAGACGAGAATCTTTTAAAAATTTCTCCTATTCTGTAATGGACCTTTTCAAGTTCATTTTCATTAGGTTGTTTATCTTTTTAATTGATTCATAAGAGTTCTTTCTATATTGTGGACATGTCCTTTGTTATAGGTGCTGCAAATATCTTCTCCCAGTGTGTTGCATATCTTTTTATTATCTTATGATATATTACCATCTTTTTACCATCATTCTAGTCTTTTAGTTCTGTTTAGTTTTTAGTGCCAGAAATTATGTATTATAGTGACTAAAGCATACATCATAGTGAATATTTTTCTCTTATTTTCTGAAATGTAATCTTAGAATTTAACCCTCTATTATGTTATTAATATATGACATTATAGTCTCAAGTCTGTGTCACAAACATATCCTAAACTTTTTAAAAAATATTTTATTTCTTTATTTTTAGAGAGAGAGGAAGGGAAAGAGAAAGAGAGGGAGGGAAACATCAATGTGTGGTTGCCTCTCACATGGCCCCCACTGGGGACCTGGCCCGCAACCCAGGCATATGCCCTGACTGGGAATCGAACCTGTGACCCTTTGGTTCACAGCCTGCCCTCAATCCACTGAGCTACACCAGACACGGCACAAACATATCCTAAGCTTTTTAAGACCAACTATCTGGTATTTCTTATTTATTTTTAAGTCCTCAGTGCCTAGGACAGTTACAAATACTTAGCAGGTACTTAATAAATGCTCATTGGCTCATTGACTCAGTGTTCAATTATACTCTTGAGTTTTCATTAAATGAAAAAATTTAACATCCAAGTTTAAATGCTTAAGTATATTATTTCTGCCATGGTTAGTATTGGTTTTCCATGCTTGATTTCCATGGGACTAATTCAAATGAAAGTTTCAATTAGCAGGTCAAGTTGGTGTGGGAAGGAGTGGGTAGGAAGAGGGATAAAGAGAAACAGTGGGGAATGCAAAAAGTGTTACTACATTTTGTGACTAGGTGAAAAACTGTAAAACTAATACAGTTCCATTTTTTCTACGTCACTATAGTCTTTACTTTTTTACTTATTGACATCTATAAGTTCTTGTAATTTCTCTGTGCTGGAGATGAGGCAGTGATATTCCCTGGCTTGTTCTGGATCCAGCAAGGCCATAGTAGATCTGAGGCAAAATTCATGCGTCTTTTCTTTATTATGCATGCTCTTCTTTTCCAGTATTCCAGTGTCTTCAGAGAAACAGCTTCACTCCTATCTTTTCTGCTTGGTTCATCTAGAAAAAAACTTCTTTCCCACTAATAAAAATACTTTTCTTGCTTTATAATATGTGATCCAGGTATAAGTTAAAAATAAGCCTGAATTTTAATTAAGATAATATAATAAAGGTCTCCAGATCAGACATCTGTTACTCATTCTTTATAACCCCTGGCTACAGGCCATGCTAATCAGGAGTTATTGCTATTTAATTCCCAGACTGCTTGCTCAGAGAACTCAAGCGTTGTCTCCAGTCATTCCAACGTTGCTCGTGATGTTAATAAAGCATAAGTAAAATCTGAAACACTGGTCGGTATTGGGAATGGGAACCCGCCACCAAAAAGCAATTTAGTGATTGAAATTTGTCAGTTTTAACCACGGTTCTTCAGTTGCTCAAGGATAATTTGGCATTCTTGCCTTTCAATAATTGTTTTCTTCTAAAGATAGGCAGGGGGTGCTTTTTATGCATATTCTTCATATTTGGCTGCATGATATTATTTATATAATTTTTAAACAATTTTTAAGTCTTCTATTGAAATTATTTATTTTGTTGTAATGTATAATTTTGGGGACCCAAATGATGGCTTCCTATGGCTTCATATAGACCTCTGTTTCTGAAAATCATTGAGTTTGGATCACAGTGCCTATAAAGAAAAGGGAATTCACTTCAGAGTCTGTTAGTCATGTAGCAGGTGATTGTATAAATTCTGTTGATGGCTGGACAACATATGCCATGTGGATGGTAAAATTGAACTCTGAATCTACCTCACAAAGACTTTTGAAAATGTGGATAAATCTCCTTTTTACTTTTTCTTTAAGGATATTCCCCATGGTAAGAGGAAGATAGAAAGGACATTCTCTCACCATTTCCAATATTCACTGGCAATGTGAAATGAAGAACTGAAGTAGCGATACCAATAGTAGGCTATCATCTTGGACTCTTCCCTCACCCCCCAAAGCATTTTTATCTTAGGTATCTGTGATTTGACAGCAGTGTGGTGAAGGTTAGGAGAGGGGGAGAGTGGGGAGTGGATGGAGGTGGGCAAAGGGGGGAAACGGGGGCCATCTGTAACAGTGTCAACAATAAAGAAAGTGAATCAAACTGTTACACTATATTCATACAGAGTTCTTTTATGTGGTCAGACAATGTACTATTGGTAATTCATAGCTTATAGCTGCAGTGACCTATTGGGGTTGCAAAATGAAAGAAGTTGCCTGGAGCTACTGATCATTATTATTTCTGCCCTTTTCTACCTAGTCTGAGTATTGCTATCAGGGAAAGCAATTATCTTGGGCCTCTTGCCATGGGTTCCCTGTTTCTGGACATACCTATAGAGTATTGGATTGAAGACAGCAAAGATATCCATAATTTCTGCCCACTGGAAAAGCTTATGGTGTGAAAGTGATTTCTTTCTTCTATACTCCCAAACTTGGTCAGTATTTTCCCTACTGTAAGAGTAAATTGAGTCTTTGCGGTGTGGCTCAGTTGGTTGGAGTGTCATTCCATAACCAAAAGACTGCAGGTTTGATTCCTGGTCAGGGCAGGTGCCAAGGTTTTGATTTGATCCCTAGTCTGGATATGGGTGTGAATGTCCACTGGTCCTATTGTGTTTGATCCCGCATCTGGGTGCATACAGGAGGCAACCAACTGATGCTTCTTTCCCACACTGGTGTTTCTCTTCCTTCCTCTCTCTCTCTTAAAAAAAAAGCAATGAAAAAATTTCCTTGGGTAAGGATTTAAAAAAAAAAGAATAAATTACGTCTCTGTATAAATTGAGTTAGTGAGTTAGTGTTATACCTGCTATAGGAATTCTTAGAACGGAGAGTTCAGTATAGGCTAAGAATTCATGCTAAGAAATGTTCCTTAGTAATGACGATGAACCTTTACAAGGGAACTCTTTGGAGTATAAGTTCTATCACCAGGTTTTTATGAAAAAAGGAAAAGTGTAAGACTTCTAGCAGTCTTAAATTTCAATATCTTCTTGTCATATCTCTGAACTAAGAAAACTGTGACTGTAGATGCTGCATGTGATACATTTTGATTTGTTTTTTGCCTTTGACCTGACTCAGGAAATGATTCGCTTTATTCAAATCCTGATGCTGTATTAGTTGTTGTTAACTAATGAATTCCTTAATTTGTATTAGTAGCATAAGGATTAAATTTGTGGGATACTAGGTTATCAGAATCTTTCTATAATTTCCTGGGAGTCTGAAGAAAATAAAACAAAGGATATTTATACTTAATATTAATACTTAAAATATCTCAAAATAGATGTAAGAAAGAACCATCCTATTTCACTTTTCTAAAGCTTAAAAGCTTATTTAAGAGTTAACTGAGCTCATGGGAAATATGTATTATTTAGAATTTATAAACAGAGTATACAACTAAAGAAAGGCTGAATGTCAAGTTTTATTCTATTATTAAATTTACTATTATGAATTGAAGCTTTTTTCTTTGTTTCTGAGTTAGCATTAGATTTTAGACTTATCTATAGATTTCAAGCTATAGAAGAGAGGGAAATGTATTCACTCAGAGTTTTAGAAATTAAATTAAGGGGAGTTGTCTTTTGAAGTATCTGAAAAGCTTATTGTACGTTGATGAGTTTAATTTTAGTGCACTTAATGAAAATCAAAGGTGGATCTATTTAGTTAAGGCCACCAGGTGGAGGAAACTTCATTCTGTATAGAGACTTAAAGTGAGAATGAAGAATGACTTATAATTAACCTTTGGTTTCTCGTTTAGCACATGGTCAGATAGAAGCTATCTAGCTTTGGTTGGAACGCTAACCAATGCTAGATAGCATTTGCTTTGATACAGTGGAAATAATTACCTTGACTTCTAGGTATTCTAAGGATGCAGTTTGAATATTCAGATAAAAGTAAAGATAGAATAATTTGATGTAGTAAGAACCTTGGATTGATTCAGTGGTACTGCTGCTTGTGATGGAGGTGGTTGGACACAAATGCATTTACAAATCAATGAGAGGGCAATGAAAGGAAACACCTGCATCTCTTGGTTGATGATAGCTTTTATTACTTACCAGTCTGAACTTTTCTCTGCCACTGCCATACCTGTCAGGATGTATGTTTCTTCTCTTTAATACTTAGATTTAGTGTGCATGTACAGGGTGGGGCAAAAGTAGGTTTACAGTTGTGAGTGTGTGAAACATGGAGTTCATTCTTGCACTATTATTTATTAATTATTGCATTATTTTCCAAATGAACAACTGCAAGCCTACTTTTGCCCCACCCTGTATGTTTCATGGTGGGGGTGTGGGTGTGCATGTTCAGAGTGCAGGGTTGTAGCATTAGGGGCATGAGGTTTAGTTTCAAGTCTTAAGGCTACTATTGAGTTGATGACTAGTTGATCATGACATTTTTATGACCTTCAGCTACTAATTTTTCTAACCTTCTAATGCCTTTCTGAACAACTGTCTTCAATACTCATGAATAACTAGCTTATCTCCTATGTGGTTATATATTCAACTGAGATACAATGGCATTAGACTGGATAATTTATTACCACAAAGAATTATTATACTGTCTAATTGAGTTGGGGTCAGTAGTCATCTTTGTGTCATGAAAAATAACCTTTGGGAAGAGGGACACTGATCCAAATGGGTTATGCAAATGGATGGCAGGCATTCTGCTCTCTCTTAGAATATCTATAAGTAACAATGATACCATTGTGTAGGTCAAGGTGTACATAAACACTTGCTTCTAATATCCAGTGACACTATTTCTGCCACTGAGAATCTAACACAGCTTTCTGAAGGGAACCTTAAAATTATATAAGTCTGAGGAATGTACTGATATATCACATTACTTTCCAGCTTAAAACCATAGAAATATATCACAGATTGTAGAGCTGAAAGGCCCCTTAGAGATCAGTCAGCTCAGATGCCTGCCTGTAGGAGAGTTAGGTGAAATTTGAATTTCACACAAAATATTCATATAAGACCCAAAGAGGCTGAATGAATTTCCTGCCAAGGGTGACATAGCAAAGATCTGAGGAAAACAGATTTTATCTATTGAGTTATAGCCCAAATGTGAATATATATTCTCATAATTTTTGTTTGAGTTTTTCTTTCATAGAGAGCCTTCCAAACAATCTGCAATATCATAAGCATATCTTCTTACAATATGTGCAGGACTTTCAAAATTTGTAGTTTCGGCTGAATGGGATTAGATAAAATCAAAGAGTTTTTCCATTTTTTGAGGAAGAGGGTTTGCGCTGTTGGTAAGACAATGCACACAAACGCAGGGTTGGCAAAAGCAGGTTTGCAGTTGGGAGTATGTGAAACAGAGTTTATTTTTGTATTATTATCTATTAATCATTGTATTGTTTCCCAGATGAACAACTGTAAACCTACTTTTCCCACAACCTGCATAATAAATGGTAGGAGGCCCTAAAGTCATCTACAGACTCTTTTTAAAAATTTAGAAGTTTTTTTCAATTACAGTTTACATGCAATATTACTTCATGTCAGTTTCAGGTGTACGGCATAGTGGTTACACTTCACAAAGTGTTTCCCTTGATGTGTCATCTACAGACTCTTGATTGAGAATCAGCATGCCAACATTTTTCCTTGTATTAGGTAAAGGAAATGTAAAGTGCTCTTAGAAATGTGAATTAGAGTTAGCAGAGAATAAAATTTCATAAAATTTCCCAGATAGCTGAGACTGGACATTGTCTCATCTGTCCTCCTTATTTTAAGGAGGAAAAACTCAGCCCTAAAAAGTGATGAGACTGTGCAGGGGTTGGCAAAAGCAGGCTTCCTGTTGTTGATATGGAAAAAGACAAGCAGGTTATGATTATTACAATAGATTTATTAACTGTATCACATACTGACAATTGCAAACCTACTTTTGCTGAACCTGTATATTTGACCACAATGAAAGAAAAAGCAATGAGGCTCCAAAGGTTCCATGCTAGGCTACTCAGTGGCAAAACCAACAGTAGAACTCACTTGCTCTGACCCCAAGGCCAAGGCTTTTTCCATTTTCATGAAGTGAGTCCCCTTCTCAGAACCTCAAGCCTTATCTCAGGCTCAGCATTATTTTATATGATGTGTTCAGCACTGTGGTTTCCACTGAAAGCTTATTACCATCTTTAAAAAATATACCTTAATGATTTTTGAAGCATGGATGGGAGACATATTTGTCTTGCTTTTTTTTATATATATATACTTTTGTGTTCCTACTTCTGGAAATATTCGCCATATAGTCTTCAAACACTGACATTGAATTGCATGACCCACACAACTTCCGATCTGAAGCCTTGAGCAATCCTTATTTGCATTTATAGTCTGTGTCTGAACCAGAATATCTAGCTAATGCTGTTTTGCTCTTGTCACAACCAGAAACTGATCTGACTTGTATTCCTTTCCTGCCATTGCAGAAAAGACCACACAAGCTGAGTTGTTCCGAAGTCCGCCTGAAGTCCAGCTGGGCATGTAAAATTGATTAGACCTGTGTTTTCTCAAATTTATGCAGTGATAACAGTAAAATAAACATCTAATATAGATAAGATAGTGTAATAACTTATATAAGGGAAATTAGGACCAAGGTGGCTAGCTACATATTCTTTCTTAAAATGCCCTTTCTGCCATTATCAGAGATAGAAGATTAGGTAAACAAAGTGGCATTTTGTTGGGTATTTTCTTATGTTTAGAAATATTATTTTAACAATCTTGAAAGTACAGTTTCCCATGTCATCACACTATCAATGCTACTTATATCTAAATGTCCTGTTATTCAGCTGTCTCATCTACCAGTCTTAACTGTTTGGGTATTAGCCCCTCCCTTAGTTCTTTAAATTTTCTTATATAGACATGTAGTAACTTACACAGCTTGTGCCTTTTAAAAAATTCTTCATAAACTCGAACCTACTCTATACCATAGCTGAGTCTTTGAAAGGAAACACACATCCAGCCCTGTGCGTACGTTACCATAATGCTCGTGTTGACAGGAACCATATTTTTCCTGAAAAGCATGATTGATGAAGCCAGTTTTGCAGAGAACTCATGACCAGTTTCTTTCAAGGTTCAATTCAAGTTTGACAGCTTGAAGAATTTCATGCAGCAAATGGGAAATGTTCTTTTACATTTCCAACTGGTGTGACAATCATTTTGGGCTTCCAAACACATCCACGCCCCAGCCCTGGTTAAAGACACGGGAGGCCCTGCTGTACCAGAGCTCTGGTGGGGCACAGCCCTTAAAGGGAACACGTGTCTAGCTGTGTTCTTAGAAGCATGCACCCCACAGGATTCTGCTTTTTGTTAGCTTTAAGTGCAGATCTCATGGCATAATAATGCAAAAATCAAAGTGTGAATTTTTACATGCTACAAGTATTGCAGTCTTTGACCAAACTGCTTCATGCTTGGCTGTTATCCTATGGGTTGATGGTTTTCCAGGGAAGCTAGCTGTGCAATTTGAGATGTTTTGGTACATCTGTTCCAAAATTGCAGCCTAAAGTGCCAGAAGTGTGACATTCTCATGTGCGTGTGTGTATATGTGTGTGTGTTTTCTCGGCAGGTGCTAAATTTTCAAGGAGAGAAGTGTTCAGCGTGAGCAAACATGACTAATAATTGTGAGATGTTTAATTACAAACAGACCAGCACTGGCAGCACGGAACCCAAAACAGAAATTGTTACATTGCAGAAGAGCTGTGGGGCTCGGGGCTTCAGATCTTCCTCGCAGGCCTTGCCCTTTCTTCTAACATCCTTTCTATTTTGAAATTTTAACATTTTATTTATTTGTAAAAAAAACCCCACTAACACATATTCTTTACCTAACTTTGTACTCGATTGTGCTTCTCCCATGTGATGATAAATAATAATTCTGAAACACAGAAGGATCCGAGGTAGTGATCTTCACCATCCTGTTAATTTATTTCCTTATTCCAGTAATATTTTAAAGTACTTACTTGTTCAGCTTCCTGCTACTTCTACTGGAGTTTAACTCCTCTGAGGGCACAGGCCATGTCGTTTTGTCATTGTCTCCCTACTGTCTGTTATGTGTTTGGAAAATGTATGGGGAATGAATCATATCATTTTTAGTATTTATTCAATATATTTTATACTTTAAATATTTAAAAGTTTTGTCTTCAAGTGTGCTACGTAGGACAATTCTTTACTGTCTGTATTTGTCCATGGTGGAACAAAAGAACAGCAGAGTCTGAGGTGAAAAGCTTCCCTCTACCCTCAGTACCCCAGCATTTTACTCTACATAGATATTTAGCATTATTAATAGCTTCTTGACATTCTAACATCAATTTTGTTTATCTACAAGTATACAGGGTCTGGTACAAATAACACCCCTTTTTATTACAAAATCCTAAGCATGTAATTCTGTAACATAACAATATCACACTCAAGCACACCATGTGACATTTTAGATGAAATGTTCAAATTAAAACTATAAATTATTACACCCATATTATTACCCTACCAACCACATGCAAGCAGGTGTCACTTCTGCTAGACCCTGGATACTTCATTTAGCCAATCTGAATCTCAGTCTTTCTCTCTGTATATGTCACTTGCAAGTCTAGTTTTAATGAACACTGGATTACCAGCGCCCCAGTTTTAAAGTGTCCTAGAACTTCAATATAAAAGTTTGCATTCCATGAGTAGCAGCAGCAGCAGCAGCAGCAGCAGCAGCAGCAGCAGGGAGGGCCTAAGGGACTAACTCATTTACTAGCTTTCTAAACCCGGCAGCTAAATTTTCTCAGATACATCCTAGGTAACTGAATTCTCATGAAGCTTGAAATATGTCCAGTTCTTACTCAGAAAGTTGTTCTAATTGGATCAAGTAGCTCAATGGGCACTGAGGAGGTGGGGAGAGAACCATACTTCAGAGAGCAGAAGGAAGCATCTGCCGCTCATCCCCCAAGTTGATGAGTGCGGCTATTTCAGAAAAGTTAGTACTGATTAACTAATTAAACAGTTCCTTCTGTGATTCCTCAATGTAGTTTTGGGCTACACTGATGTTTAGAGACTTAAAACCTAACCACAGAAACTTATTGTAAGCTAACATCTCTGAAAATAGAACTTTAGGGATGTGAGAAAAATTTCTTAGGTAGTAGAAAAGATGTAATAGAAAGCTAAAGGCTCTTGTTGTACAGAACGTACTTTAACAATTTAGCTTAGTTTTCTAAATGCTAATGAAGTT
This sequence comes from Phyllostomus discolor, assembly GCF_004126475.2. NCBI lineage: Eukaryota > Metazoa > Chordata > Mammalia > Chiroptera > Phyllostomidae > Phyllostomus > Phyllostomus discolor. The sequence goes on along the minus strand of NC_040903.2, from coordinate 187,938,257 downwards.
GACCAAATAGAGCTACAGTTGCATGTTTTATTAATAAGTGCCTTGATTTGTTGTGAATCTGCATCTGTGTCTAATTCTGGAGAGTTACACTGCTCAATTAAAATCCACGCAGGAGGCATGTTCAGCATGTGTGTTGTTATAATGATAAAATAAATTTATTAAGCTGCATTAAAAACAAAAGGGAAAGAAATGAACATCCCAAATTCTGCTGTGAAATGACAATCAGGTGAATGAGAATAGTGGCATTATTACTCCAGGGAGTGTATTACACGAGAGGGTAGAGTCAGGAAGGCAGGTGGCCCCGCTCTCCAGTCCACCACGCACAGGTCAGCGTTGTGGGCACTGTCAAGTTATGTGTCCCTCATATTAAGCAAGAATCTGATCAGCAATGAACACATCCAGGACTTATTTTTTTCATCTTCTAAAAATAGATCCATGATTCTGAGATGTTTTCAAATGAACAGATACTACACTAAATTTCTACAAGACTATTAATTATTGAAAAAAAGAGAAAAAAAATTGGGCAGAGAAGGTTTCCACCAAGATGATGAAATTCTTCACAACCCTCTCATCTCTGCTTGCCTGTAAGCCACTACTTTGACCTTTGCTCTTGTCCATCTACCTATCATCATTTTATTTTTATTCTACAAGTTCATGACTGTATGTAGTTTCTAGAGTATAGCTGGTACTCACTAAGTTGTTTTTTTTTTAAGTGGTACTCCTTCTGGCTATAGAATGTCACACTATTCTTACTAGCATTCCCATTCAGATCAGTTTCTTGTTCCACCAGCATTGAAAATAAGATCTTTTTCAAAAACATTTTTTAAATTGTGAAAGGGCTTTAAAAATTCAGTGTAGGGTTGTTTATTTTTTTGAAAATTTTCTCATATTTTCTTTGAGGTGTTTTTCCTTTACTTTTGGGAGTTTGGAGTGCTCACGTATAAGTGCACGCATGTGCCAGTGCGTGCATTTTTTTCAGTGCATTTTTAAGGAGGGCGGAATTTGTAGCTGTAATATTTAATTGCACCACTAATGGACTATTTTTCAAGTGCCATTGCCTTTTCTGCAGAAGTTATAATTACATGTAAAATTAGCTTCTAATAAAGAAACTGCCACCAGGCCCTTGATTATGCACGCATGAGTAGGAATTGAGACACAAGGGTTGGTCCCGTGTCTCACATATTATTGTCACCACCAGAAACTTCTCAGACTACAAATTTAGATCAATAAGTTTGTGATAGAAAAAAATTATAAATGCAGCTTGTTGTGAAGCAGCTATGGAATAAACATTGCTTAGTGTGCTTAATTATATATTCTTTAATGAAAATGTTCTTATGTAGCAGGAAGCGGACACAAAGTCCTGGTCTGGTTCTGTGAAGTTAAAGATTGTAATAGCGTATGGGCTATAGTATAATTAGAAGACATGGATGATGTTTGCCTTTGAACTCTACTAAAAGCAGAACTATAAAAATAGACTTTTCAAAATACGCAAAGAAGAAACACAAATTCTATGGAAAATGATCAGTACCACTGATAATTAACAAAAATGCAATTTAAAAAGGAATATTCCAAGTCAAATTGGCAAAGCTGCAGTAATTTTAATGCCTGATACTGGGTTAGAGCAGAATAATATAACTGTGTCATACTATAGATAGGAATATAAATTGCAGAAAAGTTTTTAATTTCAAATTTCATACCTTTTATAGACATTCAAATTTTATATTTATTCTTGTGGCTGTTTGATAAATTGTGTCATTTAGGAATTTATTCATTCTACCTAAGTCATTGAAATTATTGACATATTCCCATATAACAACATAGAACTGACAAAATTCCACTAATTTTTATTATAGAATTATAGCTTAATTTCTTAAGTGCTTTGTATGTAGCAGCCTTTGTTCTAGCCCTTTATATGCATTATGTCATTCAGTTCTCCCAGAAAGGTTTATTATTATTATTATTATTATTATTATTATTAGTTTTCGCTGAGAAAGCAGAAACTCAGAAAGATTAAATAACTTTTTGAAGGTTACAGACTATTGTGTGGTACTTTGGGACTTGAATCCAGACCCATTTGATACAGAAATCTTATGCTCTTAATTTTATCAGTCATTTAAAAGGCAAGAAACACTTGTACACAAGATACTCATTTGCTTTTATTATGAACTTTTTTGTGAAGTTTGATTTTTCTAGGGTAATCAACACACAAGCAAAGTCTCCAGCAAAAACTTCACTTATTCAGAAATGAAGTCCTCAGAGGCAAACTTTAGTCTATGCTCTATTCTTTTTTCTATAGGAGGAAATTTTACTTTAAATACAATTTTTTTTTCATCATTAGCCTCAGGAGTTTCTCAGGCCTCAGGCATCCTGTATGCTTAAGAGTTAGTGGGTATTGAGTCCCCTAAAACACCCTGTTATGTTAGAAGCCTGGGCTTATAGTTAAAAGTAGAAAGCTAGAACCAGGCCAGCCCTTGGCGCATGGACCATCAGTAGACCTATGCATGTGCAGAAAGCACTGTGTGTTGGTAAGCAGCAGACCTGTGTCTGTAGAGTCCAAGGGCCACTCTCATTTGCAGTTACTCCTGTACTCAGTCCCCTGCTCTGTATTTGGGGAAAAACATTGAGGGAGTGGGCATTGATGATACCTGGATATGGAATTTTATCATTTTCTTGTACTTTAAATCTCAGAAGAGCAAAAATAAATAAGAGTTAGATTTCCTTAAGTACCTTAAAACAATAGTTAATGAAATTCAAAGGGCATTGGATTATTAAACAATCATACTTCCTAAATATAATATCTGTGATTTAGCCAGTTGGTCAACTCATTTTTACTGAGTTCCCAGGGATGTCTAATTACTGATATGTGCTTGCATCTCTGATTTGTGTATAGTTCTCATTTGCATATAAATCATACAAATTTGCTGAAGACTGAAACAATTATAAAATGCATTTATTTTACTCAGCATTAGCCACATTTTAGGCCTATAAATTGGTAAAACATCCATCCTATAGTTGTGAATTATATTGTTAGGCAACTGAGTTTTCTGGTTCTGTTGCCTTCCCCAAAAAGCCTAATATTACTCAGTTCTTACATTTGGAATGTGGTCGTTGGCAAGGATGGCAGTAAAAAGGCTGACACACAGTGCCTCAGCTGATAGGTGGTAGGTGCCTGAACTGGGCAGAGGGAAATGCAGCTGGGGAGGAGAGGCAGACTTCTCGTGGAGAGAGAGCAGGGCCCCGACCCATGTTTGTCAAAAGGGTTAAATGCAAATGTGAAAGCACCTGTGAATTTTAAAAGCTAGGAAATCTTAGGTGGCACATTTCTTCTTCACCTTGTTAATGACAGGTGTCAGCCTCAGTCACCCAACCTCTTCATGTAAATATTCAGTTTTAACCTAGTGTCAGCTTTATGGACTACCTGCCAGATGCCCTGAAGATCTCTTTCATCACATGCTTATTACAGTTGACATTACTGCCACAGTGATGTGCCCAGTGGAGTGAACTTGGTATGGCTTTATTCTGTACACGTCAGACCTTGGCAGTAATGATTTATTAAAAAGGTGAACATTTGGTACCAAGTGTTATTAGGGAAAAATGAAATCTTAGAATGTGGGAGGTAGAGAAGACATTAGTAACATATCATGTGGTGTTTCATGGGACACACAGTGTTTCATGGGGTACACAGTCTTGCAAATTAAAAAATAAGAATTATCTTTCAAGTTGAGAACTAGTTTTAGTTAAAAAAGGTTTGAAAAGTTTTATGAGATCAAGAATTAGAACCTTTGAACCTATTAAATCAATGGCATTTCTGTTGACTTAGCAGGTTGATGTTGGCTCCATTTATTTCAGGCAGTGAACTAAGTTTTATTTTCTAGTTAACTCCTAATGAATAGACTGAGGGTAGAAAGTTTCTGTGACCAAACACTCAAAGTTTCCATGAATCATAGTTATCAGGAACCACATGTGGAGAAACATTGTCTGCCCTTCAGATTTCCAGATGATGGACTTTTTCATCATATGTCATCCCATGGGTCTGTTCCTCTAATTTGATGGCAATGTGATTGTCTCATCCATGATAATCTCTTGGTGATTACTTGCAATAAGATCCAATTATGTTTGGGGTAGGAAGGGGTGGTGGGGGTAAAATGGAGACAACTGTACTTGAACCACAATTAAATTAAAAAAAGATCCAATTATGTTTAAACACAGGATGGGATAGTATCTTTCAAAGAATTCAGTGAAGTGCCCTCTCATGTACAAATCCATGCTCATAGTGCATGCTTAACTTCAGTTAATTTACTGCTGCAAGCAATGCCCAAGGTTCTCCTAGGAAATACACAGTTCATGGAAAATATATCCTGTCTATGATAAATTTACACTGTATGTAGAGAAGTAAATGTGTACAACTGGGCGGTGATTTACAAAAAAGAATTGGGAAGGTGCAGTTTGATATACAGGAAGATAGTACAGACTGAATATGCAGAGTGCCAAGATATGGCCAGCCCTTCCCAGGCCCTCCAAGGCTTGCTCGAATGTAGCTGTATTAGGGTTCAGGTACTCTATCTTGCTGATTTGTCCTCAAGTCTTTTGGTTTATCTGCCAGCCCCTGGTCTGTTTCTTATCCTTATCATTTAACCTCTTCACAGACATGGTTACCAACCTGGTAGTTTATTTACCTGTCTTAAGTCTACACCATTCCAGTGTAACTTGTCTAAAACCACAAGACTAAGCTTTTTCCAATAGCATTTTACCCTTTAGTTAATGAACACTGACATAAGAGTCATAAGACTACAAATATGGTGGCAGGGGAAGCACTAAAATCTGTGCTTAAAAATCCAACAAGCCTTGACTAGAGAAGGCACGGAGCCCTGCCTGCCCTTGTGCACTGTCCTTCACCTTGCTGCCTACAATGACCTAGATTATATTTTGATTGAATTCTAGTTGGGCCTCACCACCTGGCACTCCTACTCTTCCTGTTCTTTCTTCAGGGGGACATTACCTTTCATGACTAGTTTCTTCTGTACCTCAATCTGTGACACTGGTTGATGTAGCACTACCAGTTTTTAGATTTGTGGAAATGGGTTTCTTAGTTGCTAGCCTGCATTAGCACTCTGGGATTGTGGCAACAGTCCCCTTATGCTCTGATGTCTGGAACTCATCCCTCCTGCCTGCTGCAGTGATTGCAAAATGGTTTTCCATGGAGATGTGCAAAATGTTCATAGGTTTTTAAGGAACAAAAAGGGTTCCAAGAACAAACAAGTATGAGAAATGGTGTCTACTGCAAGGCTTCTCAGAGCTTTTGTTTTGTTAACATGCATTGTTATATGCTAATGTGAATTGGGACTCTTTAAGAAGATGAACTAATATGAAAGTTACCTCATCCAGTAACTACTTTTTTAGACAAACATTTGTTGCCATCACAGTTAACGAAGTGTTTCAACAGAGTATAGTTTGCAAATTTTGAACTGCACCATCAAATCAAATTCCTTACATCTTGACCAACTCATATTGCCTTCTCCAGAAAATAGTTGTAGCTTACTCATAATTTCAAAAATTCATTGTTCATTTCATTTTATCTTATTTTCATTGTTCATTTTAAATCCTCAGGGTCAGCTAAATTAGTCTGTATACAGTCTCAGTAAAAAATTAAACTAAAAAGATTAGCAGTGTCAACTTCTAGACCCTTGTTAATACTTTATGCTCATTCAGATGAATGTAGAAAGGAATTTGGGGAGGAGTAATATTTTAGAGGAAATGACATGATTCATTTAGGCATCACAGCAGGCAGGTTGAAAGATGTGGTCAAACAAATGAAGTGATTGTATAATCACTTGCTACGTGAGATGGTAGTGCACATAGACAGGAAAGCCATGTGAGTTCATATGTTAGTAAAAATCCTGTAATTGGACAGACTTCTATAGGGGGTGAGGGCCAATGTAAATGGTCATCAGAAGCCCAGACACATTGTCCCTTGTAGTGGGGGAGGGGGCCATAGGCAGAGGAACTGGAATAATGATGGAATGACCCAGTGACCCTGGTTTACTTGGGATAGTCCTTCTTACTCCTGTTGTTCCAACATAACTTTTGGGTATGCTCTTTTACTCTCAAAAAAGTGCTGTTTGAATTATTCATTGTACAGGCACTTAGATAAGGAAGGAGACAAGAGGCACTAGAGGAGCATTGTATCCTAAAAGCGAAGGAGATTTGCTCTATTTAAAAGGAAAAGAGTAATGAAAATTGTCAAGGGCAATGTTAAGTCAGTGATGAGGCTAAGTCAAGATTTTAATGCACACCACTTCTAGTAGGAAAGTAAGGCCAACTTGTTTAGTGTTGTTCTTATTCCCTCCTTCAGAACATTTTGCCATATGTATTGTTATTTAATGACCAGGCTTCTTATTATGTTGATATTTTGGCAGATTTCTGCTACATTATTTAGAATGTAGCAGATTCTTCAAATTTCTTTTTTAAAGAAATATGAGCCCTGGCTGGCGTAGCTCAGTGGATTGAGCGCAGGCTGCGAACCAAAGTGTCGCAGGTTCAATTCCCAGCCAGGGTACATGCTTGGGTTGCAGGCTATAACCCCCAGCAACCGCACATTGATGTTTCTCTCTCTCTATCTCCCTCCCTTCCCACTCTGAAAATAAATAAACAAAATCTTTAAAAAAAGAAATATGAAAAAATCATACTCATTCTTGAGCATAAAATTTTATAACCAAATTGGTTTAAGTATTAGTTAAAAATAAAAATACAAGGCCTGTCCAGAAAAAGTCCAACCATTGTTAATACACTGGGAATGGTTTGCCCAACATCAATGTAAACTGGCAGCCAAGGAGAGTGGACTGGAATGTGCATGTGTGAACAATGTTGGCTTCACTGTACTAGTCAGTGGGGGCGGTAGATGCCTTTGGGTGAGCATTTGTACTGTGTGGCTATTACATTCAAAATGACTCAGCAAGTAGAGCAATGGACCTGAGTCAAGTTTTGTGTTAAGCTTGAACATTCCTCTGTGTGGACACTATTTGGATGACTTAGAAGGCAGCAACTATGGGCAACTGGTGATTGGCAGCTTCAAAATGACAACATGCTTGCTCATGTATCACGTCTTGTGCAGAGTTTTTTTTTTTTAAAACATCAAATCACCCAGTTGTCTCAGCCCTCCTACAGCCCAGATTTGGCACCCTGTGACTTCTGACTTTTCTAAAACTAAAATCACCTTTGAAAGGGAAGAGATTTCAGACAATCAATGAGATTCAGGAAAATACAGTGGGGCAGTTGATGGCAATTGGGAGAACTGTGTGAGGTCCCAAGGTGCCTACTTTGAAGGGGACTGAGGCATCATTGTCCTATGTACAGTGTTTCTTGTATCTTGTATCTTCTTCAATAAATGTCTCTATTTTTCATATTATATGGCCGGATACCTCTGGACAGACCTCATAAGTATATAAAGTTATACATCTCCCTTAGTGCCTAGCATTGTGTTTATACACAGTAGGCACTTAATAAATTTGTGTTTGATACTAATGAATCTCTGACTATTGGCCAATGCAAAAGAGGCTGAATTATAATTATAAAATGTTTAATATACTATTCTTAAGAAGTTTTGGCAATGCACACAAAACTTAATTAAGTCTATACTCACACAAACTATTTGTATCATTTCATAAAACAAGGAACAGAATCTAGATCAGTTATTATAATTTTTTTCACATTAGTCTGAAACTTTTGTTGGCAACTCACTTTTTTGAAGACCATGTTAGTTATTCTCGAGGAATATGAAGGAAATAGATGATACTGGACCTGCCTTAAAGAGCTTAAAGAACACATTTATTCAAAGATGTTATTCCTTTTCTTTCTCTTGCTGAACTGTTCAAAATTCATTACATGAAATTTTAATAAATAGTGAGATCATTCATGCCATACTGGCAGCCAGAGAGATTCAGGCATGCTAATGCTCTGTTATGCTCATGCAGTCAGGAAAAACCTCGCATCCCTTTACTTATAGCCAGGAGAAATTCACTTTTTAAAATTCATTCACTGGGAAAAACTCTGACTTGGTTGGAAAAGAAGTTGAGGATGTAGATTCTCCTTTCCAATATCTAGAGTCTAGTTAGGGACGTGCTAAATTACAGAAAAAATGCCAAGCACTAAGTCTGGCACATAGAAACTTTTCCCATTGTGTAGATCCTATGGGTTCTCTCAGAGTACCTTTTATATTTATAAAGTATATTTGTATTTTATATTTATATTTATGTTTATATTTATATTTATGTTTAGTGTACAGGCTATGTGTACACTAAACATAGCCTGTACACTATGTACAGTTTTTTAAGGAGGAAAATAAAATCAGAATATATTAGTATTGTAGGAAACTTTGTCTACTGGCCACATGTAGGCTGTATGATAGCGGAGACTAGGGGTAGGGAGAATGGTTAGGAAGCTGTCGTGGTAACCCAGCCCTGGGATGCTGAGACTAGACTCTGAGGTGTGAATAGGAAGGAGGCTGAGTGAGAGCCATTCTGAAGGCAGAATGAGAAGCTCTCAGTAGCTAACTTCATCAATGGGTCCAGCAGACAGAGGGACCAGTGGTGGCCCAGGAAGAGCAGTGGTGCCCTTGACCCAAATATCTGCCTGATAAAACCATTCAGTTTTTTCCTTGAAAAATTGGAACTTTCTTACATTTATCACATGTAGAGTTTCTATCAATTGTGTATGTTGTGGAAATACTTACAGAAAGAAACCGACAATATCTCATCTCCCTTCCCAGCTCCAAAATGAAAACTGACACCTTACACCCAAAATGCTGTCTATCTGGTTTGGAAATGTGATATTTGTCTGGTTTCCAGGTTAGAAGGAAGCAAGAGAGTAGTGACAAGCCAATGGATCTCTAGATCTGAACAGGTCACTCTGCCCAGTGCTTTAAAGAAAGGGTTAACACATTGCTGACAAAACACATCTATTTGTTCTTGAGTTCAGTGCACTGATCTTAATATTAGAGAAAATAGGAAGAGCCTGGCTGACCGTGGAGCCAGCCTTTACGGAGTGATGGCAGAACACCTCTGTCGGACCAAGGTGCAAGGCTGGTGGATGTGGCACTGGCTTCATGTGCAATTTGAGGATGGTGATGGGGCCATGTTAGTTTTCTATTACTCATGTTTTCTGGGTATTTTGCTTTCTAAAAATGTAGTGATTAAGTATATATGCAGTTCTTTTGAATTTTTAATTCTCTCAAAATAATGAATAATGCCTAATTAATGTTGATATGTGTCATAGTGAATATGCATGAGCAAAGTAAACTAAAATTTTCCTTTTACGTTACAGAGATATTACTAAATATTCTTTTCTGCTGCATTAAATGGCTGCTTTGGTAATATGGCAACCGTAGCAGACTTAAAGGTTCCTTTTCTGTACCCAACTAAGCATATCCTAGTTAGTGATGGGCCCAGATCTTCTCTTGATGCATGTTGGTTAAGGGATGCATTCTGTGTCCACTTGGTCTGTTTGTTTCATTCTTGGCCCTAGGCGTTCTTAATTCTTTGAGGTCTCCTGTTCATACCTCAGAACTTTTGGTCAGACCAATGACGGCAGAAGACCATGTGGCCTTCCATGGGACAGAAAGATTATTATTTGCAATATCAAGCAAATAAAACTCATACACATGTTAGGTCATGTAGTTTCTGAGACTGAAATTCTGGTCTGAGTGTTTCCCTTTATTTACAATGAGGATAAAATGGTAACACTTTATGAAGATTCATAGCTCTACCTTCCTAAAAATGTCAATAACTTATTCTTTTTATGAAAATGGTGCATACTTGCTGTAAAAAATCAAAGATTGCAGAAAAGTTTAGAGAACATAAAAATCACCACAAATCCTACTTCTCAAATATAATAGCTGTTAACATTGTATAGACATTCTTCTAGTCATGCTTCTGTGTGTCCCACAAATCGTCCCCCCTTCCCCACACACACTCACAGACACATATAATATTACAAAGAGTGGGATCAAGTAACATGTTTTTTTCTAATAAAAAGATGTCAGTCTTTTTTGATATGTGCCCAGAGGCCCTGACATCATGTTAATATCAGTTATGCTGTGTGGTCATTTGCATCATACAATCTTTATTTTTGAACATCTTACTTTTTTTCTCACATTATAAACAACCTTTCAGTGAACATTTGAGTGTGCCCACTTCATTATGCTACATTTAACTTCCAGGAAATGGAATAATTGGGCTACGTGGCAGCATTTAAAATTTTGACCCATACCTGGTACAGACAAATCTGATAAAGTCTTTTTCTACAGTATTATAATACCATTTATATTTATTTTTATAAATGATTCAGTTTCAACAGTTGATGTACCCAGATTGTAATATTCTTGGGGTTGATTAGCAGGTAATTTTTATCGTAGCCATAGCCTGTGTGATTTTGTATCTTTTTATTCATATTGCCCCTGCTCCCCTCCCTCTGTCTCTTCACACTGTCAAGGCAGAATCGTTTGATGATATTCTCAGTCAGATCTGACCTGCGGTGGTTTTTATGTACTTGCTGTCTACTTTGCTACATAAAGATTCTTTTAAATTTAATTCAACTTCTGTTATTTGTTTTTTCAGAACTACTCTATCAAAAGACAGATTTGAACAGGTTTAAAAGGCCTTGCTTTCAAGAACTTTGTTATATTTATAGTAAGATATGTTAACACATATAAAGGAATTTAAAAATATGAAGCAGGGCATATAATTACTATTTTTAGAGTGATGTATTCATAGGTTATGTGTGAGAATAGGAGAAATTCCTTGACCTATAACAATCAGAGAAGGTTTTATGAAGGAAATAATAAGCCCTGAAGAGTGGCTGGGATTGAGGGAGGGAGGGCTTTCCTGGAGAAGAGATGTATCCGTTATCTATCACTGTGTAAGAACTGGCTTCAAACATAGTGAAGGAACACCACCATGATTTATTATTATTCATGACCCTACTGGTTCAGTGGGCAATTGGATCCTCTGCTCCTCTTGCTTGAGCTCCCTCTGGCAGCGACATTCAGTTGGCGCCTCATCTAGGGGCTTGGTTCCACTGCCAGCACAAGGATTGTGACACCTCCCCATCCTTGCTGTCCCTCAGTACAACCCAGGCTTCTTCAGGAACGGTGGTCTGAAGGCAGCATTACAAGAGAACAAAAGTCAAACGTGGAAGTTCCCTTAAGGTCTAGCTTTGGAAGTCACATAATATCATCTCTGCCACATTCTATTAAAAGAAATGAAGTCAAAGCCAGCACAGATTAAAATAAATAGATTTTGGTGGAAGAAGCAGTGAAGTCTTATTGCAAAGAGATGTGCATACCAAGGTACGAATAATCTGTGGCCATATTTTGAGATTCACCACAAGGGAACTGCATGAACAAATATTTGGAAGCAAGAATAAATTATATGGAGAGTCAACAAGAAGACAGGTTATGATGCTGTTTTTCAGAGGATAGGAGAAGTGGTTCTTGGCCATTCTATAGGTACTGTTCTCAGTATCACTAACAGTTTATTTAGGTTGTTAGCAGTGATACTTCACTTTCTGGATCATGGATAAAGAATGCATGTGTCTTGGCACAAAGGTATTTCAATATTATTTCAAGTTATTATACTTACTGCTTCCAAATTAATGTAAGCATAATAGTAATACCAACTGTATAGATATATAGAAAGATTAAGTGATTCAATGTTATTCTCTGTTTATTGCTTCTTTTCATATTCTGGTGCCAAAGATTAGAGAAATGATTGCAGGTATCATTACTGAAAAGTGAGATTTGCCAAAATAATTAAAATATGTATCTAGTATAAAATAGAGAACAACCATAAATTTTAAAAATTCCATTTTTTACCATAGTGAGACAATTTTGGACTCACTGCATTTTCCTAATTTTTTTTTTCTGTAGCTGATAAAGCTAGACTTACAACTGTGTAGAGCAGATAGGACTGTGCATTTTTGATTTGAAGGACATAGGAAAATCTCTCCACCAAATCACTGGGCTGCTATGGTATCTAAATCTCACTATCATAGTTTCCTTGTTTTGTATTTTAAAGTTTTTTAAATAAAAAGATGCAACGTAATTTATACATATCCTGAAAATACCACTCGTGTCATCATCAGCTGTTCATCAGATCATATCATAACGGCCCTCTGTGCGTGCACGTGTGTGTGAGTGTGTACGAATGGAGATGGTAGAAAGAAAATGTGCCTTCTTGTAACTTGAGAAGAAAAAATATTAGAAACAAAGTAGAAACACCAAAAGCATGTTGCCAGCCACATAATTTGTGAAATGGTATACTTTCAATTGTTTCTTGAAACTATAAAACTACCAATTTTTAGATATAGAATAAAAACAAAGAAATCTCTTTAATTGTAAAAAAAAAAGCCTGTCACGTGACCTTTCCCAAGTTGGTGTTCTGCTTCTTGTGTCAGTGCTGACCTTGACCTATCTTTGTGTCCCCTGAACAAAGGTGCCCTATTTTATCTTTTAGTCATTTGTATTCAGCTAAGGTTTTATTCTTTGTAACAATAATTTTAAAAGATAATGTCAAATAAAAGCGTCTCCTTTTCCTTTGGACATGTCGGAGAGACTGCATTACCAGCAGTCTCTGTCTACGTGCCTTTTTACTTCCCGACCTCTCTTGTTCACACTTCTACTTCTTTCTAACCTGGTCTGAGAATTCCTGAGAAACATGGTAAAGAGTGACCAGTGTCCCAAGGTGGGCATATCTAGGAGTGCCCTCACTGGAGACTGTGTTTAGGGCCTGAGACAGCTTCCTCCAAATGGTTGTGTGTGTGTGTGTGTGTGTGTGTGTGTGTGTGTGTGTGAGAGAGAGAGAGAGACAGAGAGAGAGAGAGAGAGAGAGACAGAGAGAGAGAGAGACAGAGACAGAGGCAGAGACAGAGACAGACAGAGAAAGACACTAAGGTAACCTTTGTATCAGCTGTTGCATTTATCTAAAGACAACACACAGTTTTAATCTTTAGTTGACTCTTGTTGCCTGATAGTTGATATATTTTGGGAGCTTTCATTTGACTCATAGTAAGTGAGTCTGAAATGATGAAGTCAGTATTCATTGAGCATCTATAATTATTGTTCCTCTTATTTTAGAGGCTGTATTCTAGATTGCCCAGTTTGTCTTTAACAAAGTTACAGAAACTTCTGTAGCTATATAAGCAATGTGAGGATACTAGTTTTAGAGAATAAAGAAAATTGATTTATTTACAGCAAGATAGAATAAGTATCATAGAAGGATAAAATAGAGATAAAGCTATTTAGATTCTTTGTTTTTACTAATATTATACTTTAATTTCTCAGAGTTCTTTGGAAAGAACAGCTCTTCTACATCTTTCCTTTATCCCCCTCTCTCCCCTTCTAACATCGTTGATCTTGTATTAGTAATTGATTAACATAGGTTCATGATTAATTTTCTAAATTAAGTGATTCTCTAGGGTATGTAGGAAAGGATATCAATAAGCATTGCTACTTAATTAGTGAGACAATTTTAATGAAGTCAGTTTTTATGCTAATCATGGGGTCAGCCAGAAGTTGGTGCAATCTGTTCAATTTATGCTATAATTAGGGAAGTTCTAAAATGTATCCCTTCTGTGTCCCAAACTATCTAACTAGTAAACAGTTAATTTAAACAATTATTCAATCAACTTGTATTGCCTGGAGTTCCTCCTTCAAAGCTCCAGCATCTCTGAGAGGAATAATGTATTAAGTAGTTTTTAATAGTTAACACATACCATAAAGACATTAATGAGATTAGTTTTAGCGTGATAATTGACATAGTTCAGGTACTAGATGGAATGCGGCATACATTAAGTAAAGACTGGGAAAGAAGACATGTCTGGCTCTCAGGTGGATGCCTAGAGGATGCCTGCCTACCTGGATCATTGCAGACAAGCATCCAGGGAAACCAGGAGCTGTTATAAAAGAATGAGAATGAGAGTAAGACATTGAAACTGGAAGTTTCTGAAGATCATCTTCTTCACTTTGTTCTAAAGCCAACTGGAGTCATTTCTAATGTTTTAAGAGTCTGAATGCTACACATACAATCACCGATGGATGGAACACTTTCCTTCTGTACCTTAAATACCATTATTAAAGATGGGCTTTAGTGAATATCAATAAAAAGGGAAATGATCATTGAACCACCTATGTGGCCTTAAAGGTTACCAGAAATGCATTCTCATATTAATATTTTAAATTGCTGAGTCTAGAGCCAATGATTGCTTGCCAAGACTTATAAAAGAAAGATAATTAGGAAAAGTAAATGTCAGATGTCATCATGAATAGGCATGAAAAATCTAAAAACTACAAATTACTAATAAGGAGATGAATGCATGCAGCTTGGCCTCAGGAGCAAACAAAATGTGATGACTGGAGAACATAATTTCTTCAGAGGCCAGCACATCATCTTACTGGTTAGTGTGAGCAATCATAGGAGTGGTGGCTGAGTTACAGTGAATTAGCTAAACATAGATTTTTGTTTGACTCTGCAAATTGCTTGACCATGAGAAATAAACTATAGTTTATATATCTGGAATGGCTCTAAGTTTATTTGTGGATTTTTGTAAACTACAAAAAGGAAAAGATCATTAGCTTTCTTTCAAAAAATGTGATTTGGGAGAATTAAAGACTAATAGTTTTCTGTAGGAAGCAGTGGATACTACTTGAGAGCAGAGATTAGGGCTGTCTGAGTTATCATTGTATTACTGGTGGCTAGCATAGTGGCTGTCATATAGTAGGTACTCAATAAATATCTACTGAATGCAATAATGCTTGAATGAATAAAGACATCTCTGATTTGTGTTAAGGCATCCTTCAATCTTTTAACCTATGTCTCTTTTGAAAGCATTAAACATTAACTCATGACTCTAATGTTTATATTATAAAAACAATAGGCATTTTTGAGCTTTAAAATATAAAATATATGAAATATTTAGAAAAGCATTTTCCAAAATGTACTGTTGTGTTCTGATTTGCATGATGAGAACTCACTACTCTTCTCCCCCAGGTTCTAGACCCAACTGAGGGCCGATCTGTCTTTATTAGAGTTTATTATTATAGTTGCATAACTAACCAAACTCAGTGACTTAAAATAAGAACAAAGTACAACCAGAGACATTGAAATGATGAACAAACCGACAGTAACCAGAGGAGAGAGGGGAGGGGGATAATGGGGAACAGAAGGAGAAGGGTCATTAAGAAACATGTATGAAGGATCCATGGATAAAGCCAAAGGGGGATAGAATTCAGGGTGGGAAGTAGGGGTGGGGGAAGTGGTGGCAGGAAAATGGAGACAACTGTACTTGAACCACAATAAAAAACAAAAACAAAAATAGCTATTTTACTGATGAAAAGCAATTTATGCTGGGCTAGGAGACCATGACTTATTTCTAGTCTATGCAGTATCAGCTGGGTTGGCTGAAATGGGTCTGAAAAATCTACTTCTTAATTAGCTCAGCTACTGATATGGCTGGTAAGCTGATGTTGTCAAGCTGTTTGCTGCACCGACAGTCATTGATTGATGGGTCATTTTGCTTCGTGTCTTACCTATCATCATTAAATATGAATATATATAGAAAGAGAATGGGTGACCATCTATGTAGCCTTAGTGCTACCAGAGAAGTCTTCTCATATCAACATTTTAAATTGCTCAGTCTGTGGCCAGTGCTTAACTGGGGGCTCAGTCAAGGTTATGAGCCAGGGGCCTTGGTTCCTCTCCACGTGAACCTCTTTAGAAGAATGCCTGGGCTTCCTCACAACATGGAAGCTAAACTCCAAGAACAGGTGTTCTAACAGTGAGGAATTGAAAGTTTTTAGTTCCTTGAGGCCTGGGACCAGATACGGTCATATGATCAAACTACTGTTGTTAAGCTACCATATTGTTAGTCATAGAGTACACCTATATTCAAGGGTAAACGATATGTACGATGCTTCTCAATGCAAGGGGCGTCAGGGAAGGTGTAGCCATTTTTAATCTGTCACAATTATCTTCTAGATAGTTCCTTTATGGTGATTAAAAATATGACTTTTTAAATAAGACATTTATTTATTGGTGAGTATGCCAGAATTATCAAGACTTTAAATATGATAAGCTTGTAAATTTAGTTAGATTTAAGTTGTCTTAAGCTAAAAGGTTGCAGGAAGGCATAAGACAAGGGGCTTATCAAATTTTAACCAATTAACCTCATTAAAATAGGTGAATTGACTATATGGCATCCCATCCAAAGGGTAAAATTATATAACAGGCCTGTGCAAAACTGGTCAGGCCAAGCACGGGCATTCGTATTTATTATCTTCACATGGTCAGGACATGTATCACCTTGGTTTCTCAATATCTGATAATGCTACCCACATTAATAATGTATATTCCTTCTATGTTTTTGTACCACCAACAGTAAGACTTTGGCTTGAACAAAATTATGTTTTTGAAAACCTACTTTCTAGGTTTCTGGTGTGTGAATTTACTGGAAAAAAATGTTTGAATTCCTACTATGTCTCAGGACTTGTCTGTGTTAGAAATATAGCAGTTAGCAAAAAGGCCAATGATTGTACTCATGGAATTTCTTTCGGAGAAGATAGATAATAAACTAACACTAAATGTGGTATAATTTAGTGATAGATAAGATTAAGAGCATGGCACACTAAGGGATTGGAGAGTGATATTGAAGAAGGGGGTGTTTAGACGGGTGGCCTGGGAAGAGAGCAGCTAGTGAAGGGGTCCTGAAGAATGAATGCATTCAGAATGCTTGAGTAGCATCAAGAAAGCTAGTGTGGCTGGAGCTAAGGGAGTGAGGGATGACTGTAGAAATTATTTGATCAGTGAGGGAGGCAATGCTCTGATTATATGTGTTCTTGGACCATGACTAGGTTGGATTTTAGTCTATGTGTGATCTCATATATATAATTATTCCTGCTACAAGAAAAATTTGTTTGGAAGCTATTTTCATGATGATGATGATACATAACAATTCATGGATAGTTTTTACTAGACTTTCTTTTTAACCTGTTTTGTATAAGTTATCTCATTTAACACAGTCCCTTTATAAAGATTTTAGTGCAATTTTAAATTTATAGGTGAAGGTGTAGAAGCATAGAGAGATTTAATAACTGGCCCAAAGACACAAAGCTAGTAAGTGGAAAAGCACATTCTACTAAAGATTCTGCAAGGATGCCGGTAGAGGAGGGGAGAAATGATTGAATTGAGGCTATATTTTGAAGGTAGAGCCAAGAGGAACTGTTGAGGAGAGTGAATTGAAGGATGATTTGGTTTGGTCTGAGCAACTAGGTGTAGCTTTGCAGTGTACTAAGATGAAAAAGTGCATTTGGGCTGTTAGAGAAAGAGTGTTATAAATTAAGAGTTATTTTTTTGGAGGTTGCAAGATGGCTATAGAGTAGCTGGAAGCTCTGTCCACTTGCTTCCAGCCTGGACCAGTCTTGCAGCTAAACCACAGAGCAATCAATTCAAAAATCCAGCTGCTGGTGAGTGGGAGCAGGTGTGAGTGATCCTCTGCGTGGACAAATGTGTGTGTATGTGACTGTGTGAATGCCTGCCTGCCTGCCTGCTTGCGAGGGTACTTAGGGTCAGGCAGCCCAGGCCCTTTGGGCAGAGCTGCTGCCACTGCTGCTGCCCAACCCAGTGCATCTGTCTGTGCAGATTTGGAGTGGGAGCTATTTCATGGAATTTACAATATCCTCCTCCAGAAAGGCACTGGAGTGGCTGTGCCCGGGCTCCTGGACTTATTTCTGTGCCCTCCTCCCCAGGCAGAGCCGCATACTCCACCACTGCTGGAACCCAGGGTCTGGAGGCTGGGGTACTTTCCCAGGAGGGGGCTGTCACCTCCCTGGCCCCAGGCACTGCTGGAACAGTGAACAGGACAGAATCTGACTGAGGAGGCTGTGGATCAGCTAAGGTGCTGGGAGCCAGGGGCAGGGCAAGAGAGGCAGCTTTGGCAGTGTTGGCTGCAGACACCATGGTGAGAGCATAGTGGCAGGAGCCTGAGGCTAAGACTCACTGGAGGGAGTGGCACAAGCACTCTACTATTGTCCAGTGTTACAGATGTGCTGCTGAACTCTTCTTCTCCTTCCCCTACCCCATCAGGATGATATGAGACTTGAAAGAAGATGATACATATAGGATGTAATCTATTGATTTGAGAGAGAAGGGGAGAGGCATCAGTGTGAGAGAGAAGTGTTGATAGGTGGCCTCCCATATGTGCCCCGATTGGGGTTCCGGCCCATACCTAGAAGCCCTGTCAGGGCAGAGACAGCCATAGTAGGGATTGAACTCTTTTGTCAGACAGATGGGGGAAAGTCCCCACCAATGAACAGACCAATAACAGTCAGGACCCAAATACAACAGGAGAGTCCACATAATCTGCATGAGGGACATTCCTAGAGCATCCAGGTCAGGAGATTAAGGAGTTTGTACTGTGGGGGTCTCTGCTCTGGGGAAAGATGAAAACCGCTAGAGACAAACCCACCATCTTTTTTTCTTTGTTTCCTTAAAGAGGCAAAGCTGTGTTTTGCATTTGTGGCTACCCACCTAGGGCCCCAGCAAAGGGAGAGTGGCACAGACTGGCATAGCATGAGGCGAGTCTGGAGTGGGAGGCACTGGGGAGAGTTTTGGGGGAGTGGCTGTGGGATTTTTAGGGCCTGGATATCTGAGCTCCACAGCAGCTGTATATTTTGAGAAGAGCTGGACCCTCCCAGGGGAAAATCAATGACCTTACCACATGGGATACCACTCCCCCCACCCTCTGGAAATCCCCTCATCACAACTTCTGAAACCCTGTTTGCTCCACTCAGCAACTGTTTTTGTTCTTTTTTCAGTTTTGCTCTGTCTTGGTGTTCTATTTTTTCTTTCTTTTCTCCCATCCTGAATCTTAACCTTTGCTGAGGAAACAGCAACTTAAAGAGACTCAGGGGTCATCAGAGACTGGTGGTAGGTTGCAGCCATTCCATACACTATTCCTGGGAAACAGGCTGGTGCTTCTCCCTCATGGGGGAGCCACAGAAACACTCCCCCACCATCTAGCAGACCCAAAATCTGGGCTCTGGAAGCCTACTAGGGGCTCTGCCCTGCCAAGTACAGGGAAATGATCTTGGACAGACTCAGACTAGTGGCACAAGGAAGGTGGACACACCCAACATCTTCCCTGAAGTCTGAAAGGCACCTGCCTTGGAAGATCCAGGAATCACAGCCTCGGTTTCCTCCAGAAGCTTTCCCAGAAATGATCAGGTCTGTGACTAGTCTAAGATTGACAGCAGGCCAGCAGGCAGGCAGACAGACAGAGGCCGACCCTGTGGTGACTTGGAACAGTTGCTGATGTACTCTTGGACCCAGGGCTGATAAAAACCAGCTTTGCAGAGCAGCTTGGCCCACCCTGGGAGCAGCCAAGCCCAGAGGAAGCAGCCACAAACTATGGATTGTCTGTAGCTTCAAAAAGGCAGCTGAAGGCCAGATGTGGACAGCACCTGACATTGACTTACACCAGACTCAGACATCAGGGCAATATCCAAAGGGAGAAGCCAGAAGACAAGATCTAAACTGTGCTGAGGCAAATCTGACTTGGTTCTTTCTTCACTATCTTGGTTGTTTTTTCTTATTCATAGTCTTTTAATTTATCTTGTTACTCATATTTTCTTTGCTTTGCTTTTCTTTTTGATGCTCTAATTTTTCTTTTATGTCTTCTATTCTACTTTTGCTTTTGATTACTTCACTGTTCCCTTCTCTCCTTTTAGTATTTTTGTTACTTTTTTGTGTTCCTTTTCCCTGTTTTTCTCTTTTATTTCATTATGAATAGTAGTTCTCTTCCCCTTTCTCCTCTCATTATCACTTTTTTCTTTTGGTCTTCTCATACTTGTTTTCCTTTTCCCCTTTATCTACTATTACATTTGGCTTTCTGCTGTTGTTATTCTTCCTCTCTTGTGGTTGATTTGCTGAGGTAGTCAGCGGGGAGTTGCTTGTTTGGTGTTGTATTTGCGTTGTTTTTCTTTGTTCTGCCAGACCCTCTACAACAGTGTATAACACGTGGTGGAGGCTGAAACTCTTAGCCAGCCAGATGGAGGGAAGTCCCACCAGTGAAGGTGCCAATAATAATCAAGATGCAAAAACAACAAGAAAGTCCACATAACCCACAGAGAGGTCATTCCTAGAGGATCCAGATGAAGAGATCAAGGAGTCTGTACCACTGGGTCCCACAGGACTCTTAGCACACAAGGCCACTCCACAAGTCAAAGTCAAAGCAAATCAATCTAATATATGGAAACAGACACAAAGGGACAACTAAAATGGGGAAACAAAGAAAGAACCCCAAAACAAAAGAAAAAGGAATTTCCAGGAAAAAAGCTAAGAGAAACTGAGGCAAGCAATTTATCAGATACTGAGTTCACAGTAATGGTTATAAGGATGCTCAAGGAACTTAGTGAGAACTATTAGGAACTTAGTGACACTTACATCAGCATGAAAAATGACATAGAAATCTTGAATAAGAACCAGTTGGAAGTGAAAAATTCAATATATGAAATGAAGAATAGACTAAAAGGAATTAAAAGGAGACTGGATGAAGCAGAGGATTGAATGAATGAGTTGGAAGACAGGGTAGAAATAAACACCCAGTCAGAGCAACAAAATTAAAAAAAACTCAGAAAGAATGAGGATAGTTTAAGGGAACTTTAGGACAACATTAAACACAATGATATTCATATCATAGAGATACCAGAAGGAGAAGAAAAGGAGAAAGTGATAGAAAACCTGTTTGAAAAAATGGCAAAAAACTTCCCTAATTTGATGAAGGAAAAAGTTATGCAAGTCCAGGAAGAACAGAAGATCCCAATCAAGATGAACCCAAAGAGGCCCACTCCAAGACACATTACAATCAAAATAAAAAATTTCAAGACAAAGAGAGAATCTTAAAGACAGCAAGGGAGAAACAGCTAGTAACATACAAGGAAGCTTCAAAAAAGCTATCAGCTGATTTCTCGACAGAAACACTACAAGCCAGAAGAGATTGGCACAAAATATCCTAAGAAATGAAAAGCAAGGATCTTCAGCCTAGACTACTCTATCCACCAAGGCTCTCATTTTAAATGGAAGGCAAAATAAAGAGCTTCCCAGACAAAAGAAGGCTAAAAGAATACATCTCCACCAAGTCAGCACTGAAAGAAATACTAAAGGGACTGCTTTAGGAAGAAGAAGAAATAGAGAGAGAGACAGGAACACAGGTAAAAGGGGGAAAAAGACAATGAATACGTACTTATCAATAATAGCCTCAAATGTAAATGGATTAAATGCTCCATTCAGCTACCCTATGTCAAAAGACATTCAGCTACCCTATGTCAAAAGACATAAGAATATAAAACCCACATATATGCTGTCTACGACACCCACCTGAGAACATAAGATCTACACAGATTGAAAGTGAAGGGGTAGAAAACATCCACCAAAAAGGTACTTGAACTAATAAGTGAATGTGGCAAAGTAGTGGGATACAAAGTCACTATTTAGAAATTGATGCATTTTCATACACCAACAATGAACTATCAGAGAGAAAATCTAAGAAAAAAATCTGATTTACTATAGCAGCAGCAGCAACAAAAAGGTACATAGGAATAAATTTAGCCAAGGAAGTAAAAGACCTGCACTCAGAAAAGTATAGAACACTGAGGAAGGACATTGAGGAAGATACAAATACATGGAAGCATATACCCTATTAATGGATTGGAAGAATTAGCATCATTAAAATGTCCATACTACCCAAAGCAATCTATAGATTCAACACAATTCCTATTAAAATACCAAGGGCATATTTCACAGGTCTAGAATGAGTATTCCAAAAATGTATATGGAGCCAAAAACCCCCCCAAAAAGACACTGAATAGCCACAGCAATCTTAAAAAAGAAGAACAAAGTTGGAGGGATAATAATACCTGGTATAAAACGATACTATAAGACCACTGTAATCGAAGCAGCCTGGTACTGCTGGAAGAACAGACACATAGATCAATGGAACAGAATAGAGAGCCCAGAAATAAAGCCCTGTCTCTACGGTCAATCAATATTTGACAAAGGATGTATGAGCATACAATGGAGTAAAAATAGCCTCTTCAGTAAATGGTGTTGGGAGAACTGGACTGGTACATGCGAAAAAAGGAAACTAGGCCACCAACTTACAACATAAACCAGAATAAACTCAACATGGATAAAAGACTTAAATATAAGTCATGATACTATAACAGTCTTAGTGGAAAAGTGGGCATTAAATTTCAGATATCCCACACAGCAATATTTTTGCTGATATATCTCCTAGGGCAAGGGAAGTAAAGGACAAAATAAATATACAGGACTGCATCAAATTAAAAAGCTTCTGCATGGCTAAAGAACCAATCATCAAAATGAAAAGGGAACTGAATACATGGGAGAACATATTTTCCAGTGATACCTCAGACAAGGGTTTGATCTTCAAAATATATAAAGAACTCATATGACTCAACACCAGAAAGACAAATAATCCATTTAAAAAATGGTCAAAGGACCTGAATACACACTTCTCCAAAAAAAACCATATATGGCCCATAGACATATGAAAGGATGCTCAATGTTACTATCCAAGAGAGCTGAAAATTAAAACCACAATGAGGTATTACCTCACACCTGTCAGAAAGACCATTATTAATAAATCAACAATGACAAGTGCTGGTGAGGATGCAAAGAAAAGGATACCCTAGTGCACTGTTGGTGGGGATATAGACTGGTGCAGCTATTGTGGAAAATGGTGTGGAATTTCCTCAAAAACTTAGAAATGGAACTGCCTTTTGACCCAGTGATTCCGCTCCTGGGAATATACCTTAAGAATCTAAAAAACACCAATTAAAAAGAATTTAAGCACCCCTACATTCATAGCAGTGCTATTTACAACAGCCATGTGTTGGAAACAGCCTAAGTGCCCATCAGTGGATGAATGGATTAAAAAACTATGGTACATTTACACAATGAAATACTATGTATCTCAAAGAAAGAAGAAGGAATTCCTACCCTTTGTGAGAGCCTGGATGAAACTGGAGACTACTATGCTAAGGGAATTAAGCCAGTTGGTAAAAGACAAATACCATACGATCTCACTTGTAAGAGGAAACTAATGAACAAAATAAGCTAATGAGTAAAACAGTAGCAAAGACATAGAACAGGGAACAGACTGACAGCTTCCAGAAGAAATGGGGCGGGGTGGACAGAAGGGGAAGGGACTCATTAAAGAACATGTATGAATGACCCATGGACACAGACAAGAGTAGTGGGATGGACTGGTCGGAAGCAGGGGTTGGGGCAGTTGGAGAAGGACTAAGGGGAAAACATTGGGACAACTGTAATAGAACACAGAAGAATTTAAAAAAGTTAAAGTTCCTTTTTGGACATGGTTGACTTGAATGTCTATTGGGCATTTAAGGAGGAGTGTCTGTTCAAGTCTTTTGCCCATTTTTTAA
The DNA here is from genome assembly GCF_004126475.2 of Phyllostomus discolor. Taxonomy (NCBI): domain Eukaryota; kingdom Metazoa; phylum Chordata; class Mammalia; order Chiroptera; family Phyllostomidae; genus Phyllostomus; species Phyllostomus discolor. Next base: position 187,914,748 of record NC_040903.2, on the reverse strand, counting down.
TTTTTTTTTTTTTAATCTTCCTGGAGTGGAGTTGTGTGAGTTCTTTATATATTTTGGAGATCAAACCCTTGTCTGAGGTATCATTGGCAAATATATTTTCTCATATAGTTGGTTCTCTTTTCATTTTAATGCTGTTCTCTTTAGCCATGCAGAAGCTTTTTAATTTGATGAGGTCCCATTTGTTTATTCTTTCCTTTATGTCCCTTGCTTTAGGAGACATATCAGTGAAGATGTTGCTGCATGGAATGTTTGAGATTTTCCTGCCGATGTTTTCCTCTAGGACTTTTATGGTGTCACGGCTTATATTTAAGTCTTTTTTTCCACCTTGAATTTATTTTTGTGTATGGTGTAAGTTGGTGATCGAGTTTCATTTTTTTGCATGTAGCTGTCCAGATCTCCCACCACCATTTGTTGAAGAGGCTATTTTTACTCCATTTTATGCTTCTTCCCCCTTTGTCAATGTTAATTGACCATAGAGATTTGGGTTTATTTCTGGGCTTTCTCTTTTGTTCCACTGATCTATGTGCCTATTTTTATGCCAGTACCAGACTGTTTTGATTACAGTGGCCTTGTAATACAGTTTGATATCAGGTATTGTGATCCCTCCTACTTTGTTTTTCTTTCTCAAAATTGCTGCAGCTACTCAAGGTTGTTTATGGTTCCATATAAACTTCTGAAATGTTTGTTCTATATCTATGAAATGTGAGATTATGACCTTCTTTAGTTATCCCCAGTATAGAACTCCATACTTCCATGAAAATAGGAGGCAAAGTGGATATCTTTGTAAATATACCAAACTTAAGAGATCTTGATTACATTCTTCATTTATTAATGCTGCAAACTTTTAATACATTGGCAGTTTTCTTTATATTTGAGTGCTTAAACTTTTCATTCAAGCAGAATGTATGCATATTTAATGTACCCAAAAGATGAAATGTGTGGTAATTTGTTACACTGAAAAACAGTAGTAAGACACTTTGGCAAATACAGAATATTACAAGCATCTTAGGAAGCCAAGTATTTTAAATATATGAAAATTATAGGTAGTTCTGTGATATTTATTGACAACTTATAATTGCTGGACACTATTAAAACACATGATTATAGCATTATTTTATTAAGTAATAAAATGCTCATTATTTTGAAAACATACATTATTATTTCTCTTCTCTGAAAATGAAATTTTGCATTTGTTACATGATTTTTTGATTATTTATTTGTTAATATTATTTCTGTGTTTGTTTTTCTTAATACCACCATAGTGGAATACAGATGTAAAGTTTGTGATTACCTCTATTTTTTTTAAATAAAGGCTTAAAGATCCAGTTGAGAATGTCAGCACTATATTCTTCTTATTTAGTTTTAACAAAATATCATCTATCTTGAAAATTACCTGCACCGACATCAAAATTCCTAAGTAAGCAGAAAACTGGCTAAATATTTATAAAGTTATAGCTAATTTGTTGTACTCAGAGAACAAGAACAAGAATTTGTTCTTGAAAGAAACAAATGATTTTCTGAAAGTATGTTAAGGATCTTAAGTTGCTTCCCTACCTTGTTTTTATATCACTTCCATCAGAAGGGATTTGTTTGGTGAAACAGCAAAGTGAAACAGCCCATACTTTGTTTAGAGAAGTCATTATATTTAAAGGCTTGGAGGATGGAAAATGGAAATTATCCTCATTTGATATTCTACTAAGTTGTCAAGTGCTTATGTAATGTACATTCCTGTAAACATTGTGTTTACTGAATGTTAAGGTAAATAAAGTACTGCCCTGGTTCAAAAGAGTTTAGTGTTAACAAGGAGGTGAAATCAAAGGTACAGGGCAGGGTGGGGTTGTGTGCAATTGGGGGTATGTTTGATTTGGGGTGAACTCAAGTGCTTTTCAAAGTCTGTGAGCATGAGTGGCTTGACCACCTGTGAAGAGAGAAGGCTTGGTAATTTATGGATTGAGCGAGGAGGTCATAGTCAGGGGCATTACAAAACCCTCTCCCACTAGTGGGCTCCTATATGTAAATACACTGGTCTGCAAGCTGGCTTTACTCTGAATTACAATGATGGAATCAAAAAATTTACAACAGTGATGTGCTGACATGGGTTTCCTAACTTGAATTTTTAGCTACTCCCAAAGTTTTATTTTAGCTGTTAATTCCAACCGAGTTTCTCCTCAGAACCTTCTAAAAATGGACCACTTTAATCTGTTTCCATTCCCTATATTTCTTGTGCTCTGTCAACAATATTTATAAGTAGGGAAGTATTCCGAAAGCTGGAAGGTGCAAGCAGTGAGAAAGAGTGTATGTTTCTGAAATGGATCATCAATCCCTGGAAAATTCAAATTGACTAGGCTTCCTTCAGCAGTCAAGGCTGGAGGACAACTTAAGTTGTAAGGTTAGAATTCCTTAGGTAAATTATAATTTCAGGTCATTAATTCTTCATAAAAATCCGTTAGCCATTCTCATGTTTTACCACATTGACAAGAGTGTTGCATGCTCATAAAATTATGTTTCTCTTACTGAATGAATACCAAATTCCAGGCACTCTCTTCTCAGGAGTTAACATGCATTAACCCCTCAAGTTTATAAAGACATGTGTCACATTATTCATTGGTTGGACCAATATTCATATTTTTTCACTTGTGATATTTGTTTCATTTTCATCATTTCTTCTCTTTCAGCTCTCCTTTATGCAACTATTTTTGGAAATGTTACCACAATTTTCCAGCAAATGTATGCCAACACCAACCGATACCATGAGATGCTGAATAATGTACGGGACTTCCTGAAACTCTATCAGGTCCCCAAAGGCCTTAGTGAACGAGTCATGGATTATATTGTCTCAACATGGTCCATGTCTAAAGGCATCGACACAGAGAAGGTATGGGTAATTGTTGTTGTTACTTATTTTCTACTTCAATCAGATCTTCAGAGGCCTGTAGTTTTCCCACTCACATATTTATTGCTTGTGTAATTGCTTCATAAATGCTACTCTATTTCAGAAGTAACATATTAATCAATCATATTATTGGGTGCTTAGAAGGTGCAAAACACTCAGCCATTAATCATCAATTAGTACTAGTCATCACACTTAATTTAGAAATTGTGGTTCCTGAAAACAGCTAATTATTACATTCCCATAAAACACTCTTATTACCACTCAGAGTTATTTCCTGCATTCCTCCAAAACTCTAACAGTGCTGCCATTTCTCCTGGTTGATTTTATTCCTTTGACTTTTTGCCCATTTTAAATTTAGAAAGCAACTTCCTTGCTTATAAACTGAAAAATTATGTTTGCTATCCTGCACTTAAATCTCTCCCCTTTCTCTCACATGTTTATAAAACAACTTATAGTTCTTAGTTTTCCCAATACAAATCTATTAAATAGATGTCATCCTCCCCATTCATTTGACATCTCTAATTTCTTGCTTGTATTTTCATGGAACCTTAAAATTTTTTCCCCATTTATCTTGTATTAGGGGCAAAGAAGGAACTGAAGGTCTCCTAACAATAAACAAAAACCAAATTTAAAACATTTTTCACTTCTGCCTTTCTCAGTGGGTTGGGCATCATCCTGCAAACTGAAAGATCACTGGTTCGATTCCCAGTCAGGGTATATGCCTGGGTTGTGGGCCAGGTCCCCAGTTGGGGGCATGCGAGAGGCGACCAATTGATGTTTCTCTTGCACATTGATGTTTCTCTCCCTCCATTTCTCCCTCCCCTCTCCTCTATCTAAAAGTAAATAAAAACAAAATCTAAAAAATATTTCCACCTCCTGCACCCAACTGATGCACACAAGAGTTTTGGAGGAAACTGATTGTGAGCCATGTTACTTTGTGACAGCAGTGGAGACTTTTATTTTTAGGTACTGATTTTTGACAGATGATAGTAGTATAGTACATGGCTTTCCTTGCCATTTCCCACAAATTTGATTTGTTCTCTTAATTGTATGAGGTTGACTTGTAGTTTTTCTTTAAGACTTGCTCAACAAGCACCTTTCAAAGTTAGTGGGAAAGAGCAAATGAGTAAAGTAGGTGTTTAATTAGGGGAATTTCATGAAACCACAAGCAGGCAGTGTTTTAAGCCAGAGCAGGCATTGCTGGGAGCAGAGGGTCGAGGAGACGTGTAGAGAATGAACATGGAAGGTGAAAATGGAGGGGGAGCAGTCTCAGAGGGTGTGTGGGTCATACACTCAAGGTCAGCTATGCGGGAGGATAGTGAAAGAGGGTGAGATGTGCTCCCCTTAAACATTTTACAACATGCGTATAAATTTTCTAGTTAAATGGCCACTTAAAGTGACCACAGAGGAGAAAAGGACAAAGTACATTTCCATGGAATTTGATTAATGTGTAAATAGGCCAATAAGTGGTTAGTAGGGAGGGTATGCAAAGAAAGAACAAAATCTTCCTCAGAGGGGCAGGTGTGAGTCAGTATTTAAAACTTAAATGCATGATGTCCTTTGAGGTCCACATTCAGGAAACTGAGATCAAGAGGCAATTATCTATCTTGCCCATCAGCATCTCAGGTAGAAGCTTTACATTCTAGAAAATACAATGGGGTCACATGGTAGCTGACAGAAATATCAGTAAAATGATGGGATGATGGCCTTTTACATGAGAAAAGAGCTGAACTTGTAGCCTGTGCTACTTCTGGTGGACCTGCTCAAGTCCCTGCTTTGTGACATCATTAGGGTGTGAGGCACTGGCACGGGGTATTGGCATGGCACGTGCCACGCAGCAGGAAATGATTTCTGGGTTCCTATTATTTACCACAATTTTTTGGTGTTCATAATGTGTACTTCTGATTAGTAGAGTATTCACTTGAATAAAAGGAAAAAGTAGGTGGAAAAGCTAATATTAAAAGTGAAATAAAATATTAATTCAAAAGAAAAGATTTTTAAAGAAATAAGGATAGCCCTGGCTGGTGTAGCTCAGTGGATTGAGTGCAGGCTGTGAACCAGTGTCGCAGGTTCGATTCCCAGTCAGGGCACATGCCTGGGTTGCAGGCCATAACTCCCAGCAACTGCACATTAATCTTTCTCTCTTTCTCCCTCCCTTCCCTCTCTAAAAATAAATAAATAAAATCTTTAAAAAAAAGAAATAAGGATAAATATCAAAATGAATTAGCTTTTGGGAAGAAATCATGGTTGTGCCTTCTAAGTGAATGGGAAATCTTTGGGTAGTTATTAGCTAATGGAAGAAGCAGATTTAAATAACTGGTAAATATAAAAGTTTTATTGTACATGTATAAAAAATGTCTAAATTTAATTTGTTGTGGCAGCAAACTCCCAGGCCTATGTTAATTTCTTCCAGCCTATTCAGAAAATTCCTACCCAGATGCGTAAGAACTAACCGTAACAGCAATGTAAGTGAAGAGACACAGGCCAAAGTCTGGGCCTGGGAAGGGGGCATAGGAGATTTCCATTGATTGCATAGGCAATGAGGGTGAATTTAAAAATGTATTCTTAGACTACATATTAAATGCTATACCAAACAAGAAGAAAACAAAAATAGGCATCTAGTCTCTGGTTTAGTAGTGAGCCTAACAACCAGGGAGAAGACTTACATTCCTGTTAGGCATTCAGTTATATGACTAATAAATAGTATACAAGGTCTGTCTGGAAAAAGTCTAACCATTGTTAAAATAAAGAGAACAGTTTGTGTTAATCGATGTAGACTAGAATTTGCATGAGTGAATGATAATGACTTTATTGTACCAGTCAGTGAGGGTGATAGATGCCATTGAGTGAGCATGTGTACTGTGTAGCCATTGCATTCAGAATGATGGAGCGAGTGGCACAATGAGTCTGCATCCAATTTTGTGTTAAGCTTGAAAATTCCTCCTTGAAACTATTTGATGATTCAGAAAGCAGCAACTATGGGCAACTGGTGATTGGCAGCTTCATCATGACAACTTGCTCACTCGTGCATCTCATCTCATGCAGAATTTTTTGGCAAAACATCAACTCACCCAGGTGACTCAGCCCCACTACAGCCCAGATTTGGCTCCCAGTGAATTATGGCTTTCCCCAAAACTATAATCACCTTTGGAAAGGGAAGAGATTTCAGACCATCGATGAGATTTAGGAAAATACTACAGGGCAGCTGATGGTGATTGGAAGAACTGTGTGAGGTCCCAAGGTGCCTACTATGAAAGGGACTGAGGCATCGTTGTCCTATGTACAGTGTTTCTTGTATCTTATATCTTCTTCAATAAATGTCTCTGTTTTTCATATGACATGGCTGGATGCCTTCTGGACAGACCTTGTATAAAACATATAACTTTAAAATATTATAACAAAGTAGTGAGGTATATATGCAAGAATTAGTAGCCAAAAGAAATAGAGGGAATAGTTATCTCAGAACTAAACTTTACTATGGATAAGAACTGAATATAAGTGAAAAGACACATTGCAAAGACAAAATTGATATATTATTCAATATAATTATAATGAGCTAAAAATCTAAGAAAATGTTTAATGAGAATCTGTCTATATGACAACATAAATATAAGAACAAATGAGTTAAATGTAAAAAATAACAAATTATAAAGTATTAGAAGAAAACACATAAATATTTTTGTATGTATTAAAACAATAGAATATATAATGAAGAAGTAATAAACAGATTTGACTAGAAAATGTAAAACTTCTCATACCAAAAACTATGCAAATGAGAGAATTTGCAATAACTATCATAAGTGAAAGATGAATTATCTTAATATGTAAAGGTGATTTTATAAATTGGCAAGAAGAACCAAGGACAAAAATGAACTGAGCACATAGGTGATTTATAGAAGACAAAAATACAAATTACTAATAAACATACAAAAATATTATTTTTACTTGTAATGAATTCATATTGAAACAGCAAGAAACCATTTTTAATCTGCCAAATGGACCAAAAAAAATGCCCGGTCTTAGACAAGGCTTTAGTGACTGACACTATGATATAATTTTGGTCTGTGTGTAATTTGACAGGGCATTGCTTGAATGAAGTTTGACCAAGATAATATCCTAAACTTGGAAAAGTGTAGAGGTCAGCCCTGTGCCTCTTCTTTTTTATGACTACATTCTTTCCTTCAATGATATAGTGTAATCCAATTATTTTAGTAATATATGCTAATACCATTGAAATATACATACTCATCTTTGAACTATTCCCTGAACTGTATGTAGGCTTTCCTATCCAGTTGCCTAATTATGTCCAGTGAAATTGTCCAGAAGTGAACGCCCAATCATCTGCTATCAACCTACTCCACTGACATTCTTTCCCAATGCAATTAATGGAAGCTCCAGTCCTCAGTTGCTTAGGGTAAAACCCCCCCACATTAAAACCTCCACTAAATTTTGTTGGCTCTGGCTCCAGTTCTTATCACCTTTATTGCTATTACCTGGTTCAAGTCACTGTCATGTTCTATCTGGGTTATTGTATAGCCAAATAACTGCTTTTATCTTTGTCTCCATATAGTGTATTCTCAGCACTGCAGCCAATGAGTTTATAGGACTTCCCTAACAAAGCTTTCTATCTATCTGTCCATCCGTCCATCCGTCATCTATATATCTTTTATATTCATTTTTACTATGGGATATTTTTAAAAACATTTTATTTATTTATTTTTAGAGAGAAGGGAAAGGAAGGAGAGAGGGAGAGAAACATCAATGTGTGATTGCCTCTCATGCGCCCCCAACTGGGGGCCTGGCCCAAAATCCAGGCATGCACCCTGAGAATCGAACTGGAGACCCTTTGGTTCACAGGCCACACACAGTCCACTGAGCCATTCCAGCCAGGGCTGGAATTTTTTGATAATAAGAATGAGGTTGATTGAGACTGTTAAAAGCACAAGAGTAGAAAAAAATGAAAGGCTGATGACAGTAATGACATAAATTCTTTAATTGTAGTTATAAAATCTCAGAAATAAGAATGTATTTGATGATGTCACTTCAGTAAACAGTTTCCCAATTTTAACAAATATCCCTTTTTGGGGGTTAGAGATTTCTATTAGATTTCCCATTCCTCAATAAGCCAAATACTTGTCTTACTGTATTTCTTGTCTCACATTTTGTTAGTTGTTTCTTTTAAATATTTTATTAGTGGTAGTTGTTACCACATTTAACTATGGGTATATAATGAAAAAGATTGAAATATAGTGTGTGAAGCTAAATGCCTTTGTTCTGATGCTTCTCTTGTTACCTCTAAAAGAGCTATATTTTTTTAGTTGCTAGTAAAATAGAATTTAATGAAGCATGGCAGCTAATTACAGAAAAACCTTCACCCCAATTACTGAGATTTCCTTTTGTCATTTCTACATACTTAGTTTTATAGATTTTTTTTGAATTCAAAACCAGAAGTAAATTAATCACTGTGATTTAATTCAGTCTTAACTTGCCTTATGTGAATAATGCTTCCTCTAATGCAAGTTGTGGCATTAAAATCAGTACTGATGTGGAGATTGTAGCATTTTTATCATCAAAGGTAGCCTTAGGTGATTTTTTTTAAATTTATAGAACAGTACCTAGATTAACTTTATTTGGTTGAAAGTATTTTATTGACTATTAATTACAATCATTTTTTAGATTCTTTTAAAATTTAATAACCAAAATCTATCCCCTGGGCTTTAATACTTGCTACTATTCTGTGCACTTAAAAGACAAGAGAAATGGGTGGGATGAGTGAAGATTTAAAAGGGAAAGAGGAGATTATGGAAAAGATAGAAAGGAGGTCAGTTAAAGCTAAAAAATGTACCCTACAGTTTGAAATTACTTTACTGGGATAATTATTCAAGTGAAGTAGATGGCTAGAGACTTTATTTTAAGCTTTTGGGATCCTATGAAAGAATGTAAGTGCCCATCAGTAAATGAATGGATCAAAACCTATGGTACATTTACATGATGGAATACTACACAGCAGAAAGAAAGGAGCTCCAACCCTTCATGACAGCATGGATACAACTGGAGAGCATTATGCTAATGAAATAAGCCAGGTAGTGAAAGACAAATACCATATGATCTCACCTGTAAGTGGAACCTAGTCAACAAAACAAACAAGCAAGCAACATACAACCAGAGACATTGAAATAAAGAACAAACTGACAGTAACCAGAGGGGAGGTGAGAGGAGACAATGCAAGGAAAAGGGGGAAGGGTTTTCAGGAACAACTATAAAGGACATATGGACAAAACCAAGGGGGTGGGAGGTGGGGATGGCTGGGGTTGGGTGGAGTGAGAGGGGAAAGGAGACAACTGTACTTGAACAACAATAAAAAAAGAAAGAATGGGACTTCCGGCAAGATGGAGGAATAGGTGGACGCACCGTACCTCCTCGTACAACCAAGATTAGAAAACCAATAATTTACAACAATAATTTACTATCAGAATAACACCCAGATCCGGCAGAGGATTTATCTGAATGGAAGTCGGACAGCCAAGAAGTTGAAGTAGACGCGTTCATCCGGACTGGTAGGAAAAGACAAGCCGGGCGGGCGCGGGGCTGGCTTGGGTCGGCGGCGCACGGAGGTCGGGGGAAGGTTTGGCACAAAATCGGCGCAAAAGCCATCCGGCGTGCAAGAAGGCAGCGGTGATCCCTGAGTACTCAAGCTGCGGCTGGCAGACCCAGAGGGGCAGCGATTGTGGACCAGGGCAGAGCTCGCGGCACAGAAGCCCAGACAAGGGTCTGAGTCCAGGGGAACGGAACTACCGCCATCGTTTTCTCCCACCCCGCTCCTGCTCCCGCCCCGCCTCCACTTATAACGGCACAATCTAGCGACGGGGGCACCCAGCCCCGGTGAGCACCTAAGGCTCCGCCCCCCACCGTAACAAGAGCTACCAGACCGGGGAAAAAAAAAAAGGAGAGACGGGAAAAAACACCATGTTTTCAACAGAGCAGATCAGTCCCCCAGGACTCATCCTTTTGAGCGACCAAGAATTAGCCAATCTATCAGATGCACAGTTCAAAACACTGGTGATCAGAAAGCTCACAGAACTGGTTGATTTTGGATGAAATTTAGATGAAAGAATGCAGATTACCATAAAACAGATGCAGGAAGACACGCGGAGGAGAGCCAATAGTGAAAGGAAGGAATCTGAGTCTCAAAACAATACAGTGGACCAGAAGGAAGATAGAATCAACCAAGCAGGAAAGCATGATGAAATAAGAATTCAAAAAATTGAGGAAAAGATTAAGAGCATCCAAGACACCTTTAAATGTTCCAATATCCGAATTATAGGGGTACCAGAATTGGAAGGGGAAAAGCAACAGATTGAGCATGTATTTGAACAAATAATAAAGGAGAACTTCCCCAATCTGGCAAAGGGAACAGTCTTCCAAGAAATCCAAGAAGCTCAGAGAGCCCCAAAGAAGTTGGACCCAAGAAGAAACACACCAAGGCACATCATCATTACATTAGCCAAGGTAAAAACGAAGGAGAGAATCCTAGAAGCAGCAAGAGGTAAGGGGACAGTCACCTACAAAGGAGTTCCCATCAGACTGTCAGCTGATTTCTCCAAAGAGACCTTACAGGCAAGAAGGGGCTGGAAAGAAATATTCCAAGTCATGAAAGACAAGGACCTACATCCCAGATTGCTCTATCCAGCAAAGCTCTCATTTAGAATGGAAGGGCAGATAAAGTGCTTCTCAGATAAGGTCAAGTTAAAGGAGTTCATCATCACCAAGCCCTTATTTTATGAAATGCTAAAGGGACTTATCTAAGAAAAGAAGATAAAGAAAAGACATGTATAGTAAAAGGACAGCAAACTCACAATTATTAACAACCACACCTAAAGCAAAACCAAAAGAAACTAAGTAAACAATTAGAACAGGAACAGAACCACAGAAATGGAGGGCACATGGAGGGTTAGCAGCAGGGAGGTGGGAGGAGGAGAGAGGGGGAAAAGGTATAGAGAATAAGTAGCATAGAATGTAGGTTGAAAATAGATAGGGGGAGGGCAAGAATAGTACGGGAAATGTAGAAACTAAAGAACTCATAAGTATGACACATGGACATGAACTAAAGGGGGAAATGTGGGTGGGAGGGGGGTACAGGGTGGAGGAGAGAAGGGGGGAAATGGGACAAATGTAATAGCATAATCAATAAAATATACTAAAAAAAAAGAAAGAATGTACAACTTGTATAATATGTAGACCACATATTTCTCATCATATTGGATTTTCTGCATCTTTTTTTATAGAATGAAGGTTAACATTAACCTTGTCATCATATTCTAATTTTTTAATGTCTTTTTTTCTAGTATGTAGTTTGGAAAAATCAGTAGAAACAGCTCTTTGGTTTTCATTTCTTGTTTCATGCATTTTGTAATAAGCATAAAATACCAGTGGGAAGATCCCATTATATGAAAAGTTTGGGCAGAGTTATGCACAATATTCAAACACAATTATGCCTTTAGAATTTAAATAAATTGAGATTTTGAATATTTTAAAATCTTAGTTTATTTTTAAACCTAATCTATCACAGAAGCACTCTACTTCCTCTAAATATAGTTTTCAATATATTTTTTCTATAAGTAGAAGTAACTTCCTTTTGATCAATTTGCTTTAATTGATCAAAATTAAATTAAATATTTAATTTATATATTAAATATTTATATATTTAAATTATATATTTTTAATTTAGAAAAATTATATATTTTTAATTTAGAATAACATCTCTAAATATTTCTTTGTATTCATAAATGTGAAAAACAAGGATGACATTCTTATACATATCTGGCATCATTTTCTTGACTCAATATTTAAATACTTCAAGAGGTTCTCTATGGCAATATACAGCTGAACCCAAAAGTGAAGGCAGCAGCCTTCCAAGAAGAGCTCCACAGACAGATGTGCTGGGTTCAGTGTGCCATGTAAATGCATACATGTGAATACAAGTACAGTAAAAGGAAGCTGAATTGATCTTAAGATGCATTAAAGGATGTTTGTCTTTGGATCTAGAGAGGTAATAATCATCCCAATACAGTCCATATTAATTCAGCTTCTAGCTGGGTATTTTATTTTTATTTATTTTATTTTGTTATTTATTGTTGTTCAAGTACAGTTGTCACCATTTCCCCCTACCACTCTTCCCCGCCTCACCATCCCCACCTCCTACCATCAATCCTACCTTCCTTTGGCTTTCTCCATGGGTCTTTTTACATGTTCCATGATGACCCTTCCCCTTTCCCCCATTATCCCCCCCACCTCCCCTCTGGTTACTGTCAGTTTGTTCTTTATTTCAATGTCTCTGGTTATATTTTGCTTGCTCATTTGTTTTGTTGATTAGGTTCCACTTATAGGTGAGATCATATGGTATTTGTCTTTTACCTCCTGGCTTATTTCACTTAGCATAATGCTCTCCAGTTCCATCCATGCTGTCATGAAGTGTAGGAGCTCCTTCTTTGTTTCTGCTGCATAGTATTCCATTGTGTAAATGTCCCATAGTTCTTTGATCTACTCATTTACTGATGGGCACTTAGGTTGCTTCCAACGCTTGGCTATTGTAAATTGTTTCAGCTGGATATTTTAAAAGAAATATTATCAAATGGCCACATGCATACCAGAAGATAATCATGAAGGTATAAAGTTCTGGGAATCTTGTTATAAGTCTCATAGTTAAAGGAAATATGAATATTTAGTTTGGCTAATTGAAGATTTGGGGAGAATTATGACAAGTGACTTAATATATTTGTAACAACATGGGTGGACCTAAAGAATATTATGCTGAGAGAAATAAGTCAGTCAGAAAAAGCTAAGAATCATGTGATTTCATGCATTTGTAGTATAAAACTGAAACTGATAGGCACAGACAACAGTAGCGTGGTTACCAGAGGGAAGAGGGTGAGGGAGAAGTAAAGGATAAAAGGGGCCAAATATGTGGTGACAGAAGATGATTTGACTTTGGGTGGCAGATACACAATGCAATGTACAGATCATGTATCATGGAGCTGTACACTTGAAACCTATATAATCTTGTTAACCAATGCCATTCCAATAAATTTAATTAATTAAGAAAATTAAAATAAGAATATTAAAACTATTTAAAATACAATGATCTATCTAATTCAGGAGAAAATGAACTCCTGACCAGTAAAGGATACAGGCAGAATGTAGTACAGGTCCTAACACTAAGATTACATGGTAATTGTGTCTGAATGCTTTTGAGTCCCATTATCTATCAGATGTTGTTTACAATTCAAACACATATATTCAAGGGATCTTGTATAAAAAATACAGGAAGGAGACCTGGCTTTGGGTGGTAAAATATGATACAATATATAGATGATATATTATGGAATTGTACACCTGAAACCTATGTAATTTTATTAACCAGTCACCCCAATAAATTCAATAAAAATTAAAAAATTATAGAACACATTTCTGTAATAATTAATAATTATTTCTCCCCAATGTTCATTAGTACATGTAAATACTATAGTTTTACAAATGAAACTAACTGGTTTTTCCAAGATGATAGAATAAATACCATCTTTAAAAAATTATGAGGACCCAGAATCCCCGGTAGGGCTAAGCCAGGCTAGGCCCATGGGACATGACATGTTTTCCTCATAATCTTTAAGTAGACTTCTAGTTGAGCAGGAGAGTCTGTGCCTAGCCTATGCTTACAAGGAACTGTATTCCTTAGCCTGTGGTATGAAAGCATCAGGCCCCAGGTATCTGAAAACCATGACTTTTGTATAAGTTTTCTACCTAAACATGGCAGGGGAACTTAACTATTGGCATGTCCACACGTGCTTTTCAATGGTTACTGCTGAAATATTACAGAGCAAGCATTGAGTTGTTTTTGATATTTATCTTTCCTAGCTCACCTTCAGGCCTTATCTGAAAATGTAGACTTTACCTGAAACCTCAATTTTATCTTTCCTTTCATGTATGAGAAGTTAAACTAAAGCTTGAGGGTTCATTAGAAACATTACAAGTAGAAGACAACTTTAATATTTTCTGTGATAGTAATTTGGAACATGCAAGTATATATATAGTTTTTTTGTGACTTTTGGCATAGTTTAAGAATGCTCCAATTGAAGCTTTATATTACTGTTAGCTAATATAATTATTAGGAAACTTTTTTTGTGTCAGGTAGTAGGCAGTATTAGTCTTCTCTGTTAAGGATTATTAACAGGGAGGAGTTATATAACTAAATTAAATCCTGTGTGACTCAAACCTCTCTCTAGGAATTATATTAACTGCATTCTTTTTATGTTCCATGTTGAAATTACTTTAGTGCACTAGTGTTTAGTGCACTAGTTTGTGTTTCATTTTCTCATCAGTCTGCCACTATCCTCTGAGGAAGGGACAAAGAATCATTTGGTAATAATAGTCCAGGAATAAGAAGTAGGAGTTGTCCATATGGGGCCATGGATGACTTGTTCAGTAGCCTGGCTTTATTTAGACTGTGGAGGAATGGGTTCCATGCTCTGTGTTCCCAGTTGTGGTGGAGATATCATACCACCACCCACCTTACTTACTTAGCTGGAGGATGAAAAGTGCTCTCATAGTGCAACTATAAGTGTTAGCAAGTAATTTAGTCTATGGTGGTTGTAATTGATTTTTCCTTTACCAGTTGTAAATTACAAGAACTAAGTCATGCCTTGCACCATATTTAATCTTAAGTCTTTACCTGGTATTTAGTACACATCATTGTTTTAAAATATAGATGAAAATGGAACCTCATTTGGAGAGTAATTTGGGTGAATAAAATATTTCTATATATATTTCTATATATATACATACTGAATGCAAAGACACAAGTATAATTTAGACTTTTGGGGAAAATTAAACCATGAATGAATCCACGTGCTGCAGATGGTGTTGTAGTATGAGGAGGTGTTTGTATCTAACCTATTATTTTGTTCTGAGCTGCCTTGATTGATCCATTTTCAAACTCTCACTAGAGTAAACCTACAAAAATGACTATTGAAACACCTGTTTTTGAATGAGATTCTAGTGCTTCCTACATAGGTTTTGCAGTTTACTAGAAAAAGGTAGGATTATGCAGATGGTTGGATTTTATAAATGGAACTTTTTAAAAAAGATTTTTATTTCTGTGATTTCTATTGTTATTATTTGACTATATTTGTTATATTTTATTTTTTCTTCCAGGGCTCTGTCTGCTTCCCACCCAGTCTCTCATCTCTTTCATGGTTTTTATGATAATGCCTAGAAGATGCCTGTCTTTTGGCTGAGGCTGATTGCTTTTGATTTTGGGTTCATTTAAATCCTGTGAAGTACTGAAAAGCCACTTTTAGCTCCTTTACTAGTAATGCCAAATAACCACAGGTGTCTCTGTTGGGCACAGCAGAGGCAGCAAGAGACTGGATAAAATAGAGAAAAATAGATTAAAGGATAATAAAAATTGTTATGTAAGAAAGAGATTTCTCAGGTGTTCACCGTGCATTGGCTCAGACAGCACTGCAGGTCCTGCTCCTGGGCGTGGTCCTGGAGTCAAGGATGCAGCCGCATGATGGGATGGTCTGAAGGCTTTCACTTCTGCTTTTTATGAGTCTTGATCTGTCTTGAGACCTTCAAACATTCTCTTCTTTTCATGTATAAGCATTCTTCCTCATTGTGGGGTTTTTTTTTTTCATTTTTTTATTGTTGTTCAATTACAGTTGTCCCCATTTTCCCCCCATTACTCCCCCTTGGCCTACCCACCTCCACCTCCCACATTCAATCCTCCCTGCCATTGTCTTCATCCATGCATCCTCTATACCAGTTCCTTGACTTCACCCTTCTCCTTCTCTCCCCCATTATTCCTCTCCTCCCTCCTCTCTGGTGACTGTCAGTTTGTTCTTTATTTCCATGTCTCTGGTTCTATTTTGCTCATTTGTTAGTTTTGTTGATTAGGTTCCTCTTATACGTGAGATCGTTTGTCTTTCACTGCCTGGCTTATTTCACTTAGCATAATGCTCTCCAGTTCTATCCATCATTAACAAATCAATACACAACAACTGCTAGTGAGGTTGTGGAGAAAAGGAACTAGTACACTGCTGGTGGGAATACAGATTGCTGTAGCCACTGTGGAAAACAGCGTGGAATTTCCTCAGAAAACTAAAAATGGAGCTGCCATTTGACCTGGCAATTCCACTGCTGGGATTATACCCTAAGAATCCTGAAACACCAATTCAAAAGAACCTACACACCCCAGTGTTCACAGCAGTGCTATTTACAATAGCCAAGTGCTGGAAACAGCCCAAGTGCATATCAGTAAATGAGTAGATCAAAAATGGTGGTACATTCGGTGGCTGGTGTGGCTCAGTGGGTTGAGTGCCAGCCTGCAATCCAAAAATGGTGGTACATTTATACGATGGAATACTATGCAGCAGAAGAAAGAAGGAACTCCTACCCTTCACAAGGGCATGGATGGAACTGGAGAGTATTAGTATATATTAAGTGAGATAATCCAGATAGTGGAAGATGAATACCATATAATCTCCCCTGTAAGTGGAACCTAATCAACAAAACAAACAAGTGAGTAAAATAGAACCACAGACATCACAACAAAGAACAAACTGACAGTAACCAGAGGGGATGGGGAAAGGAGACAATGGGGGAAAGAAGGGGAAGGGTCATTAAGGCACATGTATAAAGGACCCATGGACAAAGCCAAAGGTGGGTAGGATTGAGGGTGGGAGGTGGGAGAATGTGGTGGGGAAAAAATTGGAGACAACTGTACTTGAACAACAATAAAATAAATGAATACATAAGTACATAAAAGAAAAAAGAAAAAAGAGAAATTAATGGGAAACAGCTTTCCCAGGGAGAACCAGTCATTGTTAGAAGAGAAGCAGCCCAGTACAGCCACCAAGTTACACCCAGGTCTTTCAATTAAGATCCCTCTTGTCGAATGGTGCACTTTCAAATTCCAGTACATCCAAACAGACTTACATGTTTAATCTGACAGTTTTTACTTGACTTTAGAGTGCCTTCTAAAGTAGCGAAATCAGTGGTCTCATAATTTTAGCATGTTTTTAATGATTCACACTATTCAGTAAATTATAGAGCACAGTACACTTAGAAGTAATTCACTCATTCAACCATTCTCAAGATAGTTGAGAACCATTCTTCCATTTGGTAAGGAAGCAAATAAAACCAAAATCCCAAGCCAACATCCTCTTTACTGTTAATAATAACACTTTATTATCATTTACATCTTCTGTTGGAAGAGTTTTGATTTTACTAATGGCTTATTAACTTCATAATAAGTATTGTGTGGTTAAAAGAAAATGGAAAATAGTGTTTAGAAGGAGGTAAAATTTACCATGCTGAGAGCTGAGGCTTGACAGGAAGTTTAGTCAAGAATCCACAAATATTTACATAAATATTGATGCATAGGTTGGAGTTTAAAGATCTGTTTCTGGTTCCAGTGTTCAATAGTAAATGTTGATTGAGTTCCTACTTATACTCAGGACATTGTTCCAGTCTCTGGGATGACACTGATGAATCAGGAGGTTCCCGTCACACAGGACTTGCAATCTAGCAAGACTGATAAATCAATTTCTGCTTTCTTTGACCTGCTGATAGTGTTTTAATAATTATTTCAAGAGGCACTTGGCCTTCAGGCCTGTGACACCTGGAAGAATGTAGACCAAGAATCAGAGGGAAACAGACACATATTTACTGAATGTTATGGCACAGTCAATGTTTGATTTTGATTCCCTGAGTTCTGACTACAAAGTCCATGCTCTTTACATCACTTACATGTCTCAGGCCTCCTGTGTTCCAGCTGCTGTGCCAGACACTGGAGGTGAAGGTGTAATCGAGAGAGGCGAAGTCCTTGCCTCATAGAACTTATAGTCCAGTGGGGTAGACAGACATGATTGCATAAATAATTAATATTTTCCACTTTCCTAATAAAAATCTAAATGATTCTGAAGTGTTAGCATTCAATGTAAAAAAAATTGATTTTCTTTTTTAACATAGAGAAGGGTGGGTGGTTATCACCTACATGGAGAATAAGTGCACTATTCCTAAACATTCTGTGCTCTGAGATACAGTGAAGGCTGTGAACCCTAAATTGTACAGCTGTGTGATCTCTGATTACTGCTTTGTTAAGTACTCTGAAGCTAAGTAACAGCAAGATTATGATAGCATCTTGTCTCTCTTTTTATTAATCCATAAGAGGTATGCAATTTTGCTGAACTGAATCAGTATAATTACAACTAGGAACAATGAAACTTAAAATTTTAGTGAGCTCATGTTGCCTAACTTAGGATGTGTATTAGATTCATGTTGGGACTTTCCAATATGGAGAAAAGTTCTTGTGCTCTTATTGTTGGAGTTAGAAAAAGATGCTTTCAATTGTACAGGTGTTTAATATGTAACATTTCAAAATTCTATACAAATTTTATTTCTTAAATTCTCTTAAGAACCTATGTTTTCTTAAGAATGATATTTTAGTGAACAGAGTTCAGAAAGCCATAGGATCTAACTTAAGCCAACAACCATACACTACCACTATGAGAAAGTACTGAGCAAATACATGTATTAGTAATGGTCTTGCCATCAAAACCTATTACTTATTCGTGACACATATATACAACAAAAAGAACTGGTTCTGTCATCTAAATTTGGTAGAACACTAGAGCTAATGTTTTCAATATTAAATTTATTTTAATTGTTTTTTAATCTTATGTGAGGATATGTTTACTGATTTGAGAGAGAGAGAACTTTGCTATGAGAGAGAAACATCAATCAGTTCAGTCCTGTATACCCCCTGACCAGGAATCAAACCTGCAACCAACTGAGTCCATCCAACTGAGCAACCCAGCCAGGGCTACCTTTAATCAGTTTGAGGAATGTTCTTGTGGTGAAATTTTCTTATAAGCCCACAGAGAAAGAGTTTCACTTATTTGGCTTCTTGAGAACTATTGTAAAATGTTCAAAAATAACGTAAAACAAACCAAACAAGCCAATGAACAATAAAAAAACCAACTAATTTTTATTTCTTGATACTTTATTTTAAAGGTATTTTATAGGGGATTCAAAAGAGCTGATAGAAAAACCTAAATCTTAAATGTTTTTTCCAACTAAAAAAATGTGTGAGCTGAGATTATTATTTAATATTAACATACTGCCTTTCTCTATTGGCAAGTGTATGTAAGAATGTTACTGTCAAAGCATGAGTTACTTCACAGAACTAAATTTTCTACTTGATTGAAACTTGTACTTTCCTGCACAATTATTTACAAAGGATCTTGAGAAAAGCCTTTTAAATGATATTGCATATTTTCCTTAAAGTATATGTAAGAATATTATGTTACATAGTTATGAGAATATGTTCATCACAGAGTTGCCCTACATCTGTTCATGAAGTTAAAGATGTACTTATTTAATCCCATCATTCCAAATCCCTTAGCAGAGAAAGATAGTAAGGTAGGTCACTATAGGTTTAAAGATGACCTCTTAAAATAGTATACCAAACACAACTTAACTTTATGTTTGTTCATATTTGTAATGACTTTTACACACAATTATAGGTGTCATAAAATTAAAATCAATATAAAACAAGACAACAGACACACATAAACTCTTATACATACACATTTAGGTAAAAAATTAAACACAACAGAGGTGTATTCAGCCACCTGGAGTGTCATTGCCACTGAACTTGGTCATATCAAGCTTCTGATTTTCCTGACAACTGAATTAAAAAGAGAAATGCTGTCTATTAAAGAAAGTAAACATGTTTGTCTAAAGAGTTAGAAACTTTCTTCTGGCATTGAATTCAAAAAGGGCTTTGTCATGTAAGGCTACTTGTTTGCAAGTAATAGAGCATTTTGGTTAAGATCACAGATCAGCAAACTTTCTCTGTACAGGACCAGAAAGTACATAGTTTAGGTTTGGCAGGCCATGTAGTTATTGTTTCAGATACTCAACTTTGCCACTGTAGCATGAAAAGAGCCACAGATAATATGTAAATAGATATAGCCATGTCCCAATGGAGCAGTGTTTATGGACACATTAATTTGAATTTCATATATTTCTACATGTCATAGAATGTTATCTTTTTCTTGGATATTTAAAGCCATTTAAAAAATGTAAAAACCATCCTTAATTCACTAGCCATACAAATACAAGTGGTGGGCCAGATTTGGCCCTTAGTTCTTAGTTTGCTGACTTCTCCTTATGATTATTGAATAAGATTGTCAGATTTCTATCCTATTTAAAATGGCATCATCTCCATCTCTAAAGTCCTTAGGTACTGTCTATAATTTTGTTTTCTTTATAGAGTTTCTCATAATCAAAACTGTTATATATATAGTTTACTCCTTTATTTATTGATTGTGTCCTATTAGAACAAATATTTTGTGTAGGGAATATTTTGTGACAGGGAATTTTGCCTCTTTTGTTTGACTCTTTTGTTGAATAATTAGCACCTAGAATAGTGATTGGTACATGTAGATGCTCAATAAATATTTATCAATGGATTTAATTCTGGGTTTCATAAGAACATATACATTTAGTAGCCACTAATATATAAAAAGCCATGAAGACCTAGCTATAATCACTGAAAATGATATTATAGCTAGGAAAGAGAAAAGAGCATAAGATCAAGCTTTAAGAAAATGCTACTTTTTAGAAATTGTTGTTCAAATACAGTCAACTCCATTTTCCCCCCACCACTCCCCCCCACCCCAGCCTATAAGTGGAACCTAATCAACAAAACAAACAAGCAAGCAACATATAACCAGAGAAAATGCTACTTTTAGATGGAGTAGATGAAAATGGCCAGAAAAGACACTGAATAGTACCTGGTGATATCAGATGAAAGGCAGAAATATTTGATTTAATAGAACCCAAGAAAGAAAATGAACAACTGTGTTGAAGTCTTCTAAGAGATAAACAGTATGGAACTTCTTCAAAAAATTAAAAATGGAACTGCCATTCGACCTGGCAATTCCACTGCTGGGATTACACTCCAAGAATCCTGAAACACCAATTCAAAAGAACCTACGCACCCCAATGTTCATAGCAAGAACAATTTACAAT
The DNA here is from genome assembly GCF_004126475.2 of Phyllostomus discolor. Classification (NCBI taxonomy): domain Eukaryota; kingdom Metazoa; phylum Chordata; class Mammalia; order Chiroptera; family Phyllostomidae; genus Phyllostomus; species Phyllostomus discolor. Next base: position 187,893,759 of record NC_040903.2, on the reverse strand, counting down.
AGCCAAATGCTGGAAGCAACTTAAGTGCCCATCAGTAAATGAGTAGATAAAAAAAACTGTGGTACATTTACACAACAGAATATTATGCAGCAGAGGGAAAGGAGCTCCTACACTTCATGACAGCACAGAGGGATCTGGAGAGCATTGTGCTAAGTGAAATAAGCCAGGAGGTGAAAGACAAATACTGTATGATCTCACCTATAAGTAGAACCTAATCAACAAAACAAACAAGCTAGCAAAATATAACCAGAGACATTGAAATAAAGAACAAACTGACAGTAACCAGAGGGGAAGGGAAGGGGGATAATAGGGGAAAGAAAGAGAAAGATCATCAAGGAACATGTATAAAGGACCCATGGACAAAGCCAAAAAGGGGAAAGATTGATGGTGGGGTGGGGGAAAGTGGTGGTAGGAAAATGGAGACAACTGTACTTGAACAACAATAAAAAAGATTAATAAAGATAAATTAAATGTGAATAATTTCACTTTGATTTTTTAATATGGAGTTTATTGGTGAACTTGATAAAAGGAGATTTATTAAAGTAGAGGAGACAGATGCAACATTGGAATGAGGAGGAGTAATGTGTAGTAATTGAGACAGTGTGATTTTGGCATAGGGATAACCAAATTAACATATGGTAATGATACAATTTAATGAGTTTAAAAATAACTCCAAACATATGGGGAGACTTTGTATATTATGACAGAGACAGGCCATATACATCAGTGGAAAAGACAAGACCATTCAGTACATGTTACTGAGATTAATGGATACCCATATGAGGAAAAAAATTCAGTTTGACCTCTCCTTCACATCATATCAATCATTTCTAGACGTTAAGACTTAAATATGAAAAGTGGCATCATTTTTTTTACAGAAATAGAAAATATATATATTCTGAAATTCATAAGGAACCACAAAGGACCACAAGAGCCAAAACAATCTTGAGGTAGAAGAAGAAAACTAGAGGCATCACGCTTTCTGATTACAAAATCTATTTCAAATATGCAGTAATTAAAACAGTGTGTTACCAGCATAAAGACTGACATATAGACCCTGAAAGAGAATAGAGGGCCCAGAAATGAGCTCATACATACGTAGTCAACTGATCTTTGACAAAAGGGTGCAAATAATTCACAATGGGGAAAAGATAGTCTTCACAATGGTGTTGGGAAAACTGGATATTCACATGCAAAAAAAAAGTGAAGTTGGATCCTTACTGTAAACCATACAGTAAGTCACCTAAGTCAACTCAAAATGGATTAAATATAAGCATAAAACCTGAAACTGTAAATCTCCTAGAAGAAACCACAGGGGAAATCTTCCTGCCATTAGTCTTGGCAGTGACATTTTGGATATGACTCCAAAAGCATGGGCAGCAAGAGCAAAAACAGACAAGTGGAACTACATCAAACTAATAAGCTCTGCACAGCAAAAGAAACAAGAGTTTAGAAAACAGCCTATAAAATGGAAGACATTTGCAAATGCTATATCTGACAAGGGGTTAATAACCAAAATATATAAGGAATTCATACAACTTAATAGTAAAAAAACAATAACCCAATTTAAAACTGGGCAAGGGCTTAAATAGATATTTCTCTATAAAAAACATACTAATGACCAAAAGGCATATGAAAAGATGCTCAACATCACTAATCATGTGGAAAATGCCAGTCAAAATCCATTTCCCTGATATTACCTTGTAGCTACAAGGATGACTGTACTAAAGAACCAAAAGATAACAAGTGTTAGCATGGTGATTCTATGAAAAATAGTATGGAGGTTCTTCAAAAATTAAAAATAGTATACCATATTATCTAGCAATGCCACTTTGGATATTTGCCCAAAATAATTGAAATCAGAATCTGAAAGAAATATTTGTACTGCCATGTTCATTGCAGTTTTATTTATGGTAACCAAGATGTGGAAACAACCTAAATGTTCATTAACAAATAAATAGATAAAGAAAATGTGGTATAGATGAGTGGGTATAAAGGCTGTGGTATATTTACACAATGGAATACTATTCAGCCATAAAAAAGAAGGAAATATTACCCTGCACAACAGCATGGTTGGACCTAGAGAACATTACCTAAGTGAAATAAGCCAGTCAGAGAAAGACAAGCACCATATGATTTCACTCAAATGTGGAATCTAAGGAACAAAATAAACTAACAAATAAAATACAGACTCACAGATACAGAGAATAGACTGATGGTTGCCAGAGTGGAGGGGAGTTGAGTGGTTGGGTGAAAAAGGTGGAGGGATTGAGAAGTACAGATTGGAAGTTATAAAATGTCAGGGGAATGTAAAGTACAGTGTAGGAAATATAGTCAATAATACTGTATTAACTGCATGGTGCCAGTTGGGTACTGGAAATATCAGGGGAACACTTTGTAAAGTATGTGATCATCTAAGCACTATGCTGTACACTTGAAACTAATACAAAATAATATTGAATATAAGTTGTAGTTTAAAAAAATCTAAGAATAAATTACAGTAAAATAGGAAAAAAGAAAAGAAGCCCAAATTGTATTGTCTAGTGAAGAAACTGCACTTACCTGTAGTAACAGAAGATAACTTTGAACCATGGAATCTGGTAAGATACAGAAAAAACCTCCCCTTATGCATTCTCTCCTTACTCCCTTCCTCCTTCTCCCCAGAACCTGGAGGATCACCTATGATTACCGGTTAAAATAATACATCACAAATAATCATACACAGGAAAAAAAGCTTTCACATAAAGATGATGGAAAATAAATAAAAAACAAAACTTTTGAACACAAAAGTACAAAAATCTATGATGATACAGAAGAAAACTAATATAATACTCAAATTAAATTAAATATAGTGAAAAAGCAATTTAAGACAGGAAAGTATTTCATGAGTCATAAATCTGAAGATTTACAATATAAAGAATAGACAGCTGATTAAAACCAGAAAGTAAATAAAAGAAAAAAGATAAAATAGTCTTATAAAAAAGACTTAATTATAATATGCCTATATTCAATGTTCTGTTATATAATGATGATTATAAGTAGATATACAGAGGATTAAATGAGGAGAGCAAAAAGTTAATGAAACAGAAGTAAAGAGGTATAAAGTGTGCAGACATGTAATAGAAGAGCTAACAAAGATGGACAGGAAGACCTAACATATATATAATTGGTGCCTATCAAAACATGAAATAAAACGAAAATAACAGAGCTAACATTTAAAATTCAGGAAAGCATGCCTGAAACAAACAACACTCCCCAAATTGCATATATAGCCCAATGCATACTGGGGAAAATGGACCTGTTATTATAAACTTCAAGGTAATATCCTACCAGTGGGAATATGCAAATGTCAGGGAAATATAGAAGAAAAGCTACGTATTGATAAGTGCCCTTTATAAGTGTATATTCATTATTTTAAAGTGAAAGCATTCAGCAGAGCTGTGCGATGTTATCTTGCCAAAGAAGGACAAGTCAGGGATGGGTTTTCATAGATATGAAGAATAATAGGAAGTGTTTATAATGGTGGACAATAGAAATCTATGCTATACATTCAAAAAGTGAAGACAGGATGGGTTGAATGAATAGTGAGGAAGTACTTAGAGTGGTCAATGCTTTGAGGATCTTAACCTAGTTAATGAAGTGCTGCTGACAGTGTGCAACAATTTGCCTGTTGTAGAGGTGTTTAGAGGTATTTACGTCCACAATGAGCATGTTATTTACACCATCAGCCTCAATGTTTTATTAAGGCTCTGTGTGACAATCTCTACCTTATATCAGAATGAGCTTTCTGATTTGGTCAGAAACCTTTGACAAGGGATAAGCTAAAGGCAGAAATGATTGCATTTATTATGGCAGTGAGTGGGAGAAGATTAGGGTTAGTTGGAGGAGAATGAAATTAGTGAAATTTCGTACATTTCTATTAGTTAGAAATGAATGAAAAGATTAGAACATTCAGGGTGAAAGATAGGTGGCCAGGTTGTTATAAAATGTTGAGAGTGTTGTCAGGTAGGTTGGGTTTTTACAAAAGGGAGCAGGATGCCAGTCTGAGGATCGTCCAGGAAATGTTTTCACTAACACAGTGGAACATTCTGAATGAGACCAAGATTATGTTGTCGGTGTGCCACCAACTGTTACAAGTTGACCTGCGATAAATTTCTGTGGTCTCTGTATTCAGAAGCATTGTGGTGTGATAGGAAGAGCAAGGGGGCTTTAAAGTCACCCAGACCCTGGGTCCTTTACCAACCCTTGTAAAATGTAAACAATACGTAGATTATATATCTTACTTACTTTTGTATTCATTGTATTCATTCTTTCTTTTTGTAAGAATAAATTTCCATTTCTTATTTCCTTCAAAACCTGAACTGAGTCTAAGAAAGCAATGTTGAAATTCCTGCTGAGTTGTGTTTGAACCTTAGGAAAGGGAAATTTGTTTTGCTCCTCCACTGAAATACTACATACTGTGACTTCACAAACAGGCATAAGGTTACTGACCATCCTAGTAAAGGTGTTCTTTAAGTTGCTCAGGTATTTGGCCTTTCCCAGTATGTTGCTCACATTTCATTGATAAAATAATATACTTTTTGTTGTTGTTAAAATATCTTACTAATCCAATAGACTAGAGGCTTCTGAAGGTAGTGGCTGTGTATTTTTTTTTTGTCTGTATCCAAAAGACATAGCATGTTTCTGGCATTCATGGATGACCAGTGAATCCATGAACAAATGAAATGGCAAACGATTCTAGAACAGTTTGAGAGTGCTTTGAAAACTTCCGTGAACTTAGGGAAGGAGTTATTTCCTTTTCTTTGATGCTGCTGCCTCAGTTTGTTAGATCAGACAAAATTTGAAAAACTATACAATAAATAAAGGATTTTTTAATGGGAAAATCATAGTATAGTTTGTTCAGTTAAAAAACATCACCAAGGGCTAAACAAACTCTTCTTCTAAATCAAAATTTCAGTACAGTTTTGAAGTGTTCTGGGCATGTAAAATGAAACTGCAATATTTTATGGAGAGCTCTGTTATAAATTATAAGGTTGCAAATTGATTTCCCCGAGCAGAGTTTGTTTTTGGCCAAAGCACTTGGCTTTGCGCTCGAGGCTAAGGCCTCAACTCAGAGGTTTGGCTTTCAGTCTACTCTGGAGCTGAGGGACAAACGACAGTTGCCCCTGGTGAGATTCAGCTAATCTTCTTGTCAAGCTGGTAGATGTAAATCCAAGGCACACAGACAGTTCTGTTCAGGGGCCTCCTCAAGGGTTTTGGGGTTTATGGAAAGTAACACAATGAAAGTGTGTTAATGGCACCAAATGTTACATCCTGTTATTACTTGATGTTCTGGGGGCTCTGGTTATTGGGGAGGGCTATTGCTCTGCTCTCAAAAGGGAGGAACAAAACTTCAAGCTTTTGCTAATTCAAAACTGTAACTTTTTTAAAAAAAGTTTTATTTTGAGATAATTGTAGATTTACGTGCAGTCATGAGAACTAATACAGAGAGATTCTATATACCCTTAGTTTCCCGCACAACTAGAAACCTGGCATTGATAGGAAATCATCAGCTTTATTCAGATTTTGCTAGTTTTAAATGTACCCATTTCTCTTCTTTCTCTCTTCCTCTCTGTTTGGTTCTGTGCCAAACAACTTTATCTCAAGGTTAGATTCATGTAACCACCACCAGTCAAGTTCAGAATAGTTGCCTCACCAGGATTTCCTGTTACCATCTAACTTCCCTCTTTACCCACCTTTCTAAAACCTGGCAACCACTAATTTATCCTCTGTCTCTTAGTTTATTATTTCAAGAATGTTATATAAATATAATCATGAAGAATTTTGAGATTAGCTTTTTTCATTGAGCATAATTCCCTAGAGACCCATTGAAATTATTGCCTGTAACAATAGTTTGTTTCTTTTTATTGTTGAATAGTATGCCGTGTGATAGTTGTACTGAGTTTGTTCAACCATTCACCAGCATAGGGCAATTTACGTTGTTTCCAGTTTGGGGCTATTACAAACAGAGCAGCTGTAAACATTCAGGTATAGTTTTTTGAGTGAACATAAGTTTTCATTTCTCTGGGACAAAAGCTCAAGAGACCAGTTGCTGAGTGATCTGGTAAGCCCACGTTTAGTTTTGTGAGGAATTGTCATACTCTTCCCAGAGTGGATATACAATTTCTAAATACAGTATATGAGCAATCTAATTTATCTGTATCCTCACCTTTCAGGGTTATCACTACTTTTTATTTTAGGCAGGTTTGATGATATCACATTGTGGCTTTAATTTGTATTTCCCTAAGGATTAAGGATGTTGAGCATATTTTCATGTGCTTATTTTTCATCTTGTGTACTCTTGTCAGTGAAATATCTTTCCAAGCCTTCTGCCCATTTTCTGATTGGATTTTTTAATGTGAAGTTTAAAACTTCTTATACATTTTAGATATTCATCTCTTGTTGGGTATGTGATTTGCAAGTAAATGTTTTTCTCAGTTTGTAGTTTATCTGTTTATCTTATCATTTTCTTCAAGTTTTATAATCTTATATTTTATATTTAAATTTGCAATGCATTTTGAGTTAATTTTGGTATAAGGTGTTAGGTCTGGTTAAAGGTTTTTTTGTGTGTAGGGTTTTTTTTTTTCTGTTTTGCAAATGTATGTATCCCGTTTCTCCCGCACCATTTGTTGTGAAGGCTGTCTTCCCTCCCCACACTGCTGTACCATCCTCATTACTACAGCTACACAGTATGTCGTAACATTGGGCAGGTGATTCCTACTGCCTTATTACTTTATCAGTGGTCTTAGCTACTCCAGATACTGTGCCTCCTTATATAAATTTTAGAATAAGCTTTTTGTCCATCTCGATAGAAAAACTTTTTGGGAATTGCATTAAACTCATAGATCAGTTTGGTGAAAATTGACATATTTACTATGTTGGTTATTCCAATGCATTAAAATGATATATTTCTCCATTAATTTAGGTGTTCTTTGATTTATTTCATCAGCATTTTGTAATTCTCAAGATACAGATCCTGTCTATGTTCTGTTAGATTCATACCAAAGTGTTTCATCTTATGAATTAATATATGGTATTATGTTTTTATTTTGGTTTCCATATGTTCATCATTATGTTTTAGGTTTTTGAGTATTTCTTTGGAATTTGGCTCTCATCTGTTGCTTTTCCTTACAGTAAGCACTCTCACCTTCAGCAAAATTTCTGTCAACCTGCTGTCTTTGATTTGCCATAGGCAGAATCCAGATGGTGTTTACAGGATTTGGGGCTCTGCTAGGGTTCCTTGCAGCATTACGTGACACCTGAGAGTGTCTGTTACGTGTAAGACCTACATGCTCTGTGACAGTCCATCTCTCTATTCAAGGACATTTTTACTTACTCTGTTATTCATGCCTATTTTCTGGATGATAAGAATTGTGATAGGTTTGATTTATGAATAGTGCTACTGACATGTCTAGCTTCTCAGTTATGAAAACACTGATGACAAATATTAGTGTAAATAATACACAAACCAAAATTCATTTAGGCCTAATTTCCCCCAAATGCTTTAAATAAAGTTTGCACAACATGATATCACAAAAGATGATAATTTGGTTTCTAGGATATTATAGAAAACGACTGAGCTTTAAAGGTATCTCTTAAACTTAATATAAATAAATAAGTATGAGTATATAAATATGCAGTCTGTCCATAAAATATCCAGTCACGCACTATGAAAAATAGACACATTTATTGAAGAAGATACAAGATACAAGAAACATTGTACATAGGACAATGATATCGCAGTCCCCTTCAAAGTAGACAACTTGGGAACTCACACAGTTCTCCCAGTGTCCCTTCCACTGTTCAAAACACTGCAAAATCCTTTGTTGGAATCACCATTAGCTGCCCTGTTGTATTTTCCTGAATCTCATCGATGGTCTGAAATCTCTTCCCTTTCAAAGGTGATTTTAGTTTTGGGAAAAACCAGAAGTTGCAGGGCGCCAAATCTGGGCTGTAGGGGGGTTGAGTCACCTGGGTGATTTGATGTTTTGCCAAAAAATTCTGGGCAAGACGTAATGCATGAGTGGGTATGCTGTCATGATGAAGCCACTAGTCACCAGTTGCCCATAGCTGTGGCCTTCAGAATCATCCCAATAGTTTCCATGGAGGAATGTTTGAGCTTAATGTAAAATTTGATGCAGATTTATTGCTCTACATGCTCAGTCATTTTGAATATGATGGCCACACAGTACACTGAAGGGTGCTCACTCAACAGTGTCTATTCACCCCACTGACTAGTACAGTGAAATTGTTATTGTTCAGGCATGCACATTTCAGTCCACCCTCCTTGGCTGCCAGGTCACATCAACGTTGCACAAACCTTTCTCTTTATATTAACAATGGCTGGACTTTTTCTGGATGGACCTCGTATATAAATAAATAAATATAAATATAGATAAATATAAATATATATCTATTTCCCCCATATAGCTTAGGATCCATGCAAATAAGAAAAGTGACTTTGTTTTCAGCACATTATGTATGTTCAGCTTTAGAGCCAGGTAACAGAAGTGCCCATTTACTTCCTCGTGCTACACATGTGAGGAACTCCTTCTTTTAAAGAAGCTGGGAAGCCAGGAACCTCCTTTGTTGTAGGTGACTGTAAAAAGATCATGGCCAGGTTGTTTCCAATATTATTTGTACTCTGGATAACTAGTAAAATATACTCTGATATATTTCTAATTTTAGAAACTATGTTCACACATTGAAAAGTATTTTTATTTAATCAAACATATACACATTAAAAAAGACAGAATGAGATTAAGAATAGAGAACAGCGTGTCTGAATTTCATCAGAGTCCTAACTTTGAAAAGTTAGTGTCCCCAAACATCTGCTAGTTTAAGAAATGAAAAAATGGTAACAATTGCTATTTTTTCCCGTACTCCCTACTGCAAAATCAAGACCATGAAGAACATGATAAAGTTTGTTCTCTGTGTTTTTTAAACAAAAAGCTTAAGCCTCGCTTTTGTACATGAAGTCTATTCACAGGAAATTTATCTCTAAAGTGAAACCCATGAATTTTCACCTATAATCTCTCACTGGTTATAACAGTCTTCTCTTGCTAATATGACCTTTCACTTTTAAATAATGAAAGTTAATTTGCTTTGGTTTTATTTCATTACATTGTTCCTGAGTTAATTCCTTGGAGGTTTTGATAACCCCAGGAGTTGGCGGACTAACATCCAGACATCTGCTCTTTCGTGATCCACGTGGCTGACTCATTATGCCTTTTTCCTAATAATATGAGCTTTCTTTTCTTTCCATAAAATGGATGAGAATTGAATGCCCATAGCAAACTTTACTTCATTTGTTGGCAGTCTTTGAGCACCTCATTCCCAGGAAATATTGTGAAAATATTTGGTGTTTAAATGTCACTTGCCTGAATCTTCCCACAGATTTTCACTAACTTAATACCAATTAATTGGATTGGCAAGGAGAGATTAATCAGCAGTGCATAATTTAATTGCATCAAAGGAAGTAGTAATTTTGAAGAATGTCAGTGGTAGCTTCAATAATATCATTAATGCATTTATTCCTTTGTCCTAAGAAAGAAAACACGGGACTCTTCTTCATTTGTCAATTATTGTTAAAAATAGCTGACACTTCATTACTCCTGATAGAGGATTTTATAGATAATCAATAAAATAATTTACTTTAGAGCAGTAACGGAACTCAAGAGGGAGCCTTATTTAGTTCAGTACTTTCAGACACTTGAAGTGAAATCCTTATTACCCCCATTTTCACATTAGAAATTTGTTATAGATTAATTAAAGTGGCCAGTCTCTGGTCACTGAACTAGGGTGTAGTGGTAGGAGACGGCTAACGACTGACCCTCTCTAGCCTTCCATGTCATTACACTCTACAAATCTACTGTTTCACATCAATTGCCTTTTCTCTTTAGAATGCAAAGGGAAGATTTCAGGGGGCTTATTAAAAACACGTAAACACTCTCATACACTACTGGTAGGAGTGTAATTTGGTACACCTTTTATAAAAGGCAATTTGTCAAGAGACTTAAAAGTTATTTTATATTTTACCCATTAATTTTACTTCTATAAAAACCTGTTCTTAATCAGATACAGGTACAGGGTATTTGTTACAACTTGATTTATGGAAGAGAAAACTAAAAATCTCAATATCCAATTATAATGCAGTGGTTAAATTAATTGTGTTCATTTATATAATGGAATATTATGCAGTGATTCAAATCATATTTTTACATCAGTATTTTATGGCATGGGAAATGATTGTATTATAATATTGGGTGATTATAGCAGGAAATAAACCTTTAGAGATTCAAGTTTTATGAAACTGGTATATAAATATGTGTAAATAATGGAGAAAATTTATTTTCTTCATGTTTTATGTCTTCTATGCATAAAGACTGTTCAAATACATTTTTAAGTTATTCAAAGAATGAATAAGAGAGAGGATACAGCTGCCTTCTTTTAACTCTCTCCAGTCAAACATTTCCTCAGAGGATCTTGATTCAACTCATTGGCCTCTAGTTAAAATATTTAGGCTCACTCTTCTAAGTTTTTTCTAAATCACTGATACCATAATGGATGAAAGTGATGGAGGAGGGGAACTCAGGAGACTGACATTTGTGAAATGTTCTTTCTATGTCAGTATCTAGCTTAGGTCCTTTTATACTATACCATAATTATACCATATTTATACCATAAATATACTAAAACTTATATTTCAGATAAGATGACTGACTTTTGGCAAATAGTAATAGGTTAAATAAATAATTTATTAATGAATCAGTTCTGTGGTGATGGTGGTGGTTACAGTGATTTCCTAATAAATAAACTATGATTTGATTAATGGGACTCTAAATGAATTTTCAGAAATCAGCATTTATATTTTTGTACTATGATGTTTTCTGAACCAGAAAACATCAGAAAGTGCCAGATGCTGTACTGCAATCTTGGGTAGCTTCATTGAGGAGCATGGCTTAAGAGTCGGAAGTCAAGAGTTTTAGGTTTTACTAGTAATTTATTGAGAGGCCTTGAGGAAACCACATAACCCTGATGCTAGTTGCCTTATCTGTAAAATAGGACACTGGACCAGGAACAGAGATTTTTCAAGCTATCCCTGACTGGAAGCTCCAGGGAGGCAGGCGCTCAGAGAGTTTTTGCTTGTGGATCTGGATGGCCTGCGTAGTAGCCAGCATGTAACTAACACATATCTAGCACTCAATAGCTGTGAGTTAAATGAATGACTGAAAATGCCCCTGTGAAGCCCTGCCTTGGAGTCTGCCTTCCCATCAGAACTTCACCTAACATAATTCTTCTTGTATCAGCTTTACATTGGGCATAAGGTGGTACTTCATTAAAAATCAAAGAATAACTTTATTGTTGAAAATAAAAATTTGAAATTATTAAGTTAAAGTCCTTTGAACTCTGTGGTAGTTTAATGTTACCATTGTGTGCTGTTATATTTTTTAAAACAATATAGATCACAACACTTCTTATTCTCATTTTCTCTTTCTGTACACTACCCAGTTCTATGAGAAAGCTGTGTGTGCATTGAATTTATGGCAGAGAGAGGATGGTCTGTGCTTGGTGGATGGATCCAAGTTGACTGGGCAGAGAAGGGGATGATGGGGCATGCCAGTCGGAAGAACAGCATGTACAAAGGCATAGTCATGAGAGAGAATGGCAGGAGAAAGAGAGATGAGAAGTATCACATGACTGAATGCAGGGTTGGAGCAAGGCAATAAGGGATGTGTCTGAAGGAGGGTCCCACCATAAAGAGCTTTGTGTGCCTGGTTAGGACTTTGGCTTTACTTGGGGAAGCAAGCCATTGGATATTTTAACAAAGTGAGATAACATGATTGTATTTGTGTTGTACTAAGTGTTCTTTAGTTGCAGTGTTGAGGTTAGATATTTGGAGCCAGAGGGATGTCTGTTAAGATACCTCTTAATCTGGAACTGGTATCATAAATAATTTCAAAAGAGTTTTCTTTTCCAGACCATGGCATTATTTTTTTCAGGGTTTGTTTACAGAATTCTAAAATGATTCCTTATATGCAACCATAGCTCTTCCAAAGAGGAAGCTTATTGTCTCAATTAAGAATCTGATTTTATACATATCCTGGTATAAAGATGGCATAAATAATCAACCTGAAGACAAACAAGTCAGTAGAACTTGAATATTTTCTATTGGAATGTAATTTCATTTGTTTATGACTATGAGATCTCCATTAGGGAACTGACAAGAGACTGGATATGACATTCAAGGCAGAGTACATTGAAATTGGGATTAATGGACCAGGGCTTAGCATATCTTGAATTATAATTTTATTTTATCACTTAAAACTAAATTTTTACTACCTAAGACAGTTGTTAGTACCTTCATTTACAGAAAAAAATACTACTATACTCATATTGAATGACAGATATACTTCGGAAGGCATATGCCCTGTCTAGGGATGGGGAAAGAGCTGGGTGTGGCTTTGGTCTATTTTAACACTAAGTTTTAACTTGTCGGTTAATGACATCCGCACTTGGGTCTATTATATCAGTCAAAGGAATAAATCTGTCATAAGTGAAGTAAAACAAAAAAGGAAAGATGCACTTAAAATAATAAAATCCTCTTTTGATATGCTACTAAACACAGGATGTTGCTAACATTGGAAGATTTCATTTGCAGCTTGAATCCTGAAAGAAATAATTAAAAAGACATAAAATGGCTATTACCAAAATGAATCTAAAACAATGAAAATCCTTTAAGGTAAATGGGATAGAAATAGAATAATCAATTTTTTCCATTAAGCTATTCAGTGTAATGTTAATGTGTGTGTATTTTTAAATTATTTTTAATTTTTTTGCTTTCCTAGCATTAATTTTATTTTCAGCTTGAGATATCTCTAGGTTCATGCTGAAATACATCCTTAATTGTTCCTGGAATCTCATCAGAGAGCCACAATACAGAATTTAGACAGGGATGGAAAATGAAAAATAGCAAATTGCTTTTGTAGGGAGCTAAAGTGACAATAAACTTTGTAGGAACACTCATTTGCAATGAGTATGATAAAAAAAACAGCATTTCTTTAGCTCTTGTCATGTGCAAGGCTAAACTGGGCTAAACTCTCATTTAATTCCTGTAATGAGCCTATGAAATAACCACTATCAACCCATTTCACAGATGTTTTAGGGAGATTAAATAACATGAGTTATAAAGGTACTGATAGATTTTGTATACCTTAGGTTACGGAGGTAGTAAGTGATAGATTTGCACCCAGACTTATGTCCTTTTGAGCCCAATCTAAGGGTGCCCTAAGTCATAAGTAATGACTTCTAAGCAGCACATGCTCCCTGGCACCTGGCCATGCCCTGTCATTTTTCTCATTGTATTATAATTGTCTCTTTACATGCCTACCTCTCCCTACTGCATGGTTAGCTTCTCCAAGGCAAATACAATGTCTTGTTTCTCCTTCTAGTTCCATGGGGCTTAATGCAGTGGCATGCCCTACAGTAAAAACTCAGTAAGAGCCTACTGAATGACTAAGTTGTCAGAGGTCACTAAAAGTTAATATATTAAAGAAAACATTACATTATTATGGAAAACAATTGATGAGGAAAGAAAGTGTCAATTGCTCCTGAAGCTCTTGTTAGGTATTCTTTCCTCCAAGATGAGATTTTTAGAAAGCTAGTTGAGCTGATTGCTATTGCCTATAGGAATTCAAAGGAGTATAAACAACCCCCTCCAGAGATACTAAGTACTGTATTTTTGAACTATAAGATACCCCCCCCCCAGCAATTTGGGAGGAATAATGCTTGTTAATGCTGCTGTTGAGTTCTATTACATTTACATTGGTGAAATATTATGTTATTTATGTTATTAAATATTTTACCACATTTTTGCTTCAAATTTTTCCCCATTTTCCTCCTCTAAAACCTAGGTGCGTCTTATGGTCCAAAAATGCAGTATGTGAACTGATATATATAAGCTTTAAGAGGGGTTAAAGAAAGGGGGTATGGAAAGCATAATTTAATTAATGGTCTTACATTTATGATAGGCTTGTCTTTTACACAGGGAAGTAGCCAACTTTTCATTGATAGTGAGCTCCAAATAAAAAGAATAATCAGGCCCTGCCTGGTGTATCTCTGTGAATTGAGTGTAGGCCTTCGAACCGGAGGGTCACTGGTTTGATTCCCAGTCAGGACACATGCCTAGGTTGTGGGCCAGGTCCCCAGTAGGAGGCGCACAAGAGGCAACCACACATTAATGCTTCCTTTTTCTCCCTCCCTTCTCCTCTATCAAAATAAATAAAATCTTTTTAAAAAAGAACAATCAGGAGTTTATTTTAAGCTTTAGGTAATTTTTAAGGGTTAATATGAAATTAGTACAAAAAAGAAATTATTTTATATTAAAACATTATTCAGTATAACTTAGACTCCAGCTTGAGGGATTTAAAGCTTAGCAAAGAAAATCATTTCTGATTATAGGAAATAGTGTACCAAGATGATTGGGAGAAGATTCTAAGTGAGTTTGCACATGCATCTTTAAGGTGGGTGATACTGACTTCTGTAATCACATCTTGCTTGATGATGATCTGATTAAATATGATAATAATGTCCATTTTAATCTGGGTCTTTAATTGCCCTGTCTGAAAGCTATTGGCAATGAAAGCTCTCTAACCCTGGCTCTTCTAAAGGAAGCCTAGAGCTTGGATTCTGCTGTTGCCCTCAGCAGTCTTTAGGAGTCAGAAACCAGAATGCAAGGGCTGCCAGCAAAATGATGTGCCCACTTTGCTGGCATTGACATTTGCAGTTCCCTAAGCCCTACAGACGGCTAGCGAATATGCTTTTCACTTTCTGGACATAAATGCATTTGTAAAATTAAAAAAAATTCAGAGTGGGAAAAACACATATAAAGTGGAGTTACATCAGCCAGTGACAGCATGTGAAGTTGCAAAGGTGCTTTTGTTGATTGTGTTTTCTTATAACTGGTTTCTATAAATCCAGCTTCAATGTGGAATAAAGAACATTACCCTGAATCTTCATTTACTTATAAAACATTCTAAAACAGAAACTATACGAAAATGAATGTTAATGCCCTATTTTAGTTGGCTCTTGGGTGCAGTTACATTATGTGTTTTTCTGAGACTCTTCCTGACCGCCTCGAGACTGTTCTGTGGAGAGATCCACACCCCTCTCAAAGCCTCACTATGTGGTACTGTATTGTGATAGTCCATATGCTCATCAGCCCATCTCATTGGATCACTTGGTCTTTGAGAGTAGAGCTGTCTTACAACTTTTCCTTCTGAGTATCTGGTACAGTGTGTTGCAGACTTTGTCATAGTCAATAAATATTTATTGCACTTTTTCTGAAATAACTACTTTCTCTTTTCTTCTCACTTATTTATCTTTCACTTTCCTCAGGTTCTGTCTATCTGCCCAAGGACATGAGAGCTGATATCTGTGTTCATCTCAACCGAAGGTTTTTAATGAACATCCTGCTTTTCGATTGGCCAGCGATGGGTGTCTGCGCGCCCTTGGCGGTAGAATTCCAAACTATTCACTGTGCTCCTGGGGACCTCATTTACCATGCTGGAGAAAGTGTGGATGCCCTCTGCTTTGTGGTGTCAGGATCCTTGGAAGTCATCCAGGATGATGAGGTGGTGGCTATTTTAGGTACTGTGAACTTTCCTAATGTAGTAGCAAATGCGTAACAGTTTCAGAGATTTTCACTTCTCGGTTTCTTAAGAGAAATTTCCTTTGCTTGCTGACTTCAGAAATCGGGTCACTAATGAGATGATGAATCTCAATGAAAACTAGTAACGCTACTTCAGCAAGGAACATTAGTATCTGTCACAGCTCAACGGGCTGCATGAGGGTTTGATGAAACTTTCTTCGGCAACAATAGGATAGTACCTTTTGGACGAGAGCTGGTCATAGCCTTAACTGGCTGTGCTCCATGTTGACGAGTGTGAAAATGGCTTGGGGATTGACCGCCAGATTGGTAATCCAGGATGTTACTTTTAGAAGGGCAATAGAAGCTGTCTAACTCAACACTTTCTTTAAAGTTCAGCAAAGGGAGGCCCCCAAAATTTAGCAACTTGCCCGGCTAGTTAGTAATGAGTCAGAGCTTGAGTTCAGATCATTTACTCTAAATCTTTTTACCGAGTCCCAGTGGACCTAAGTGGTGAGCTGAAAGTGATGAGGAGATAAATGAATTTGGCCCATTATAATGGAGTAATCACAATGTAAGTAAATTTAGGCTTTTAAAGCTGGTTCTGTCCATTCACAACCAGGAAAATTATTTGGTTAATAAGTTTATTCTATAATTCAGAGACCTGCTAGTTAGTTGTACTAGCAAAAAAGGCAGTGACAATGCATATAAATGACAATGTTTGAAAAAAAAATTCATGTTTGGGGACAGTGTGTGTGTGTGTATATATATATATATATATATATATATATATATATATATTGTTATAACAAATGCTAAATGATATTTTAGATTATTTTCACTCAAATATCAGCAGCAGGTTCCTGAAGTTCACATAGATATAAAAGGAAGCAATGATGAGGTCAGAGGAGAATCAACCATGTTTTTTCCTCAAGTAAAATAAGTTAGAATTGCAGGTTGTCAACTCCCTTTTGATCACATTTTCCTGGCTTGTGTCTCATGAAAAATGAGCTCAATTTTAAACTATTGGATTTTTTAGCTTCCGAGGTCAACCTAGCATAGCTTGAATGCCACTTACTCTCGTAAGTACAAGATTGGCTGATGTGTTTCAGCAACTGCAAAAGCAAACTCCAGCACAAGAAATGGAGAAATGATTTCAAAAAGCATAATTGCCTGGCAAAGACAGAATGGAGAACCCAGAAACAATGACCCCTCACAGAACGGTTTCTGTAAAATTGGCATGAGCCGGAGAAAATGGTTCAGGGTCTCAAATGACTGAACACTGTTGTTGGTAAACCTCCTTTTCTCATCTGTTTAGAAATAGTATTACAGTTACCATTACATTTCAATTAGTACCTATTTTTATTTTTTTGTGAGAAAAATTCACACAGCATTTAGAGTCAGCACTGGGGTGTGTTTAATGCCACTTAGCGCTTGCTCTGCTTCATTTCCTAGAGTATAAAGGGGTTGTGTATAATCTTTCATACAAGGTGTACATTTTGTTAGAACAATCCTTTGTAGTGTATACACACTACAACCATTCTTGTTTACTTAAAGAAGAGGATAAAACACAAACCCCAAACAGGTGTATTTTCTTTTCCTGCATGTTCGTGTCGATGGCGGATGGGCAAACAGATATCAAATATATTACAGTGATGTGAGGACTATTGTGATAAATTACCTAGCTGTGTACTCATTGCCATTTGCTTTGCCCCATATTCTTTGTCATGGTTTTACCTTAGTAACTTCTTTTCTTAAAAAAAATGGAGAAAGCCCTGAGTGCAGTCTGGGTCTGCTGAGCTGCAATCATTTGCTCAGTGAGAGAGACAAAATGCATTTTCTTTTTCTTTTAAAATAAAATGGTAGCTGGTTTTGCTCAGTGACACAGTAAAAATGAACACAGGGCCTCTGGGTATTGGACCGATCTCATCACATAACTGTCACATTTTATTTCCTTGAGTGTGTGCTTTTTTGTTTATCCCCTCAAAAATCTTGGGATTCAGAGACTTTTCATCTCTGGCTTAATGAGTCAAGTTATTTGTGCACTTACCTGTCTGGCAACCTTTTGTTTGTTTTTTCCATGGGCATCTAACAAATATTAGTTCCACCAAAAAGCAGTCAGAAGGTTTTCATTTTTTTAAAAATGTTTACACCTGGAAGTGATCTCTCCAAGGCAGAAGTAAGCAGGACTGGTGGGGGCGGCACCGTGCTGGCAGAGGTGCAGGTGGGCTGGTGGCATTGCGTCTGTGCAGTGGGACCCAGGAAGTCCCTGCAAATCACCAGTCTGTGATTTGGATAATCTAGGAGACAGATGCAGAGACAAATGTAGGGAACTCATCCTGGTATTGAGCTTTCCTCCAGTCTGGGTTTAGAGTAGAGGCAATCTGAGGGGACTGTATACAGGAGTGTGGGCTCCTGGTGACTTTGTGCAGGAGACCAGTATGAAGCTGCAAGAGAGACATGAGGGCACATCATGCCCCAGAGAGCACTCCTGCCATGGCCCAGACCCATGCTGTGTTCATACCATTTGCAGGTTTTGTCTTCCAGGCAGCTGAAGCTGGGTGCCCGCTGCTGCCTGTGCTTTGCTTGAAGGGCTTGGAACCTGCTAGGAGGGCCCTCCCTAACTGATCCAGCAGGTCATCACACTGGCTCCATTTTGTGACTTCTCCGTGTGGATTCCATTGGGAATGCATGTTTTCAGACTTTTCTAAATCAGAAATACTTTATTTTGTGATGAAAATAGGGGAATGGTTTCTTTAATGCTCAAGATTGCTTAATATTTTAAGAAAGGGAGAGGAAAATAGTTACTCCTGACTTTTTGATGATGTCCATTCCTTTCCAGCTCCTCTGTCCAGTCATTCCTTTGGTTCTTCTCCTTCCTCCCACTCCCCTCCCCTGCCCTCTCTTCCTCTCCCCTCCCCTCCCTCCCCTCTTTTTCCTCTTCCTGCTTCCAATTTTTTTGGTAGTAGTTTACTTTTGGAATAATTACAAACTTAGTGAAAAGTTTCCAAAAATTATCAGGGTGCACAATTTGATATATATCTTTAGGTTTTCTACCTACCTTAAGTTAGGTCTTCTATCCTTTTCTTATTTTTCCTCTTCTTGATCTATCTTTCAATAGAGAGTGGCATGTTAAAGTGTCTTATTATTAATGTTCTTTATCTATGTCTCCTCGCACCTCCTTTAGTTTGTGCTTTATAGTGGTTGTTGCCATGTGATTTAGTGCACAGATATTTATAACCATTCTATCTTCATTGTGAATTGTGGCTTTGAACATTGAAATATGTCCTTGTTCATCTTTAATGATTTTTTGCCTTGTAAGGGTTAAACAGAAATAGTATCCCTCATATCTGAGTACATTGGAAAAATGACACTTTGTCTACATTGATCTGATAGGAGAAATAAGCAGGTTTTGCCCTCTCTTAATACAGATTCATTTGTCAGTTGAAAGGTATAGAAGGGAGGTCATTTAAAGTTAATTAAGATCTTTGAATTCAAAAACAGGTGCAGTTTTATCCTTTTGGATCCTTGCCTCTAAACAGTCCTCTTGGGAGGTACATAATTCTTTAGTGTGTCAAAACCCTAAGGTGTTTAATGAATAAGCTCTGAAGCATAACTAATTAATGGAAAGATTAAAAATGTAGTCAACAAATACCTTCTTTTTTTTAACACTGAAAGATGGCTTCAAGATGGTTTTCTAAATAGGGCATATGAAGATAATTGCAGTTCATGTCTTTTTTCAACTTGAAGTTCTTCAGTTCTTCCACCTCCACTTTTCTGACCTTCATATTTTTTATGAAACACAAAGAATTCTAAATTAAGTTCATGATGCATGCATAATATTTCATATTCTTTAATATCTTCTTGCTTTTTTGTTCCTACCCTATAATTACCTAAGGTGAACAGATTTATTGGTATGGCTAAAATAGCCAGGTTACTTCCAAGTGATTCAACAAAGTATACGGTACCTTTCAGAGACTATAAAAATGGCATGTCCCTATTAACAATAGACCTGCTTCTAAGATATTTGTTTTGTTGCTTTGACAGTTTGTCATTGCTATGTTTGCTAATTGTTAGAATCATATGATTGGAGTCATTAGTCTTTTTTTTAGTGACTATGAAAGTGCCTTTGTTTATTTATTTTTAATTTTTTACTGTTGTTCAATTACAGTTGTCCCCATTTTTATCCCATTATTCTCCTCTGCCCCTCCCCTCCCCTCTCATATGTAACACCCCCCCCCTTTGGCTTTGTCCATGGGTCCTTTATATGTGTTTCTTGATTTGACCCTTTCCCTTCTTTCCCGTTATCCCCCCTCCATCCTCCCCTCTGGTCACTGTCGGTTTGTTCTTCATGTCCATGTGTCTGGTTCTATTTTGCTTGCTGTTTGTTTTGTTGATTATCTAACACAATCTATATCTAAGTATCTTAATTGTAACTTCAAATTCTCAAAAGAACTGTTCTTGTTCATATACATTTTGGATGGAGGGGTTAGTTGTTATGGGGTGTGGGGAAGGGGACATCATGAGGAAGGAAAAGACAGAATTAAATGAACTTCATAGTGTAAAAGAGTAATTTCTAGTACTGAGGTTGAGATTCTGTTTAATAATTAGAATCGGTCCATGTCTTATAAATATTTGTGCATTATCAAGGAAAACTTATAAATTATGGTTCTCAGAATTAAAAGCCTGCTTCTTGTTTTTATTGCAAAAAGAAAAAAAATCTGAGATGTGAATGAATAATATTTTGCTATTTTGAGAACCTGTGAAAATGTGACTTTTATTCTGCACTTTAGATTCCTTCCTGCGTACTTGTGATTAGATGTCAAGTGCTTCACACTTTAAATACCTAAAAGAATTTTTTCCCAAGCCCCAGAATATTATTTTTTGCATTCACATTTTTGTGTTTTGAAAAACTGACCTATGCACCAGATAGGTTTGCTCTATATATTATGATGATGAACTTAGTTAATTCAGACATGTTTAAAGGGCAAACTTTATAACATTTTTTGGTTAAAAATGCATACTTGTCTTGCTTTAAACTTCCCAAGTTGTGATCATAACATCATTTATCCATGGTTCTAATGGTACACTTTAGAGTTCCTCAGCCTGCAGATTAAACACAAACACTGCCTTCTCTGTGTGGTCTTCCTGATTCCCCTCAAATACAAAACAGTACGTGCACGTGTGTGTGCGTGCTTTGCCTATCCTGGTCCTGTAGAACTTTTCTCCTCCTATTTTGTAAATTTTTTTGCATGTCTCTCTGACTTACAAAATTAGACTCTTAAGAGCAGGCTTTTTATTTCTTGTAGGTCTCTATCCCTACACAGCACAAGGCACATGCTCCAGCTTAAGGAGAGTATTAGGACACTGGAAGCATTAATTCAATGGGCTGAATAGGGCAGCCATCCTTTCTCTCATATGTGAAAGTTATGCGACTTAGTTATAATATGGACATTATTATAGGCATCAATTCCAAATGCTTTCCTGGGAAAAGAAAACAGAAGAATTTCAAGATATAACTTTTTTAATTTAGTCTTTATCTTGGATTTTTAAATATATGCTATAACTTCCTTGATTGGGGCACATGTTTGGGTTTCTGTTTATAACCAATATGTTCTTAATGCCAATAGTGCCAAACTCAGAGTACCACCCTGTGTCTTACCATATAATCTATCTTCTTAAAGGTGGTTACCATCATTTCTTACCAATATAAGGATACTCTGTATTTTTTTTACAACTACTTAATAAGAGCTAGTTGGCTCACTCTTTGTGTGTGTAGAAAAAACTGTAAGCTATGTCAGTGGTTATTTTTAGTAGATAAGAATTATTTACCTATGGGGATGTTTGGCGGGGGGGATGGTGAAGGGAAAATGGAGACGACTGTACTTGAACAATGATAAAAAATGTGAAAAAAAGAAAAAAAAGATTTATTATCTATCTAAAAGTGTCTATAAGTTTGTATTCAATATACCAGTAATTTTTCAACAGAATGACTTTGGATGTTGATCACTGAGGATTGGCAGGCATCCATTCTAATGTTTGAGAAGATTCTATTCTAATCCCCCTATATAATTCCTTAATTTTAGTACATATAATCTTGTTATTTCTGTTCTTTTCCTTAAAATATTACTATATGACACTTGCTATAAATACTCAAAGCTCTTAAAATCATGTAATTTAAAAATTCATAGTATTGTTCATTTATAAATGAATATATATTGTGCATATGTATTCATATTCAAGTTTATGAGCCTACTGCAATCATCAATTATGGTGAAGGGCTGCCTAATAAACAAATTAAGTCCATTCTAGAGAAGGATCATCAAATAGAACCATCACTATAGCCCCACTTTCACTCCAGGATACCACCTAAGTAAACTTCAAATGCTAAATTTTTAGAGATTTGTTGGCTATATTAGATAGCTGTACATAATGATGAATAACCGAGATAATTTATATGCATTCATTGAATCCATGTCATTAACTCACCAATAATGTGCTTTGCATTTTTTAAAACACTCTGGTTGTAAAACCAGCACCTCAGAGGACCATAGTCCCCAAGCATGCCATTATCTGTAGTACTCCTTTAATTATGGTGTAATGCTGTTTCTATCTTGTCTTTAAATTTTCCATTGCCTACTCTATGAAACTTTCACATTTGCCTCTATTTTACAGTCCTGTTTTCTGTGGTTTAGAAGGGAAATACTTCATACGACTTAATGCAGAGACCTGAGAAAATATAAATAGACCAAACAACAACTTTCATGTTGAGTGTGAACTCTTCTACTAATTTTAGGGCTTTGAGGGAAGTTTAATTTTCTCAGGCTCTAAAATGTTTACAGCTAAACTACTTGCACACAGTGGGAGCTGACCTAAAAACTAGCATCAGATATTCTACACTCATCATGACAAATGGGGGTCCCCAGCCCTGCAAGTGTACAAAATGTTTGTGGTGAAGAGCAGTGTACTTCTCTATTGGACATTCCATACATAATCCCGTATCGCCACAACCTGTGATTTCTGCAGATCACTCAGTGTAAATGTGCATAATATTCCTTGAAGAAGGACACTAGCCAGCTCTACTGTTGCTGGTAAATTAATTAATTGATTCATGTGGCAACCATCTTCTCAGAAAGGCTGTAAATGTTTGTTGTGAATTGAGTAACTATTAGATGATATAGTAAACTGGATAAGTGAATTTTGAAATAGTTGATTAATATCCAGCTGATATATTGTGTAACCTAATGGAAATTCTATGGTATAAAACATTAGTATTACTTGTTAGGTAATGTCAGTTCTGATGTTGGGAGTAGAATTACCCACATTTGTTAATTTTGCTATGCTTTTCTGTAGACATTTTTAGGGGGGAGATGAATTGAGGAGATAAGTTTTACTTTGGTTGAGTCAGTTAACTTTTCTGTTACTTTTCAAAATTGTAATGGGATTTAGAATTGAGGGCCTAGATTTTAAAGTTATTTTTTTCTGACAGTGAGACACTGAAAAATTATCATCTTGAAAATATAATTTGATAATTTTGAGTTCACTTAATGTAGAATTATAGATGTAGAGAAGCCATAAGCTTTAGTTGTTCTTTATCCTGTTCCCTTTAGAGTCAAAGGGACAGACGATGATTCAGGTAGCTCCGTAACCTGGTCTAAACTACACTGTTAGTTTTAGAGCATCAATTCTAACTCTAACCTTACATTTCTGATTTGCACTGTTGTCTCCCCTTCTCTCCTTTTCTCATGTGTGTGTGTTTCAATACATGTTTGCTGAGCTCTTGAACTGTTCTATGCATGGAGGTTAATGGTGTTAGTCAAAACAGAGACAATTCTGGGCCCTCATGAGTTTATATTATGTTATAGTTTAATTCTGTTCTTTCTGCATCATGTGCTTTTTATTTCTCCAAAATGCAAAAAATATAAATAATTTAAATTTAACATTTTTGATGTAAATATGGCAAGGGTTTTAATTTCATCAGTTAGGTAAAGTAAAATATGTAACAGACATTTGAGTGCTTCCATAATGAAAAGTGGCAAGGGGAATTTATCTATATATTTATATATCTATAAATTATATAAATATATAATTATATATCTATATATTGATGATGCACTTACCATCAATGAATATTTATTTGATATACATAGATTTATGTACATATTTTATGAATTTAGTTTTATTTAAAAGTGTAAGGAAAGACATCTGTGAAATACTTTGCTATTTTTAAATGAGGCAGATTCAATTGAGAAAAATTTGATAAAACAAAGTAGAAAGAAGAAAAGCAATAGACATTATTTGAAACCAATTACTGTAATTATTTAAACACATTCTCTTTTAGTCTTTTATTCCTTTTGATTTTTAACATACTTTATTATCAATTGACCTATTAATAGTAACTTGTAATATACTATATAGAAGAATGCAATATACTTCGGTTCTATCAACATTATTTTTCTTTAAGAAAAATGAGATAGATATTTCATTGACAACTCATTTAGTCTTGCAGTTTCACTTTCATGTTTACGTACTTAGTTATAGCTCTGATGACAATCATATTCTTCTTTGGATCTTTTTTAAATGTAACATTGGAAGATAAGCATTTTTGAATGTTATTTCAGAAACTAGTTTTAATTCTGTATTCTGTAATTGATGGTGGGTAGATAGATAAATTTCCATTGTTGTTGGACATTTATTTATGTATGCCCGTCTATAGTGAGTATTGCATGTGTTGCTTCTGATTCTTTTGACTGATTCCTAGAAGTGGAATTACTAAGTCAAAGGCATTGATTATTATTAAAGTTACTATACATGAAAATCAAATAGTTGAAAACTAATGAGCACTTACACGTGGGTCAGAGATTGTATTGTGAGTGATAACTTGAAAACTGGTCACAGAAATGAAACAGAAAGAAGTGTAACCCTTTCTCTATCTCTTCAGAGAAAACCGCAGTATAGAAAGAATAACAATGGCCATAGAGGAAAAGAAACAAGAAGTAGATCATTTAAAATGATGCCATTTAAAAGCCTGTTATTTTCGTAGCACCAAGGGCTATGATAATATAGGGTCTAGCACAAATAATGCCATCCCCTTTTTACGAAATATTTTATTACAAAACAATAAGCATGTAATTCTGTAACAACGATATCACACTCAAGCACAGCATATGACATTTTAGTTGAAATGTTCAAATTAAAACTATAAATTATTACACTCATATTACTATCCTACCAACCACACTCAAGCAAGGCTTACTTCTGCTGGACCCTGTGTAACAGTTGATCTCTTCTGTTGAAAAACATTATGCATGTAAATTATAAGACTAAAGAAAATCTATCCCTTATGCCCTAAAGCAGAGAGAGAACCTACCATTTTAATGAATTTTCTTTGAGTGTACACATGTGTTTCTGACAGGTGGGATAAAGTGCATAAAATGAGATCATATGTATATGATTTAATATCTTGCTTTTATTATTTTACATAACATGAACATATCTCTGTCACTTTTTTCAATTTATTTAGTGGCTGCATAATAGTCCAAAATGTATTTATTCATTTATACTTGTCTTCTACCTTTTTTGGATGTTTTAAATATTATGTCAGTGAACATTTTACAAGTAAATTGGTACTTTAATCATGTAATTAGAATAAACATGTCTAATTTGGCATTACTAATGTAAAGAGAATGGCATTTCTGAGCTTTATCTATTAAGTGGAAGTGGGGTTTGTCTTTGAGATTTCCCTGGCTGAAGTTTCCGTCAGGTCACTGCAATGCCCTCCAGCCTTGGACGCCTTATTCGGGTCCCAGGCACCTATTACTCCTTCTTGAACAAAGGTGTGGTGGCCAGGCAGGTAGTTGAGTTGTCAGTGTCACTAACTAAATGGAATATTTGAGGGCCCAGAAACAAATGAGATCACTCAAGATTAATTAAATATCCATTACGGTTAGTTCATGCTGACCATATGATTATATGGTACTTTTAATTACCTCTTCAATAATACGAGTGTTTTCTTTTTCTACCTCAGATTGCCTTGTGGTTCTCTAAGGATTTCCAAACTGCTTGTGTGAGCAAAGAATCTGTAATCTCACTCACTCAACCTTTCTTTGTTTCTGCCCCTTCCCCTTCCCTCCCCTCCGCTTCCCTTCCCTTCCCTTACTTTCATTTCCTCCCCTCCCCTTCCCTCCTCTCCTTCTCCTTCTTCCTCTTTTTCTTCTCCTCCTCCTCTCTCACTCTCTCTCTTTCTCTCTCTCTCTCTCTCTCTCATACACACACACACACACACACACATACACACACACACTTCTCTGGTTACATGTTATTTTTTCCTCTGATGGTCTCACTGGCCTGAAGTGTTATGTCTTTATCCTTCTTTTATTTCCCTGTCAGTTCTGACTTTAATCTTCATGATGAGAACAGGTACTTGCTCATCTCTGTGGTCAGAGTCCAGAAAGAGTTAGTCTTTGGCAGAGTGTCTGTAGGAAGATTTCCCCACCTGCATGTGCTAGGGGCCTCATGAAACTGCCTCAGCAGGAAGGGCAACTAAGTATGTACTCTTGATTTGGGATGGGGAACTGTTGAGTTGAGGTCACGGACTGGAATGTACTCTGCAGTGAATAGATTTCTGTGTGTTCTAGAATTTAAAAAGGTATCTACATTTGACCACAGTAGATGTACTCTTTATGGGGCTGTTTAAGGCATAACAAACCTGAGTCTCTGTGTTTTACCCTACTCAGCTCCCTAGCCTCTGTAACTGTGGCCGGGGAGCTCTGCGGCTGCACCCTGAGGACTTGCATAAGGTTTGGCTTGGCAGCAAGGGAAAAACATCTTTGGTAGAGTAAGTCATGGAGAGTTTCTGTCTGCCGGAGTGCAAGACTTAGTTGCTGGATAATACATGTTTCATATAGGTTGAATCAGTTCCAGATTTATAGAGGCTGTAACAGTAGATCTTGCATATCGCATTTTACTGTCATCTCTACCAGAACAAGCAGAAGAAAAGATCAAACTAAGGAGTCTCCTTTGCTTCTTCTGTTCAGAATGAGAAAAGTTAAGGTAGCAGAAAATAATGAAATTATTCATTAAAATACGTTTTTTGGCTTCTCCATCTGCTTTCATTTATTCATGTCACTCCAGATTTCCATCAAGAATTGAATTCAAGGTGATATTATTTTATATGTCATATAAAAATGTTGTAAATTGTTATATGTGTACCGATGGGATTATACACTCAAGCTCAAAGTTATGCTAGGACATCAATACCATGCATGAAACTGAGTAAAAAGAGTGGTTAGGATAGGAACTAGTGTGGACACTTGAATACATATCTTATGCTGTTTTCCAGGAAAAGGTGACGTATTTGGAGACATCTTCTGGAAGGAAACCACCCTTGCTCACGCGTGCGCCAATGTCCGGGCACTGACGTACTGTGACCTCCACATCATCAAGCGAGAAGCCCTTCTCAAAGTCCTGGACTTTTACACAGCTTTCGCAAACTCCTTCTCCAGGAATCTCACTCTTACTTGCAATCTAAGGAAACGGGTATGTTGTCTGGATCCACTTCCCCTGGTCGTATCCAGGGGGGTTAACATGTCCTGCTGTGTTAGTGGAGGCTTGGAAAAATTCTTTCATTTTGCAGCAGTGTGAAGTGACATAATTTCCCTTTTCTTTGCATTTTGTTTACTTTTTAAGAGAGGAAAAGCCCCTGAGTACATGGCTAAAGATTTTAATCATTACTATTTAAGATGCAAAATGAAAAACAGACTTGAGGAAAAATAAACAAGCTGTACTATGATATAATTAGTTAGTTCTTGGGGGTTTATAATACTGCCACAAAGTTAATATTTATGTCTCTTTATTATGTGGATTTCTTTAAGCTGCTGAGGTTAATCAAACTGGTTGCCTATTTCTTGATTCACTTTAAAACCTTTTCTCATTTAGTAATCAACTCATAAAGATTTTTCCCCAATAATTCTTTCTAAGCACACTATCTCAAAAAATGATTAGCTACACTGACATATCCTACAAATACATATAGGAATTCTTTACTTTGCCCTTCTGTTGCAAATAGAATCTTCATTGCCATTTTCTTTTTTATGGATGATGTAAACACAGATTTAATTTACATAAAGAAATCTCATAGCTCTGGTTTATAGGTCATTGGACATTGGCTAGGGCTCTTTTGTTGCCAAGAATGAAATACCCATTTGGATAACTGCATAAAGGGAATTTCATGTAAAATGATTGCCCATCGACTATCATGAAGTATTTTGAACTAACAAAACTTCTCTTCCCCTAACCCCATTAAACAGAACCTTCCCTGTAGTTAACATGCAGGAAAAAAGTCAAGCCAGGAGACAAATTAACATCTCTGCTGTAGGAACAGAGAAATGAACATAAGCAAATCAATGTAATTCCCTAGTTAGGGTTCTAAAAGAGGATTAGATTCAGAAATCATATTCGTACTAGCTGTGTCACAATATTTGTTCTGTATCTGAACAGCATTTTCAGTCTATATTTTTGTTAACCAATAGCTGTTGAGCATCCACAGCCTGCAAGACAAAATGTAAAGAGCTGTTGAGAGCACATAGACTAAATACAGAGTTCTTACGTCAAGGAGCCTACAGTCCAGTGTGGGTATTATGTGAAGCACTATTTGTAAAACGTGCATTTGTACAAGTAATTGAGAGTTAAGGTAGTGATGAATGTGGAATAGGCTTGCCAAATACAGTCTAAATGTGGAACTTTCTTGCTTACTCATTAGGGACTCTGAGTCCCTTTTAGTATGAAGCAAAATTATTATGTCTCCTTTGATTTAGGCTCTCTCTTCTCCAATGACAAATTTCTTTTCTACAAGGCAGTCTGTTAGATATTTGGAGTTCTTATATATGTTTTCCAATCTAAATTTTGCCAGTTTGGGAATCTTTTTACATACTGCAAGATTACCAAAAAGACCTACGTTGTTACCATCCTCAGTACAGATCTTATTTGTCACTGTCTCCCCCAAAGCAGGTTGTTTACACAGAATCTCATCTTATGTTATAATATACCTGTGAAAAAAAAGAGCAGTTATTTTCTCTTAAAAACACATAAGGAAACTCAGGCCCAGAGGGATTTTATCAAATCTCCAACTGATATGTTTGCAATGCAAGGTCTCAAAGACGTAATTAAAAACTCACCAGTAGAAAACAAATTTTGGTCCTTCAAAATGAATTCATCACAAAGCTCCATTGCCATTTTTCTTTTTTTAAAGTATATTTTATTGATTATGCTATTACAATTTTCCCAATTTTTGTCTTTCATACATCTGAGCACATGCACACACTCACACATGCACACACTCACACACGTGTGCACACTGTCACATGTGTGCACACACAGGCCATATACACAGGTTATAAGAGCCAAGTGCACATACCACCAGTGTGCCCACCTCTGATAGGAAGAGAAGCTGGAGACAAAACGCATGTAGTATTTTAAGGGGGCCCAGGAATGTGCGCCTGCCCCTACAAATGCCACTGCGTGAGTTACATCAAGTGGCTTCTTCCCTTTATAACCTGTTCCCTGTTATAACCTGGATAGGTTTAAATAATTGTTTTCAGTGTTTCTGAAGTCCATGGACAACCTTGATGAGCTGGGCAAAATGTAGGGACAAGCATATTGTCAGTCAGTGTCACTGTATTCTCAGGGAAAAAAGAGAGAAACTGTGAGAAAATATACTCCAGTGATTCATGAGAACAGCTACCATTTTGAGAGCCTATTTTATAGCCATAAATATCAACTTATTTTATATATAATAACTAATCTTACTAAATACCAACCACCCACAGACAACATCCCCCATGTATAATCTCTAGCTCTTCAGTGAGGAGGTTAAGTTCCAAGAGTGGGACAGCTAGTTGCCAAATAAATGATGAGTTGGGGTCTGGATTTGAATCCATCTCTGTCTGATTCTAAAACCTGTATTCTTTCAGATTATACCCAGTTGCATTGGCTTGTCCAAGTAGCTGACTCTTTTTTTTTTTCCATGACAATATCCCACAGACACACTCAGCAATTTAGAGTTTCTAATTCATTCAGTCACTGTTAACTTCATTCCCAAATGAGCTAATAAAAAATTATTTTGTTCTCATTGCTATTATTGTAAGCATTCTTGCAACAAACACTTGTTGTGAATTATATGATTAAAACTATGTCGTTAGTGTACCACTGATACCTCATAGCTGTCATAACCATAATTAAGTGCAAGCTTGCTCCTAGGAAGTTGGGGGAGCAGATTTGGAGCCCTGGTTTTCAGCCATCATTGATTATGGCTCTGGCCACATGAGCAGATACATGTAAGCGGTTTGTCTAGTGTGCAGTTCTTGGTGGCTGCCACGGGGAGGCATGTCACAGTGCTTCAGC
This sequence comes from Phyllostomus discolor, assembly GCF_004126475.2. Classification (NCBI taxonomy): domain Eukaryota; kingdom Metazoa; phylum Chordata; class Mammalia; order Chiroptera; family Phyllostomidae; genus Phyllostomus; species Phyllostomus discolor. Next base: position 187,863,674 of record NC_040903.2, on the reverse strand, counting down.
TGCCTGCCTTCATCCTCATTAAGGAAAAGTAAGGTTTTTGTTATGCAAATATAGCTCTCACTACACATCCTTCAGCTCCTCTATATGACATCCTAGAACTAAAACTGGTAATTTCTTCCAATAGCCAGAGCAGGGGTTGGCAAACTTCTGTCAAAGACCACTAAGTAGATCTTTTGGGATTTGAGGGCCCTGTAATGTCTGTCTCACCTACTCCCCCTTGCCAGTGCCATGTGAAAGCAGCTGTCTCAATTCCGGGCTATTGCAACAAAAGACCACAGGCTGGGGGTGCTTACACACCGGGAGTTTATTTCTCACAGCTTAGCTCAGTTAAGAGGCCTTCTTTTGAAATGTCAAAATGGTGTTTATTAACTTAAGAACCAGCTTGTATGTATGGGTCTGAGAAGGCAAGCGGCACACCCAGCATGGGTGATATCTAAATTTTAAATGATTCTAATCAGATTTTTAAAGAAATTTTTGCAAATTGCCTAGCTGTTATACAATGACATTTACCATTTGTGTAAAGGAGTTAATATGGCGGGCATGATGGCTGAACTTTGAAAGACCTGCTTATAAAGTGGGCCCTTGGCTGGCATCTGGGAACTTGAATTTCAAGAGGGTTCCCGTGACTCTGATAAGAGTGGCTCATGGTGCCTACCCTATTTATTCATACAGTGTGGTTTATACTAGACATTTACTTCCTGGAGTCTGGAATCGTGGCACCTGTGAGGCCAAGGATACCTGTGTGAACAGTCTCCACCAAAAATGCCTGCACAGAGTTCCAAATAGCATCCCTGCTGGCGGTAGCATTTCACAGGTGTTGTCACAACTTGTTGCTGAATGAATTAGGTAGCGGACCTTTGGAGACTTGTGCTTAGCTTCTCTTGGACTTTGCTCGTGCGTCTTTTCCCTTTGCTAAATTTGCTTTGTATCTTTATACTGTAGTAAGTCAAAGCCATGACTATATCTTGAATTCTGTGACTCCTCCTAGAAAATCATCCACCATGTGGATGGTTTAAGACCCGCAATGTACCATTTATAAAGGTTGATTGGAAATCTGTATTCTCTGAGGTCCTGACATCTGTGCCTATCTTGGTGATTTCACTATAACTTTTTTCCATAAAGACACTGAAAGCTACTGACATTATCTTTTGTGAGTATAAGGAATGAAGTATTTTCAAATTGGTGGGTACATTTGTCCATGAAGCTGTCAGGAATATTCCTTTCCCTTGAAACCTAAAATAAAGGCTACATTAACACTTCTAGCAACATTAAGTATGGCTGGGATTTTTAATTATTTCTAAACATCTCTTTCACTTGCAAAAAAGCAAGAACACATTTTTCCTCCAATTCACTGTTTAAATAGGGTGAGTGAGGAGTTCTATTTGTTACTTTCTATACCTTTTCTGGTGAGACATTTCAATAAAATGTGGCACACGAAGTACTGGCTGGCTTAGTGTATATGCAGTATACATTCATCACTCTCCTGTTGCTTACCTGTGGGGTAATGGAGATACAAGGCCGAGTGCCTGCTCTCCAGGAGCCTGCAGTCTAGTGAGAGAGTCAGGTGAATAATCATAATAGAGCCAGGTAAGTGCAATGAGGAGGCTACCCTCAGGACACCAAGAGGGCATGGCAGGGGTGAATCTATTTCATCGCGGGAGACAGGGAGGGATTCCAGGAGGTATGACAGCACTGGAGTTAGAATTTTATTTCAGACAGTGAAATATTCTAGAGCACGGAAAGACCTTGTAGATTCTGTAGTTCAACTTATTTTCTTTAGAGATGAGAAAACTGAGACCCAGAGAATTACATGAATTGCTTAAGTTCATTTAGCTAATTAGCTTCAGAGGTGGGATTGGAATCCACACTCTTTGAATCCCTTGCTGGCTGTACTTCTGCTATGCAGCCTAGATTAGAATTCTTGGGCAGAAGATTGTGAGTAAAATGCAATGCTAAGTTGTGTTGTTTTTTAATAGGGAAGAAGGAAGGTATATAGCATGAGTTTGCATGTGATTTACAGATTGATTTTAGTGCCGTTCACACTGTGATTCAGAATAAAACTAACAGTGGAGCCGAAAAAACAGCTCTAAGCTGTGTTCAGAGTCCAGAACAGGACTCCTAGGCTCAGCACGAGCCAGCATTTATGGTGTGGCCACAGCAGGTATGTCACATGCGTGGAGAAGGGTCTTGTTTCAGGAAGAGCATGCAACTTGCATATCAGTATTTTTCAAGTGGTGCTGCTGAATGTGGTAAAATCTCACTCTGCTGATAATGCTATGCTCTGATATACTCTTTGCTATCTTGTCAATACTTTTAAGAGCTATACTGGCTACTATACCACCTCTTATAAGCATATATAAGGAGAAAATTCTCACATTAAGCAAAACAGTTATTCTTTTCATCTTGGCATTTTGTTATTTTATAAGAGGTTAGCACTTTCACATTAAACGTTATGAAAAACTGACAAGTTTACTGCCAAATATGGCAATTGAACACTAAAATTTGTTGATTTTTACAAATGGAAGAAGTAAAGGAAGGAAGAAAAGAAAAACGTGTCTGCATGTAGAATTGGGAAATTCTGAGCCATGGTTGGTAGCAGAAGCAGGCATGGAATGAGCTGGTGTTGAGGACGATTCTTAATTAGAAATGACAGTTAAGATTATGATATGGCCAATTTCACAAAATCTCAAATAAATATATTGATAACTGAAATTTGAAAAAAATGATGCAGATTGAACACTGTCAACACGGGCTAAAATTATGTAATGAAGTGGGGTTCTCTTTTGCAGGCTATGTCCGTTATATTAGTGAGGATAAACCCCTCTTGTGGGCACGGCCAGAGGATTATTGTGTCTTTTCATTCCATGGTTCTGCTGAATTTGATGCTGGTGTAATAAAATTTTTTAGCCAAGTGGCTCAAGACAAAATGTTTCTAGTACATCTACTATTGTCATGGAAGGGAGCCCAATGGACATTGGTCAGAAGTGTTGCCAAATTGACACCTGCCCTTTAGTTGTAGTCTCAGAGAAAGGCTTTGGGGACCCATTCTGCTTCTGGTTATAGTCCTTGTCACTGAGTATCTCCATACCCCTTAGTTCAAGACACAGGCTCCTTCTACAATATTCATTTAACTCTTGTGTTAATCTGCTCAGGCTTTCATCATAAAATAACACAGACTGGTTGGTTAAACAGACATTTTCTCACACCCTGAAAAGTAGAAGTCCAAAATCAGGGTGCAGGCAGGGTCAGAGTCCGGTGAGAACCTTCTCTTTGGGTTGCAGATGATTGCCTTCTCACTGCAAGCTCACATGGCCTTCCTCTGTGCATGCACACGGGAAAGGGAATGAGCTATCTGGGTCTCTTCCTTTAAGGGCACTAATCGTACTGGATCAGGGCCCCATCCCTTTGACTTCATTTAACCTTAATTGCTTCCTTATAGACCCATATTCAAATATAGCCACACTGGGGGTTTGGGCTTCGGCATACGGATTTGGTGGGGGAGGACAAAAAACATTCAGTCAATAACAACCACGTTTGTTGTTTGTTTTTAAATTTAAAATCAAAACAGCTGAAATGGGTCTACCTTACTAGGGATGTGCAGCAGCATCAGCTTCAGTATTGATTTTTGTAACTTCTGGACATTACATAATTCTCAATCCTAGCAATATGTTCTTGCAGTCCTACAGTGATTTAAGAAAAGATTCTCATTTAAACTTAAAAAAAATTTTCTTCTAATGATTAATACAAATTGAAATTTGGAAAAACAGAACAGAGAGGTACTTACAGCATCCCTTTTACCCCATAAGGCCAGAATCCCTTCCCATAGATGGCCCTGTTCTTAAACAGAGAGCAGCTGAATCCAGCTGGCAAGTTTATAGACAAGCGTAGCACCAGTCCCGTATTTTAATGTTCCAGGAGTAAGAAATAGCAGTTTAGCTCACTCTTGCATTGGAACAGGCTAGAACTCAGTGACTGTTTTTGTTTCCAGAAACCATTCTTACCATGGTGAATCCAGTGGCATACAATGTCTTTTTTTTTCTTTTCTGTGAGCAAGGAAGCATCTGTGTAACAATGACCTTTTGTGGATGGCAAATGTGCTGGAATTAGCTATCAGATGGGCAGATAGGACTTGTTTGGTGTCCATGTGGTGCAGAAAACAGGTATTTTGGTAGTGGCATTTTTGAAGAAACGATCTAGGAAAGAGATAAGAGGACTTCCAACTTCACTTGTTTCTTTTCATCCTCCCCCCTCCCATAACCACACTAGTATGTGGGTTAAACAAAAGATGGGAGCACACTCATTCCAGAAATCTTTAGTTTTTTAATTCCATGAAGAAGACATCACTTAAAACATTGTCCACAGTTGGGACCAATGATGATAATGGATTCCATAAAACTCTGAAATATTCCATAGTATCTATGCTTACTTTTCTTGTAGCATTGTTGTGGTGGTTTCCTATTTATGTTTTTGGTTTTTTACCTAAACAAAGAGCTCCATAAAGTAAATATTTTCCATAATCTTGTTGTTGCCAATAAGCACAACAGTGCTTGCTATAATTGAGTGAATACATCAGTGAATGAATGAAATACATCAGTGAACAGACATGCTGCCCAGAACAGCTTTTATCGTCACTGACTAGAATAATCACTGCCCTCCAGAAAAACAAACGATACCTTGACAACTTTGGCAAAGAACCCTATGAAATAGGATTATGAAAATGACCATTACTAATTCTTGTTAAATCACAATTAGAGTTAACTTCCAGCTGAGGTTTCTAACATGCAGATTCTGCCACAAGGTAGCAGCTCTGCATGTGCTTTCAGATTAACACAGCGGTTTTGACATCTCTGTTGAGTGAATTAAGCTCACCTGATGCCAAGGGCCATGATTTCTGGAATAGTAACCCGATCTCATTCTAAAGAACTTACTGCACTTGAATCTGAGCAGAGAGTAGTTATAACTCTCATAACGTCAATTGATCATCAGGATTGCAAATTCACTGCCAAGTACTGGCCTTGCCAGCAGTACCTCTGCTCACGTAGAACTTTGAGCCCTCCCACTGAGCTACATCCAAAATGATGTAGCTCACTGCCCGGCAGTTTACAGGACACAGTGCCTTATCTCATTTGAACTTTAAATGAGGTAACGGGGAGTGAGCTAAGAGAGACGCAGTGACTTGCTTGTGCCACACAGCTGATGGCTGCTCTGAGGTTCCAACCACGGTTCCCCAGCTCTGAGCTGGCTCTTACTCCACTGATGGTGGTAGAGAGGGGCTGACTTTCAGCAGTTCCAGGAGTTTGTTGTGTGCATTTAGATGAAGCAGAGACCTAATTATGCAGTCTCTGAGCCCTTATGCTGCTTCTATTTAGGGCTCTCTGTTGGTCCGCCTCCAGACAGAATAGCCATTTTTCCACATTTAGTCACCAGGACTTAGGTTCACAGAGCCCTCACTCTTTAATAACGCCTCCAAAACAGTCACTTAAGGACAGAATTTCCCAAGTTTCAGAGTGGGGTCAAGATTCAGTAATTTACCAACATACTTCAATTACATTACCTGTTGTTTGACAATGCCTTTTTTCAAACTAGAGTTTATTCTAGATCACAGGAAAATACATATTTTAGTAGTAAATAAGAAGGAAATGAATAAACATTTAGTAGACTGAAAAGTATTCATCTAACATAGTATAAGAAGTAGACTTCTTATAAGTTATTTTTCTTGGGAATCCTCAATGTATCCACCAATTCACTTCCAAGTGAAATGCTTCAGCATGTGTTTTGAATCAGGGCTAAATCCTGCTTTGCAATGGTGCCCTTCTAGCAGCACTGGATGCCAGGCTGTTTATTCCCAGTGTGTCTACCGCTTCTTAATTCTCAACAGTTAGTATGAGGGGCCACTGAAAGCATGGCGCTCTATCACACCATCTTTATTTAAAGGAACTACTCCTTTCAAATGAAAAAGCAAGGATTTCTATTAAGACTGAAATGCATGTATTATTTTCTCCCCTAGTGCCTTTTGGTACTGATTTGAATTTGGAATCCATGCAGTTCTTTAATATACTAACTTACCTTCTTATGTCTCTTTTTTGGTATTTTTTCCTTTACCATTTATCTCCTTTATAACCATTCCCCCACCCCTTCAATCACCACACTGTTGTCCATGTCCATAAGTCCTTTTTCCTTTTTGCTCAATCCCTCCACCACGTAACTACTCTATTCTGGAAAAAGAAGTCAGTGGATATTATCTATGGTTGAAAAAATATGTTATATATATAATATTAAACTAGCATCTGTTCATGGATTTGAATATTAGTATATTTTCAGGCAGAGTGCTTTTGGAGTGTTCCTTCCTCCTCAATATGTAACATAACATCTAAATTTGATCATGTAGTTTGTCACTTTTGGGAGTTCTCCCTTTACGTTTTTGAGCTGAATCCACTGGCTTAGCCTTTTCTGTGCTCTGAGGTACCTGAGAAAATCTTCTACTCAGCAGACAGGTATTCAAAAGGCTTCTGTGTTGCTTCTGAGAAGAGCTTTATAACGGTTTACAACCATGACATATTTTGAGAAACATTTGATTATTCAAAAGGAGGGGTTTCAAGTTGTTTACAATGTATTCAATATTACAGTGCATTCAGACTATTGCCAAAAAAGTAAAATATGTATTGTAACGGCCTGTATTAATCTATAAAGAATAGAAAGTGGTTTAAAACACTATGCACATTTTGCAAATGAGAAAATAGAGACTGCTCTGTCGCTATGGTTGACTATTAGGAGCAAAATTGTATCTGACTTCTTAGAATGTCCATTTTTTTTCCTCAACTGAGAGGTGCATTTCATAGATTTTGACATTCCAATCAAGTTATCTTTTCCCAAAGGAATCAAATCAAGTCATTCTACTCAATAGCCAGAGACACTCAGATGACCCAGCAAGGCTACAGTAATGTCACCCAGAGAAAGTCATTCATTTTCTGCCTCTTCTTTCTGAATCAGGTTACACCTGATTCACCCAGCATTTTCAGAGGTTGGCATTCGATATAAGTGGAGTTTATGTCCACAGTTCTATGTCCACAGTTGAATCCCCTAAAGAGTGATGTCATTGGTAGAAGTCCAGTAGAGGTGCTGTCCCTTCAGAAACTAACAATCTCAATGGAAATGGCAGAGTAAAAACTCTAACTGCTAATTCCGCGCATAAGCAGCAGCCAGTTTCCGCTAATGACAGCACACAGAGGTAATGCAGGGCATTGGACCATGTCCAGGAATTTGCTTCCTTCTTTAACAGGTGCCTTAGCAACTGCTTTAGATGTGGCTGTGGACTGCATCGTGATTCCAGCAATTAAATAGGTAATATGTCGCACAGGTCCTTTGAGAGTTAGTTTCCCTTGACAGGAAAACTTGACATGCCTGACCTTGAGTGAGAAAACAAGGCTTCCTAATGCTCAGAAATCAGAAACCAGGATGGAGAATAACCTGCTTAGCCATTGTAGAGTGTGCTGTTACCCGAGGAAGGGTCTGTTGTGCCAACAGAAAGCAAGCCTGAAAGACCAGATCCACCTGCTGCATTTATGGCTCCGTAAGATGAGGCTGACTGTCTGCCTGTTGACAGTAACATTTCCACACCTGACAGTCACTCCATGGCTTGTTACTGAATGAAATCCCACACCAGGAGGACTTTCTCTGTAGGCTGTTGGGATGGAGGAGGGAGGTGGTGAGCAAAGAAAGTGCTGACAGACCTCATCCCCTTTATTCTAATGCAGCTGAATTCTCCAAAGTGTTTGCAAAGAAGGTCCTAATATGAACATTTGCTCTCCCAAGAAAAATATGAAAGTGGATTTGGGGTTGGTAGCTTTGCCAAGCTGAAAAATCTCTGTTATTTGGGGTCCTGTGACATTCTGCTTAACATATTCCTTTAGAGATGTTTTTAATTGTGAACCAGCAATTCCATGGAGCTTGGCAACATTAATGAAACTTAAGCAATGCTGAGAGAGAGGGGGTGGGGGGTGGAGAGGAAAAGAGACAGAGAGAAGGGTGCTTTAAAAATTTAAAAATCAATCAGAATGAGTTTGTTAGCAGAATAAACTTGCAACACATATAATTCTATGAAAATGTATCTGATGCTTTACTATACCAAACAGAATAAGAGACTTGAACTTCTAGCTTTTGAGCCAACTTTATAAAACAGACATGCCATCTCTTTATGGATACATAGGGCCCCTCTGTATTTTCCATGGTTAAATATCCATATCCCAGGAAAAAATTATAATTGTTGCCATAGGGTCTAGTACCTACCTTGTAGAGATGTTGTGAGTATTGAGTGTATAGAGACTACTCCATGTGAGGTCATAGTGATGACAATAACGATGGCGATGAAAATGCTGACAAAAATGTGTTTTGTAAGTGGCAGTGCCAGACTGGTGCTCAAGAGCCCCTCTCACAATTCTGGCAGAAAGGGAAGGTCAGGCTGGGATCTGTTATTCACTGGTGATGGTAAAGTAATGGAAATGTCAACAAGGCATCCAGGTCTGAACCCTTTTGAAGCTAGAAACCCCATTTTATAGGCCAAATGTGATACATGGTGGCAGGGAATTCTACACCCAATAATGGAATGTGCCGAGAATTGTGGAAAGGAACACTTCTGCACTTTCCCAGAGGAAATGCCTACTTTCTTCTGTTAACAGAAAGCAGTATGTATGTCCACCTCTTTCTAAACCCCACACATTCAGCACAACCTCTCTAGGAGTAGAATCACAAGTGTGATCCTAACATTTGATACAGTGATTTGGCTCATTATACATATTAAGAGAACAGGCAGGGGTTGTGATATCAAATCTAGTTCATGGCACTTTAACACGTGGATTGCATGTCTCTAACTGAGGTTAATGAACAAATTTCCATGCTCCGTTTTGTTCTGTATATAAGATTAGCATTAGCCAATTTAACTTGACTTAAAACTTCCATTTTCACTAGAGGTTCTAAACTCACCCTAAATTATGTCTATCAAGTTGGCCATCTGAGCACTCTGCTATCTATTGGAATACTGTCCCCTTACCAAGCCCCTGTGGCTACAGAAGCAGAGTTATTACATAAATGTGCTCCTCTTAATGGGAGACACTCAGGGGAAACATTGGGGAAAATAGAAAAGAGTTTCCCAATCTGTGTTTAGTATTAACCCAGTAGTTTTGTAAAACAAGAGCTAAGTTCACTTTTATTTAGAACCTCAAGCTAAATTTAAATTGCACTTTTAGAAGTAAAAGGCAACTACATTTTGCTTTCATAAAAATTTTAATTTTACCTGCCTTTAACATGATGGCATCTTTGAAGAATTTAAATTTTTAAATCCTATTTTAAATGCTATTTGCAACTATTCATTTACTCATGAATGAACATAATAAAGAGAGGCCACTAGTAGGGGAAGAAAGAAATATTGCTCTGACAAGCTCATTCCACTAGTCAAATTTGTCAAAGAAAATGTGAACTAATATCTTTCATTTTTATAATATTCTCTGTAAGAAAAAGTCACTTATTTTATTCATGTTTGACATTTTGTGGTAAAGGTAAAATTCATTTTTAATGAAAAATATTCTACAGGGTTATTAATTAAAAGAAATGAAGAAGGAGAGATCTGTCATTTAAAAAGAGCAACTCGTGAATTAGAGAAAGCTTCCAGTTAAAAACACAACTCAGTGAAGGTCTCTTAGCACTGGTGGCTGGCCGGGCAGTGGCCGTGACCCTCATCCTGCATCCTGTGTCCTGCATGCAGAGGACCTATGTCACCTTGGTCTGAGATATTTTTGCATCAAAGCTTTGATAACACTAAAGAAGTAGCTCCTTGAGTTTATTGCTTAGGTCATTTATTATACTTTTCATTTTTGTTTTATTGTTCTCACCAAATTGTAAACTACTTGAGGTCAGAGATTGTGAATAATATAATCATAGCACCTAGAGTAGCACTTTGTACGGTAATGTTCAAAAAATGTTGGCAAGTGAGTGAATCAATATTTGAGTGTCTCCTATTTGGAAGAAGACTGAATACAGTTACTATTACATGGATTTATATTCCCCTAACATAAATAATGTCTCTAAGAAAATATTAAAGTGGCTCGATTGTTTAACTTGCTGAAGAGAAGTTAATGCTATAAAAATCCGCAGAGCCAGGTCATGAGACAATGGTAATGAAAATTTTGAAGATTTCATACTTTCCTCCCACCTCCTAGAACTTCTAATCTTGCCTTGATCCCCACTCCCTATGCTTTATTCTCCAACTAGCTTTTGGGGGCTTAGAAATCCCCACTTCTCTGTTGCCCCTGGCACCTATCTTTTGGGACGTGGTAGAGGTTTGAGGGATCCAAGATAGATAACCTCTGTGGCTATGCCAGATTTGGAACCAATGGAGAGATCAAAATATGACTCTCAGATGATTAGAGATCATGGCCATAGGGCTTTATCAAGTGAACTTTCTAGTACTTAACCTTGAATCAGACAGATTTACCATTCAGGCACTGGTCTGGCTGGTAAGCACAGTTCTCCCCGCTGAGGGCAGAGCTTGCTCAGTTAAACTCATCCCACAGTAGATAGGCCCAGATGCTTCATCTCTGCAGGAAGGACAGCTTCTGAAGGGGAGAGAAAGTGACTGGGCTCTGTTTCTTCTTCCAGCCTCCCCAACCAGAGAGGTCACCTCTTTTCTGGGGAGAAGAAAGTGAAAGATGGAGGAAAATGTTGGGAATATGAATTAGCCTCAAATAAGTCTCACCATTTGAATACATAATGAGGGGAGAGTAAATATCTCCCCTAATGAGTGCAAATGGAATCACAATACCCAGGAATGATCTATAACTTACAGGTATAACATATGCATAAAATATGTTAACATTTGTAATGTAATAATACTATTAACATAGTTAACATTTATATATGTTAACATATTGAAATATTAACACTTACAAAATATTAAAATATTTTAACATTTATACTACTATTAACATAGTATTATATATTATATAATTATATATACACATTATATACACATATATGTGTGTATATATTATACACACATATACATTATATAATATATAATATTATTATACATAATATATTATATATTATATAATATGCTAACATTTATCATGCATATAATACTATATACATTTGTAACATGTATAACATTTATAAAAATGCTTTTGTAGGTATAAATATATGATACACATACATATGTGGCATTTCACATATATATATATATTTCCACCTTAAGAGGTTACCCAATTTCCACCAGTGGCATTCGAGACAAAATGACTTTGTATAATATGAGTTGCCCTGCAGAGAAGCAAGTGGTAAAGAGCTTCCTCTGCCTGACTCCAGGTCAGACCAAAGCCTGCATCTCCGAACTCTACCAATGTTTCCATAGGGCGCACCCTGTACATTCTCCCTGGTTGCTTACCCAACTTCTCCCCTTCTCCCTTCGTTTCTCCTTCTCCCCAGCAGACTTTTGGATTAGAAGGTGTTCTGAAAGTTGTTATGATTTACTTAATTTTTTTTTCAGAGATTCTGATTTTCTAGACCTTAGTGATAGGCCTGTGGTATATGGCAAGAAAGTTTCTGCCATTTTAGCCATTTCAAATCAGAGGAGGTGTCCTCCAAGGGCTTTGAATGATTAGTTTGACGTCATGGTTTCTGATCAGAGTGTGAAGTTTGATGCCAGTTGCTAAGAGACTCTATTTTCATTTAGTTTTTCTACTTGTTATTTCAGAATATATAAACTTATGTGGTTATAGCTCCCCTTCCTAAAGATATGGTCAATACACAAAAAGCCCTTAATATCCTAGACCATATTAAGTTTTCAATATTTTTTTACTTGATTTGATGTTAGAAAGTCTATTTGCCAGTATCTGAAACAATTGGTAATAATATCGAAAAAAAACCTTACTGACAAAGAACTTAAAAGTCTATATTTTATCCACAGTAGCATGTCTGTCTTACCTTGGGTGATCACCTTAACCTCTGGTGCCTCATTTTCATCATCTTAAAATTGGAACATTTGTAACATCTGACCCTTCCATAGCTCTTGCAGTTCAGAAATCTATTTGAAATGCAATATCTTATGTGTTCTTCAGAGAACATATAATTGTCTTCATTTTATAATTGAGAGAACCAAGGCCTATATAAGTGAAGTAACTTGCCAAGATCCCTCAGTTCTGGAACCAAAATGCAAGTTTGGAAAAGTTTGCTAATTTTTCCCTTCAACAAATATATCTTTCAGAGTTTACAGAATTAATTCAGAGGAATAAGTGAGGTAGTATCTGAAGGATTTTTAAATAACCAATAGTTATATAAATGTAACTTAATATTTAATAAAGCAGAACTGTTTTTTTTTTATTAATGAAACTGTCACAGGTGGGCACAAGGTAACCAGGTTCTTGGTGATCGGGACAAAGAATTGAACCGAACACCCAGAGTTTATAGCAAAGAACATGGGGGCAGGCCAACTCCAAGCAGAGATTGACCTCATGGGCTGGAGGGACTTTATTCTTATAGGGCGGATCCTTCCTGGCTAGTTTTGGTGGGCCTTTACTGCACATGTACAAGTAGTTGTATTACTTTAAAGCTACTGCACATGTGGTCCCCCATGATCCTTCCCGATTGGCCACTGGGGAAGGGGGTCCCACAGTGCTACTGAATTGACCCCCGTTTCTCCTGGGGTCACCCTGTACTAGGTTCACCTTTCCCTTTGCCAGAGAATTATAGCTCTCCATGTTAGAGATTGGTGAAAAGGAAAGGAATTATTTATTCAAGTTATACAGACTTAGGAATGACTTAATGTCTTCATTAAAATCCCAAAGTCCCTTAAAACACCCACAAACACACACAGTCCTTTCTTCATCCTTTGCCCAGTCTGGGGTACCGTATCTCAGGGAAAGAAATGGAAGTCCATGGCTCAGGCAGCTCCCGGTTCTTCCTAGTAATCCATGCTGGGCTGATAGGCCTCCCTCGGTTCTCAGCACCATCAGCTGTGTTGCCGGGATCTCCAGCTAAAGCTGCGTGGTGGTTTCCTGCTAAACCCTCATGGTGGTTCTCTACTAAAGCTGCATGGTGATTCTTCTCATGGCTGTGGGGGTGGGGGGGGGGTGTGGTTCCCTTGTGCCAAAAGTGTGTGGTCCTCCTTACATGGCTGCAGCTGCATGCTTCTCTTCAATGGCTGCAGGAGTCTCCACTCAGCCAAAACCACATGGTTCTCTCTTCAATGGCCACCAAGTCTGGGTTTAAATATCCTTCCAGCTTTACTGGGCTCCCTCATGAGTCTGTGCAGGGGTGGCCTCATGTCGTGGAGCCAATCATCTCCAAGCTCTCATGCAGGCGCTGTAACTAGGGGGAGTTGCCTCCCAGGTACATCTTGGTGGGGAGTTCCTTCCATCCCCCTGGCTCAGAGCATGGCCACAGCTATTTAACATATCTATGCAACCAGTTAAAGGTTATAGATGTGTTAAATGACCATGCCAACAGAGGTTAGCTGCAAAGGTTAGTTGCTATGCAAAACAGCTCTCAATGGCTCTGCTCCATATGTCCCTTCCCACAACTCACACCTGTGGTGGAGGGTGAGGATGTCCTACATATCTTTCTAATATTTCCTGGACACCTTGAGTTCTGAACCCCATTATGAATCCTTCTTTTGGGGGCCCCCTGGCTGCACCCTCCTACAAAACCCTTCAATAGTCTTATTTTTCCCTTTAGGTCCCTGAAGTTAGAAGAATTCAAAGCCGATATGAGAAAAATAAATTAATCTAGAGGCAAGCCTTCAGATGGCAGTTCAAAAACTTAACTTGATTCTCATTTCTTGTGTTAACTAGCAAGTCAAACCAGGCTGAGGCTGTTAGATGGCTGTTTGCTGGTGGGGCCTGTCCTGACCGCTCCTGCCTGCACCTGGGTGCTCTGCATCCAGCCTCCTCTTCTTTGCTGAGACAGCTTTCCTTTCACAACCCGAGTCATTTGGCAAATTTCTGGTGACTTCCGCAGCCACTCTCAGGCGAAATGTTAGCCACTGTTAAAATAAGTAAATGCCTGTTTTTGGTCACCCTGAAGCCACTTAGAATTGTCCACGTGAGGAAACAGTTTTCTTTGTGGATTGAGCCCCACCATTCGAAGAATAGGCCCTTGTGACTTTTGGTTTGGGCCTCATATTTGGAGCACTCTGCACTCCTGGGCCAGAGCGTTCCAACACACGTTTCCTGTTCCTCCTGGACAGCAGTCTCGGGGCCTTTCCTGGCATCCTAGCTGCTCTGGAGGGGGCTGCTTAGTTTTCATCATTCTTCCCAATGTGTGAATTTCATGTACGCCGTATAGCGATTTTATGTTTCTAACATACCGTCCAAACTTGGTGAAAATTAGTTTATTTTTGCATGATGTGGTAGACAGTTTCCTTAATTTTATTCATGTAGATTTTAAAAACTTGTCAGCAAGTTTGGAACTTGTAATTTCACCCTAGATTGTGCGATGCATTGGCTACCACTGGAGCTTTAGGTTTGAATAGTGAGCTTCCTACTGTTAGTCTTTTAAAGACAAAGAGACTGTGATAGATTGAAAATTTGTGTCCTTCATAATTCACGTGTTGAAATTTGATCTCTCAGGGTGATGACATCGGGAGGTGGGGCCTTTGGAAGGTAATTCGGTGATAAGAGCAAGATCTGGTGAATGGGATTAGTGACCTCACAGAGAGTGCCCAGAGAGGTCCCCTCACCCCCTTCTACCATGTGAGGCCACAGGGACAAGGTGCTGTCTGTGAACCAGAAAATGGGTCCTGAGCTGACACCATTGAGAATCTGCTGGTGCCTTGATTGTGGACTACTCAGCTTTCAGAACAGTGAGAAATAAATTTCTCTTGTTTATAAGTCACCCATTTTGTGGAGTTTATTGTTCTTGTTGTTCTTGTTGTTAGAACAGCCTGGACAGACTAAGACAGAGATCCATATCCAAGCAACAAATATTTATTGAGTGACTACTATGTGACAAAAAGTGGCAATGGAATAAAAAATGATAAAATGAAAAGTTTCCTTTGAGCATCAGTTTTATTCTTTAGATTAAATTGGTCAGATTGGGAGTGGACTTGAGGGGAACACACCCCAAAACTGATCCCTGGGAGGACATAGGAACCTAGTGAACGTGGGAGTGGGAGGCCCATGCGAACCGCAGCAGTGGGGCCCAGCTGCAGGTTTGCACAGAATGGCCTGTTGATGTTTCGACACAGTTGAAGCAGAGCATCGTGGTGTGCTGTAAAGCAGTGGTCCTTCACCCAGCCTGCACTTGAGAATTTGGGAACTCTGAACAAAAGTATGATGCTGGGCCTTACCCTTAGACAATCTAATTTAAATTGGTTTGGGATAAGGTAGATATCTTTCTTTTTTCTCCCTGTGTGGTTATATATGCTCCCCAAGTGATTATAATGTGCAGCCAGCGTTGAAACCAGCGTTTTAGATCAGTGATTTTAAAACTGTGCATAAGAATCATCTGGAGGATATTGGTTAACATTCAAATTCTATGGGGCCTGCCTTCAGAGATTCTGATTTGATTGTTCTAAAGTATGCTAGCTACCCTAAATTATTATTATAATTTAGGTGCTTCCTAGAAAACAGTGAGAAACATCACTTGTGAGTTTCAAGGGTTTGTAATCTGATTTACTGTCTTGTGGGAATCGGACCACATATTTTAGTCCACTAAAAATGAGCATCTAAGTCAACTTTCCCAGGTAGCTAAGGGAAAAGAATATAGCAGTTTCTTCCTTCTTATTTTAAAAAATATCTTGCCTTTCCCCCTCATCTATAAAATCATGTATTTGCTGTGCAAGAGCTGGTCACCTGGACATAGACTCAGTCTGTACAATCTTTAAGAGTTTCTGCTTTTGGTTTTATGAAAATGTAATTGAACTATTTTTATTCCCTTTATTTAGGATTTTACAAATTAAATATAATTATGTTACCTTATTTTCATTGAAGTCTGATAATAAAGCTTACAAGAAATGAAGATCTTTCAAAAACCTAAAATAAGTTGAATCACGTACTGCTGGGTACCTTGTACTTTTGCTACCTATGACGTTAGCTATTCTAAAACTTCTAAAATAGGTTGTATGCTATTTCTGCCACCAGTTTCTGGTTGCTATTTTATTTAACTCTACCAGGCCCTTGAGAAAGATATTACTATCCCATTGTGTTCTCCTGAAAACCGAAATCCACAGAAGCTAAGACTAAATGGATCCCAACAGTTGTAACCGTAATAAGCAGCAGAGAAGGTGTTTAAACCCCGGATCTCTCTTTGCAGTCAGAGGTCTATTCTTATACTAAACTATCTTAAGCTACGGAAAAGTCTCAGACAATTTTTTGCACAACAATTTAAAGTGCATTCAAAGCTTTTCATTTAAAAAAATGCAACTTTTCCTTTGCACAGGTCCTGCAAGATACCAAATGAGATGCAAGATCCTTTACAAACCAAAATCTGGGGAACTCAGTCTTAGTTTCAACTGAAAATTGGCTTGGCATGTTCAGTCCCTTCAAAGAGTGAGCCATGGCATGTTCCGTCGCTGTCTCCAGGCAACCTGTGTTACAGAGTTAGGGGGTCACTTGTCCTCTGATGAGCCTTTATGAAAGCTTTCTTCCCTACCTAATCTGGCCTATTGATAGAGCAGGTCCTCTCATCTGAAAACAGAAACAGTCCTTTTTCCCTACCACATCTGAAGCATTGAGTTCCTTAGAAAAGTTCTAAAGGAATAGTGCAAACCACTTCATCTATCTGTACACCTGTTTTGCAGAGAAAATTCCATTATAAACCTTCTTCACATAGCAGTTGATACAGTTTAAGATTATAATGTTTGCCCTGAAAATGTGGGAGGGATGTCTTTTACATTTGTAAGCATTTTTTTCTTTCTTTTGTACTCAAAGAAATCAAGACCACGTTTAAGTGACTTCTACTTAAAAATAAAATACACCTGGAAATTAGCAGATTAAGTTTTGATAAGTAATGGAATCCAGAAATGAGACTATTAAAAGCTTCCCATGAGTTCTTTGTTCTAAATTGCTGTACAGAACTCATCAGTCTGCATTACTCTAAAGAGACAAGGGGAAGGCTTTACATGGTAGTGGTTATTCATTTCATTCTTATTAACTATTATCCAGAAGAGATTCCTTGACACTAAATGATCAGATGTTTGATATATCATAGAATTGGCCAAATTTCACTTTTACCTCCACATTAAAGATCTTTTATTTTATGCATAGGTTGTTCAAAGTATATGCATACCAAGATAAGCTTAATAAAAACAAACAAAGGAAGGAAATCAGAATGAGATTGAAACTTTGGGACGTCATCCTTTGGGATTACATCTCCTAAATGCTGAGCTGAACTAGCATCACAGCCTACGAAGGCTTTTTTCAGGGTGGGATGAAAGCAAAGGGCAAACTTAGGAAACAGCAGGGGAACACAGTGGGCTAAGGCTCTGGTGAGCAAGAAGAGGGCAATAGACTAAATAGTAGCTGGAACATGCAGTCTGACTCCCTACGCAAGAGGTATTTTTGAAAAATACACGCACACACCAAGGGTGGACAATGGTCAGGTGGAGCATAATGACGAGAAGTGTGTCTATGCAGTCAAATACATCCTGACAAACGCCCATATACATACCTTCTATATATTATGTCCAAGTGGTTGTTCAAAAATACATTGATATCTGAGTCTGATCCCCCACTTGATCTTTCTTCTTTTGGATTAACCAGAACTCACACTTGTTTAAATGTGTGCTCTGTAGGAATGGAAAGTAGCTTGACTATTTATATGGAATGTTTGTGAAGGGGAAGAATTCTTGCTGATTCAGATGTTAAAACATTTCCACCCCACCCCTCCAAAACACCATCTTTCTTTGCTAAAAGGTTTACATCTGATTATGTTTTATGTTTATGGCCTACCTATAAAATACCATTGAACTGCTGTTGTAAATCAAAGATAATGTTCTCCTGGCAATCCTTGAGCTAAGCAGCAAACTTTCCCTTTATGAAGGTTGCTGCAGGTTTATATCACAGAGAATAAACTCTCAAATCCTATGCCCTAGGTCTCTGTCCACTCGTACTGTTTGTACAGAACTTTCTCAGAGAAATACTTCAATCTGCACAGTAGTATGTGATTGAAGCTGGCAAGCCTTTGGGATTTATTCTGTCAATGGGTCACAGGACTCCCTGTTAAAAGTTTTCTATTAAGATAGCAAATTATGACATTCAGTAGACAATAATTTAGACATTCTGTAACACATTGACAAATATTTTTTTTTGTTTTTCAAGTGATTTAAGTGTTATTTTAGCACTGCCCTCAAACCTTGGCTCTAAGAACTCCTATATGCCTTGGCAAAAATAAAATCCTCAACACAAATAATTTTGTCATTTTGACTAGAGGTTCTAAGCACAAGGTTCAAATGCAAGCTTTAATGAAATTTATTGAACTTTTGAAGTAAGATTAAAAATTTTCCATGTCCTGGATAATGTGTATTCTTGAGAGAGATTTTGTAAGTTTTACCAGATTCCCCCCAAAAGTGTGTGATCCCATAAGAGATTAAGATTTCTTCCGATTCAGTCAATAGGAAATGCCATATATCACTGTCTTTGGCTGTGGCACCATCGTATACTTTGTAGTGGAGTGCATGTTTAGTATTGACATTATTAATTCTTAAAGATTAAGGATGACCCTTAAATGTCTACATTGTCTCCTTACAACCAACCTTCTTACGGATAAAGTTACCCCACATCTGAGTCAATTCTTCTTGCACCTTATTATTTCTCCTGGTCAAGTTTCTCCTTCTGCCTGGCACGCCCTTATACTCTCCCTACCTCTCTTTAAGACCCAACTAAAACAGCACCATCTCTAAAAACTCTTCCAGAACCCCTTAGTTTCTGTTTTTGACAATGCACTTTTTGTGTGAGAATTCCTTTTATTAAAATGCCTCTTATAGTTTGTTTTATATTGAGGTTCTATATGGCTGTACATTCCTAATTAGATTGCAGACTAGTAAAAAAGAGACAATGTTTTATTCATCATTGCTCCCTCTACCAGACACAGTGCTTCATCCTTCACTGTGTCTAAAGAAATGCTTTCTGTTTAACTGATGAATTGTAAGCTGATAGCAACCCCCCTAAGTCTGACTGTAAGATATGATAAGGAGAGGAACACAAACTACATATTGTCCATGGAATACTTACTTGGCAGGAGTATATTAGCATATGTAAATCATAGTGGACAAGGTAAATTAAAGAAACCACTGTATGATACAATAAGTCCTTACTTAATGTCATTGATAGGTTCTGTGACTTTAAGTGAAACAACATATAAATAAACCAATTTTACCATAATTGACTTGATGTAAACAAAGTTTCTCCATGGCATCTTATCAACATTATAATGAAATGACATTATTCAAGACCTACTATATTTTTAAAATATTTTCTCTCTTTTTTTAATGTAGATACACTTTCTAGCAATAATGCTGAGTCTCATTCGGTCATAATGAGCTTTTTGTGGCACCAAGAAAGCTTAAATGTCCTGGGTTCTTAAATATTTTGCTATATATACAAGTATGTTCAGAATCTCTTAGCAAGTAATAGCTATGAATAATGAACATAGCATTTGGCAGCTCCCACTTCTAACAAATATTACAGTGGTGCTGGAGAGGGATTCCTTTTACATTTTCTTTCTTAGAACATATTTTCAGGAAGCTCACCTTAACAATTAAGAATGTCATCTTTTACTACTTACCTTTTAGCATATAGAAGAATCACTTTTATTCCATAAAAGTGAACAGATTTATTTTAATAATGGCTCTCATATTTACAAGATGCTGTATAGATTACAGATGTACTTTTATATACAGTACCCAAGTTGATCCTCAGAACAACACCGCAAGGTAGATAAGGATGGATTTTATTCTCCTGATTTTCACAGGTGTATAAACAGACTCAGAGGCTGATAAGTGGTTCAGTGCGGTGCAGAGCCCAGGCATTCTAACTTCAGTGGCAGTCAGTATCCACTCTACTACTTGTGCTTCCTCTAAGTACCAGAGATAATCCACTTACACACTCAACAGATGCACCTCATGCATTTTTCATGTCAGACTCTGTATGTTCTAGGCACTCAGCATACATACATCAATGAACAAAACAAACATCAAGTCTAATGAAATGAAATTTATGTTGGGAAACTAGCAAATAAGTAAACTGATGGTGATGATTATGGTGGAATAAAATGATGCAGGGAAATAGATTGGATCATTTTCAGAGGGTTGCAATTATATATAGGATAATTGGACCACATCAGACAAACAGTGCTTGGGAAAGACATAAAAAAGATGAAGGAGTATGGATATCCAGGGGGTGTAAGTAAAGGGAACAGCAAGTGCAAAGGCCCTGAAACAGGACTTTTCTTTGTATGTTTGAGGGACAGAGAGGAGGCCAGTGAGACTAGACTGTGGCAAATGAAAGAGAGACCAATGGAAAATAAAGTTACAGGAATGGAGTCTTAGAGTCCGCTGTAAGGACTTTGATTTCTACTCTGAATAAGATGGGAAGCTATCAGAGGGTCTTGAATAAGAGAATGTATGGCCTGGTGTACATTTTAAAATCTTCACTCTTGCTTCCATCTTACATGTTGAGAAGAGATTATGGGGATTAGGGTATGAGGCAGAAATTCAGAATAAGAGAGATCAGAGAGGAGGCCATTGCAATGACCCAAGCACTGATGGTTGCATTAGTTCTCTAGGGCTGTCTTAAAGCACCCAAAACTGGGTGGCTTGTAATATAAATGTATTTCCTCACAGAGCTAGAGGCCCAGTGCCTGAAATCAGAGTGTCAGCAGGCCCACACTGTCTCTGACTGGTCTAAGGGAAAACCCATTTTTGTCTCTTTTAATTTCTGTTGTTCCCCTGCAATCTTTGGCTTACACACGCATCACTCTAGTCCTACAGCCATCTTCTCCTGTGACTGTCCACTTCTTTTCACTGTGCATGTCTGTCTGGGTCTAAAATTCTCCTTTTTTATAAGGACACCAGTCACACTGGATTAGGGTTCAGCTTAATGACCTCATTTTAACATGTTTCCTCCTGTACAGGCTTTCTAAGTGAAGTCACATTCTGAGGTACTAAGGGTTAGAACTTCAAGATTTCTTTGTTGAAGGACACAATTCAACCCCTAACAGTTGCTTAGACTAGAGTGGTATCAGTAGAAATAGTGAGCAACAGTATTTACTGACTACTTGGAGGTATACATTATAGCATAGTAACTAATATAAGTACTAATTAGCAGCTATAATTATTTTTGTTATTAAAATTATCATGGTCAGATGATCCCATAGTAACAATACTTGCATGAATGATAAGAAGCCCATTATTACCTTCCATATTCACTGAGGTAAACAGTGTCAGTGAAATTGAGGAACCTCAGGCATCAAATCCTTCTCTTTGGTTCAAAGCGTCTCTAGAGTAACTCTCCTGCTCCTGACTCATCTTGCCTCACTTGTTCTACTGTCTGCTCTGCCCTGTAACTAGAGTCACTATCACTCCTGAGACCATCCATGTCACTTCCTGCAGCTCCATCATACTTTTCATGTCTTTATGTCACCAACATTGATTTGATTATATCAACTCTTTGAACCCTACAAGTTTTTGTGCTATGGAATCCTTCCATTTTCCAAATTGAACATCATTAAGTTTGTTTCTTGTAGGACCTCCAGTGGGGGGTCTCAGGTATGGGATGGGCTATCAGCTCTAAACATGATGACATGACATCTTCCTCAGTCTGCAGGCATATAAATCCAGCTCAATCTGCCCCAAGGACTTGTCCACACTTTTCTTAATTTCAACTGAATGCATAATGCAGGACCTTACACTGATGTATGGCTGCTGCATACAATATATCAGTTAATGGCTTGGATAAACTTTCCTATAATATGCCAGAATACTATTTTTTCATGGATATTCAAAATGTTTCAGTGTTCATTTTCTAAGTAGTGATATTGAGGTTAAATTGTAATAAGAGGCTTATCATCAGAGGAGAGGGGAGAGGGGGATAATGGGGAAAGAAGGGGAAAGGTCATCAAGGAACATGTATGAAGGACCCATGGACAAAGCAAAGTGGGGTAGATTGAGCATGGTAAGAGGGGTGGGTGGGGTGGGGGAGATTGGTGGGGGGGAAATGGAGACAATTGTACTTGAACAACAAAGCAACAACAAAAAATAAATAAAAGTTTATGTTGTAGTATTGAGAAAAAAGAGGCTTGTTATTAATACTTTTAAATATAAAAATTGATGAAAAATATTTTCTTTAATTTGGATTACTATGCTATGCAGTTGTGAAAAGATAACCAAGTCATGTTTGCTGCCTTAGAGTACTTTTAAGGTTAATAAGGTAGAGAGAAATGCTAACAGATCATTTTAATATACTATCTTAAATTCTCTGAGGGATTTTAAGGTGTTCTAGGGGCCCGAGTGTGGACACTTATAAGCAGGAAGACAGTGGGGAAGGTATAATGCCAGTAGAGGGAGGCAGCGGGGTAAATAGGGGCAAGAGGAGAGGCTTCCTGGGAAAGAATGGTGCTTAGGCTAAAACACTGAGGACACAATCAAACAACATGGTCAAGAGCATTTTGGGAAAATGAACAGGCTTCAAAGGTCATGGACACATAAAGTATTTTCACTTGAACTAGAAACTATAAGCAATTTTGATATTAATAACACACAAAGCACAATACGTCATAGTTCCAGTGCTGCAGATGCAGCTGATGCAGCTGGAGAAAGCATCTACGTGCCTTGAAAGAGCTCCAGCTAGAGCCACTGAAGGGCCTTAAAGCAGTGGAATGGCATAGTCAGATTGTCACTTTAGAAATTTCTCTCTGGTGGAACTATGAATGATAATTTTAATAAATCATGACTGTGAATGAGGAAGAGAGAGGAGTCTAGGCTGACTCAGACTTCTGATGGAATAAATGGAGCAATTAGCCTAGAGGAAATGAGCAGTAGGAGCAATTCTGAGTATAAGCACATAGTATAAGGATAAAGTGTCATTGGAATATACAGATAGTTGTGTCTAATGTGAGGATAGCGAGGGTTGGACCATGTTGAGAATGTTTAATGTCTTGAAAGTAGAAGGCTTCACTTAGGAAAAGCATATAATGTTAAAAGAACATTGGCCAAGACTGAACTATGGGGAGCACCAATGTTTGGAAGGGTAGTACCAATGTTTGGAAGGGTAGTAGTAAGAACCTGTGAAAGCGATATAAAGGGAGAAGAAAAAGGGCATCATAGATGCCAAGAAGCAGACTTACTAGAAGAATAGAGTGGTCAACAGTGTAAAATGCAGAGAAAAGGTCCAGTAAAGTAAGGACTGAAGAATAACCACTGGATTTGTCTATGTGGGGATCAATAATAGTGCCCGGAGAAAAAGAAAATAGTTTTAGTCTAGGGATGGTGGGACAAAAGCTAAGTTGTGTGGGTTGATGACTGAATAGGAAGTATGCAAGCAGTGTCTATATATACTATTCTTTCAAGAAAACTGTATCACACTTGGACCCTGCAGGAATAAAATGGCAGACTCTTACTGGATAACTCAAGGAAGGCTAAATAAAGCCTTAAGTATAAAGTGTGGGCAACCCTATGGTTTCTCTGCATAAGGGATAGTGCTACCCATGGGCTAGTTACAGCACACTGTTACCATCCATTGACCTAAAGAGATAAGGAAAAGGAGAGAGAAGATGATAAGAAGAGAGGGAAAAGGAGGAGGAAAAAGAGAGGGAGTGGAGAGAAAGATAGACACAGAGAGAAACCAAATCAAGATGTCTGCCTGATACGAGCTGTGCCAGCACGTGATGACACCTCAAAAAGTAGCTGAGATTTAAATAAAAAAACTTGACTCTCACTCTCCTTCCTCCTTTATATCTCCTCTATTGTCTCCTATTGGCAGAACCCAAGTGGAGACAAGGCTGCAAGTAAGCCCATTAATGTAGTCATATAGGCCAGTATCTCAGGGAAAAGAGCAGAGTAGAAAAGGGTGGAGAGTGAATCTGGAGGGGTAAATGGAATATGTTCAATGTAACGTTAGTTTGAGTAAGAGAAGAAGAGGATATTAAAGTAGCTGAATAGTCAAAGGAAATGTTTGAATGTTGAGAATGTTCTCTACCAAGATTAGGAGATGAATTAAAAGCTGAGGTGAAGAGTTAATAGAAAAGAAGTTAAAGCTATTGGAAGATATACAGATAATTGATGAAGAAAAGTCCTGGGACATTCAGATCCTCAGATAAAGAGTCCAAGTGAAGAAGTTGGCTTTAAACAGAAGGAAGAACGTTTCATTCTCATAGGTTGGAAAGAATGAGAGGCAGAAGCATAGTGGTATTGAATGCCTACATGGTGAGAGTCAATAAATTGATGGAGCTGACCACCCTGCTCCAATGACCCAATGAAGAAGGAATGATCATCTGCGAAGAGTGAAAGGGTGGGATCTGGGTGGGTTCTGAGGAAGTTATATTTCTTTGAAAGTCTCTTTGGGGAAAGGGTTGGGGGGAGGGCAGAAGAAGAAATCGATCAAGAACAAGTTATATCCACTGAAAGCCCAGATGGTGTTGAACATCCTGAGCTATCACAAGTACCCTATATGTATGATGGGGTTCTCTCATTCAGTGATGTGCACACAGCAGCCTGATTGTGTAAGTCAGGGTGGCCAGTTGAAGGAATGATTTGGGATCCTGGTTTTATCAGATTAGTTTGGTTAGTGGGGCAGAACCACAGAAAATGAGGCCATCAGTGATCATCCTTCAAAATCTGTCTTATACCACTGAGGTTATTTTATTTTCTCCCTTCTCTTTTGGATGCTATTTTTCAAAAGCGCATTTGCAACATGGTTAAACCCATGATAATGGTGTTCTTAGAATATTTCATAATACTTGTGGGTAAAATTCCTACAAGTATTATAATTAGCATGTTTATGCTCAGTACATGTCTTCTAAAGGTTAAAATAAGTGTCACATAAGGTATATAAATACAATTGAGGTTTGAACTTTAGTAAAAAAATTGTACTACATTTATATATCCACATTGCATGTACAAACCATCAATGCTCTTTCTAAATCTGTGTAACTTAGAGCTAACAAATTAACACTGTGTTTTAAAAGGAAGAGAACAATATTAAATTACAGCTGTGACATTTTCTCTTTACTTCTGTTGTTTTTTCATCAATGTGATTAGTTTTGATCAGTAATTATAATGTAAAAATTCCAAAAATTTTATTTTTTACAAATAAAGTAAGTGGAAAAATGGTATTGTTAGAAGAATGTCACATACTATAGCCATTCCGCACAAAACTATACTTATTGTCTGGAATACAGTTAAATATAATCCAAATAGAAATTGTGCCTTTGCAATTTTGCTCTACCTCCTACTTACTAAGGACACTACATATGTGTGTCCTGGTGTAGGGGATGAAATCTGTCTACCAATAAAGACATATTTGAGTTGTACATAATGTCATCCCTGTAGAAATGAAGATTTCTGTGAGTCTATTATGTTCTCAGATTATTCAACAAATAAGCACTTCCATGTTGTTGTTCTTGATTAGATGTGAAAAGAGGTTTCTTGATTCTGTCAATGTTAAACAAGATAATACAATTTGGAGAGTTTTATTTCCATATAGTGAAGAGTAATAAGAGGAAAATAAAGAAGGGATGTGAGTCATGTAATTTGGTTACTATGGCATTGATTGTAGTAATTGATCCATGGTGGACATTATGCTATAAAGTTATTGATTTTGCTCTCTTGCAATAACTTTCCACATAACTATCAAAGGAAATATGATAATCTTATCTATAGGAATCACTACTTTTCAGGCAATGCTTAGAATTAAATAGCTGTACTTTAGCAGCTATTTTATTTTGGCTTTAGTAAAATAAGGATCATATCTCTTTATCCTCATATCTCTTCTTGAGTACAATCCAAAGATGAAACTTGCTATTTAAGTCCAAAACTATAGTTTCTTTTCCAACCATAAAAGTAAATGCTAGAGAAACAATATATTCTTGCAGAATCTGGAAAGAAAAAAAAATAAAGACCTGATTGGCATGCAGAGTGTAGATTGTTTTAATTTACTCTTTGATTTCAATTCAATAAAATAATATTTATATGACACAAAGAGTAAATCAAACTGGAAATTCACAGAAGGTCCCTTGGTTTCTTTGCAAAGAAACTACCAGCTACTAAAATCAATAACCCCCAAATTTTAGTATCTTATCACAGTAAAACTTTAATTCTCATTCATGTATCAATCCAAAGCAAATGTTTGGTGGGCAGTCTTCCACTGAGTGATTCAGATATCCAGGATCCTTCCTTTTGTTTTTTTTTTTTTTGAATGCATCATGGCCTAAATGCACTGGTCCTTCATTTCCTACTGACAACAAAAGAGTGTATATTGGAGGGAAATTATGTGAGGCTAGGCCTGGACATATGCACATCATTTCTCTTCACATCTTCTTAACTGGAGCTCAACCATAAGGCAACCCCTTTCTCAGAAGGAGGCAGGGAAATGTCATCTAGCTTTGTGCAAGGGAAGCAGAGGAAACAGTTTGGTGATAAATTAGTAATCTGTCATGGTGATTGACTCTTTGTCTTACCCTTCTTCCCACACCTAGAACACAGAGCAGACAATAGCAAGTTTCATCTAGGTAAAGTTTCCGGCTTACAGTTCAGGATTTCCAGGCAATGTGCAATCCTCTTGTTCAGGTATGAAAGTCAAGAGTTTGTTTGGAAACATGTTAAGGTTGAGATGCCTATTGGCAATGTAAGTGGGGATGTTGAATAAGTAATTGGGCATATGTGGTGTCCATATGTTCCACTTTGTCCAGGACAATTATCTTGGAATAATTATTGATAACACTTTCTATCTCTAAAATGTGTCCACTTTAGATGATACCTTACATGGATATATGAGTCTGGATTTTAGGGAACAAACTATAACTGCATAAAAAATGTTTCATTCTTGTAATATACCTGCTACTTATTGTAAAATGGTAGAATCTCAGACACTTTGAAATTTAGACTTTGGGAAGAGGAATAGGATACAGACAAGGTGACTAAGGCTGGTCATTGGCCTCTGACCAGGTGAACCAGTAGAGCATGCAGGTTATATAATCTGGAGGAAAAGAAGAAATGGTCACTGCTCTCATGGAACTCACAGTCTTTTGGGGAGGAATGGAAGTTTTAAAAAACAGTGAATATTTTGAGGAGGAATGGACCTATTAAACTTCTGTCTGTTAGTACAAGGGACTTTTGACTGCAAGAATTTAGAACAATTCCAGGTTCTTTAGATGCATCATGCTCTTAGTTTTCTGTACCTTTCTGCCAGCTGTGTCTCTGTCCACAGTTCCTTACAGCCCACATGCCTTTGTTGGATTCTTACTCAGGATTCAAGATCCTGCTCAGAGGTTTGTGAAGCTTTCCCCAAATCCCTACACCAGGCAAAGTTATTGCCTTCACATAATTGACTGTCATTAGTCACTCCTTCCTCCAAGATCCATTGCACTTTCCTGTACCTATAGTACTACAGCCTCTCTTGTCTGACATAATAGGAACCAGAGATATTGCTAACTAACACAAACTGAGAGAATGCAAATGATGTGCAAGCATTCTTCAAAGTTTTTTAGATATAACAATGTATTTATTACTAACAACATTCATATAAGAAAAATACTGTTACTATCTTTATTTACAAATGAAGAAAATGAGGTGCAAAAAAGTTAAATAACTCACCCAGAATCACATACCTAATGAATACATGAACAATAATTTGAACCTAGTTCACTCAAGGATATGTTCATTGAATTTAGAGAGAGAGGGAAAGAATGAGAGAGGGGAGGGAAGGAAGGAGAGAAAATGAGAGGGAGGGAAAGAGAGATAAACATTGATGTGAGAGAGAAGCAATGATCAGTTGCCTCCCGTACATGCCCCAGCTGGGCTTCAAACACACAACCTAGGCATGTGCCCTGACTGGGGATCAAACTTGCAACCTTTTGGTGTATGGGACAATTCTCCAACCGCCTGAGCCACCTAGCCAGAGCCAGAGCTTATAATCTTAGGAAAGCATTTTATGTAGCTTAAAAATTAGTAGTTTAATTAAAGAATGTTGGTTAGATGTTTTATTATAACCTTAATAACCTTAAGGTTTTATTAAAACCATAAAATGTTCATTCAGTTACTAATGTTTTGAGACATTAATAATCTTTTTAATATAAAACATGCCATAATATAGCCTGTGAAATTTCCAATTTTGGTTTCTTTAAGTGGAGCAAGAGACTTTACTGACAAACATATAGACAACTAACTATTAATAAGCATGCACATCAACTGATGGAAGCAGAAGTTCACAGGTTGGCCATTCTAGAGTTTCTGCTGTGCTGTGGGCATCAGTCAGTGTGTTTTACGAAGAGGATGGAAGATGATGTTCAAGCTAATTTTGCTGATTCACTGAAGGCCAGTTAAAGAGGTAGTAGTCTATTCAGAATCATGTACATTTCTCTAACTCTGCATTTACAGATTGTGTTGAAAATTACCTGTTTATATACCTTAATTCTTTCCCAGACTATAAGCAGCAAGCTTGTTTTATTCATCATTATATCCTCAGGATCTACAAGCCTATCCTGTACATAATAAGGAGGGGTTCCTATAAGTCTTTGATGAATTATAATCCACTGAATTACTCCATTCATTGTAGTTAAATACTAATAAAAGTTCTAATCCTGCTACATCCTTGAGGATGGGAAAAGGTCTTATTTATTCAGTAAAATTTAATTGAAACATAGCTTATACATAAATGGATTTTTATAAACTGAACACATCCATGTAAGCAACACAGCTTAAGATGAAGATGATATATGTTCCATATATTTAATGGCCACCTACATAATTTGGGAGGTAAAAGGCCCGTTTTTCTGTTGGACTTGTCTGTTTTTGTTCTTAAAGATTTGTAACAATTCTTTATATATTCTGGATGTGAGTCCTTTTCTATAGGTATTTGTATTGCATCTATCTGCTTTCACTCTGACTTGTCTTTTGATTCTCTTCACAGTTTTTCTCACAAGTAAAAGTCTTAATTTTAATGTAGCTTCATTTATTCTTTTTTCCCCCTGTACTGTTACCACTTTTTGTTTGTTGTTTAAGAAACCTTTTCTTATCCCAAAGTATTGAAGACTTTTGTCTTATACTTTCTTTTAATAGGTTTATGGTTTTTACTTTCCACATTTGGGTCTATAATTTTTTAATTTAATTTACCTTTTATTGTTGCTCAGTTACAGTGGTCCCACCCTTTTCCCCATTCCTCTCCCCTGCCCCCACCCCCACCCTGCATTCCCTACTCCCACGAATTTAGTGTTGATTTTGGTGAGATACAGATTAAGATATTTGAACCAGGACACCAAATCTGCCAGTCCTTGATCTTGGACTTTCCTGCTTCCATTACTTTGAGAAGTAAATTTCTGTTGTTTATAAGCCACCCAGTTGATGATATTCAGTTATAGCAGCCTAAAAGGATTAAAATATCCGCTAATATTACATCATTTTAATTACTGTATTTTTTAGAGTAAAATATGGGCAGTATAAGTCTTCTAGTTTTTTTTGTTCTTCATTAGTATTGCTTTAGTTGTTCTGCCTTTTCATATAAATTGTAGAATTAGTTCATCAACTTCTTCAAGAGATTGTGCTAGGATATATATTTGGATTATAATAAATCAATCAACCAGTTAGGGAATAGCTTCTTCCATCTTAACATTAGTCAGTCTTCCAAACCATAGACATGGTATCCCTACACTTACTTAAGTCATTTATTTTTGTGTTCTCTGTGCATGTGCCCAGAGTGCCCAGAGTTCAGCTGACCCTCAAAAATATGAACTCTCATATTCTCTCTTCTTCCTCTCTGATGTCCCCAGTCAACTATGAACTCTCACATTTTCCCCTTTTTAGACCCTGTGATCCTCAACTAAAAATAGTTAGTTCTCTTCTCAGAGATTATCTTTTTCTCAGAGCCAAACTCTCTAAAGTATCAGCTAGGCGAATGTAGCCTGTGCTTTCTAAGACAGGACAAAAACTCTTCTCAAGTTAGCTGCATTATGTTATTTATGTTAGTAGGAGACAGTGCCTCCAATCACAGGGATATATGGAATATGAGATTCTTCCAGACTAACACAACCAGTTAATAAACAGAATAGCACAGTGGGAGATCTATCTTGACTATATAAAGATGCTTCCAAATAGAATAGTTCACAGATACATATGTTTTAACTAACAAATATTAGATTTTTATCAATTATATAAATATTTATATAGAAAGTTTCACATAAACTATTCACATGTAAGTTTTCACAATTTCTACTCCATAATGTGCAGAGCTACAATCTCTTTAATAAAACTTTCCGGTGACAACAGCTCAACCTTTACTCCTGAGGCCTCCACTGGCTTTGCTATGTGCAATGCGCATGCGTGTTTGTGGGCAAGGGTACTGGTCTATCTCAACCACTTAAACAGCTCTACTCTTTTTTCAATTGTAGTTTCCAACTCTTGGCAATTGCAGCACTAAAGAAAGAGCCACATAGCTTCTCCTACTCTACTTTGACTGGAATAACTAATTATAATTCAGCACTGTAGAGACAGAGTTATTAGCTAATACTCAACTCTAGACACTACAGTTCAGTTACTGGCCAGCAATGTTTAGAAGCAGAAACCTTGGCAATTAGCAGCAAATTTTCATTATCTCTCAGCATAGAATATGAACAATTGCCTCCAGAAGAAGCAGAATCAAAACACATATAAAAGCCACACATGTACCCTAGATCTGTAATTGTCAATGAGGATCATCAAAGCGTCAGTAGGGTTTGATGCGAGGAATCTTGACACCTATAAAATGAGACAAATGTGTTATCACCTGAAGAGAAGTTATGTTAGAAATGAGTTAAACTACCATGAAGTAGATTGTCTTATTTCAAAGTGTTTTTTTTACCATCAGTTAATGACCTCTTATTTCATATATTTGAAGAATGTTAATGCTGAAAAAAAGCCCAATACTATCATCACGATTTAAATAAAAGAACTAAAGTCCAAAAAGATTGTATAACGTGCACACAAGGTAGTGTAGCTGAGTAGAGCCCTGGCTACAACTGGAACTCCAATTTCCAAACGACCCTTTGTTGTTCTCTCTGCTAGATCTTCCAAATATCAGGTCCCCTGCAAAGGAAGTTTTCAAGTAGGAAGTGGCACTAATCACCAATTCTGTTTCTAGTAGCCTTCTACTAAATTAAACATAACACAGTGTGTATGGTACACTACTTTCTAATCTTTGAAAGGCAAGGATCATCTATCTCCTTTGCATTATCTAAAAGTATCGAGCAAATTCTTCAGTTGGAATAGAATAGAGATGGTTCAAACAGATGGGGTAAAGTCACTTGCATGTCTAATTTTGCTGTGGAAAGTTCAAAAACTGAAGTGGTGAATGAAAGAGGAGAGATTTCTGCACCAGGGTAAACCTATGCTGTAGTTCTGCCACTTGTTAGGTGTGGCTGTTGATATCTATTTTACATGGAATGGCTATAGTATCCTGATGAGACAAAGATTCGTTGACCTTAAACAGACCTTCAGGCACACCTGATGTGTAGAAGAGCCAAGTTTACCCCAGTAGTCAGTGTCAGAGATAGTATTCAAACCCTTGCCTCCTGGCTGTCTGAGACTTTATAAAAAATTTTCACTGCACAATTTTATTTTAAAATTAAGATTTATGCTATGAGGAAAATGGAGAGTGGATTTAGAAACCAGGAAAAGTAAGTTCTGGGTCCAGCTGTGGACATTCAAGTGCCTAATCCCTTTAACTCTTATGAGTGTCAGTTGTCAAATTCCACACAATTAAGAAATTCCAAAAATTTATTCCATTTTATGTAAATTTGATTCCAATGTAAAAGATGGAAAGAGCAATTGAAACTAGGTATATGTTTCTAAATATGTCTACATGCTAGTGCTCCAGTAGAGGAAAACTCTACCTACTCCGTCTGTATTTCCCAGAAGTGAAGAATTTGTATGTGTGATCTTGAGTAAGAGCTACATTATTTTTTAGAAATCAAATGAAAAAATTAACACACATTTAAATAAATATACTAGAGTTGGTTTTGCAAACAAAAGCTGTAGGAATTGCTTTCACTGTGGAAAAAAAGAAAAGCTTGAAAAGTATTGTAACTGCTCCGCCTCAGTAATCTCAGTAATTGTTCTCCCTGAGGCACAACAATGATCTTACAGGGCATAAGCTAAGGCCATGTTAGATGTGTTCCTGGGGACAAAGAAATAGTATTGGATGGCCTCTGGTAAGGTAATATAGTTGAAAGTGCCTTGTACACTACAAAACAAAATTATGCATAGCATTTGGAATGTTGGCATAGAATAGCAGAAGGGACATTGGAATTGGCATTAGGAAATAGATTTCAGTCCCAGTGTGGCCATTTACTAGCTACGTGAGCTTAGGCGAGTCACATAACTTCTCTGACCCTCATCTGTCAAACAGGGATTATCATAATTGCCCTGCCTTATTCATAGATTGTGGGGAGAAAATGAGGTAATATGTGCTAACGTGGGTTGTAAAATGTATCACATTTGCCAAATGTTAAATGTTATTTTCTACTTACATACTGAAAAAAATCCCATTACATATTCATGTGTCTACATCTTCTGTGTGTTAAACTTCCAGCCCAGCGTCATGACCTTCGGCATAGTCTATTATTAAAGTGATTCAATCTCCTTTATTATTTCATGTCCTTCTCCCAGGCCTTTGATCATTAGCTACTTTGCCCCTCTCTTACATTTAGATCAAGCATTAGTCTTTGAGTCCAGTAGACTCGGGCTGGAAACCCTGCTTTGTTACCCATTGGCTGTTTAGACTGGGGGAAGATTTTTAAAATCTCTTTAAGCCTCAGTTTTTTCATCTATAAAATTGATTATTATGCATTAAGTGAGTAAATAATCCATGGGAAATACTTAGTACAATTCCCCTAATCCTTACATTTTTATTGCAGTGATTCTAAGATGGAAACGTGTGGAAGCAATCACTACTCTGACTGGAATAATTATGTGCACAAAGACAGTGCTGTCTAATGGTTCACTCATGGGACTCTGGCGGTACTGGGAGCTGTATTCTCACATATGCAGAAAAGCGTAATGGTGTGGTTTTCTTTGTCAGTTTTGTTCCTTTGAACCTGAGTGTGCTAAACGTTCTATGCTAAGAACTTAGGAATAAAACAATTTAATTCTTCCAAATTTTCAAATTCCAACAAATAAATGGCAATTGCAATACTATTGGATATTAGCTAATTGCCAGTAGTGGGACTGTGCCACCATTTATTCTAAAATATGTAATACTGACTTAGCAGAAGTGGAAATAAGTAAGGAAATTGATATTTCAAACTTGGAAAGGATGGAGGCAAGTAATTTTTTCAGTGCCAAAACATTTGGTAAAGTTAATACCTGTCATTGCTTTCTAATGCTAGCTCTTTTGGAAGATACTAGAAAGCAGAATATTAGTAATGAGTGGTGATTACATGTCGTAAGCCATGAGAAGAAATAGGTGGTCTCAGACAAGAGTCGGCTGGCTTTTAAGCAAATATGGAAAAGAGTCAAGAATGGGAAAAAGCAGATATAAGAATGAAAGTCATTGTACAAAAAAGATCAGATATGTATGATGTTAGAGGCCCTGAATTTTTATTTTGGATGGAGCCCTGCACATTATATAGCTGGTCCTGCCTTAAAAAGAAGAGCATAGTCAACCTAAGTATTAAAGGATTAGCAGGACTTCCCCAGCAGGTGAGGAGGAGAGAACAATATGTGCAACATCACAAAGAGATTCTGGACCTCTAAGTTACTAGCAGCAAAACAGAACCAGGATATTCCTGGTGACTGGACCTCAGTTTAGCAACCTCAGTACTTGAGTTCTGGCTGAGAAAGAATTCAGAGCCAAGACTCAAATACAAACAAAAGTTTATTTAAGAAAGTCAAAGAGGTAGAATAAGTGAGCTGTGGAAGAAGTGAGCCAGCCAGGCTGCATAGGCTCAGGAAACAATTTACAGAGGCAAAAGAAGGGCCCTGGGAACTTAGGAATAAGAAAGGCAGAAAGAATGTGCTTGGGGGAAAGAGAAGAGGGGAAGGTATGGGCATGCTTCAGAGAGAGAAAGAGCTCATAGGGTCCTCCATCCTGAGGGTTTTTATCTGCTTTGAAAAGGTGGGGATCTTAGGGGAGGCCCCAGGGAAGGATCTCAATGGAATATTCATCAGCTTTCCAGAAGTGTCCTTTCAAGGTCGTGCTCTCTACTGCTTGGTTGGTGTTGAGGTAGGGGTCAGTAGTCATCATAGCTAGTTCTGATGTCAGCCAGGGCATTGCCCTGCCTGGCCTTGCTGCTTTTCTGGGCCTGGAGCTGAAACACATTTGAGGCCTAGATGTTATCTCTAGTTTGACAAAAGCTCTCTCTGTGGCCAACAGACTTGAGGCTTTGTTCCTAAGGTTATTTCATGTGGATCAGAACCTCATTAACCTGAGGGTTTAATGCTTAAGGGAGTGGTCAGTCAAGGGCTTGTATGGGAGTCTTATGTGGCTGTTCTCCTGCCCTCTTGTTCCTCCTCTGAGGGGGGTCTACCACATGACTAGCCACATGCCAGGGAAGGAAATGTCAGGGGAGGGTCTGAATCGCTGACCAGTAATTTGAAAGGTCAAGGGGTCTAAACTACACAACTTTTCTTCCCTAGAGGAGGAAAGGTTACCCTAGGGGCAAGTTCCTACCTTACAATTCCTCTTGCTAGGCATCTGAGGCTTTGTGCCCTGGTGACATACCCTACCTGGCCTGTACATCCTACTTTGCTCATACCTGTCTGACTGCCCACTACAAAGTGACCTAGTGTGGCTGGTGTGCAGAGGTCAAGTTAAAAATTAAGGAAACAGGTTGGAGAGGCAGTTCAACTGAACCACAGTAGGCTTGCTGACTTTATTAAAGAGTTTTAATTTTATTCTGTAATTTTTTGACCTTAGGACACTACCATATTTGCTATACAATAGCAAAAGATGGGATGAAGGGAAATGAGACTAGAAATTGAGGCAGGAAGGGCAATTCATGGATTAATGCAATATTTGAGACAGGGAATTTAAACCTTGCCAGCTTTACCTTGGAATAGCTATATATTTGGATTTGAAGACCTCACCTTCCTTCTTTTACTATCTTTTTTAAAATGAAAAGCCTTTAGTAATTGAAACAGAAGAGGTATTAATCAACTCTATTTCAGAGTTATGCTAACATCAGTAATTGAGTTTATAATC
The DNA here is from genome assembly GCF_004126475.2 of Phyllostomus discolor. NCBI lineage: Eukaryota > Metazoa > Chordata > Mammalia > Chiroptera > Phyllostomidae > Phyllostomus > Phyllostomus discolor. Next base: position 187,828,308 of record NC_040903.2, on the reverse strand, counting down.
TATGTTTTGTTCCTTATGAAAAATGTATTTTCATGTTTGCGATAGCCTGGGGATTTCAGATTAATGATCTTTTATATGGTAAATAGAAATAAGGCCTAGAACATTTCATTAGTAAATTCAGGAATTATATCAGTAATTCTAAAATGTTCTGCATTTGCATCTTACTAACCACCCTTATCTACATTTGCAAAATCAAAAAATATTTCTTTTTTCCCTTTCTTTTCTTCCTTCTGTGGGGGAAGAAAACAAAAATTTCCCTTTACCCTGCTAGGCTGAAAATAAAAGACAGATTAACAGGAGAGAAAAGTTTAATAACAAGCATAACTTTTGTATACACGTATACCTCCTTTAATAGCATTTCCAGCTAACAGCAAAAGTAGATATTGGGGGAGGTGTGGAGGCCAGTTATCGGGAGGTGGGGGTACTTAGAAAACCACAGTAAACAAGGTAAGGTTGTTATGTAGATTTAAATCATTGCCTCTCCATTGATAAAGAATTTCTAAAGATTTAGAATCATTCTTTTCTTTCTGGTAGAGACACTCTTACAAAAAGAGATTTCCCTTATAAATGTAAATGTCTCTTACAAAGGAATGACTTCTACTCAGTTTTTAGAGCTTCTCCCGCCTGATGTTTCTTAAAAGTAACCAGCTCAAGATAGTCAGTATGCCAAAGAGATATGTTTTGGGGGTGATACATCTTGCCCTCCCTCCCTCCCTTCTCCTGCTCTACTTACCTCCCTTTCTTCCTATTTTTAATTAATCGATTGATTAATGCCTTAAAGTTTATTTAGGACCTAAGAAGCTGGACTAGATCATAACACATCCTTTTTGTTACCGAACAGAAAGAGTTCATCTACCTGATGTAACCAGGGCCGAACACTAAACACGGAGAATTGCAGTGGAGAGATTAGAGTCACTTTATTTGCAGAGCTCTACACAAGAAAAATGAGAATGCGATGGCTTGAAAGGCCAAACTCCTCGATCCTGTGTTTGGGCCAGTTTTTTAAGGAGTTAGGGGGAACAGGCTGGGCAAGTTTAAATGGAAGGACCTTGGAGCTTGTCCATTTGTAATAAGGGGCTCTAGCACCAGATCCTCCTGAACAATGGACATTTTGCTTCTGAAAGGGCTCTGGTGTTTCCATTCCAGGTCCAGGTATGTCCCAGTTTTTTGGTTCCATGTGTGTGGTGGGGGATGGGCAAGACTTTGGTGCCACGTGCAACTGGAGGTTAAAGTTCTCTCCTCTGCACATGCTTTGGCTGCATGACATGTGGTATTTTGTCTGAATGCAGCTCAGGATTTAAACAGGATAGGACCATTCTGAGCTTGTTTTGCAGTTACAGTAGTCCTTGGAGAGCTTACAGATTTATGAGTGGCCAAAATAAAGCAAGGCTACCATATTTCAAAACAGAGTGTGGTGCATCATCCTTTTTGAAAAAATTGTATTTTATTGATTATGCTATTACAATTGTCCCAATTTTTCCTTCTTTTTACCCCCTCCACCCAGCACCTCCCACTCCCTCAGGCAATTCCCCACCATCAGTTCATGTCCATGGGTCATGTGTATAAGTTCTTTGGCTACTCCATTTCCTGTACTGTACTTTACATCCCCGTGGCTGCTCTGTAATTACCTATTTGTACTTCTTAATCCCCGCAGCTCTTTACTCTTTCCCCACACCCCCTTCCATCTGGCAACCATCAAAATGCTCTCTGTGTCCATGATTCTGTGTCTGTTCTTTTTTGCTTAATTTGTTTTTTAGATTGGATTGTGGGTAGAGATGTATTTATTGCCATTTTACTGTTCATAGTTTTCATCTTCTGTTTCTTAAATAAGTCTCTTTAACATCTCATATAATAATGGTATGATGATGAAGAACCTCTTTAGTATTTTCTTATCTGGGAAGCTCTTTATCTGCCCTTCAATTCTAAATGATATCTTTGATGGGTGGAGAAATCTTAGATGTAGGTCCCTGCTTTTCATGACTTTGAATATTTCTTGCCACCCCTTCTCTACCCTGCAAAGTTTATTTTTAGAAATCAGCTGACAGTTTTATGGGAACTCCACTGTAGGTAACTAACTACTTTTCCCTTGCTGCTTTTAAGATTCTCTCTTTATCTTTAAACTTTGGCTTTTTAATTTTGATGTGTTTTGGAGTGGACCTCTTTGCATCCATCTTGTTTGGGCCTCTCTGTGCTTCCTGGACTTGCATGTCTATTTCCTTCACCAAATTAGGGAAGTTTTTCTCATTATTTTTTAAAATAAATTTCCAATTCCTTGCTCTTTCTTTTTCTTTATTGTTGTTCAATTAAAGTTGTCCCCATTTTTCCCCATTACTCTCCTCTGCTGTACCCCCCCCCCCGACATTCTGTCATTCCCTCCACCTGTTGTCTTTGTCTATGGGTCCTTTATACGTGTTCCTTGACCACCCTTCCCTTTCTTTCCCCCTTTCTCCCCTCCCCTCTGGTTACTGTCAGTTTGTTCTTTATTTCAATGTCTCTGGTTATGTTTTGCTTGCTTGTTTCTTTTGTTGATTAGGTTCCACTTATAGGTGAGATATATGGTATTTGTCTTTCACTGCCTGGCTTATTTCACTTAGCATAATGTTCTCCATATCCATCCATGCTGTTGCAAAGGGTAGGAGTTCCTTCATTCTTTCTGCTGCATCATATTCCATTGTGTAAATGTACCATAGTTTTTTGATCCACTCATTTACTGATGGGTACTGGCACCCCTATGACGTGAATGTTGGAACATTTGAAATTGTCCCAGAGGCTCCTAACACTAGCCTTGTCTTTTTGGATTCTTTTTTCTTCTTCTTGTTCTGACTGGTTGTTTTTTGGTTCCTTATGTTCCAAATCATTGATTTGATTCTTGGCTTCATCCACTCTACTGTTGTTTTTCCCTGTAAATTGTTCTTTATTTCAATTAGTGTATCCTTTGTTTCTTGCTGGATCTTTTTTATGCTGTTGAGTTCCTCACTAAGTTACTTGAGCATTTGTATAATCAGTGTTTTGAACTCTGCATCTGATAGATTGCCTATTTTATTTTGTTCAGTCTTTTTCTGTCATTTCGATCTGTTTTTTTTTTTTTTTTTTTTTTTCACTTGAGCTGTGTTTCTGTTTCCTCATTTTGGCAGCCTCCCTGTGTTTGTTTCTATGTATTAGATATAGTTGCTATGACTTCCTAATGTAGTAGGTGTCCTGTAGGGTCCAGTGGCACAGCCTACCCTATCACCCAAGCTGAGTCCTCCAGGTGCATTCTTCCTGTGGGCTGAGTACACCCTTCTCTTACAGTTAAGGCTTGATTGCTGTTGGCAGGTCAGAGGAGGGATTTACCTAAGACAGTCAGCTGCAAGGACTGGCTGTGACCACTTACCACCATCTCTCCCTTCTGTGGAGGATCAGCTGTGCAGGGGCAGGGTGGTGGTGCTCTGCAGTGGTCTGTAGTTTTCCACTGGCCGTGCAGTCTCTGTGGTTTCCCAGGTGGTGCATGCCAATGTCAGCCCCCACCTGTGTTCTGTCTGGGGCCACCCTGCCTGAGATATAAAGCAGTCTGCAGATGGCTGCCATTAGTGCTGGGCTTGGAGGTTCCCAGTCGAAGCTAAGCTGTGACTCTAGGCTGGCTGCTGCTGCTAGTGCCAGGCCTGGAGCCACTTAGCAAGTGATATGGGGGCAGGGGGTTCACTGAGGCCAGCTGCTAACAGCTTGGGTGAGCTATAAATTGGGAGGGACGGAGCCTCAGGGTAACTCCAGGGTGGGGCAAATAGGACTAGTCAGGTTAATGCAGTCTCATATGTCATCCACCTCCTGGCTCTGTGGCTCTGTTGGGGGTGGGTTCAGAAGAAGGACTGTGGCCTTTGCCTACCTTCCTGTGTGGGAAAAGGCTGTCCCCCAGCTCTCTCCTTGAAACCAGCTACTTCAGTTCCTCCCTGCATGCCACTGGTGCCTTTCAAGCTGCTACCCTGGTGCTAGAGCTCAGAGTGAGTCTGAGTAACTATGTGTTTGGGTTGTTTAAGAGGAACTACTTAGGACTTCAGAAGTTTCTTCCACCAACTCATTCCACTGCCTTTTGCATCCAGAAGCTATGGGGACTTACCTTCCTGGCACTAGAACCCTGGGCTCGAGGTGTGGGGCTGCTTTTGGGCTGGGACTCCTCATTTCTGAGATACCCCTTCTGAATTTTATCCATCGCATGTGCATGTGGGACCAGCACATTCCATGTCTCTGCCCCTCCTACCAGTCTGGATGGTTGTGGTTTCTTTAATTTGGTAGTTGTTAAACTTCCATTCAACTTGATTTCTGATGATTATGAATAATGGTTGTTCTGTTGTTTAGTTGTAATTTTGTTGTGGTCATGCAAGGATATGAGCTGTTTACCTATGCCTCCTCCATCTGGACCAGAAGTCCTGATGTGTTATCAGTACCCTTCCTTCACACATCTGAATTTGTTGGATGGCCACCAGCCACAGCTCCATCTCTGTGGCCTTTGCTAGGAAGAGCTTATAACCTCCTATATGGATATGACAGTGTGTTTAATAAATATAATGCTTTGTAGTATTAGTTCAGATTGGAATGGATTGAAAGTACTAGAGTTAGAATTAGTGACTAAGTTTATAGAAACAGAAAAAAACCTCATATTCCAGGAACAAACCAGCTAGACCACATAGGGTCAGGGAACAGGAGTTGCTGTTTGATCATACATGCCTATAAATTCCTAGTCCGTTTCCTAGACTCACAGACACGGAGAGTCATGGGCCATTTGGGACAAAACACAGAAGCTATCCTTCTTCATATTATAAAGCACTGAACCTATATCATTAAACAAATTATTCTAACCCATTTTTCCTTTCCTTTATTGGATTTCGAAGTTCAGTACATATTCAAATTATTCAATTTTGCTATCACTTTTATGATCAAATGTCCTACTTTTGAAATGGAGAACTCAGCTGGCTATGTTTCCTATTAAGTTTAAGAAGCTTTTATCATTTAAATAAATTAAGTCTTCCAGTATGAGCTCCGTTGAACATAATGAAGCATGAAGAAGAAAAGCTTGAATGAAATAAACCTCTCTACTCACAGAAACAGTACCAGCTATTGTGCATTCTGCCAATAGATATATGGCTAGAATCAGCCTGATTCGTGATTTTTTAAAATTTTTGTCCTCATTTCTTTTGTCATGTTCATCAGCAATTTCATTTGCCATTGGGGGAGAAAATAGACACAGAGCACATCAAGTGCAAGAAGTTCTAAATTTTTAATACTGAGAAAAAAACTCAATGTTAGATTTTTAAAGGCTGATTTAACACCACATTGATAATCATGTATATACATTTTTCCTTTTATTTTATGTGGTTTAATTCATTTACATTGCTCTCCTATGAACTTCACTCAGATTGTTTAGCATTTTCTTTCTTTTTTCCACATTTTCTTTTTGTTGTTCAAGTACGGTTGTCTCCATTTTTCCCCCACCACTCCTCCCCACCCAAGCCATTCCCACTTCCCACCCTTGATCCTACCCCCATTCGGTTTTGTCCGTGTGTCCTTTATAGTAGCTCCTTAAAACCTTCCCCCCTTTTTCCCCCATTGTCTCCTCCCACCTTCCCTCTGGTTACTGTCAGTTTGTTCTTAGTGTCAATGTCTTTGGTTATATTTTACTTGTTTGTTTTGTTGATTAGTTTCCACTTATAGGTGAGATTATATGGTATTTGTCTTTCACTGCTTGGCTTATTTCATTTAGCATAATGCTCTCTGTATCCATCCATGTTGTCACAAGGGGTAGGAGCTCCTTCTTTCTTTCTGCTGCATAGTATTCCATCGTATAAATGTACCATAGTTTTTTTTTTAATCCACTCATTTACTGATGGGCACTTAGTTTGCTTCCAACTCTTGGAGGCCTAACATTTTCTAAAATGACATTTTGGGAGTGGTTTCTTTTGTTTGTCTTCTAGAGATAAATCATCATCATTTCCATGTAATAAATGTGTAAAATTAATCTATATAGCTAATGTAGTGAATTAGCACTACATTAGCAGGGAACATTTTACTTCTGTATGGCACATTGCCCATACAAGAATCAATTGGATTATGAAAACTCTTATCAATAAGTTTGCAGATTCTTGCAACTTCCAAAGAGTAGTATGTAGGTTTTTTAATCTAGATAAAATAATTCTCTTTTTAAAGGGTTTAACTAAATAAAATGTATCAACCTTCCATTCTGTTATTAAGTTGAACCATTTTATTACATGCATGATTAAAAAGTTAAAAGTAAAACGCACCTCTTAGAAGGAAAGATTCTGAAGGATATATTTGAGAATACTCATGCTTGTATGGTAATGTAGAATAATCTCCTTGCTATTTTTGTGGTGAAATGTAGCTCCCTTAGTAATACAAATACATTGTTATTTAAATTTAGAGTGAAGGGTCATAAAGTTTATCTTCAAAACTGTGAGGATTTATAGGGAGGGCCTATTACTTTTAATGCTTTTGAAATATAATGAGTTACTTTAGGCATCCTTCTTTATTTTTTGTTTGTGACATGTGCACTCTTTAAAACAAGACAGAACAGAGAGCTCTCATGCTTAACATATAAGACATGTATCAAGGGTGGTGGCACCTCAGTAAATTATTAGTCTTTAAACCTTGGTAAACATGATTAAATCATCTTTTTGTTTCTTTGTTTTTAGTCTTAGTGCCCATATTCTCTTACTTCACATTAAGAGAGTTTTGCACTGTCATTAGCTAGAAAATAAGTTTTTAATGGATGTTATTACATCCTTACAATGAAATTGTTCTGACTCAAGTTCTTTAAAGACTGGTTTGTGGGTCGAAGATCTAAACCTGATGCCACTCAGAAAGCATTTGTTAACCATTTCCTTCTGCCTGGCAGTGGGCTAGGTGCTCGGGATGCCAGGGTAGATGGTTTCGTGTTTGCTTCCAAATGGGGAAATAGGAGAAGACAGTAATGATTGATTATAATAATATATATAGCATCGATTCATTGTTTAGAGAGTATAAAATAATAAAAGTAGAAAAAAGTCTTCCTATTTGTACTATTTTTGATTCATAGACCTATTACAACCATATATTTGCTGAATATATGAAAAGGTTATTGAATTAATAAATAACACTTATTTATTAGGGTCTTTCAATGTAACATACACTGTTGTAGAGACTGGAGATACAGACAAAAATTGCTGTCCCCATAACAAACAAATCCGGGAATTAGTTGGATCAAAGATGGTATTTAAGTACAGGGAAAATCACTTTCTTTTATTTCCCTTGGTCATTGCCTTTCATAAAGTGATAAATTTAATACATGTAGAAGCAAATTAAAAGAAAATCAAGGGTCCCCTTGAAGGGAACAAGAAGCCACAGAATGGTGGCAGGTATTTTGAGCACAGGTAGACAAGCCTATAGGTTTTGCCTTTTTTTTTTTTTTTGATAACTTTTTAAAAAAATTTTTAATTGTTCAAATACAGTTTTCTGTCTTTTACTCCCATCCCAGCCCACCCCCCCCAGTGCTCCCCACCTCCCTCCCATTTCTACCCCCCCCCCCAGTTTTTGTCCATGTGTCCTTTATACTTGTTCCTCTAAACCCTACCCATTCTCCCCTGAAATTCCCTCTTCTCTCCCCCCTGGTCACTGTCAGCCTGTTCTGTATTTCAGTGTCTTTGGTTATATTTTGCTTGTTTGTTTGTTTTGTTGTTTAGGTTCCTGTTAAAGGTGAGATCATATGGTATTTGTCTTTCACTGCCTGGCTTATTTAACTTAGCATAATGCTTTCCAGTGCCATCCATGCTGTTGCAAAGGGTAGGAGCTCCTTGTAAATTGTGTTGCTATGAACATTGGGGTTTATAGGTTTGTTTGGATTGGTGTTTCAGGGTTCTTAGGATATAATCGTAGCAGTGGAATTGCTGGGTCAAAAGGCAGGTCCATTTTTAGTTTTCTGAGAAAAATTCCATACCGTTTTCCATAGTGGTTGTACCAGTCTGCAATTCTACCAAGAGTGCACTAGGGTCCCCTTTTCTCCACAACGAGATACCACTTTACATTGGTCAGAATGGCCATTGTAAACAAAGCAACAAACAAGTGTAGGCTTTGCCTTTGAGAGTAAGGACAGTTTAAAGACTGTCTCCCTTAAGGCTCTCCTCAGCTTTTTCGGCAAGGTTCTTAATTACTCAACAAGCACAGGGCTTCAGTCTTTCGTTCAATTGACTGCTTTCAGGGACTGTTTTCCAAGGCAAAAGCTCTGTGAAGGGCTACTTGCTGGGTGTAAAACTGCTGTATCACTCACTACTTCACCCACTTAACTATCTGGGTTTTCACAGGGTCGGGGAGGAAGTGTCAAAGTCACCCTGAGGAGCTGCAGTGGGGTGTAAACTGTTGGAATGTGGCTCCTTGGACTTGTATCCTGGTCACTTACTAGTTGCGTGACCTAAGGCAGACCCCTTAAACTTTCTGTGCCTTAGTTTGCACTTCTGTAACATGAGAATAATAGGACTTATTTCACAGAGCAGTTATGAGAGTTAAATTAGATAACATGTGTGGACATAATCTTTTTGCTGTAGGTAAACTTCTTATAACTGTTTTTCAATTAGTCTTAATTTCTCTTCTGTAGTCAAAAGATAGAAGACAAATTCAGTCTCATTCAGCAAATTCCATCCAATCCAGTAATGTTTTTTTAAGTTAATTTTGGCTTAAAAACCTGGTTATGGTAAGTAGTTGATCAAATGCAAGTATTATTTTCAGTTAGGTTCCTGTTCAAATTCTGTAGCTTGCGTAGGAAATTGCCTCGTGACCCTCTCTCCTCCTGGCCCTTCTTCTGCCCCCACTTCTCCTTTCACAGGGCTCAAGACTGCCTGTGCACCTGTTGCTGAGACAGGTTTGTGTGGTGCGGGGTGGGGCAGTCACTTTAGTACCAAGGGCTTGTCTGTAAGATCTGGAAGGCTTCTGATTAATCCATAGTGTTGGCTGTTTGAACTGTGTAAGTGAGCTCCAGGGCTTTATTTATTGTGGGGCATGTGTAATGGTCTGTAAGTCCTGTCAGCAGGTATCTTACTGGGTGTAATAATTTCTTCTACCTCATGGGGGTACCTTTGCCTCACCAGGCTTTTGTGGGGTAGGGGCTGAAATTACAATTGGCTCTCTTCTGTGGTTTTCTGTGCCTATGGGGATCCTAGCCATGCCCATCCAGGCTATACAGGAGGTAATCTTTTCACTCCAGTGAGGGTACCTGCGTTTTCCACCCAGCTTTCTTGGCTCCAGAAAGGAGATGTGTAGGTTGTGTTGCTCTGCAAACTCCAGATGAGAAGTCAGGACCTGTCTCTATGTTCATAAGTATCACCCAACCTCAAGGGAGCTATGTCTAATATCACCTCATCCCCTGTCCCCCAGAGTGGGGAGTAGAGGGAACAGGCCAATGGGCCACACTCTTAGGAGTCTCCTAATGTCCCAAACCTCTCTCTTTATCATTTTCAGGTCCTTTTACAACTTCTTGGTGGCAGAATATGCCAACCCAGTTCTACTGCTTTGTCCCCTGGTGCAGACTCTCGGGACTCTGACAGTTTGACATTTGGAGTCTTTGTTCTCAGCAGTCCAAGCACCTTTGTTTGTTCTTGGCTGCTGGGGTGGGGGTGGTGCGATGCAGCTGGGAGTCAAGAAAGCTGGAAATGGCTTTTTTAAATTGATGTTTTACTTGGGCATATTACACTCTTAAATCACCAAGCATCCTGAACTTGGTAAGCACACAATAATTGTAAGCAATTATTAGCCATTATTTTAAATATAAAGCTTCTGGCCTCAGATGTCCCCAAGTCCACAGTTGTCAAGGACCCCAAATCTCTCATAAACTATGAGCCTCACATGTGGCCATTGCAGAGACAGTAATGTCCTTGTCTATCACATACCAGTAAGTCTGCCACATTTAGCAAACAAAAATACAGGATACTAGTTAAATTTGAATTTCAGATAAACAACAAATAATAATGCACAATTTTTTTAGTGTAAGTATGTCCTAAATATTGCAAGGATATCCTGCGTTTTATCTGACATCCCTGTGCCAAGTACCTACCCTCCTCCACTACTAGTTTGAAATAGATCCTTTTTTCCCAAATGGGAAGGCTACTGCCACTTACCACATTGCACTAGGCTATGTCTATGAAAGGCTAAGTAACAATCTTTAAAAAAAACAAAAAAGGTAAGAAGTGAACATGAAAGAGGACATGGCCAATTATTTATGTTAGTTCCCGCATGTCAGTTCATAGAACCAAAGTGAGTGCCTTCTTGGCAACAGGGCATGAAACACGAATAAAGTGTCTGAGTTTCCATGTTTGGATATGTCTGGCCCCAGAGAGTGTTAATATCTTTTCTTTTAAGAGTGTGCATATCTTGAAGTCTTAGAACAAGCTCTGTTTACTTAGGAGATACAAGAAACCTGTCAACCCTTTGAAAGATGTCTAATTAAACTGTTGGAGCTTTGATGTCAGGCTTGGAGATTAGTATTACATCTTTTAAAAAGATTCAATATCCTGTGCCACTGGAATGGGGAAAATATGCTGATCTTTACAGACGGTTATTGAATTTAGAAAATATTTATTTTTAAATTTCAAATCATTACCACATGATAAGCTGTATTTAGTGCATCAGTCTCACTTTTTAAAATGTGCCCTTAGAGAACTGCTGTCTCCCTCACTTCCCTGTTGATGAGACCATTATTACTATGGGTTTCTGGTATAAAATCAATGACTATATGTTTCTCCTGCAAGCTGAATCTTTAAGAGGTGATGGAAATGGCTTCAAATACAAAGTATTTTATGAGAGTTCACAGAAGACAGCCAACATATTTTGAGAGTCTATTATATGCCAGGGACTCTTCTCATATATTTCCAATCTAACCAAAAACGTAATGAGAAAGGGTGATGGAAGTAAGTAATATTGCTGTTATCATAAAATTGTCTGTTTCTGAAAGCACTTCATCTAACTCCCCTTTGAATTTTCCTTACAGCCTTCATCTGCAGTTATTTTGTTTTTCAGAAGGACTCAGTCAAAAATCTTACACTATTTAATTCACTTCTAACTCTGATAATATAAGTGATAATTTCTTATATAGTTAATATTTTTATTTCTCTTGATAGGAATTATAAATTTCCAATATCATTTTCAAAATATATTTGTTCATAAAAGTATGCTTATTTATTTGTGGATACTCATCTAACATCACATGCACTATGTATTTAATTTTAGTTTAAAATTTAAAGAAAATTGGAATTTGAAGAGTTCAACCTTCCACTCAGTGAAAGTGTTACATGGACAATGTCCTTCCTTCTGTTTGAATATCTTAGTGGTGTGAGGGTCATGAGTTTTCAAATTAGTCGGATAATAGATAGCAGATTGAAATTAAGTGTATACACGGAGGTAGTGTTTACTTCCAGAAACTTTTACTTATAGATCCTAGGTCTGCCCTCTGGGACCCTAAGAATAAATGTAATTTTTCCTCATAGCCAGCTCAGGTGCTTTGTTGGTAAACTGTCTATCTTTTCAGTACTTTTATTCCCTGGAAATTTTACTATTTGACTTTTAAACAGAGGATGGTATTAAAATGGTTTTGAATCATATATATTAAAGAAAACATACAAAACAGTGATGTATTACAGTGATGTATTACAAGTAAATTTAAGAGACAAATATATATTTCTTAACCCATATATATGTATACACACATATATATTAATATATATATTTGTCTATTAAATAGGAACATGAACTAGAAAGCAAGTATCTCTATTCAGTTGTCTCTTCACTATATTCTCCCTAGAATTAAATAAGCTAAGTAATCTTAGTCAACAGTCCCATGCTGAGTTTTAAGCACATTGTATGCATGTGTTGAACAGTATTAGAATATTTTTTGCCTTCAGAAATGATTTTGCCCTGTGTTCAAGGATTTCCTCTGTAAAACCAAGTACATATGGTATGGTGTCACACAATTATAAATTCATCTGTTTTTATTATATTTTCAATATCTCTGCCCCACCACAGATCATTTTCCGTAAAATCAGTGATGTGAAGAAAGAGGAGGAGGAGCGCCTCAGGCAGAAGAACGAAGTCACGCTCAGCATCCCTGTGGATCACCCGGTTCGAAAGCTCTTCCAGAAGTTCAAGCAGCAGAAGGAGCTGCGGAATCAGGGGTCAACACAGAGTGACCCGGAGCGGAACCAGCTCCAGGTAGAGAGCCGCTCCTTGCAGAATGGAGCGTCCATCACCGGCACCAGTGTGGTCACGGTGTCGCAGATCACGCCCATTCAGACATCGCTGGCCTACGTGAAAGCCAGTGAGTCCCTCAAGCAGAACAACCGTGATGCAATGGAACTCAAGCCCAATGGCGGTGCTGACCCCAAATGTCTCAAAGTCAACAGCCCGATAAGAATGAAGAACGGAAATGGGAAAGGGTGGCTGCGACTCAAGAATAATATGGGAGCCCATGAGGAGAAAAAAGAAGACTGGAATAATGTCACAAAAGCTGAGTCCATGGGGCTATTGTCGGAGGACCCCAAGGGCAGCGACTCAGAGAACAGTGTGACCAAAAACCCTTTAAGGAAGACAGATTCTTGTGACAGTGGGATTACAAAAAGTGACCTTCGTTTGGATAAGGCTGGTGAGGTGCGAAGTCCGCTTGAACACAGCCCCATTCAGGCTGATGCCAAGCACCCCTTTTACCCCATCCCTGAGCAAGCCTTACAGACCACACTGCAGGAAGTCAAACACGAACTCAGAGAGGACATTCAGCTCCTAAGCTGCAGAATGACTGCCTTGGAGAAGCAGGTGGCAGAAATTTTAAAAATACTCTCAGAAAAAAGCGTGTCCCAGACCTCTTCTCCCAAGTCCCAAACGCCACTCCAGGTACCTCCCCAAATTCCGTGTCAGGATATTTTTAGCGTTTCCAGGCCTGAGTCACCTGAATCTGACAAAGATGAAATCCACTTCTAATTTATATATATATATATATATACATATATATTTGTTAATATCTTTAAATAGTATATACATCTATATACAGAAGTGTGTATATACAGTATATACATATATATTTTCATTTGCTTTCAATATGATGAACACAATATGGGTTTTGATATGTAAATATTGCATGTCCAGCTGGATTCTGGCCTGCCAAAGATGATAATTAAAAACATAGATGTTGCTTGTATATGATGCAGTTGACTGCATGCACACTTTGCTTTCATTTACAATGTCTAGTCTATAATTTTAAAAAAGTATGACTTTTATTAATCAAGGCAGTGTAATATTTGAAGAATCAGGGTCCAACCTGCCGACGTTGCCGTGACAAATCTGATCTCAGGCTGAGCAGATCGTGCTGTCATTTCCTCACTGTTCTTTTGAGTTAAAATTATAGATTAATGCCAAGGAAGAGTTCAACCTTGTAAACTCTTAGGGTCATTTTTATGATCTCTTTCCTTAGAATATTTTTCTATAACTCAGTGTTAGGTTATTTTCCCCAACAGGCAGTGTTTTCTCCATTTAAATGCCTCTTTTGTTGCCTAAGTCAGATAGCAGTGTGGGGTATTGAAAACTTATTGCTATGGGTTTTGTGCATGATTGCATTTTTGCTTAGCTATACCTCTTCTTTTTCCATATTATACTTAGATAGTAATCATTAACACCAATGTAAGGAATCCCTCTTCCCTCCGTCTTGGAGAACAGCTACCATCTTGTAAGCTGCTTTTGTCAACCCCATAAACACTAGACTATTAATGTAGTATATATTATTATAGAAATACTGCACCACAGGGTAAAAGGGCCTTTTAACAATTTATGTTAGAGATGCTGGTTTTCCAAAGGTGATAAATGTTCTAAATTTGTGTTTCTAAAACTTGCTCAAAGGTGAAGTTAAAAGGCTCTTAGCAAAGAACCAAACATTTAAGTAATCATATCAAAATTTTAACTGTAATGATATAAAATAAAAAAGAATGTAATCCGTCAAGTTTTTGTAGCACATCTGTATCTTTTAGGAAGAATGAAACACAGGTATGGAATTGCTTACACATGAATTTTCATATGTGTAGCAATAACACATGAAATGTGGTTAAAAAACAACTAAGTAGATGTTAAGTTGCTCAACTCAGATAACTGCTTTTCTATAATTTTATTCTGGTTGCAATTTTCTACAGCTCTTTTGTACACAGTTCTACTGCTGGACTTCTGCGAAGTTGACAAATAGACTACTATGGCTCAGGCAGATCCACTTATGAAAGAGCAGTACTAGAGACTGAATTTCAGAGTCTTTTGGGTCACAAATCCTCTTAGAAAGTGCCTATTATCAACTAAAAAAAGTCACAAACAGTTGTGTATAACTAGTCCTTTAAATGGTATGTATTGGGAATCGAATACACATTTATTTATAAGAACTCTGAAGAATTTATTGCTTTTGACTACAGAATATTTTGTAAAGTTGATGAGTGAGACATACTTTTGAACTGGTGTGTATGCATGGGAGGTAACGGGAGCAGGGCAGTTAGTGTTTGCATCATGTGAAAATATATACCAGTAATTTGTACATTATCAGACCACCTGTACACATAGACTGACAGCGTACACCAACTGATCAAAGGAGATGTTTTGATCTATTGCACCCATTTTTATGAGCTTTTCTAACTATCTCCCGGTATCCCTCAACAGAACCGCCAGAACCAAAAGACCAGTTATCATGATCAAACTGGGGAAGTGCAAAACAAAGAAATTTATAGAAACAGTTGATACTTTAGAATTTGTATTAGAACTTCTTCACATGCCCACAAGATGTGCCTCTTCAATCCAGGAGTCTCGGAACAGCTGCCATGTGCCATGGGTTCCATTTTCCTTTCTTCGTGCTCATGACTTTCATCACCCATAATGGAAGTTTTCAGGGGAGCATGTCTCCATGCTCTGCTACAGTGTCCCCCTCCCACAGGCACCGAAGAATGAGGTAATCAGGTGTGAGGGATCAGCCTTGAAATGGGGACTTGGTTGCTTTCGTGGTGAGGATGGTACCTTCCTCTTGACCTCTGACATTTATTGAATTTCAGGGTATTTTTCTATTTAACCATGTGTGAGACAAGCTAGGCTAAGCTTTTCAAGGTGGGTGAGTGGTAAAAAATAATCTGAGTATAGAAATGGCAGGTCAGCTTTAGCCATGTGCTTTAGAAATAGCAGTTGCTAGCCCTGGCTGGCATAGCTCAGTGGATTGAGTGTGGGCTGCGAACCAAAGCATTGCAGGTTCGATTCCCAGTCAGGGCACATGCCTGGGTTGCAGGCCATAGCCCCCAGCAACCGCACATTGATGTTTCTCTCTCTCTCTGTCTCCCTCCCTTCCCTCTCTAAAAATAAATAAATAAAATATTTTTAAAAATAGCAGTTGCTGTGAAGCTGTGAGAGAGTGACTGTGAAATAGCCAGGCAGTGTGAAGCTGCAGCCCAGGCCTTTGCACGTCAGTGGTGCATACACTCACTGTGTTCTGGCATTGACTCAGAGTTTCAGCACGTTGACCTATAATGTTGTTCTTCATTTGTGTGGGAAAGAAACGTGTAGTTTTGAATGACTCCAAGTCATCACAAAGGGAGAAAAGAGTATCAGTTGCTTATTTATGGTGCAGTTATCACTGCATTCTTTCTCAGCCACCTCTGTTCCTGTTCGCATGACATGATGAGCTGCTGAATGCACTCTGGTGTTTTCAGCAGGAATGCATGTGTTCAGCAAACACTGTACATAGAATAGTCTTTCAGGTTCCCAGATTCTACAGTTCTTACCAGGTGAACTTGCTCAGATTTGAATGAAGGGTGAGCACTTGCTTTAATATGTGCAATAATGATACAGTCATGTTCTGCGTTGCCTCAACCAGCATGGACAGTAGATTCTCTTTGGGGGGACCAGATGACCGCATGTTTATTCTTACACTGTATAGATGCTCCTGGTGTATCCAGAATGCAATTTTTACTATTATATTTCTGAACACTGTACTAATAGGAGTAAATAGATAATGTATTTAAAATCTAAACATTTTCCAAAGCAACTTACACAACTTCAATATTTTTCTATGACAGTATATAAGATCAGATGCTATA
Source organism: Phyllostomus discolor (assembly GCF_004126475.2). Classification (NCBI taxonomy): domain Eukaryota; kingdom Metazoa; phylum Chordata; class Mammalia; order Chiroptera; family Phyllostomidae; genus Phyllostomus; species Phyllostomus discolor. Next base: position 187,812,202 of record NC_040903.2, on the reverse strand, counting down.
CCCTGGACAGGTTGTTGTAACAACAGTGAAAGTCAAACAAAAGCAGAAATGTGAGCTGTGCCTTGCAATGGCAATTTTTATCAGTTTGGTAAAGGATGTCATTGCATCAAATGAATGTGACCTAGTAGATAGAAGAGTTCATGATAAAAGGCAAATAGGCACACACAAGGCAGATGACAATCCCAAAGCCAAGATCATCCCACATTGATGTAAGCAGTACTTAAGATGACTTAGATATGGCTGTTGAATAGAGACACATACTTCATTGTTAAAATGGAAAAATGTCATTGACACTGGCTTCATCTCACATTAAATACTTAAATACATATGTCTCAAGTCTCAGAGCAACAGAATTAGAAAACTTGGTGTTTAAAATTGCTCCTAAGAACACATATATACTCCCGGAGTACCCAGCACTTTAATAGAAATGTTAATTATGACCACTAACTAAAGTACCATTTTGAAATTGAATCTTATTGAAACCCAAATGCAAATCACAGCTTCCCTTAAATTTAAGGGGATTTTGTTTACCTGTGAGTTCTGGCCCATATATTGTTCTATTTTAAATAACTAAATTCTTTGAGAAAACTATCCTTTTAATTAGTCTTCAAAGCAATGACTGTTTTTGAAGTATGCCCTGACTGGTACTGGTGAAATTATTTGTCATATTCCTAATGAATTCTACTATCTTGTATAATTTTTATCTTTGAAGCTATTTTATCTATGTCTTTTCCAAAATCTGATGTAGGTAATGAGAAAATTCATCTAGAATGTACATACATACATGAACAACTTTAAAATATGAAGATTTTGTAATTATGTGAATGTTGTGTTTTCATACTTGGTATGTATAAGAGTAGTTCTCTTGTGGTCTTGATGCAAAGGGGACAGGGGAAAGATCAGTCTGGAAAACAATTCAATTTCTTCACCAATAAATAATAAAATGAAGAACTGCTCCTGTCTTATATCAAGACAATGTTAGGTGATAAAAATCATCTTCCTCTCAAATGAAAATCACATTAAGACAAATTATAATTTTTTCTTTTTTTTCATAGGAGATCAGCCAAGATGTGCTTTTCAAATAGTCTAGGTTTAGTGGAGACTTCTTTGATCAGAGCTTGGGGAGACAGGCATGGGGGCTAACTGATCAGGAATAAATGGCATGGAAGAAGAAAACTTGAAAATTGCCTGGGAATTTAGAACTACTGATCAAATAAACATGCAAAGAATGAAGGTCTTTCGAGGGAAGAGAGAAAAAGAGAAACAATATGTATGTAGATATGATTCTTTCTTACTCTCCTTAATCATAAACTGATTGGTGAGTACTCAAAGTGTGAGTCTTCCCACTTTGGTGAGTATTCATCTTCCCGTTTTTTGTATAATCATGACTTGAGCTCTATGGTTCCACAATGGCAGGTGTTTAAAAAATTCTTAATATATAAAGAATCCTTTCCAGTGACCAATGAATTTTTCAATGTATATCTTCAACTGAATGTCAAAAAAGGTTAAAAAAACCACTTGAATTACATTTAAACACCAATCATATTATTGCGTCCTAAGAAAGTGTGTTTGAATTTAAAAAATTATAATGAGTGATTAGTAATATTGGGGATTCAAGAAAGCCACTTTTAGCATGTCACCATTTTTTAAAATGAGATTCATTTTTGTTAACATTTGCTCATTCTGCAGAGACAGCTTTATATCTAAGGGATACACTCATACCTGCAGTCACTTCATAGGCTGTGACCCTTTGGGTCAAGACAACAAGAGCACATAGAAACAAAGGGGAAATTTTATGCACTAGAAGAGATGCTTAGATCTCCTTTAGGGTTTTTTAAATCTTTCCATCAAGTAAGAATTTAAAACTGTTATACAGGTTAGGAATTGGATGTTATTTTGAAAGCAGACAATGTTTCTCAAGTTAAAGAAGGGTTAGTAAGAGAAATGACTGATGTATTTGAGATGTGTTAAAGGAGGCTTAGGGGATAGGTCATTATGACTATGACTTTTTACTATCTATTGTAATCCTTTTGATTTATTTGCTAAATGGTCAGTAACATTTATATTTGTATCCACTGTGATAGGCCCATAGCAGTCCAATTCACAGTTGTGTTACATATGTAAATAAATATTTTCATTCAACTTGCTCTCAGTGTAAACTTTGTACTTACAGCTCAAATGGTGTTAGCAGCTTCAATAATAAACACTCTAACAACTATGGCATGACATTTAGTGTTTTTAGAGGGCTGATAAAGATAAATTTGACATTATAGTCATACTCATCTTGGTCCAGGAAAACAAACCAAGAGGAAATGTGTGTGGGGCTATACAATCAGAACCAAAACAGTCAGGTTTTAAATAAGCTCCGGTGCCAGGCTAACATGAGCTCACAGGAGTCCAAATCAAGACCTGCATTTCCAATTTGGATGGATATACAAAGAATCATAACAGAAGTGGCAATTTAGACTCATGGAGAAGTATGGTAATTGGTAATGCTTATGAGTGCAATCAGATCAACTCTGGTGAGTTTATATAGACTTTCTCATTGTTTTACCTTTGTTTTACTGGTATACCTTGCTTTAGGTTACTTTTATTGACTGGTCTGTGGAAGTATGTGCAGACTTCACAATGAGAAGTGTTGGCTAAGCCTGGATCTGCCATTATTCATTAAAAAAAAAGAAAGAAAGAAAGAAGTGTGAACGGGCCAAAAACAACATGGGCGTTTGAATACAAGCAAAACTATAACATCCACATTTCTGTAGTTACAGCCTGTTTTTCTAGTATGTCACCAGGCAAAACAAAAAGATAGATTCTGATGCATTCCCATGTCAGAGTCTTTAAACAGTAAATACTGTGAATTACTAAATGCTAGGATTTGAGCAAGTAACAAATTCAAACATACCTATGTTGCATACATTCCTTACATTCCAGCTTTTCTCATTTTTAAGTAAAAGAGTGCTCCTGTGAGATGTTTTTAGGGTCCATAAATGAATTGTGAAAATTGTCATTTTAACAATGTAGCTACAGAACCATTCTCATTAAAAGAGATAATGTGTTTGGGTTTTCCATACCATTTTCCTGTGAAATTTAGAACTTCAATGAAGTCTATTTCTAAAAGTCTATTTATTTGTACAAAACCATCACCCACAAGCTTAATATTTACTAATATTTGTATTTTTTCTTTTTGGCATTTGCCACTTATCTATTTTTTCCCCCCAGAAAGGTGTCTGTTAATTTTTCACAAATTTACAGGTCTTTTATCTTCTGGATTTTAACCATCTTTTCTTTAGAATATTTCTAGAACTAGAAATTTAGATGCTAAAAATAATTACTTTGTTAGCAATTCTCTTCCCAGAAATGTGAGTTATTAAGTATGCTCAACATTTAAAAATTAATAGACTTTTCTTATGTTAGGGTAAAATGCTTACTCTCAATTTTAGTGGTCAGCCAAAGTTTATTTTGTTTTTAAGTTTATTAGCCAAAACTTAAAAATAAAAAAAAATCTTCTTTGTCTCTAAGTCATTTTCTACATTGGAAATAATGAAAATAATGAAAATAAGCTTTTATAGAATTATATGTTTGATTTTCATTTTGTTTTCCATGGTAAAGGAATTTAATTTAATTCTCATAATTTTGAAAATAAGTGGTTATGGTTCCAAATGTCATAGTAAAAATCTGTTAGAGGCCATAAAGTATGTGAAGATGAGAAGTGCTAAAAAAATTCTTTATTAACAAAGTAATTAATAGAATTATGATGTCTAATTATATCAAACATCAATTTGTTAAACAGCGCACATGTGAATTATTATTAATGAGTTTAATCTTCAAAGCTTTTTATGCCAAATAATTGGTTCTCAGCCACTCAATGAGGGCAGAAAATGTTCCTCACCCAAGTCCAAAGGCAATTAAAACATTTGCAAGTTCTGTCTTTATTGCTCTTCACCACCTTTCAGAACACTTGGGGGCCCACACAAACACACATCACCAAAAAAATCACCTTCTGTGTAGAGAAAGGCTGGTAACTTTTTCACGGTTGGAGAGTATTTAAATTCATAAAACAGCGTTTGGGAATGTTTAATTGAGAAATTAAGAAAAGGTAGGTAAACATTTATGTTGGTGTACTTGTTTAGATGGTACTAGAATTTGTAGTTGGTCCTACATTCTAATTACAATTCTGACTCATGTTATGTAAGGAAGGTGGATATGAGCTAGAATCTTTTGAATGCCTATTATCTGCCAGGTGTTTTAAGAGTATTAGTCTGTATTTCAATTTGAGATGTTCTACCTCTTGATTTTTATGATGAGACTGATGTGTTTGCATGCTTTATGAGGGTCAGGACCATTGAGCATTTGGACCGGGAACCAGGAAGATGAAGGCAAAGGCTGAGAGAAGACTGAGTGGAATCTATCTGCTGCTTTACCTTCAGGCTTAGAAGTTAAGTAAGTTAATTGAGGCTTATGTATATTGAGTGCTCACTCTTTATTTACATTATGCTAAAGGCTTTATTTAGATTATCAAATTTAATTACTGCAACTGCATACGTATTGAGTGGTTGAGATTCTAACAGAGTCAGACAAGCTCTAGGGAGAAAACTTCATCTAATAGAGTACTGGCATTGCGAGGTTGTCTAGTTCAAAGGCAGATTCCAAGACTTTCAAGACGTACTTTTAAAGGTTCCTGAACTTAAAATATTTTTTAAAATTTTACTTTGTAATGTAAATGCAAATGTTTGCTTTTTTCATAGTAGGTTAGAGTAAATGACAGAGATTGAGGTTATAACTTTTACAAGCACAAGGTGCCCCATCCAGTAGTAGAATTTCCCATTACTTCTCCCACCAATTGAAAGGCATGGGGGAAGGTCAAGTTGCCAAATGTGGTTATTAGTAAGAGGCTAGTTGTAGTCACTGGTATTAGCATTTCCTTTTCCAATTCAATTTCAAACCTAAAAAGGTAATGCACGGCAGCCAAGGAAAGTGAAAAATTTTCTATAATTTCTTTTCACTTTCAATATTGGGATTTAGATGAGACTCCAGGAAGATTTTATTTTTAGAATTTATTTTTTGACCCACTGAGTTTTAAGTAGACTAACACAGATCTTTTTATTTGATTACACTAATGTTGGCTTCTTGGCCAAACCACTACTAAATGCATTCACCAAATAAACTTTTTCTGTTTTGAATGGCAATCTGTGTTATTTCCAAATTTAACGAGCCTGTGAATATTTACTTCAGAGAGTTTAAATAATATTCTCTAATGAAAAAATGTTAATTTTCTGAATGTGATTTGTTTTTTCCATTGAGAATTTTTAAAGCTAATGTCTGTAGATAAGGAGAAAAAAGAAAATATTATGTACAATATTTCACTCTGGAACCCTGAGCCCATACTGTCTTGTTTCCACTTTGATGATAACATAGCCAGAGATAAGCAGGAAAAAGACCATTCTGCGTTTTTCATAACAACTGTAGGGGACCTCAGTGATGCTGTATGAAGCTTTTTAGAGTTAGCTCACTTTCTTCTCTGGCTTTTATATTATTATGGTATTATTGTTTAAATGAGGTCATGACTTGTACTATATCTAAAGGCAGTTGGTCTAAGAACAATTGACGAAAAATACAGTTTTTGGCCAGACTTCTGAGAAAAATGAAAGAAAGAGGCAGGAATAGCAGTTGCTTTCTCATAATGTGGTATGTGTGTGTGATGCTTTTGAATAGTTTTTATTTATTTATTTGGAGATAACACATTGTCATAGCTGTTGTTCAGATTTTAATGCAACATTAGGAAACATTTTGAAAGCTTGTCAAATATTGGGGCATATATATATATATTCTCTTACCAAGCAAGTTTAGAACCTCTATTTCTGAACTAGAAGCCCAGGCCCATAAACACTTGGCTGGTTGAACTGTGAATAGTGTAAAGCCAAGAGGATTTGAGCAGTCTCTCCTTCATGAAGAACCACTGACTACTGAATGAAAAGACCACACAAGGCTAAAATACCCACATTGATGCCTGCATAAACCAGATTGAGTATTCATAGTAACTACTTTGGTTAATTCATTGTCAAATATTGTATCCTCCTTCTTTATAAATCATCTTTGATAGCATGAAATTTAACCTTTTCCTTCCATGGTCAAACTCGTTATTGACTTAGGGAAATTGAACTTTGTGATTAAAACAACATAACGATTATGGTTGATCATAGAGCTGTTGGTGTCATGGATCCCCCGTTTGCTCCTCAACTTTTTCCAACCACAGTATGATGGGAAAGATTTCTGATGAGGCTGGGATTGAGCAAAAAGAAGAGTAGATAGCAAACTATGCAACTTCACAATAAAGATTCATTTTGAATTCTGTGTTGAAGAAGTTTTGATAGCCCCAGTCTTTAATATCGGTACCTCACATCACACCCATGAATTGTTAGTTTATACAAAAACCAAATGTATTTTCATTTAAAATTAAGATTAAGATTATTTAACCTCTTCCATATTTAGAAATAGTGGGAGGATTGTTTTTTGATCTCTGCATGAATGTTTTCATGCGATTTTTGGGATTCTTCTGCAAGAGGGTATAAGTGTAGTGTTTGTGTGCCTCTCGTTTTTGCTGGAAGCGCTGGCATCTTCCCCTAAGCAGTCATCTTCCCCCTTAGAACCCATTCACAGTTAAAGCAAGACAGAACACAAAGTTCATCCTGGGAACAATGTGATTGTTACCACACTGGAACTGGAAAACAATTAGAACCATTTCTATCTTGAAACATCCAGTGTAGTTTATTGAAAAAGCAATGACTTCTAAAAGTGTTTGGTACTAAAAGTGCTTGGTACTCAGACAACACAAGTTAAATGTACGTATTTATATATATATTGAAAATTGTATATTTCTTTTTATTCTATGTTCTAGTGACTTCGGTTACACTGGTTGATGGCATTTTGTATAGCATAATGCAAATTCCTGGCTATGGGAATTAATTTTGGAAAATTATGTTACTATGAAAAAATGTTACTATGGGAATTAATTTTGGAAAACTCATAAATATTTTTGCCACTGCAACCATACTGGTGGGAATTGGGGATATTAAAGATACCTCTATCTATAATGGTTAATTTATTGGAGACAATTAATTCACACATTGGCCAAGGAAACAGTGTAAAAACTTCATGTGATGCTTTTTAATACCATTCTGCTAGGCAGTACTTGTTTGCTCTTTTCAAAATCTAACTCATGCTTAGTAGGTCATTTTTTTCTGTTAAAACAAATGTATTGCAATGTGTAACACAGAAATTTTAATCTGCTGTTGACCAATTACCTGATTGCTGAGAGAATGTGTGAAAATATCTTAACTTTGTGACTTGGGGTCAATTTTGGAATATTTGTAATCAAAATTTGATTGCTTCTGAGATGTTTATGGTGGTTATCAATTTAGTTCAAAATTGTTCTCCAGAAATCATCATTTTAAAAAATGAATTGGCAGGTGGATGTTTTTAACCCCCCAAAATTCTGGATTTCAGCACAATAAACTATATTTCATCAGGGAGGATTAATTTTGTGTTTTTTCCACACTTTATTTAAATGTGAATATTTTTTCATAACACAGAATAAAATATGCATTTTATGGAACTTGTTTGAATTGAGTCTTTGTTTAAAGTTACTGTTTTGAATCTGGTTTATTAAATGAAAAGCTCCTCATTACAAATATATGAAACAGTGTGTTCAGATAAATCAGTCTTTTGATACATTAGCTCTGATAATGTTATTTTAAACTTCTGTAATACTTTATCTTTGACAAATTGTACTGTGACAGTATAAGTAATAAAATTAAGGAAATATTATATCAGAGGTTAAACGTTTAAACCCCAGCAGTAAATATGCTTGAATTAGAAGATTTTTCTCTTCCATGAAAGATAATGATAAAATCTACATAGAATTTTGGAGAAGTTTTTATTTTACAATGGAGTTTCTTTTCACATTTCTTAATTCTATTAACCTGTCAACAATTTTATTTTCCTAACATGGGTTTATCCCAGCCCGTGAAACATTGAAGTATAACGGCAGAATATACATGGAATGATAGAATGATTTCATTTTTTTGCATTTTTTTAGGAAAAAAACAAGTGGTTTTGCCACTAAGCCTTGAGGCAGTAAATGGCAAGAGCTAAATATGTAATATAGGAGGACAATTGTATGAGAACTGAAGATTTTTCCTAATTAAAGAAACACTAATTTAAAGAATGCATTTTTTGTATCACTTATTCACATCTACTGCTTTTCTGTGCAATATAACATTGTGGGTGGAGAACAACTAAATAAAGCAGTGTCTTTGTTATGGCATATTAGTGTGTATTTACAAGGGATAGGGATTCCAGAGTCAGCTCTCATTTATAGGGGAGTCATATGATGATCACACATAACTAAATGGATCATCAAAGTGGTGGCATACTCTCTAAACAAATATTCAGTGATTACTACTTACTCAACTATTTCTCCTTTTTTCTTTCCTTACACACATGTGCACACTCATACACACTCAACAATAACTTATACTCTTTTCTTGTAAATTCTGTGGTAATGAATCAGTTGAGAAAGATACCAATTTTCAGGACATGATAAAACATACTATACTATAGCTGCTTGAGTAAATACTCAGGTGCCAAATGCTATTAAAAGAAGATGAAACAAACTTTTGTCCTGTGGAATGTTTTCTCCTAAGAGTGTGATGAAGGACAGAACATGGTTGACCTTCCAACTCTCAGTCTTGTGTCAGTATGGCTCCACTCCCAACCAGCAAGGAGAGTCTTGCTTTCTGTAGGATTGTTGACATGAATGATGTGTCATTTATCTATATCATGTCAGATCCATTTTGTTTAATCCAGGCAAGTAAGCATAATGTGCTTTAATTGGATTAAATAAAGATGCATCCAATGTGAACAACCGGGAACTGACATTTTACAACTGGAAGGGACTCTGGAAATGAATCAGGACCACACCTACTTTGGGAAATGAAGAAACCAAGAATCGGAAAGGGTAAGCAATGTTCACATGTGTGGTTGATGGAAGAGCTGGGATTAAAATTGAGTTGTCTTGATTCCAAGTCCAGTGTTTTTTTCCACAGTATCACATTGCTATTTAGGTTTTCCACAGTGTAACACCATGTGCATTTGTGCTCACACACACGTGCATTTCAGCCAATGCTACTGACAGTATTGCTAGGCTCATCTCTGAGTGTTGCTGAAAGGACAGTTGTGTGTTCAACTATGCTATTTACATAAGGGTATGTGTCTTTTATTTTATTTTTGTTAAATTAAAAAATGGTATCTTACATAAGATGTATACCCCCTTTGAATTGAGATCGTTATTTAGTATCCTACAATCATGATACCTAAGAGTCTTAGAAACAGAATTAAATAGATCATCCATTTGTTAAATCTGACTAAAGCTGCCCATTTGGGAAAGAGTTCAAAAAGATTGAAAAAACATTGACTGGCTGCCTAGCACCCCAAATCACTATGTGAGGAGCAGAACCAGAGCTTCTGGGTCTCTTATCTCCTGTAGGCCCATGTGGGTGCATCAAACACTACTTTCCATCTCGTCTGATTCTACGGTTTTCTGATACCCAAACATAAGTCTTTGTGTGTGTGTGTGTCTGTTTAGGGAAGGCATCCTCTTGGTTCTTAAAATGGGACTATGATTATGATTCAATATGGTCAGTGGCTAGCGTAGAGCTGTTAGCATCCTGTCACCTGGAGTTACTCAGCACATCAACAGATATTGCTTCCATGTGCAATGTGGTGACCATACTAATTAAATTCAGTTGCACCCAATTGTGACTGTCAGTGTTGCCTCACAATGGTGAATATCCTGTTCTAAGACTAACAAGATTCTGTTGAAATGCTTCATGCCAATGATTTGAGGTATGCACTTTGCTGATTGGCAGGAGTTCCAGGAACAGTAACCAGGTTCAGAGAGAGGGAGGAATTTCAGTTCTCTTGTGCCTTTGAAAAATTTTTATCCTCTCCACTCTTTTTTTAGGTATATTTTATTGATTATGCAATTACAGTTTTTCCATTTTTCCCCTTTATTCCCACTCTGCCCTGCACCCTCCAAACTACCAGCATTCCCTGCCCCCTTAGTTCATGTCCATGGGTTGTACATTTAACTTCTTTGAGTTCTTTGATTCCTATACCATTTTGACCTCTCCCCATCTATTTTATGCCTACCAATTATACTTCTTCTTCCCTGTACTGTTCCCCCCATTCCTCCCTTCTTCTTCCCCACTGAAAACCCTCCATGTGATGTCCATTCCTCTGATTCTTTTCCTGTTCTAGTTATTTGCTTAGTTTTTGTTTTTGTTGCTTTTCTTTCTTTTTTTAGGTTCATTTGTTGAGAGTTGTGAGTTGGTTGTCATTTTACTGTTCATATTTTTTATCTTCTTTTTCTTAGATAAGTTCCTTTAACATTTCATATAATAAGGTCTTGGTGATTATGAATTCCTTTAACTTGACCTTATCTGGAAAGCACTTTATCTGCCCTTCCATTCTAAATGATGGCTTTGCTGGGTAAAGTAATCTTGGATGTAAGTCCTTGCCATTCATGATTTTGAATAATTCTTTCCAGACCTTTCTTGCCTGTAAGGTTTCTTTTGAGAAATAATCTGATTGTTTCATGGGAACTCCTGTGTAGGTAATTGTCTCCTTTTCTCTTGCTGCTTTTAGGATTTTCTCTTTATCTTTAATCTTGGGTAACTTAATAATGATGTGCCTTGGTGTGCAACTTGTTTCGGATTCTTTGGGCTTCCTGGATTTTCTGGAAGTCCATTTCCTTTGGCAGATTGGGGAAGTTTTCCTTCATTGTTTGTTCAAATAAGTTTTCCATTTCTTGCTGTTGTTCTTCTTCTGGGACCTCTATAATTTGAATGTTGGAATGTTTCAAGTTGTCCCAGAGGTTCAAAAGTCTCTCTTCATTTTTTTTAATTCTTATTTCTTTATTTTGTTCTGATTGGATGTCTGTTTCTTCCTTTTGTTCCAAATTATTGATTTGAGTCCTGGTTTCTTTTTTGTCACTGTTGGTTCCCTGAATATTTTGCTTTATTTCATTTTTAGTATCTTTCATTTTTCAACCAAGCTCAGTCAGCTCTGTGAGTGTTTTGATTACTAGGGCTTTAAATTCTCCATCATATAAGTTGGCTATCTCTTCATTGCTTAGCTCTCTTTATGAAGTTTTGCTCTGTTCTTTCATTTTCGCTCTATTTCTTTGTTCAGGACACCTGTTAAGTTGTAAGAGGGCAGGGCCTTAGGTATTCACCCTGGCAGGGCAACCCTCCTTGATGCTTTTGGGGGAGGGGCCCGAGGGGGAACAGTGTAGCTCCCCTGCTCTTCTCTAGCCCTCTTTTCAATGAACTCAATGCAGTGAGACCAGGAGTTTCTTCCACTGTGTCAACTGCCATAGTCCACAGCCAGCTCTGAGTCTGTTTCCCCTTAGGTCAGCCCCTCCTTTGCAGACTGACACCTCGCAGCAGCCAGCCCCGCCCACACAGTCTGCTGCCTCCCCTCAGGTTCTTTCCATCTGCAGCCTTACTGGTGTGGTTGTTCTCTTTGACTGTTTCTTTAATTCCTTGGTTGTCAGAGTTCCAAGCAGCTTGATTTTCTGGCACTTCTGGTTGCTTATTAATTTTTTAGATTGGTTGTTGTCCTCCTTTTGGTTGTACGAGGAAGCAAAGGGTTTCTACCTATGTCTCCATCTTGGCCAGAACTCTCGTTCTCTCCACTCTTAATACCCTTCCCTAAAATTTTAGGCAACTAAAAACAACTCAGGCAAAGAGAGAAGGGTACAGGTTTTCAAGATTCTGGTTCTTTAATAGTGTATGCTACATACACACACTACAGTTTTCCTCTAGGCTCAGGGGAGAAGAAAGAGAAGAAACACTCTGTAGGTGACCTCGAGCTAGTGGCTGTGTGGCTCCCTGCCTGTTTAGAGAAACAAAGGAAGAATAAAACAAGACATCCAACAATCCCCATTAGACCCTCTGAAGGGTAGGATCTGAGAGGCAAGGGGGCAGGGAGGGGTTTTGTCTCTCAGCATATCAGCAGCAAACAGGACAGGTCTGTGCTGTTGGAGTTGACAGAGACTCTCTCCTCTTCTCTCTACTAGTGGGTACTTTATTCTTTGTGTAGCTAAAATAGGTTGGGACCAAATCAAATGAGATAACAGCAGTAGAAGGGCTTTGAAAAAATGTAATGGGTTATACAAAATATGGGGTTCTCTCTCTTTGTCATTGATTTTCCCAGTAGTTAAGGGTATATTCTAAAGGTTATTGAAAAGGATCCATCAATATTAAAAACATACATTGAAACCCAGCATCTAGTGACATTCTAGGTTTTTCTCACTTATATAGAGACTCTATAGGACAAGATCAAAATGTTTTCAGGTGTGGCTAGCTGCTGGGGTGCTTTTATTTCCCTGTCAACCACAAACACCACACATGCTCTCTCCTCCTTTCCACCTCCATTTCTGGACATAAAATATTTTTTTAGAAACTCATTCTTATGGGCATTATAATAAACATAGCCCTAGCTTCATTTAGCAATACTATTTAACATTTTTTTTCTTTCAGCATTAGTTATCAATATCTTATGAGATTGGTTACACGGGTTAGGAGTTAAATACTGTTTCTGAGTTCTTTCTGATTTATGATTCAGAGCTCTAAGATGAATTTCCAAAGTTAATGCTGAAGCAGTAGACAGGCTCCTAGATGTTGAGTTAGTTTAACACTCACCCAATTTTTTTGGATGTAAGTGAGGAGGTAGTGCTGGAGTTGGCAACTTAAAGAGCTCATGTCATACATAGCACAGAGGTCAAAAGTCAATACCACCAATTTCATCCTCCCCACTGAGCCTTCCTTCCACACTTTGACAGGATGTCTGTACCTTTTATAGAACTGCATTTGTTAAGTTTTTGCTGCTGTTGCTATTGTTTAACTTGAATTGACTATGATATAGGACCAAGATTCTTACTATTTTGAATGTTGTATATGGGTGAACAAATGGATGGATGGATAAGTAGAATTATCTACTGCCTGTGAGATAGCATCCTAGTTACTTTCACATATAACACTCCCAATGACCCCATTAGAGAAGCAAGGATCTAGGCTCTAAGTGATTTAGAGCCTTTTCTATACTCATACAGCTAGAAAGTATCAGAGTTTTCAAACCCAAATCTCTGACTCCAAATCAAGTTTTTATTTGCTTCAAAGTGACTTTTGGACATGCATTAGCTATCTGGTTTTTATATTAGAACCTGTAAAAATAAAACAAATGTTAATATTTTGCAGCAGAGGACTTTTTAGTGGTTCATGGTTGTTATAGAAAGTTATCATCTGATTTTTCACGGTTTGACCTTGTTCTGTTTCTAAGGCAAGAAAATATACTAAGGTTTACCTTCATGTAAGGTCTGCCTATTTGCAGATGTGGAATACTACAATTCTTAGCATCGCCTGAGTTTCTCCTTTGCACAGTAGTCTGCACAGAAAAGCCCGCAGGAGCACTGAGATCAGTGCGGGATGCTCTGGAGATGTAGATGTGAGCTACTTAAAGGAAAGGGCTATGTTTTCTTCTTCCTTTATAGCTCCCTGAAGTGCTTATAAGTGTGTGCTGTACCCAGTACAGTAACAACAATTAAAAATCTGGAAAGAATGAGTGGAGTGGCTGCAGATGTATTTCTTTTAGACTCACCTCTGTTAAAAAGCTTTAACACAGCTCATGCATGCAGGAAAGATACACCTACCAGTTGCTGCTCTCTTTGCATTGAAGATGAGTGAGCCATCGTAAATCACTTCTATCTGAGAATGTATATCATGAGGTTTAAAATTCTGTATGCTGCCTAAATATCTTTGTGTCTTCCAGGGCCCCAAAGATCTATCTGTGAATTCCCCCCATCCCCTATGCACCCCCTAGACCAAAGGTGCAAACCCTATCCCCCATTCTTCCCCAGGCAGTAAGGGCTTCCACCTGGCTAGTGTACTGTTAGCTAGAATAGCTGCATTTCACCTGGTTCTCAACCTAGTAGCATTTTACTTCCCTGCCAGCCCATGAGTTTTTTCAAACAAGCCAATCCTCATCCTCACGTGAGAACCGAAGGTCACTTTACCGGCTTGTTAGTACCAAGGCTCCCCACTTCACCCTAGCCACTGCTTCCTGTTCCTGAATGCAATTCCAGTATGGCTCTGCATAGTATTCAATGTCCTCTCTCTCGCCCACCTGTGAGTATATGTGACTAATAAACCCCTGTCTGTTTCATTTGTCCAGTGTTTAGTGGTGTGCACTTGACCATCTCGTACTCTTTGGAATGGGGCATCCCTCTCTCTTCAACAAGGTAATAGAATGCAATTAGAACAGAATGTTAATTCAATTTATTCAAGATAATGTCTATAAACTAGTAATACTCATCAAAAGTAAGCACATTATGTCTCTTCTCACTTTGATGGTTTAATTAAGTGATGATCTTTGTACACAGTGGAGCTTTGTAGTCAAATGTGATGATTAAATTTGATCGAGTATACATTTGAGATATTATCTTTTGACATGAAAATATTCCATAATAAAGGTAATTTGTTTAGCATGGAGGTCAGCCATGTAGTAAAAATCAATCTCCTCTTATCCAGTTTGAATACTTAGAACAAACTCATTTCCCTCATTTGCTGTTTTTGATGCTGAAGTTTGCTAATGAAATAAAACTGGAGTACTGATACTTTCCTTCCTGCACATGTCTTCACTTTCCAGGATATTAACTTAGCATTTTCTAGCTATCAACAGATATATAGTTACCAGGACAATTCAATGGTGAGAAAAATAACACTTTTTCAAAGTTGTTTTACAATCTGGAGGGTTTGAACTGATTATTTAGACCATTAGTTCAAATGGAGGGCAATTTTGCTCCCAAGGGAAGTATGTCAGTTTTGGGGAACATTTGTGGTTGTTTAACTGGGGCAGGAGTACTATGGGTGTTTTACTCTGCAAACACCAGGGATGCTGCTAAACATCCTACATTGCATAGGGTTAACTGCCCCTGACCCCCAATGCAGAGTTATCTAACTCAGTATATATTCATAGTGCTGAGGATGTGTGATATTGTGTTATAACAAAAATATGTATTTGGTCTTCACCCCATTTTTGGCACAAACCTTCTAAAACTCTTGTAATTTCCTAAGTAATGAGAGTGATGTATTTTGTTATGTTAATGATTTGACTTTGGGACCACACCTAAGAGTGGCAGCTATTGCCATGGGAGCCACCAGTGTGACTTGTGAGTTGGAACTTTCAGTCCCACTCCTGACCTCAGGGGAGGGAAGAGTGGAGAGGGGCTGGAGATTGAGTTCATTTGACATTGCCATCAATTATGCCTGGAAAATGAAGCCCATATAAAACCCGGAGGACTGGGTTCCAAGACCTTCCAGGTTGGTGAACACATGAAGGTTTGGGGTAAGTGCTGTGCCCTTTCCCCGTACCTTGCCTTATGTACCTTTTCCATCTGGCAGTTCTGGAGTTATAGCCTTTTATAATAAACAGGACATTGTTGGGAACCACCCTGCCTGGTTTTGGGTTTCTGGGGCAATCAGGTCTAAGAAAAGAACGCATAAAATCCTGTGAAACATGCTTTGCTAATACCCTCGATTTAAATGATAAGGGTCCAAGCATAAAATGAGTTTGTTTCCCAAAGTTTTATGGCCCTTTGGCTATGTGACCCAGACTCAGAATAAGCCCTCATAGTTCTTCGAATGTTATCTATTGTTTGCTCTTTACTGCAGGAAAATGATTGAGCTTTATGTGTAAGCCCTCTATTCCTATGCAAATTAAACCCAATAAAAGCCCATTGAGGAAAAGGCTCAAGGCCCTTCCCTTTTGAGAGTGCAGCCACCTTTCCTCCCCAAGCAGATAGTGTCTTGGTAGCCTTATTCTCATCTGTGACCCACGCAGCAGAGCTCCCCCACAAGCAATCTCATAAGTAAAATATTTCTCTGAGCTCTGTGGACTTCTCTAGCAAATTAATTGAATTTAGGGAAGGAACTGTGGAAACCTCTGATTTATAGCTAGTTACAAAAAACATAGTGTGAATTAATTTGACTTGAAATAGGATCAGATACTGGCTTATTCAGAAAGCAGCCCTTGAGAACATTGTCCAAAATAGTCTGGGGGCTAGGGGATGGCTGACCCAAGATTTTCAACCCTTTTAGTCTGTATATAATCTCTACACCCAGCAGTCCCGCCCCGCCTGTCTGAACAGCCAGAATGGTATTCTGCCAGAATGGAAGGGCAGTCCTCAGACTATTGCTATGATTTTCAACTCATTATATCCCTTACAGAATAGTTGTATCTTTATTTAATTTTTAAATTTACACACATTGGATATTTGTCATAACCTTTTTCAGTCAAAATTTTATAAAAGAAAACTTTATAAATTCATAATTTTATTTTGGAAGAATTTCTCACCCTTCAAATGACTTTTAACTGGCTCTCAAATAATAAATTAGCCTTTTTAAAAATAGTACCTAGGATTTGTGCCTTAAATTTTAGGGAATAGAATAAATGTTGGCCAAAATATCTTCTCTGGAGTCATTATGATAATTGTGAAAGAAAGGTACTATGTCTTAATTGTGTTGGAATCCTTGACCTTGCTTGGCCTCTTTCTCTTCTAAATTGTACTCAGTTGTGATGGACTCATTAAACAATCTCTGGAAGAAGAATCTGGGTTTTGAGACAGAGAAATGACCTTGCCCATGCACACCAATGAAAAAAATCATTGAGAGCCCTGCCCACGTTCACATTTCCATTACGATTATTATTATTGCAATTCTGGCTGAAGTGATGGCTCCTGCATACTGGACACACATGTACATCACATATGTGAGTGGAAGAAGCTTATATATGACCTTAACTGACTAGCCACCCCTCCCATTTCTGTGGGAATGAGATGATTCCTAGAAATATTCTTGACTCCAGCAAGTTTGTCTTCCTAAGCCCTCCTAGTGATTCACAGTCTGTTTACAAATTAGTTTATTCTGCTACTGGAATAGTGCTGCCAGGTGCAGACCTATTGGAGAACCTGTCATTGGAGAAGCTTTATTGCCTCTTTACAAATAACTTTTTTGGAAGTGTAATTTAAATAGCATAAAATTTACTCATTATGTTACAATTCAGTGGTTTAGTAAATTCATATAGCTGTATAATCACCACCATGCTCCAGATTTAAAACATTTCTATCATCTTGAAAATGTTCTTCGTGCCTGTTTACAGTCAATCCTCCCCACCAACTCAAGCCTAAGGCAATCGCTGATCTGCTGTTTCTATAGATTTGCCTTTACTAGAAATTTACATAAATTGAATTGCGCCATATGTAGGCTTGTGTGTCTCACTTGCTTCACTGACAAAATGTTTTTGAGGTTGATCCATGTTGCTGCATGTGTCAGTACTTTGTTTTTATTGCCGAACAGTATTTCAATGCACAGTTATGTCCCATTTTCTGCCCATTCCCTATTTTGCATTGTTTTCAGTTTGTGGTTGTTGTGACTAATGCTTCTGTAAGCATTTCATACAAATCTTTGTATGGAGATAACATTTTCATTTGTTTTGAGAAGATGTTTAGGAGTGGAATTACTGGGTCATATGATAGCTGTATATTTAACTTTTACAGAAAATACCAAACTGTTTTTTAAAGTTACTATTCATTTTACATCCTCACCAGAAATGTAGATGATGGCTCCAGTTTCTCCACATCCTTGCCAACACCTAGTATTACCAGTCTTTTTGACTTTAGCTATTCTAACAGGTCTATAAGGGTATGTCTTTGTGGTTTAAATGTGCATTTCTCTAATGACTAATGAAGCTAATCATCTTTAATGTGGCCTTCCTATATTTTCTTTGGTGAAATATCTATTTGAGTATATTGCTTTAAGAAAACACTCAAATCTCTTGCCTTACTTTTGTCTCTTGGTGCCACCAATTTCCAGCTCCATAGGATGACAATTGATTTGTGAGCTATAAGAGTATATCCTTTTCAAATATTTCAGTGAGTTGATATAGATAGGTAGGAGATGTAGGTAAGAGACTCTAGCTCTTGTGGGAGGTATAAACGTGAAGTTACAAAGCTATATTAGTGCTTAATATGTTTGAATATTCCAAGGAACCCACTTAGGCGGTTTAGAGGTTCATGCTATTAATCACTCTACTTGCTACTCCATCTATACCACATTTAAGGTTGCAAAATTCATGTTTGGAAACTTGTACTTTATTTTGGTGTGTTTTTGTTTGCTCATTCATTTGTTTTTTAGATGATAAGCTAAAATAAAAATATTATTCTTTCTCTGTAAATCAGATGATATGGCTATATAACAAAGTTCTGTTTAGAATAGTCATAGTTTGGTTCAAAGCTTAAGAATACAATAATATAGAATTTACTAATATACTTTTGCTGGTTTGTATTGCAAACTCATTCCTGAAATATTATGAAGGAAAGATTTTTTTCTTTTGACTTGTTAACTGTGGTTCATTTTCCTAAAATAACATAATAAAAAGAGCTTGAATAATTCAGAGCAGAACAGACATAGAGGGAGTTAGAGGGAGTCAGTGTTGCTCCAAACCAAGTCTTTTGGCTCCTTTTCCTGCCACATCTCAAGCTACAGCGAGGCTTTGAAAGAAGACACCTATTGAAAAGAGCTTCACAATCCTGGGACCCCAGACTGTGCTGCTTCTAAATATATTTGTTCTGTGCTCATCAAGTACAAGCTAGGCTCCCACTAATTTACAGAAATAAATCCTCTTCCCAAATGGACTGAGTCTGTGACCTGATTCTGTGAGGGCTAAGACCACATTCCTTGGACACGCTTGTTTCTCCAGGACATGAAGGACAGCCATGCGTATGGAATATATTCTCTAATTATTTGTGGACTAAAAAACATTGCATGCTATCTTAACATTGTTTAATGTTAACATTGTGAAATGTTGAGTGAATGAATATCTGGGTGCCTCAATGGCTTACTCCCAGAGAGACTATCTTCTAGCTCAGTATTTTCAGGATTCTTTAAATTTGTTCCTTTCAGTGCAGTATGGTTAAATGAAGAAACCAGCATTGTATATTCTGATATGGTGCTAATAACATTATAGAATATGCATAATCACCAATGCATTATTGTGCCATTATAATTCTGTAATTATTCAAGTGTATTTTATTTTAGAAACATGCACTAGATTTGTTCTGAATAAAACTACTATGCCTAGAAGGGGAGAGTTACAGAGGTAAATCAAAGAGAAAGCTTGCTTTCAAAGGAACTTAGAATTCAGGATGGGAAGCAGAGAAAATGCTGATTGTAGAAAGAATCATCCTGAAAGTTCCAAATGGGGACATCCGGGATAGGGCCCAGTTTGTACTCCCAGGAATGTAGAGCTGTGAGCAGGAAAGCAGATGGACTGAAGGTGCTGCTCCTGAGTCCCAATGGTGTGGCTAAGGGTCTGAGTGCACCCAGTCCCAGTTCAAGGGAACTGAAGGATGTTAGTACGACATATCCAATCTCGACATACTAATTTTTCTAAGCATAGGTTTACCTATTTTTCCCATAGTCTATTAATAATTGGTTTAAGATGTATATACAAACCATATTATTTTAGTAGATAGAAATTAGATTAAAAATGTATGGCCTATAGAAATAAAGAGGTACTATTTTATTTTCTGACTTTTTGGAGTGTTGTGCTATTCCAATTTCACAAGTAGTATGCAGAATACCCCCCATCTTTATTGTTTTTTAGTGAATGAAATTCATCAATATTTAGTATGATGCTTTCAAGAATAGAGCTACAAAGGTTATTGACTCCTTTTCCATTCAAACTGCACATTAAATCTTAATAGTATATTCCAGAACTTAATCTTTAAAAAATTTAAATTATAATTTAATATTTTTAAATTAAACTTTTAATTTTGTCCTGGCTGGTGTGGCTCAGTGGATTGGGTGCCAGCCTGTGAACCAAAGGGTCACCAGTTTGATTCCCAGTCAGGGCACATGTCCAAGTTGCCAGCCAGGTCCCCAGTAGCAGGCACATGAGAGGTAACAACACACTGATATTTCTCTCCCACTCTTTCTCCCTCCCTTTTCTCTATAAAAATAAATAAATAAAATCTTAAAAATAAATTAATTAAACTTTTTATTTTGAAATAAATTATAGATCTGCTGTTAGTTATATAGTACGGAGAAGTCTTGTGTATCCTGTACCCAATTTCCTCTAAAGATTACATCTTACTTAGTTATAGTGTAATATTAAAACTAGGAATCTGACATCTTCACAATCTGTTTATAGTTCTAACTCATGTAATCTGATGAGTAGTTTTATGTAACCACCACTGTAATCATACACAGAAACTGTTTTATTACCACAAAGACTTCCGTTGTGGTAATAAATGATTCTATTACCTAGAGTCATATCCTCCTCCCTGCCATTCTGTACCATCCCCAATCCCTGGAAACCTCTGATTTGCTTTTTGTCCTATAGTTTTGTCACTTCAAAATGTTTTGTGAATACAGTCATACAGTATGGCACCTTATGAGATTGACATTTTTCATTCAGCATAATTCCCTGGAGATCTAGCCAAGTTGTTGTATATATTAATAGCTTCTTTTTTTTATTTTCTGTATAGTGTTTAATAGTATGAGTGTAGCACACTTGTTTTATCATCAAGGGGTATTTTAGCTGTTTCCAGTTTTAGGCTATTACAGAAAGTAGGTTCCTGTGAACAGCTGTATAGATACTTCTGTGGAAACATTATTTATTTCATTTATCTGAGATAAATGTTTAGGAGTTCAAATTGCTGAGTCACAAGGTAACTTTTTGTTTAATATTTTAAGAAATTGAACTTCTGGCCAAGATGAAAGTTCAGGAAGAAACACTTTGCCTCCTAGCACAACCAAAAGAAAGACAACAACAAATTTAAAAACAAAAAATAACCAGAACTGCCAGAAAATAAAGCTGTTTAGCTGTCCAAAAACCAAGGAGTTAAAGAAGTAACATTCCTTCAGACTGGTAGGAGGGGCACAGTTGGAGAGCTGGGGCAAAGAGGATGTGCAGCAAGGGGTGGCTGGTGGACTGGGTGGTCCCACAATTGTGTGCAGATAAACTAGAAGGAACAACTGGGGAGTGAAACACACCATGCAACTTAGGGTTCCAGCATGGGAAAAGAAAGCCTCAAAACCTTCAGCTGTAAAAATCTGTGGGGGTGTGGCAGTGGGAAAAACTTCCAGCCTCACAGGAAAGATAGTTGGAGAGACCCACAGGGTCCTAGAGAGTCCACAAACCCACCCTCCCAGGAATCAGCACCAGAAGGGCACAATTTGCTTGTGCGTAGCAGGGAAAGGGGCTGAAAGCTGTCAGAGGACCCAGCAACTGGCATTGTTCCTTCTCTGACCCCTCCCTCACATACAGCACCACAACACAGCAATGTGAGTTGCCCCATCCTGGCAAATACCTAAGGCTCTGTGCATCACAATGTAACAGGTGCGACAAGATGAAGAAATATGGCCCAGATGAAAGTATAGATCAAAACTCCAAAAATAAGCCCTGGCTGGCATAGCTCAGTGGATTGAGCATGGGCTGCGAACCAAAGTGTCGCAGGTTCGATTCCCAGTCAGGGTACAATGCCTGGGTTGCAGGCCATGGCCCCCAGCAACCGCATATTGATATTTCTCTCTCTCTCTTTCTCCCTCCCTTCCCTCTCTAAAAATAAATGAATAAAATCTTTAAAAAAAACAAACTACAAAAATAGAACAAAGCTATGAAGAGGTAGCCAACTTATCAGATGCAGAGTTCAAAACACTGGTAATCAGGATGCCCACAGAAATGGTTGAGTATGGTCACAAAATAGAGAAAAAGTGAAGGCTATGCAAAGTGAAATAAAGAAAAACATACAAGGAACAAACAGTGAAAGAAGGAAACTGGGAATCAAATCAACTATTTGGACCAGAAGGAAGAAATAAACATTCAACCAGAACAGAATGAAGAAACAAGAATTTGAAAACATGAGGAGAGGCTTAGGAAGCTATGGGACAACTTTTAACATTCCAACATTCGAATTATAGGGGTGTCAGAAGGACAAGAGGAAGAGTAAGAAATCAAAAACTTATTTGAACAAATAATGAAGGAAAACTTCCTTAATCTGGCAAAGGAAATAGACTTCAAGGAAGTCCAGGAAGCCCAGAGAGTCCCAAAGAAGTTGGATCCAAGGAAGCACACACCAAGGCACATCATCATTAAGTTAACCCAAGATTAAAGATAAAGAGAAAATCTTCAAAGCAGGAAGAGAAAAGGAGACAGTTACTTACAAAAGAGTTCCCTTAAGACAGTCAGGTGATTTCTCAAAAGAAACCTTACATGCAAGAGAGGGCTGGAAAGAAGTATTTGCAGTCATGAAAGGCAAGGGCCTACATTCAAGATTACTCTATCCAGCAAAGCTGTCATTTAGAATAGAAGGGCAGATAAAGTGCTTCCCAGATAAGGTCAAGTTAAAGGAGTTCATAATCACCAAGACCTTATTATATGAAATGTTAAAGGGACTTACCTAAGAAAAAGAAGATGATCAAAAATAGGAACAGTAAAAAAAATGAACCCACAACTATCAACAAATGAACCTAAAAAAAAAACAAACAAAAATAAAAACAAACTAAGCATACAACTGGAACGGGAACAGAATCACAGAAATGGAGATCACATGGAGGGTTATCTGTGGGGAGGGGGAGTGGGAGGGGGAGGTGGAGAATGGGGGAAAAGGTACAGGGAATAATAAACATAAGTCATAGGTACAAAATAGACAGGGGTTAGTGAAGAACAGTATGGGAAGTGGAGAAGCCAAAGAACTTATATGAATGACCCGTGGACATGAACTAAGGGAGGGAATGCTGGTTGGAAGGGTGTGCAGGGTAGAGGAGAATAGAGAGGAGAAGAAAATGGGACAATTGTAATAGCATAATCAATAAAATATACTTTTAAAAAGCTGAAAAAAAGAAAAAATAAATAAATGTGCATTAAAATGCCTTAACCCCCCAAACCAAAACAATGCAAAATGAAATGAAACAAAATATTTTAAGAAATTGCCAAAATGCTTTTTAGAGCAAGTATATCATTTTATTTTACTTAAAAAAATTTTAATCCACCCCCAAAATATGTTTATTGATTTTAGTGAGAGAGGAAGGGAGAAAGAGAAGAGAAAGAGGCGTTGATGTGAGAGAGAAAGCTTGATGAGTTTCCTCTCATGCACACACTCTATGCAGGGATCAAACCCACACCTAGGTATGTGCCCTGACCAAGAATCTAACATACAACCTTTTGATGTACAGGATGTTACTCCAACCAACTAAGCCAGGGTTGACTATACCATTTTTCATTCCTATTAGCCATGTATGAGAGATCTAGTATCTTTACATCCTTGACAGCATTTAATAGTGTCAATATTTTTCTTTTCTTTTTAAAAAGAATTTATTTATTTTTAGAGAGAGGGGAAAGTAGGGAGAAAGAGTGGGAGAGAAACATCAATGTGTACCTCTTGCACGCTGGCTACTGGGGACCTGGCTGGCAACCCAGGCATGTGCCCTGACTGGTAATCAAATTGGCAACCCTTTGGTTTGCAGGCCAGCACTCAATCCACTGAGCCACACCAGCCAGGGCTAATAATGTCACTGTTTTTCACGTGAGCTGTTCTAATTGGTACAAGATGGTGGCCTGGTGGCCTAAATATGCATTTCCCTAATGGCTAGTGATACTGAACATCTTTTCAGGAGCTTATTTGTCATCAGTATATTCTTTTTAGGGTAATATCTTTTCAAGTATTTGTCATTCTTTATTTTTGTTTTTTCAATTATTCATTTTTTAAATTGAATTGTTTTTCTATTGTTCAGTTCTAAGAATTAATTGTATATTTTAAATATGAGTCCTTTGTTGGATGTGTGGTTTGCAAATATTTTTTTCTCAATCCAAAATGTGTCTTTTCACTCTCTTATCAGTCTTTTATAAAGCAAAAGTGTTTAATTGTGATTAAATTCAATTTATAGACTTTTTAAAATAATGCTTTGGAATCATGTCTAAGAACTTCTCAGGAAGTTCTAGGCCCTGAAGATTTTCTTCTGTCATCCAAAAGTTTTAGATTTTTGTGGTTTACACTTAAATCTATGGATCTATGAGTTAGTTTTCATGAAAGATGAAACTTTTGGATTTACTTTTTTGACTGTGGGTATCCAATTATTCCAGGATCACTTGCGGAAAGTTTATCCTTCCTCCATTGAATTATATTTTCATCTTGTAGAAAATCAGCTACCATACTTATCTATCCCGTTTATTTATGTGTCTATTGTTCTTCTAATACCATATGATCTTGATCACTGGGGCTACATAACGAGTCTTGAAATTAGGTAAAGTAATATCTTCCAATTTATTGTTATTTTCAAAATTATTCTGAGCTATTCTAGTTCCTTTGCCTTCACACACAAGTTTTAGAATAATCTTGTCTAAATTTATATAAAATCTCATTGAGATTTTGATGGAAATTGCATTCAACCTGTATATAAATTTGGGGGGTATTAACATATTTACTATGTTACAGTGATTTTCAACTAGTATGACATGGCACACTGGTGTGCTGCAAGAATTTTTAAAACATGCGATACCTAACATTTAGTCAGGAGCATCGACCTCTTTTCTCTTAGACTGTCAAATAACGAAATGATGACAGCCAACATAACAATAGCCATCTGGTGTGAATTAATCAAAATTATACCTTTTTTGGTCAGATTGGCAAGAAATATAATATAGTCTGTGGTATGCCACAGAATTTTAGTATTTAGTTTGTGCCATGAGATGAAAAAGGTTGAAAATTGCAGCTATGTTGAGTCTCCCAATCTATGATATGACTATAGTATATATGTTCTTTTGTTAGAGATTTTTTGATATCTTTAGTTATTAGTATTTTGCATTCAGCATGCAAGTGTTATTGGAGATATGTATATATCTCCAATGAATATATTATTTATTTATATTTAGTGATTATAAGTAGTGTTGTATTTTTTTTTAAAGATTCTATTTATTTATTTTTAGAGAGGGAAGGGAGGGAGATAGAGAGAGAGAGAAACATCAATGTGCGGTTGCTGGGGGTTATGGCCTGCAACCCAGGCATGTACCCTGGCTGGGAATCGAACCTGTGACACTTTGGTTCGCAGCTCGTGCTCAATCCACTGAGCTATGCCAGCCAGGGCTAGTAGTGTTGTATTCTCAATTTGGTTTCCACAAATTTACTTTCATTATGTAAAAATATATATATTTTTATGTTTACCTTGTATTCTGTGATCTTGCTGAACTTACTCACTAGTTCTAGGAATGTCTTCATGCATTTTTTGGGCTTTCTATGTAGACTACCATAACATCTGTAACTGGGGACAGTTTTGCTTCCTCCTTTATTTCTTTTCTTGCCTTATTGCACTTGCTAAAACAGTTGATGAGGAATGAAAATGGACCCTGGTGGTTAACTCCATCTTCAGGGAACAATGAGAGGTATAACACGGCAAAAACAAAGTGTGCATCTAGGTTATCAAACTACTGCATTACACTCCCGACACAAATGGAGGAAGAGACTGGAGCAATGACTCACAGTCACAATGAGAAAGACCTCAACTGCCAGAGTGAATTTAAAAGGAAATTAAGAAAGTAGTATTATGTATTGAATGCAAAAGCTACAAACCACAGCTTTTCATATTTTTTTCTTATATTTTCCTCAAATCGGAAGGTACCACACATATTTTGCCTTTTGAAATGTATTAGAATTTTATTAAAGAGAGACAACTGTAGTTGAACATAAATAAAAAAAGAGAAAAAAGAATTTTTTTCTCATTATGAAGTCTACAGTCTAAGATTTTTTAAAAAAGTTAAATAGGAGAAAGGAGTTTTCTGGTACCAGATTTGAAGTTTTTGTTTTTTTAAAGCAAAAACAATTGTGCTTTGTTATTGTAAATTATTTTTTAGCTTTTCACCTTTTAACTTCTCACCTTTGTTCAACAATAAATCTATACATTCTTATAAATTCTTCTTGCCTAGAGTTATCAAAACTTTCCTTTATAGAAAAATATTTTAGAGGACGTTTGAAGGAGATTCCTCAGACAGAATCAAAGGTAAGTGACAAACTAAAATATTTCTAAGTAACTTCTAAATATTGACAAATATTAGCAACCCTCTTTCTCACTCTTTGTAAATAACAGTTGCTACAAGCAAGCCAGAAATAAGGGCTACTTTTACCATATTTATTAAAGAGCTATATAGGTGGAAATTTGTGTTAAATGTTAAAAAACATTTGCAGACAATAGAGATACTGGAAAATGGGGTTGCAATGGGTGGTTGAAGCATCTTCCTGTTAGATAATTTCTTGAATACTTCTTTCACATGCAGACTTGCCTCATTTCTTAGGGGATTTTGTTGTCATGACAACAAGTTTTACAAGAGCATTTTCAACTTCCATAGTTATAATTACAAAAAAGATTTTGATACAATGAATACAGGTAAGCTTTAGTTATTATGTTTGGGTAAAAGCCCCTATGCTTCATCATAGTTATATCCTTGAAAATATTAAAAAGTTTATTTTTATCTTGAGTAAATGAATTTAAGAGGCTCCATTTTTTTTCTGTGTTAATACTAGTAGATTGAAAGGTAATTTATAACGAATAAGACATGATGACATCCAATACATGAATAGACTTTGAAGTTATATTTTATTTCTTCTAGAGCTGAATTTGAAGAGTACTAGTAAGACACATATAGTTGAAAGCATGAGTTCAACATGAAAATACTATTAAGAATATGGTAGTAGTCTGCAATAGGCATGTTATTCTATGTTATGTGAAAATCTCATTAGTGTGAAAAAAACCTCTGGATTTTCTGTTTCTCTTTTGCAAATAGCTTCAAGATAAATGAAAACTCTTTTTTCATGTTAAATTCAAATTCATACTCCTATAATATTGTTTTATAGCTATGGGTTTATTGGTAATCATCTTCAAAATATCAACACATAAAGTTTGACTTTGAAATGTTTATAATCCTCATTTATAAATAGAGAGATGAGGTGACAAATCAGTATTTTGTGCTTTAAAATATTTTTAATAGTCAAATTTCTTGAATAACTACAAATTGTCTTTATCATAGCAGCTTAACTGGACCCAAATTTTAGTGCCTTACCTTCTCTCATCTCCATGTCATGTTAAGAATGCCTTTCTGACCTCAGATATGACTCCATTTTACCTTATTAGAAATACTAATATTCTGAGAGAACTTAATATTTTGTATGATCAACCAAGCTATCAATTAGAATGTCATGTATGCTATATGATAAATTGCAGCAACAGCTTGAGGAAACTATACAGTACAGGGGCTAAGAACTTTCTCTCTGGGGTAAGCCTTGGTGGATTCTCTAGCCTTGCTCTATCACTGAGGAGGCTATAACCTTAGGCAAGTTTTTTTCTCCTCTGTGCATTTGTTTCCTCTTATCCAAAATAGTAATATGACTATTCCAGGGCCTTGAGAGAATCATGTTTCTTTTGTTTCCTGATTTATCATTCCAAGGTAAGACTTTAATTCTCATTGTTAAGTTGGTTACTGGAGCCCCATTCATTTCACCTGCTTTAAAAGTAGCAGATATAGTGGAAAATGATGGGGGGAGAAGAAAGGTGCCCCAACCTTTTAAGGAACCTGAATAGAAATGTTGCACAACACTTCTGATCACATCTCATTGGCCAAAACTTAGCTCCAGATCCTTTTTACCTGCAAGAATGACTAGGACATGTTGAGTTTTAGCCGGGTGGCAATATGGCTGGCTAAATAGACTGGGTTACTTTTGCTAAACAGAAACAGAAGAATGGATTTGGAGAGATGATTTCCAACACAAATTTCTGGTAAAATGTTGATGTTGATGTTTCACACTTAATATTTCACATAAAATATTATGTAAAAGAACTGGATGCTTCAATTAGGAAAAGACTTGGTAAAATCATACTTTTTCTCAGTATAGAAAGACACATAGCTAATTAACTTAATGGGTTTATAGAGCTGTGCTAAAGAAAAGAAGGTGGTCACTAAATTAGCTGTTAGTCCACAAATAAAACTTTTGCCAATCTCCACTTAAACCTATCCTTGAATCTCAAATATATTTATTCAAAATCCATCATTTATGAATTAAAAGTTTGATTCTGCTAGGGCTACAATAGTAAGATACTCTCACCACTTTTATTGAGAGAGGAGGTTAAATAACCAGCCATTATTTAAGGCATGGTATGGTAAGTGCTGTCAAGGAGCTATATAGTATATTTGGAATTTGAGGGAAAAGGTAGTGGCTCTGAAATTGGAGGAATAGTTTAAAATAGAATTTCAGTGGATATGAGGTTGAAGGGTAGCATTGGGGAAGAAGAGCAAATAGATGATATAGCATAAACAAAGGTACAGATATGGGAAAAGATAGCATGACTTTTGGGAAATGGTTTGACCAGACCATCTGTTCATTAAAACAGAGAACATAAAGCCAAGGGGGGCTAGAATAAAGAGGGCCTTACACACCTTACTAAATGGCAAATGTGTTCTGAATTAAGAAAATGGTGGGCCATTAAAAGTGCAAGCAAGAGTCACATGATTCAAGTTATCATAGGATAATGAATTTCACTATAGTGTGTAAAGTGGAGACAATGAGAAATGGAGCCAAAGAAATTAAGTTTACAATTACCCTAGTTCTGGGCATATACAGGTGAGGAGTGACTAAGACTTGGGTGAAAACATCTTTGGAATCAAAGATTTTAGACTTGGTGACTGAAATAATGACATTATTATTAAATCAAAGTAATGGGGAAACAGGTCAAAGAGTATAAAAATTATTTAATATAAAAATTATTTCTTGATACTCTGGATGTTAAAGTTACAAGTGAGATTACCTGAAACATGCTGTAAGTGGTAATTCAGACCAGGTTTGCAGATATTTATAGAGCCAAACTCTGTGCGGTTAAATCCTCATTGGCCAATTACTAATGGCGTCAACATGGACAAGTTATTTAACCTCACTGTGTCTCAGTTTTATCATGGCTATGACAATAGCACCTGTCTCATTGGGTTGTTATGAAGATAAAGTGATTGAATACCAGTCTCTAGTTTGTGGTAAGTAATTTGTGTTAGTCATTATTATAATGATCATCATCATCATTATTGGTTAGTTATTCTCATAGTGATTGTAGGGGTCAAGAATAAAATGAGCAGATGGCAAAAAAGACAGAGAAAGAACAGTGAAGGGAGTGCAATGGCCTGGAGTCCACGGGCAGAGTTCCAAGATAGTGAGTGGGTGTCTAGGGTTACAACTTTCCCAGAGAAAAAAGAGAAAATGCTAATAGATTTGGAAAGTAGAACATTTGAGGTAGCAGATTTGGGGGAGGAGTAATGGCAAAACCCAGACTCTAATGGGTAAAGAGGTAAAGTGAAAGTGAGACAGTAGGAGCAAGACAATGTATAGTCCTTGTTTAAAAATTGGGATTGGAGGGAAGGAAAAGAATAAAGTTAAGCAGCATAAGCTGACAGTAGAAGGGAGAGAAACATATTTGGGATTGGTTTGGTTGTTTCTGTATTTTATAAAAAGGTGAACATATTGATTGATTATTTTATACTAGGAACCTTTTTCAAGACTTTTAGGAAAGCATTTTACCAGTGAACCTGCATATACGCAAAGATGTGGGTTTGTTTGTTTAATGATTCAAAACATCATTTAGATAAAAGACACCAGTATTATTTTTTTGAAAGGCACCAATATATATTTACAAATGGAGGCTTATGGTAATATTTTGAAGTTTTTATATGTGTAAGTTAAATCTTTATTTCAATAAAAAGTAGATGATAATCTAGCAGTGTTCTGTGTTTCAGTGTTCAATATTTTCACAGTTATTTTTCATTCATGAACCAATAAAAGTTTATTGGTTCTTTACTTTGTGTAGGCATTGCTGGGTGCAGTGGGAGACACAAAGAAATAAAGGATTTCTCTTTCACTGTGTTCATGAGACAGGTGGAATCTGGGTAAGCACAGTTTCTAAAACCCCAGAGAAATATACCTATGTTTTTTTTTAAAAAGCATAATTTATGCTTCTGTCTGTTCATTTATTTTGGTAGAAGATTCATATAGTTTACTAAGAGACTTTAAATTACTTCAGTGATGTTTTATATTTTCATATGATTAATTTATTCATATGTAATAAATTAATGTAGCACTCTTAAAAAATGTAAAAAAATGTAAGAGTGCTACAAACAGATATACATGCACACACTTTAGAAATGTGACTTACTTGGGGAATGTCCTATCAGAATTACAGAAGTATCTTAAGAATTACATTCTTTTATTTTCAAATAACTATCTTCATTGGAAGTCACTGCTAACAACATTTGTAAGTAGAGTCCAATGGACACAGCAGAGTCCATTCTTTACATGTGGCTTCATATTCCTTATTATTTACTGACCAATAGTTTAAGGCTGAATCACAGAGCTACAAATATGGCATATCCTCATTGACAATGTCTTGCTGCATGTTGACAAGCAGAAGAGAAGTGCTGTGGTCCTTTCTTTGCAGGTATGACTGATGGTGATTACTACCTGTGTGAGGCTGTGGCTCAGAGGATCAATACCAAGTGGCCGGCCTCACCATACTGTACCCATGTGCCATTGATCTCAGGTTTGTGGTTGAAACCATTGTCCACTAAAATTTTACATCATATAAATTACATACACACTTTTGTGGTTGAGAGTTTCTGATAACTCTTCTTCAGAACCTGTCTTCTCAATATTTATGCTGAAGAAGCCAGGTTGTAACCAAAACCGTCTGTGGCTAAATATTCCTTTCATCTGAATGAGCAATGGGGCCAGTAGGAAGCCTGGAGA
This sequence comes from Phyllostomus discolor, assembly GCF_004126475.2. Classification (NCBI taxonomy): domain Eukaryota; kingdom Metazoa; phylum Chordata; class Mammalia; order Chiroptera; family Phyllostomidae; genus Phyllostomus; species Phyllostomus discolor. The sequence goes on along the minus strand of NC_040903.2, from coordinate 187,781,256 downwards.
TGCAGGCTTCATTAACAACAGAATTGCTCACCATCACAATTCTTGCAGGCTTACTCAAGGCCCAAAAGTAAGGCCATGCCCCACCTCTGTCTGCTCAGTTGGCTACCTGTGCAACCCCTTGACCAGACCTGAGCTCAGAAACAACTGTTTGGTAAGCAGAGTATGTCTTCAGTTTTCCCAGGAGTTCCTCCTTCTCTTTATATTCTTTCTCTCCTTCTATCCTTAGCCAAAGGCTTAGTTTCCACACAGATATTCACATCAATGGGCAGAAGTGTACACCTTCTTAATAGAGAACATCTTTTATATCCCTCTTGAAAACTAAACCAATCCACATCAAAGCAAAACTTATTGCAAAAGCTGTATTTTCCATATGTATGTTTACATTATATATACACATATATGTGTATATATAGTGTATATTCCACATGTATTTGTCACTGTCTTGAAAATATATAGAAACTACAATATTTCTTCTTATGCTGAAAGATCCGTATTCAATTTACGAAACCCCTGTGCATCCATATAGAGACATTTGAATATCTTCTCATTCTTTTCTCAGATTTTTTTTCTGTGAATTTTCAGGCACTGTCTTCATTGTTGACCTTTGTACACCTCAAAGTAGTCATTTTAGAAGATATGATCAATAATTTTGTCAATTTCTCTCTATTTTCACTTGAAACCTCTTTCCATTGGACCAACAAAATATGTAGAAACGTATTTCTCTTTAAGTCCCTCAATTCCTTTCCAGGACTTTAGGCAAACCTCTCCTGTTTTCTGGATCCTTCGTTTTTCTTTCTTCCTTAGTTCAATTCTTAGTTTAATGATGACTCTCTAGTATCTAGGGCAATTCTTGGCTTTTGTGAAAGAGATTTGGGAAGCTCTAGTATAATGCCAAGAGACAGATGGATGCCACCTAATATTCTTACTTGACCTTGTGTCCCATTTCATGTTTCCACACCAGGACCCTCCTTTTTTTCAACTCTGTCATTCCTTAAACCTGTGTCCTGGACTTGATCTGCCTTCATTCCGGCCTTCATCCCTGCCTTGATCTTGGCCTTCTCCTCTCAGTGATGAATTCCTGCTCTCAAACTCCAAGCTACTGCAATGGTCTTGCTATTTGCTGACAAATTTCCCATTATCCCATTACCCAACTCCAAACTCCATAATACTTTGTGCATTTAAGAGGTACTGATTCATCCAGATGCTAAGGCCAATATGTTGTTACCTTTAACTCTTCTTGCTCCCTCACTTAACCTATTCAATCATTTGGATTCTTTCTTCACCATGTCTTGAAGCTATTCCTAACTTGATTCCATGGCTATTACTTTGATTTAGGCTCCCACTGTCTCATATAAAGTATTACAATACAATTGGTCTTATTAGTGCTGATGTTCTCTTACTTCAGTTGGTCTAGGTTCATTCCTCTGTGAAAACATCCATGATCTTCACTTTTAGTAGCCATTTCTCCTTTGCTGCCCATCAACCTAGTGTCTATGTGAGAGCAAGACTCACACTGTATCAAAGCAGTATTTGCATGGACTCTATGCCGGGTGCTATTATCCTAAGAGCTTCACAAATATTTACTAATTTAATGCTTATAACAACCCTATATTTTATGTTATAGATGAGAAAACTGAGGCATAGAGGTAGCTAACTTGTGCAAGGTCACCTAGCTCATGCAATGGCAGTCATAGTTTGATCCAGGTTGTCTAAAGACCTCAGCACCTCATGCAGCTTTTCTAATTACTGGTAGTATTAATCATTATCTCCTCTTCAAGGCTATTACAAATACTCCACAAGTTGTACATAAGGTGGCAACAATAATCTGGGTCCACATCTTGCTTTAAAGAAACTTTCCATTTTTAATATAAATGCTATTTAGACAGGTTTGTTTTCTCTGCTTTAATAGAGATGAAATATCTTTGGATATTAATTATATTAGTAGTTTTTGCATCCAATATAGGCAAGGTAATAGCAAAACCTACCTGAAATAATGAGACATCAAGGAGGAGAAAATAGAATTAAGAATATTAGAGGCAGCTGTGAAACACCAGAGGGCATTGAAAGTAAGCACCTCATCTTATGTGTATGTATTAGGAAGCAGGCAGGGGATATTTGAGGTCAAAGGCCAGGAGAGGCAGTGGGAGGTGAGGGAGATGGAGGAACCAAGTGAAGGACTGTTTCAACTTAGAAGAAAGCAATGGATCATAAACTATGAATTCCTCATGTGTCCTTTTGGCATAGGAATGCCACTACTACTAACTGGACACTAGCATCGTATAAGGAATTATATGTAATTTAGTAGATACATCTATTGAGTTGGCTTAATGTTAAGAGATTGAAAGAAATGAAAAGAATGTAAGGATATATAAAAGAAAAAATATTTCTAAGGGAAAAATTTTTAATAAACTCAAATTTTCTCATAATATTTAATCATGGGATTACATGTGACAAGTTTGAAACCAGAACAAAGTTTTAGTTAAATTCTTTATCCAAATATGGTCTAAAGGTAGATTAATATGTAAAGTTCTTTCTGTTGTCACCAAGAGAGAAACATTACTCCAAAAATAGTGAGAATTTAAAAATGTGTTACACTGTGAGTGGAAAATGTCATTCTTGTTGTGTTTTTAGTATCTGTAAATATGATCTCTATGGCATATTATTCACTAGGACTATGCTATTTCATCTTTGGTGACATGCTTTTCTACCTCCTATTGATTTGTTTATTAGTTTAAAAATGAGGATTAAGGATGGCATTTGCTATGACTATTAAGTCAATAACAAGGACTTGAGACCCTTTCTGAATCTTGGATGGGAATTAAGAAAGATCCTTATTAAGGTACGTTTTATCATTTCTCTACTTAGTTTACTCATGTGAAGAAGCATGGAACCTAGAAGCATAGTAGGTAAAAGAAGGAGACAAATAAATTAAAGTTTTGCTCTACTCAACTCTGGCTTCCATTTAAACTTATTTTTTCCTATGGTACCACACACTCCTATACACAAATGCACATGTAAAACATAAAATGAAATGCCTTTGGTTTATCCTAGTAACCATACTTCTCTATAAGGCAACCAGCCGATAGTGGCTGTATCTACAGATTCCCTATCATTAAATAAAACAACTACCAAAACACACACAAAAAACTCCTGAATCCTGTACTTACTCTATTATGTCTTTTGTGTGGTAGGTATGCCCAACATTTTTATATTCTTATTCAAGGGTGATAATTTTTAGCAAAAGAAAGCAGTTTTTCAAATATTATTTCTTATTAGTTATTAAGTACATATTCTACTGCTAGAAACTATTAAAAGACATCAAGCTGAGAGGGAGATAAAAATCACAGATGGCATAAATCATTTGGATCCATAGGACCATTCATTCAGCATTCAGGTAAAGGTTTGAGCCACATTGGATGGTCTTCATAAAGCAGGTGTGCAAATTACTCTCAATTCAGAAACAGGGCCAGACTTCTAAGGGTGGTACAGGTCTGGTTTGTTCCTTATATTGAAATGCAGTAAGCATGCCTCTGGTTCTATTTTGCTTATTTGTTTTGTTCATTAAGTTCCTCTTATAGGTGAGATCATATAATATTTATCTTTTACCACCTGACTTATTTCACTTAGCTTAATACTCTCCAGAAGCAAGGAACAGACTGATAGTGATGGGGGGGGGGGGGGATAAGAGTGGAAAGAAGGGGAAGGGACTAGTTAGAGAACATGTATAAATGACCCATGGACATGGACAACAGGGTGAGATTAACAGGGGGGAGCACGAGGTGGGTGGGGCAGGGGAGAGCAAATGGGGGAAAATTGGGGCAACTGTAATTGAACAACAATAACATATTTAATAATAAATAAATAAATAATAAAATAAATGCAGTAGGCGAAGACTTTTACTTTAAGAAATCTTGGATCTCTCCCATATAAAAATCAAACTTTTGATCTGTTGAGACAGGCTAACTATTAAAAGTGATAACTTACTCATGGCATGCACTGAACTGATAACATCTGTGCCTCTGAGGGCCCTTTCCAAGCTAGTTCAATTTTAGTCCTCTGGACTCAGTGCCCGGCACACTGTGCAAACCATAGTCTAAGAACAGGTCTTATTTTAGGCAGTGGTGTGATTAGGGTATTTTATCCTTGGAGCAAATCATTTTTTAATAACTTATTTCTCTGTAGGACAAAAGCATTTATGATAATAATAATTTAATGGTCAGAAATAATCATTATTTTTAGACTTTTTCTGTCATTTTATAACAAACAATTAACAATGAAAGTGAAAAAAATTAAAAGGACTTGTTCAAATTGCAGTAAAATATTTTGTCTATGAAATAAAATTTGCACTTACCAAAGAAAAATATCATATCATACTGTTCACACTTTTACTGTTTTAATATAAACACAAATAATAACAAGTTGTATAAATTAATATGAATATGTAGTTACATAATATATATTAATATATGTCATTAAAACAATAGTAGATGCAGGATTTGTTTAAAATTTAGATGAACAAATTTTTCTTTGAGAAGAGTATTTATCACTGCTTTGGTTAATTAAGGATTGCCAACTAATGATGCTAATAAATGTAGATTCACTCTCAGTTGGCTTTATCACTATTTTTCAATCATGTAGGGTCAAAGCATCCTCTTGTCTTCTTCCTATTGCTGCGCAGGGACAGACCTCTCCACCATTGACCTTGGTATCACTGTGCCTGTAGAGGATTCCCGGTAGCTCGTATTAGCATCTACTATGTCCTTCTCTGGAACTGGAAGTATTTTAGCCCAAACAAGTATTTTTTGGTGCACAGCAGCCAGTTTTTCTGCGGCCCCACCCCCACTTACCTACACAGGCCCACACACATCTCTTTCAAATGGCAATGCAAGTGATCTTCGTGAGATCAGAAATTTTACTATAAATGTTTTTTTTTTCCTGAAACTCCCTGTGAAAACTAGAGTTCTGTTTGATCTAACAGCTAGCCTGAGGATAATAGATAACACTAGGTATGATGTGATTTCTCCTCAGATTCCCTCTGGAAATTAGCCTAGCCCAATTCTTTACAACACATCAAACTTTAGTATCAGGACACCTAGAATTTTCTCTCTGCTCCTAGCTCAACTGGAAGACAGATATTCTCAGTCCACATTAAATGCATTAAAATTATATATAGATGAAACTGTAATGATGTAATATTCATTTTAAAGCTGTTTCGTCCAGTGAAGGGGAACAGAAAATAGAATATCTAAAGAAAGGGACATGCATGATTATCACATTAATGGCTTTCTTGCTGGTTAGAACACAGTGTGCAAATAAAAGTGTAATAATTCGGAAAGATAGAAGATATTGAAATGAATCATTAGCAAAATGGTGCCTAAGCCAAATTGCTGAAGTAGATTCCTTTGCAACTTTATCATGTCTTGACAGTGGGAGTTTTTATTTGCTGAGTCTCAGATCTGTATTTACAGAAATTGTTATTGTTAAGCAAGAGATTTAATAATCCAAGATCCAGAAAGCTGTTATTATTGCATGTTTTTCAAACATTTTCTTACTGGCTACAAACAGTGGGTAGTTGTGTGAGAATCCTTTTAGAATTCTTTGAAAAGACATATATGAAAGTGTTGTGGGGGAGGAGGGGCAGCAAGATACTCATCTGTAAACTCATTAACTTTGAATTCTCCTTGTGTGAAGGTCAGAAGTATTAGGATCTCAATGCCAAGTTCATTAACTTGTTTGTTTATTTACATGTTTATGGCAAAAGATATGAATTTTTAAGAATCTGGAAAACCACAACCTAATGGATCTCCATAACTACAAATGAGAAAAATCATATTCATGTAAATTATTTTACCTCAGTGTAAGTGGTTTAGGAAAAACAGATAGTTTTTTGAACTTAAGAGCTTCAGTTAATCACCAAACCCCTATACTCAACTCTTCTAAATATACTGGTCATGAAAACAGGCTTGACATAACTTCTCTACATATAAAGAGAGTGGGTATATATGATTTCTTTTTTTTTAACATTTTTTTAGATTTTTTTATTTATTTATTTTTAGAGAGGGAAGGGTGGCGGGGGGAGAGAGAGAGAGAGAGAGAGAGAGGGAGAGAGAGAGAAACATCAATGTGCGGTTGCTGGGGGTTATGGCCTGCAACCCAGGAATGTACCCTGGCTGGGAATCGAACCTGGGACACTTTGGTTCCCAGCCCGCGCTCAATCTACTGAGCTACGCCAGCCAGGGCTTGATTTCTTATGTATGTACCTCTGTACCATGAGTCCTCTCTTAACATCACTAGGTTCTGCACCTTTAGGCAAAATTACACATAACAAAACCAGTTTTACGATAGGGTGATTGATATAAACAAGAGTTAAATGACTACAGAATCTCATCAGCATAAAATAATGTTGAACAAAATGATGTTATTTAAGCCTCTGCTTTAAACAAATATTGCATATATAAATCACATATCTAAAAAACACAGGTAAGTCACTTAATAATCACCCATTTTGAGGTTTAGAATTTATTTATAGTTTATACACATATTAATATAGAGTTTGTTTTCTAATCCTATAGCTTTGTCATCCCTTCTGGTTCCTTGGTTTTCCCAGCTGCAGGAATCACTTGACCTCACTTTACAGCACTGATGGGACTAATTCTGACTTCCAGCAAGACGGGCAGAATCTTAAAAAAAAATGCCACGCAGTTCAACATTGAGTCACTGGGACTTGCCTCTAGTCTGGCTTTGCGATTGAGTCCTCAAGAGTGGCTGGATCCTCATCATTCTCCTTGTACGTCAATCTCAAGATCACTCATGGGCTTAGGTCAAGCTCCATAGAGAAAGATTCTTGGTTCAACCAAAGAGTCTGGACCTTGAGGCATAAAGGACCATTTCCTGAATCCATCCCCCTGAAAATTTCTGTTTCTTCAATCTCTGAATCTGGTTCTCAATTATTGGCTTGCTTTTTCCACTTCAGTCCATCTTTTTTAATTACTTTGCATCCAGGTTTGTCTTAACACAAAATAAGCTCATAGATTGTTTAATATCCCAGTTTCTAAAATTCTAGAGCTTCTGCCTTGCTTGATCTCTGAACTTAGTATCTACTGGTTCTTTTTTTGCTTATAACTTGTCCCAGTCTTAACTCTTCCTCTGTGCTGTGAGAGTTTGTCTTCCTGGGAAAGCTTACTGAGAATCCTTGGTACCCAAGGATTGAGAGCTTATTTCTAGACCCTTAATTTTACCTTGATCATCTGCTTCTTAGTTCTAATCAATCTATTTCCTTCTGGTCTTATCATTCTAGCCTGACTCTTTTCTCTGAATTATTCACCTTGTCACTGACATTCGTAAAGCTGATGTTTAATGTATTTTGATTAGGCAGGAGGTAACTTCATCAAGCTATGTGACAGAGAGAAAACACCGTAAAGCTTGAATTTGGTGCCATAGAAACTCATGTAGCTTTACAAATTTCACCTAATTTTTCATCCCAATGTCTTTAAAAATGAAGCTGTGTGAGGTTTTAATTGGACAGTGTATAGCAATGCTCTTGTCACAGGGCCTGGCATACCTGCTGTGTTGTGCAGGATTTGATCAGAGAGGCAATACTATCAGGAATGAGATAAAATAAGGGTTTATTAGAGGGATTTGACATTGTACAAGTGTGAGTGTTGGTGAAACAATTTACGCATGGCTTTTGCTTTTCCACCAGTGCTGGGCCTGAAGAGAGCAGAGATGGGAAAGAGATGGTATGAAATGGAGGAGAGTGAGGACAATCCAGGATCTAGGAGAACAAACTGGGACTTATAAGAATAAGCTGGAAACTGAGTTGATTTGTCACCACCTCCAATCCCGTTACTTTGATAAGGTAGGTAACCCGCAGGAGAAGCTGACACTTTCTATCAGTATAATAAAAATGCACCTGGCCCAGCAGGTGGAGAAGTGCAGGGAGCAGATCAGACAGAAGCTAACAAGGTAAACCAGCTTATCTGCAGTAACAGGCATGAGCTGCACTAGCATTAGTCACTACACTGACCTGTTAAACTAAAAACACTCCTGATTCACTTCTGGAATCAATTTCCCCCACAGATTTCAGTTGTGGTCAACCCTAGTCCAGATCATACAGAGAGGAGAATTATGGAAAATATGTTTCAAGCTTAGCTAAACTGATGTAGTGCAGAGACACCAGACCCCTTCCTTCTTCCCACCTGAGCTTCAAGTCTATAGCTACAAAGTTGTGTTGAAAAATTATATATAAATCCTTTAGGTCTTGTTAAATGACCTAATTGAATTCATCATCTCTGATTCAATCAGCAGGGTCACTTTATTCTATCTGTCAGGAAATTGGACATCTGGTCAACTTTGTTTTAGTCTTTGTTCTTTAAGCTGATCGAGATTTCATTTCTCTTTGCCACAGTTATTGTGTGTCTAAGATATCAAACTACCTTTGAATCTATAGCTACAGCAATTTTGTACTTCTGTCAAGCATAATGGGGAGATAATTGGTTTATGACACAGGAGGCCCTTTTAAGCTTCTTGGGTGAGTGTAGGGGGATCATGCCACCAAATGTTATAACAGTGTTCATTTAATTGTTTTACTCATCCAGGTCCACTGATGATAATCCTGATGTGAACACCATGCATTGTTCTTCCCAGGACAGGGTTATTTTAGTTTTAAAGACATTTCCAAAGCTTTCTAAGCCTGTTTTGAGCTCTGAAGGTCTGCAAGACAACACATTTTTTCACCACGTTAAATAATACATTCAAGTGTAAATGGTTTTCAAAGTGAGAAACTAAAGAAAAGGGCACTGGATGAAGCAGTTCTTGCTGTGTCTCCAAGGTGACAATTTGTCACATAGCAATAGGCCTGCCCCCTGACAAGGCTGGTAACAGTGGCCTTGGAGAGGGATAGCGGAATCAATAGAGGCCCCTTTAAAGCTGTCACTCACAGACTAGATCTGACCGAATTCCTCAAAACATTGAGTTCAGGTTTTGGGAGAAACAATTTGTTTCTGTGGCAAAAAACAAAACAGCCCACTGCTTGTATCAACCTCTAAATTTAAAATCAAAGATGATCTATTAATTTACTGAAAATGAACCTCTTAAGAACTCAGATTTGCAACATTTGCAACAGGAGAATAGAATCTTTAAATCCTAATTTAGTCTTTCAAGTATCTCAGTATCTTTTTCCCTGAAAAAAAAAAAATTAGCATTTCTTAGAATACTGTAGAATGTCTAATTAAAGAATTTATCTCTCAGCTCTATGGATATTGACTCTAAGTACCACATGAAAATGATTCCAATGGAATCATTTCATTTTATTTCTAGTTTCTACTAATCTTATTTATTGTACATTTTGTTTCTAGTTTCTATATCTTCTAGCATAAAGTCTACAATGTGTCATCTAATCATTTATTAGACATAGAATACGATGTTAGCATTTCATTATGGTCAAACACAAGCCCGATGAGGACCATTAGTAGTAGCCTAGAGGGAAATGAGAGAACCTAAAGTGTGGCAGTGGGAGCAGAGAGGAGGGGGTGGCATTGAAATTTCCAGACTTTGGTGGTTGGGGACGGTGTAGAGAGAAAGCCAATTTGAAGGTTTCTAGCTTGGACCATTGGGTAGATGGTAATGTAATGATCTGAGAAAGGAACTGCAGGAAGAGAAGCAGGTGGGAGATGAAAAGATCAGTTTGTAACTAATATCTGGAACTAACTGCTGGCATCACTGGGTACATCTGTGGAAGTTCTTAGTGGCTTTTCTGTCGTATCCATCCTTCTGAGCATCAAGGAAAACACTCTTAACTTCTTACCATCTGCCTTGAGTGAGGGGAATTACAGCTGCTTTCTGAGTCTCCACAGTTGGAAAACCCTGCAATGCTGTCAGCATTTCAGTGGTTGGTTGGCACTGGTTTAATTCGTGGGTGGATTTTATTGTTGATAATAATAGTGGTGTTGGCTGTTTGCAGGGCTAGTGATACTTCCACTGCTTGGCATATGAAGCAAAATTGATGAAAGGGCACCTGGGGGAGCATCTTAAAATTGTGTCCTTTTAAAATGTTAACTAATGAACTTCAATTTGATATTTTACCAGAGCCTGTAGGATTATGGGTAATAAAAACTGAAAATGTGAGGTTGAGGTGCTGGACACAATGACAGAATTTGCTTTCTATGCGACTTTAGAAAATGCACTAACGTTTCTGGTCAGGCAGCACAGTTGCCGTCGTGTGTTGGCACCTTGTCACTCTTACACTTTGTCCTCTGATAGGATTGTGTTTGTTCTGGCTCTGAGTTGCAGTAGGCTGCTCCTTATTAGAATAAAATATACTCAGTTCCCTCAATACTGAACTAAACTTATTTGGGCATTTTAATGCTGGTTTTTAGTCCAGCCCCTTGTTTTTTATGCCCAAACTTAATAAACTCAAATGTGCCGATGCCTAAGTGACAGTTGAGATGTTCTTTACATTTTTCATTATTATGTAATGAGAATGGGGTGCCATGAAATTGACTTACTGTGTGGGTGTGTTTTAATGTACATTAATTTTTCCCTGTCTACACAGTAAAGAATGTCTTTTAGTAGACTGGCCCTGTCTTTGCACACTTACTTTCATATTATTTGGAATTTCTGCCTACATATAGTACACATTCAGAATGTGGTATAGATGTTGCTCTCTAGTTGAAGAAAAATGCAGTGAGAAAGAGAATTGGGCTTTTCTAAAATGTTGATTTGGAAAAATTAAATGGGATTATGTCTTTAAAAATATCTGAACATGTCATCTTTTAAAACTTAAATTAACTCCATGGCTTTTATCCAAATTATCTTATTATAAGTAACATTTTGATTTATATGCTTATCTTCAATGTTCTCTTTCTCTGGCTCTGTGCACATCCTTTTGCTCCCCTGGAGAGCCACTGCACATTTTATTCTTGGTTCAAGTGCTCTCTCTTATCCATCCATTTCTTTTACAACCACGTAACCAGTTAGGTTTTTTATTGCATCATTTCTGAAACACCTGACAGGCTTTTGACTTTTTATTACTTATTTTTTAAAAGATTTTTTAATTGTTATTCTATTACAGTTGTCCCAGATTTTCCCCCGTTGCCCCCCTCCGCCCATCCCATCCCCCACTCCCACAGTTAATTCTGACGCTATTGTCCATGTCCGTGGGTCATTCGTATGTTTTTTCATTAGTCCCTTCTCCTTCTTTCCACCATTATACCCCTCCCTCCTTCTCTCTGGTCACTGTCAGTCTGTTCCATGTTTGATAGGACTTACTACTAGTGTGTCCATTCCTCATCGTTTTATACCAGATTAATCTTCTTTCAAATAAATTCCTTCATATTATTCCTTTTTTGGAGAACTGTCAGTGGGTTTGTATTTCTCACATATGAGGTTGAACTTTTTTAGTGCTCCTGCATTTTCACAATTCAGAACTTTCTCCCAAATTCAATATTTGTACCAATCATCCCTTACTGACAAGTGTTTAAATTTTTCAACAACGTATCTCCTCTTTTCCTTTCCCCACTACGTTCACTTGCCTCAAAGGCCCTCTCAATGCTTCTGCCTACCCAAACTCTACCCTCCCTTCAATATCTTGCTTCTAGTCCCATCCCCTCTTTGGCAATTCCTTCGAACATTCTCTGACTTAGTAATCTATACTATGTACTTCTGTGCTGAATTAAGTAATATTTTAACATATAGCACTTTGAGGCAGAAATAAATTCTCACTATTTAAAAACTTTTAATTATGGAAAAGCATTTTAATAAATGTAAAAGTAGATAATTTAGTAAAATATGTATCTATATATTCATCACCTGCTTCAAAATGATCAATCATAGCTAGTCTTGTTTGATCTATGCTCCACCTATTTTCTCTCTCATATTTTGGAGTAAATCTCAGGAATCATGTCATTATATTTGTAAATATTCATAATGTAAAATGAGCTGTTTCTTAAAAAAAATTAGTTTATTTGTAAAATTTTCTTTTTATTGAACTTATTGGGTGACATTGGTTAATAAGATTACATAGGTTTCAATTTCTATGATACATTATCTGTATACTGCACTGTGTGCTCACCATCTACAGTCAAATCATTTTCCACCAGCCATATATTTGGACCCCTTTACCCTTTACTACCCTCCCACCTCCTTTCTCTCTGGTAACCACTATACTGTTGTCTGTGTCTATAAGTCTGTTTTATATCTTACATATGAGTAAAATAATATGGTTCTTTGCTTTTCCTGTCTGATTTATTTTGCTTAGCATTATACTCTCATGGTCCACCCATGTTGTCACAACTGGCAGTATTTCATGTATCATATCTTCTTCTTCAAACCATCTATCGAAGGCCCCTTAAGTTATTTTCATGTCTTGGCCAATATGAATAATGCTGCAATGAAAACAGGGCTGTATATATCTTTGTGAATAAATGTTTGGGGTAAGTACCCAAAAGTGGGATTGCTGATTGATATGGTATCTCTATTCTCAGTTGTTTTCAGGAAACTATATACTGTTTTCCCTAGTGACTATACCAGTTCACATGCCCACCAGCAGTGAATGAGGATTCCCTTTTCTCCATCTCTTCAACAGTTGTTATTACCTGTATTGTTAATAATAACCATTGTAACAGACATGACATGGTATCTCATGACAGTTTTGATTTGCATTTCCTTATTAACTAGTGAAGTTGAGCATCTTTTTATACACCTGTTGACCATTTGTATGTCTTCTTGGGAGAATTGTCTGTTGAGGTCCTCTATTCATTTTTTAATTGGATTTTTTGTTTGTTTGGTGTTGAGTTGTATGAGTTCTTTATGTGTTTTGGATATTAACCCCTTGCTGGAGCTCCTATTTGCAAATATCTTCTCTCATTCAGTTGGTTCCTTTTTGTTTTGTTGACTTTTTTTTTCTGTGAAGAAGTTTTTAATTTGATATAGTCACATTCATTTATTTTTGCTTTTATCTCCCTTGCTTTTGGGGTGTAACTCATAAAATCTTCTCTAAAATTCAGAGTCCGTAAGTTTAGTACCTATGTTTTCATCTAGTAATTTACAGTTTCAGATTTTATGTTTAGATCTTTAATCCATTTTCAATATATTTTTGTACATGGGGACAAACTGTATTCTAGTTTCATTCTTTTGCATGTGACTTTTTTTTAAGATTTTATTTATTTATTTTTAGAGAGGGAAGGGAGGGAGAAAGAGAGAGAGAGAAACATCAATGTGTGTTTGTTGGGGGCCATGGCCTGCAACCCAGGCATGTGCCCTGACTGGGAATCGAACCTGCAATGCCTGGTTAGCAACCCGAGCTCAATCCACTGAGCTATGCCAACCAGGGCTGTATGTGACTTTCCAATGTTCTCAGCACTATTTATTTATTGATTTTTTCTGTGGCTAGTGGTGGGGATCCCAGAAGGCTGTGTTTGGAGAATCCACCTTCCTTTATTTCATAGGTGGTTAAGGGTTTGAATGAAAAGGGGCCACATACTAAGCCTGACAAGCCCCAGGAAGGCCTACACAGGATGGTCTAAAATTAAAACTATTTTTTCAATGTTTATTAAATAATTTCCATTTTTATTTGATTTTTTTTTACCCTTATTTTCTTTTTGTTCAAGTACAGTTGTCTCCATTTTCCTGCCATCACTTTCTCCTGCCCCATCCACTCCCACCTCCCACCCTCAATCCTACTCTCCTTTGGCTTTGTCCATGGATCCTTTATAGATGTTTCTTGACTTTACCCTTCTCCTTCTTGCCCCTGTTATCCCCTTCCCCCATCCCCTCTGGTTACTGTTGCTTTGTTCTTTATTTCATTGTCTCTGGTTCTGTTTTTCTTGCTTCTTTGTTTTGTTGATTAGGTTCCACTAATAGGTGAGATCATATTTGTCTTTCACCACCTGGCTTATTTCACTTAACATAATGCTCTCCAGATCCATCCATGCTGTCGAAAAAGGTACCTCCATATTCATAACCATATCTATAACCATCTCTATATCTATATTATGTATATTTGTGTCTATATTAACATCTGTACATTATCTGTATGTATCTGTGTCTATGAATATATCTCTATATCATCTCTCTATGTTATATCTGTCTATATACTGGAAGGGGTTCACAATCAAAATATTTGTTAACAAAATTGACCTGTGTTATGGAATAAGAAGACATCACATTCTACTATTCATTTAGCACAGCATATTTAGATATTAAAATTATTATATCTTTCCACATTAGGCTTCTTATATTAGTTTGCTTTCTCATTAAGGAAGCAACTTTAGTCCCCAATTAAGGAATTAGTGAATACCTTTAATCAAGAGTCTGCTTCTGGCTGTGCCTCTTCGTACTTATGTAAATTATACAGATCCCAGCTGAATGTTTCATGCTGTACTTGTCCCACATAAATCTATCCTGGGGTGCTTGGTAATTTTATCAGGGTCTTTGCTAGGTGTTCTTAACTAATATATCAGGAAATACTCCAAATTCACTTTTATACCCTTAGTCAACCATAATGGTAAGGACATTTCAGGACTGTGTAAGATGCTCTAAAACACACACACAAAACACTGCCACTGAGTACTCTTGGAGTGACTGCTCTACTTGGATCTCACTGGAAGCAAGGATGACCTAAAGTTTATGAAGTTTTTGGCTAGTTGCTTTTTTGTTCCACCCTTCTGTTTCTGTAACTGTAGTTTCTTTTCTTTTTTTTTTTTTAAGATTTTATTTATTTTTTAGGGAAGGAAGGGAAGGAGAGAGAGAGAGAGAGAGAAACATCAATGTGCGGTTGCTGGGGGTTACGGCCTGCAACCCAGGAATGTACCCTGGCTGGGAATCGAACCTGGGACACTTTGGTTCGCAGCCCATGCTCAATCCACTGAGCTACACCAGCCAGGGCTGTAGTTTCTTTTCTAATTGGCAGGTTAATAAGGGATGCTTCTGTAGGTTAGACGAATAACTTCATGATTAGGCTCTCAGCTGACAACAGTTGTCCCCATTTACTGGAAGGTAGAAATATGGACATCATGACTGTCAGCTCAGGGTATTCCTGTAACCCACTAACATGCATGCTTTTGTTAGGGGAGCATTTTGGATGGTATTATTATATCTCCAACTGCTTCTCTGGCAGCCAGTGTATTTCATACATCAATCCAAAGAACATTTCTGAGTACCTACTGCATGCCAGATATTTTGTTAGATGCTGGGTAGTTTGGATTTTAAAAAGACACTATCTCTTTTATTGATGGCTTTACAAACAAAGAAAAAAATGTCAGTTTGAGCCCTGGCTGGTGTAGCTCAGTGGATTGAGTGCGGGCTTCGAACCAAAGCATCGCAGATTTGATTACCCAGCCAGGGCACATGCCTGGGTTGCAGGCCATGGCCCCCAGCAACCACACATTGATGTTTCTCTCTCTCTTTCTCCCTCCCTTCCCTCTCTAAAAATAAATAAATAAATAAATCTTTAAAGAAATGTCAGTTTGATATAGTATCAATGAGGCCATTTTTCTTAAATTTATCTTCATCTTACCATCCTGTGTGATTGCTCTCCCTACATTCCTCTGGCCTCTCTGGCCATTCCTCCTTTGTTCCCATTGCAGGCTTCTCTCTTTCTGTCAATTCTGTGCGTGTTAGTGTGCTCCAACACTCTATAGTTTACCTTCTTCTCTCTTATTCTACATATTCTCCCAGAGTGACCTAGAGGTACTTCTAACTAAAATATATCTCCTGCATTCCAAACTGGTATTTTCCAATTTACTGGACATCCTTTCTTTTTCCACTAAATCTTTTACTTCTCTTCCACTGGCACCTTATGTCTCCACCAAAGCCTGGCTGTTAACCCAGCATGCCCCTCCACCCCTCCTCTTACTCCCTACGTGCAGTTAGTGCTAAAGCCCTACCAATTCTTTTTTTATTTCTCAAATCATTCTTCGGATTTGCATCAGTACTTCAACTACATTAGCCTTGGCTCTCTTAATCTCTTCCCCAAGATATTACCCAAATCTATCAGATCTTCTTGTCTCCTCTTACCTTCTCCAATTCATTCCTTACACCAGACAAATCTTTATCAATTATTCCATAAAACATAAAGTCCAAAAATAAAACATAATATTCCTCTGATTAAAAACATTTAATGATTCTCTAATGACTATGTGATAAACTAAAATTCCGTACTTGGGTCAGGCTCTCCAAATTTTGACTCTGTTTGTTTCTGTAGTCTTATTTCATGATTCCACCTCTCCTGACTCTCACCTTCAGCCCCCAGTGACGTATATATATTACCCATTTCCAAGTCACATGTAACTACTTCGGTGACTTTCCTCATGCCAAGAAATCCATTCTTCTTTCCCAAGAGAACACATTGTCATTTACTAAGACAGTTCATCTACTTTTATTTTTTTTATTTTTAGTTTTTTTTCCTGCTTAGGTAAATGTGTCCCCTCACAAGTCTGTGCCTCCACTCTGCTGTGTACTTAATTTCATGAAGCACCCAAGCTACACTATTGAATTTTCTATTTGCACATATATCTTATTCTACTATAATATGAATTGATTGAAGACAAGAACAGAGTTAAATTCACCTGTGAGTTCCCAGTACCTAACAGGGCACCTGGTCTATAGAAAACACTAACTACCATATTTTTTGGACCATAAGACACATCTAGGTTTTAAAGGAGGAAAATAGGGAAGAACTTTTTGAAGCAAAAAATGTGGCAAAATATTTAATAACATAAATAACATAATATTTCACCAATGTAAATGTAAACAGAACTGAACAGCAGCACTAACAACCATTATTCCTCTCAAATTTGGGGTGGGGGGAGTGTGTCTTATAGTCTGAGAAATATAGTACATGTTTATTGACCAATGGAATGAAAGAATGACAGAAAACTTCATATTTATCTAATGTTACTCAGCTGTTACAAATGTTACAAATGACATATTTGTATGTTTCTAAACTTTTTCATTTTCCCCACTTTTATTGAGATATTATTGGCATACATCATTGTATAAGTTTAAGGTATACAGCGTAATGGTTTTACTTACATATTTGTGACATTATTACCACTGCAATTTGAGGTTGCATCCGTTATCTCATATTGACATAGTAAAGAGAGAAAACAAACTAATTTTTTTCTTGTAGAACTCAGGATAATATAAAATTTTTTGTGGACAAATCTCTGAATAATCTGTACTAGTTGATTCTCCTTAAAGTTACTGATATTGTGATGTGCAGTTGGTAATTAATTTTACTCTTTTAGATGTGTTATATAGCCCATGTCAAAAATTAGTTATTTGGAGTCAAAAGGGTTGAAGGAAACATAATTCAAACTTCTTGTTGGATGTTACCATAAAGTGTAGTGGACTTGAGGATGTTCTGACTGCCCAGAATCTGAATCCCCTTCCTATGTTTTCTTAAATTTTATTTTTTAACTATAATTTACATTCAATATTATTTGTATTAATTTCAGGTGTTCATCATAGTGGCTATATAATCATATAATTTACAAAGTGACCTCCCCAATATTTCAAATACCCTCTAGCACCATGCGCCATTGTTACAATATTATTGACTATTTTCCTTAAGCTATAGTTTCCATCCCTGAGAATATTTGTAACTACCAATCTTTACTTCTTAAGTCACCTTTTTCACCCAGCCTCCCAAACTTCCTCCCCTCTGGCAGTCATCAGCCTTTTCTCTGTATCTATGAGTCTGTTTCAATTTTGTCTGTTCATTTGTTTTGTTCTTTAGATTCCACATATAAGTGAAATGATATGGTATTTGTCTTTATCTGTCTGACTTATTTCATTTGGTATAATACCCTCTAGGTCCATCCTGCTTGTGGGAGGCAGGGTGTGAATCCTATCAAACCTCCAGAAAGACCTGTTAATTCAGATTCAAATTTCTCCCATGAATGAGATCTGGGCTTTGCCAACAACATCCAAATCCTCCTGTTATTCTGAATTTAGAGGTGTGACACCAACATTAGAGACAGTGGGCTGCATTCCTTTGTGCAACAACCACACCCATTTCCCAGGTGGGTAGCAGCCACCAAGTTCATTCCTGTCCAGCAGCAGAGAAAAAAGCGATTTCACCCAACAGTTCCCATGGTCCTAGCACCTACCTGGCATTTCCTGCTTCCTGCTCATTTTCCAGGCCTTGTGCTCTAGTCTTCTAAGGAGTTTCCCAAGTTACACCAATCTTTTTGATAAAATCCTTCAGCTTTAATTGGCTACTCAGTTTCTGTTTCTGTTTCTGCTAACACAATTGACTAATAACTATTGATGAACTTGACTAGTGCAAAATAGTTTAAGCAGAAGGCTATGTACTAGTATGCCTCTAATTTAAAAATGAATGTATTTAATTCACTAAATACATTGGGCGCCACTCTCCCAAGTAATGAATACAAAAGCAAAATGTTCTTCTAACACGACACCAGGGAGCAGGCTCTGTAGGTAAATGACATAGGTAATTTATGGACAATAACCATTGCTTTGCCTTCAGATATTTCTTTATCTCTTTTGCCTGCCTTCCCCAGGTGCCATCTGAAAGAGGAATAGTAGGCGGCTAATGAAGGTGTTCTCTGTGGAATTATAGGCAGCCTCTAGAATAAGGAATAGAGCAATTGTCTGCAATCATAACCAGATGTTGCAAAGCTCTGTAAGCCTTAATGGCTGTTGTTTCAATACAGCTTTTTAGGAGGAAAAAAAAATCAATAACACTAAAATAAGTTATCTATGGGAAGCATTTACTGGCCATTTTTCATGAGAAAATTACTGTACAGAGACTTAATTGTGCTCTTGGTTATAGTTTGAAAGTTAAAAAGCTAAAGGATTGTGTTTGTACTTGCATGTTTGGCTTTTGTGGGAAGTTTTATGAATTATCACTAAGATATCTATAGAGCATTTGCTATTGAAAACTGTGTGTGCTATTGGACTTTAAGCAACTTAAATATATGAAAGAAAAACTACATCCTGTTCAGCTGAAAACATGTAGTACTAAATGGAACAGATGTGGGGCCTCAAGACTTGAATGTGTCAAAACTATAGATTTTTTTCTCTCTTTTAAATTGGACCTCTAGTGGCCACAATAATGAGCAATCTGTGCATAAAGCCATCCAGATACTTTCCTCCTACTCACATACCAGATTTCTGGACAGGACTGGCTGCACATTAACTAGGAGATTCTGGCATCTTAGCCATGTTTTTTTGTCTGTGAAATCCTGTGGTCTCTGCCAGTGTTTCCCAAAGAATGGCCCTTGGACCACATGCCTTGGAGTAGCTTGGGGTGCTTATTAAAAGCACAGATTCCTTGGTCTCGCCCTACACACTTGACTTAGAACCTCTCAGGGGATAGCCTGTACATCTGTCTATGATGCTTGCTGGGTAATCAATATACTCGCTAAGATTAATCATTGATAACAGCTCTCTCCTCTTAAAAGTCCTCCTTAGTACCAGAGTTAATGCTGGTCAAAATGTGAAGTATGGATTTATAGGAAGAGCCTTTACTCTCTCTCCTAAATACCTCCCTTCCCAATTTATTTGGCAGGCATCTCTTAGCCACTCCTCTATGTTTTTTTACACAGTTCATTAACTGGTACTTTCTCCTAATATCTCACTTTCTGTGATCCCAGAAATTCAGAATTTTGCCATCATATTTCTTAAAATTTTATATTCATTAAAACAACTGCTCTGGATTTCATCCCTATAGCCAACTTATCTAAAGCACTTAGGAGCTATTGACAAGCTACTCTGTACTAATATGAACAGGCTAGAGATAATTCCCCTAATAATCTTTCCTTTTCAAGTAATACTCAAGCATTTAACAGACCCTCCCTTGTGCGAAAAGCACCTGGTTGGCTGTCTCTTCTAAGGGAGTCAATTGAATAAGATTTTGCAGCTAGTATGCTTTTTATAAATAAATATTTGTTAAAAAGGTGATGAGAATTTCAATCCAGGTTGCAGAGAATGGTACCATGATGAAAGAAATGAAGCTTCTAGTTCATAAACAAGCCGTGAGGAAGGCTCGTCAATAG